>NC_141685.1:1409791501-1410422501 GCF_964263255.1 Lissotriton vulgaris | reverse complement strand
CTAATTGACACTAACTTGACAGAAAGCGCCTCAAGGACTACCTCCCAAGTGATGGACGTGTACATTTCACCATAAGAAACCTTTCTCTAATTCAAGGTGCCTGCAACCTTAAAAACCGCTGCCACCACCCTGTCAATTTCCCGCCCCCACACAAAAAAACATGTTCAGCATAATGTTTGCTTGTCTGGATTTTCCTATCCAAAACGATGAGGTTCAATATCATAACAAAACGAGCATGCATCTTCACTTTTGGGAACCAGTGGAAAGTGGTAATCACAATTGTGCTGCCAGGTATGAAATCAAGCAACCTCGTTTCCTCTTGGGGAGTTTGGGTATTAAAAAGGTCTCTCAGATAATGGAATAATTGTATTTGGAAAAGAAGTGCACATCCCATAACGATTAACATTCCAGCTATCCTAGAAGGAAGAATGCAGCCATCAATTCCAAGAGTGATAAGGAAAAGGAAAAAAAACACTGTAAGATGCATATATAAAACCAACACACTTTTGCTTATGAAAATAAACCGGACATACTCCTGCACTGAGTTCATTTCCATGCTCTGCCATAATGCTGCTCTATCTAATATTACCACCTTAAGCACCCTGAGCAAATACTCTTAAGTATCACTCCTCCCAGGTTACCACTGATGCCAAATATTGACAAGAGCACCCAACAAAACGTGCTCAACCAGATGACAATGTGCAAAAAAAGATCAAAAACATACCAATGCCAAGAATTCGACCATGTTACACACATTAAGTTAGAGATACAACGTAAGTGTCATATATACCTCTGGATCTCCTTTGTCCCTTTCCTCCCAAACCCTTCAGCGACTCTGCGAAAACAAAAACAATTGCAAATAAAAATACAAACAGAAGGTAAGCACACTTACCTTAGAACTTAAAATTCCACACTTCCTTGGTAGACACATAACGGACAGCTTTAATAAGCTAGCCCACATGTGAAATACATAAAACCCCTTAATCTAAAGAGAGTGCAAGAGGAGAAAAGGGCGATCATTGCAATTCAAGCACAACAGCTCTATGTGAGGAATGCATGGATGTCAGAGATCTCCCTTCTATATTGCAAGAGTAAGAATGCAAGAAAATACAACATTCCTGAGAAAGCTCACAAGGTAAAGGAAAAGCTAAGTTTTCAATAGCAAGCCACGTTCCTCAAGCTTACAACAATTGGACAGGTTTCTAAGCAAATTGGCCATGAAATGTATACAAGTATTTCAATACAAAACAACTATTTAATACCTGGCTGAACAAGGGACAACCAAATTAGATGGAATATGTAAATATTTGTATATATTTTTAAGAACGTCTAACTGGAGTTCCCCTGAGTAAAGAGTGCAAATCACTAAAAAGGGGTATTTACAAATTAAACCAATTTGGTGCATTGAACAATTGAGGAAATGCCAAACAGATGTTTAGGCTTACACCAGGTGGGTCACATTCAGATTTGATAGGCAAAAGGGAAAATACACTACTTTCACTCAAAGTAAAAAATAAAAGGATTATGAAGGGTATATTTTCTGATTACGCACTAGTGGTAGAAAGCCTCTATACCGAGGCTCCCTAGGAGTTCCAATATCTACGGCAATATTAATATACATACATGCACATACAAAGATAGTGGAATTACAAAAATAAAACTAAACGTTTGCTGAATTTCCTTTGATGATGCCTTTCCTCTGGCATTTGAGCCATTACTGCTGTGCAACAAACATTAGGCTGGACATGAATGTGATAGGCTTCTAGTTTAAACCCCTCATTTCAGTGTACTTAGATTACAAACTATTCCACAGCGATGCATTTTCATTGCAAACAAAAGTTACCAAAACACAATTTCAGGCACACTTACCCAGGACAAACCTTGTCCCCTTTTTTCTCCTGCTGGACTGCACAGTCGTAGCAGAAGACATGTTTGCATGGTATCTGAAAAGGAACAATATCCATTTAATTGCGATCTTCAGTAAATAATAAAGGCAAATGCAAACAAGTTTCTCGCCTGGAAACAACTTTTATTCAGGTCCTGAAGATTACCTTTTGTTTTAAGCGAGCAAAACATTTAGTTAGTATGGAGATGAAGGTACCACTAATTCTTAAGACCAAATAGAATATGCCTCTAATGCGCAGTACATTATCAGAGATTGGTAAAGGAGTATATTTATCAGTCAGTCAGTCCTAAAGCTTTATTTCGATTCATCAAAAGGAATCATAAAAGTATAAAAAAAAATGTAAAACTCAATTTTACAAATGGTTTATCGGATCTACAGATTCAGGTTACTTCCAAGTAATAAAAACCAAACATATAGCAGCAGTAAAGTGCACTGTGCTATTTAAATCCTGAATATCAGATGTAAACCAATTCAACCCTGCATACTTACAAGCTTACATTGCCCCGAAATTTTCTTCAAGTAATTACACAGTACTCCCGCTAAAACAAACAGAATTTTCAATATCGTTTTCTTATGGTAAGTGCCATTCTGATAAAACTAAGCATGGCGCTACAAGTAGCATCGGTAGGCAACGATTTTAAGTACTCATATCCTTCTTTATAATTGCAGGGTCGAATATCCGATAGAATAGTTTTAATAAACCGATTTCTTGGATCTTTATACAAAGTGCAAAAAAGAACAAGATGTAAAGTGCATTGTTGAGCTCTGTTATCACAAGGGGGTAGCCTCTCACACCAACCCCCTTGTTTCGGAAAAGCAAAAAGAAAGTGCAATATATTCATTCGAAATCTCGTCAAATAAAAACGCCATTGAGTATGTACAGTAAATGATAAATAAAATTGGTGCTGCAATTTACCCTTTTGATATAATGCTTGTTCATTGTTTTTTTAACAGACCCAAGGTATTACGATAAGCGTTTTTAATTGTGATCTTTGTATCCTGCTGAATAGATTCTGGATTTTCATAAATATGACCCTGACCAATCTTAAATTTCCTTCACATATGATAACCATGGGATCTGCATGGCATAATCTAGTTTTACGCAATCCCTCAGAATTTCTTTTGAGAGCTGCAAATCTTCAGATAGTTTGATTTTCCCCCATAGAAGTAGTGGAGAGACATAAATAATGTCACTCACAAATTCTATGCCCATTTCTGTATGACAAAAAATGTTTGAACAAGTTGGAATTGATAAAAGTAGCTTTAAGAACTTGTTTTCCATAACTTGTATCTGGGTACATTTATGTGTCCCCACACCCCCGCCCCATAGGTAGCGACAGGCAAACATTCAGCTTTGTACAGTGTCTTCAATTCGGCAATTGGTTTTTGACTCAATTTGCTCGAAAAACGAAAAAGGGCCTCTATGGATTGTGTGGTCTTTTGTACGCGAGCTGTTAATAATGGATCCCAGCTCAAGTTTTTATTAAATAGGTTTCCCAGATAGTTAAAATGTTCAACTTTTTCAATTATCTGGTTATCTACTGTGAACCTATGGGTTTTTGTCCCTCTGGGGCCACATACCATAGCAAAGGACTTTGTAAAATTGACCCTAAAATCTAAATCCTGCATAAAGTTATTAAATGCGTTAAGGCAGGTTTGCATACTATTACCAGTTTAATACAGTGTCATCAGCATAGGATATCACAGGAATCTGTTTACCATTTACTTTAGGAAAATCTGAGCAGTTCTCCAACTAAAACCTTTCTAAACCATTTGTATACACTAAAAACAAGCAAGGGGCCAAGATGCAGCCCTGGCGTACACCTTCGGTTGATGGGATGGGTTTTGTCTTCTCTCCCCCCGGGCCATATCTGATGGTCACAGTAGTAGCAGCATGTAATCTACGGAGTAAGGTAACCAAAGGTTCCTCAAACCCCATGGCCTCCATTATCTGCCATAGCTTAACCCTACATACCGTATCAAAGGCACTGGATAAGTCCATGAAGGCCAGGTGAATAGAAACACCCCTGGCCATCATGTACTTACCCATAATTAGGGCAAGGTTGAGACACTACTCGGTCGTCCCCTTGCCTCTCCTAAACCCATACTGTGAGTCCACAATGATACCAGAAGAATCTGCCCATGTCTCCAAACGATCTAGTATGACCCTGCCCATCAGCTTACAAGAAGCATCTATTAAAGAAATCGGCCTGTAGCAGCACGGGTCACATTTATCACCCTTTTTAAAAATTGGTACAACTACAGCCTTTTTCCATGATAAAGGGATGCGCCCGACCACAATCGCCCTAAAAACATTAAGTAATAATCGTGCCCACACATCGATATTATATTTAAAAAGATCCAATTGCACTGCATCTGGACCTGGGGCCTTTAGCGAGATACCTTTCCTTAGAGCCTCCTCAACTTCAGAGAGGGAAAGTGAAAGGCTAAGTGTTAGTGAGGTTTCAGGGTAAAAATCAATATGCCCTTCACTATTAATTGCCAGACAAACGTTTTTTGGATTAAAAATGTTAGCATAATGGATTTCCCAGGTTTCCCCCGTTATATGAGTAACCATGTTACCTTTTTCCCGACTATTTAGGAAGGGACGATTTATTACCTCCCAGAACAGCCTACTGTCTCTCATATCTGAGGCTTTTTCAAGGTCATCCCATGCTTTCTTTTTTAATTCTAGTTTCCGCTTGTCAATAATACCCTTATATGTCTTCCTTAAGCTTTTGACCAGCTCCTTATCACGAGGGACTTGGTGCAATGCCTTTTTTAATGAGGTTTGTGCTGCAGAACATTCAGCATCAAACCATTTATGCTCCCTTGATTTTCCCTTGCCTACCGGTCTAAAAAGGTGCGTTGCCACACTTCCACAAAGAGCTTCAAAGTTCTGGATTATCTTTTCAGAATCAGAGGTTGGCGTTAAGCAAATATCTATCTCTAGACTAACTGCTTCAAAAATCTTTTCCTCCAACCTCCTCGCATCAATTCTATCCCATTTTAAAATTACACCCTGATTTTGACTATATTTCATTGGTTGTTGGGAGGACTGATTCCTCTCAATCACAGGGCACAACTTCAAAACAAGGGGATTATGGTCACTTACGGGGTTTACTTCCATCTTAAATTTATCAACAAAGTGAGTGTACCTACCAGAGACTATTGCAAAATCGATTACACTCATTTGACCCCCTTGGAAAGTTGGCATTGGCAAGGAAAAAGAGGATGGCATGTCCAAAATACAAAGGTCATTTATCATAATGATATTGTTCAGTGTTTCTCCTTGTGAGGGGTGCTTAAAATGCGCCAATGGTTGCTCATTAATATCAACCAAGCCACAGGCCCTAGACCCACTAAGATTGCATAAGGAACAATTGAAATCCCCTACCCACATAATAAACAAGGAGGGTGCGCTGTTAGTCACTTTGATTATCTCCTCCTGTAATTTGTCATTAACAGATGTGGTATGGGGTCAAAGATGTTATAATACCAGTTGATCAGAAGCAAAGGAACTGGGAACAAATCTACAATCAGCAGCAGTTGGTACCACAGAGTCCACTAATTTAAGTGTTTTCATGGTGTTATATTTTACAGAAATAGCGGTCATTAACCCGCCCTTCCTGCCTGTGAAGGTTCAGCATGCACATTAAAAGATTGATATCCATCCAAGTCTTGATCATTTCTGCTCCAAGTTTCTTGGAGACAGATAATGTCAAAGCTTTCTATATATTTTGTCCATGCCTCATCCTGTTTCCTATGTGAAAGACCAGCTATATTCCATGAAATTAGGCGGAAAGCACACCCATCAGGTTAGATACTTAAAGGTACTGGGTGTATATTTTCTACACATTGTGTAGTCCTTACTCCCAAATTGGATATCATTTATCTACAACATTTGAAACCATCTCACACTCACCACAGGGTAAAATACAACACTATGAGACACCAGTGTGTGATCTATCGTGAACCTCAATTTTGGTGAGCTGACAACAGTACATGACACAGATGCACACATTTTAAGACTAAACTCCCAAATTGAACTTTAGGCTTTAGTCTAAATGTCAGAATGTGTCTCAATTGGACCTCTTTTTTTACGTGTTACTGCAGAATAATTAAAAAAAATTATATATATATATATATATATATATATACATATACACACACACACACACACACACATACATACACACACACTTTCTCCTGTTCATCTAAAAAGGGCTTTCTCCACTTCACTTGATGTGATCATGATCTCTACTACTAACAAGAAAAAAAACGATCTCCAACACTCCAGCAGTCATGCCATTATTTGGTATTTGTAGTTCTTCATATGCACAAGCCACAAGTTAATTTATCTGTCAATTTCCGAGAGCGACTGGAAAACTTTAAACTCACAATTTCAAAAAGTAACGTTGTTAGCAACGATATTTTAAGATGACAATGACAAAAGGGATTCAATGGAAGGCGCATTCTTACTTGTATGTATTGGCCATTACTACCTAAAATATCTTCCCCGAATTGTAACTTTCTGTATTGCAACCATTGTAACTATTAAAAAAAGTTGGGGGATAGAATATAATATATTTCCACTGTGCAGATACAGCTACACAACAAGAGAGCATTCTATGTCCCTGCGACAAGCCGTATGTGGGTCAAACGACACAGAATGCCAAGGCACGAATATTAGAACATATGAGCAAAATCCGTTGTAAGGTCCAGGGGGCCCCCAGGGTAGACCACTTTCTCAGCCAAAATCATGAACCAGACCCAGACAGTATGCGTTGGCGAATACTTGAAAAGATCAACGTCAATCCAAGAGGAGGATCCATGACTTCCACACTCAACAGAAAAGAGTGCAAATGGATCCATACTTTGAACTCTGTAACCCATGGACAAAATGAGCAAGAGGAAGTTTCTAAGCAAATGGGCTTACTGTAATACCTTTGGCCCAATTTAGCTTTCTTCCTGCATAGCCTTATTCTGCCTGTTTTTTGCAAAATTATCTTTCCCTTTGAACATTTCACCATATACTATGCATATAATTTGTTTACCCCGGAACTGATTGGCCCTATACTGTTTGATTGCGCTATGTTGTAACAAGTTCAATTGCCAAATGTGTATACTGATCCTTCCTTTGAACATTTCACCACATATTTTGGTATTTGTACAATTTGTTTACCCCGCAACTGCTTGGCCCTATACTATTTGATTGGCCATGTTTTAACAGGTTCAATTGCCAAATGTGTATACATGGATTGTCTGGCATAACTCCTTCCAGCGTTTCTGTTTGTGAGATTCGTCTCACTCGCCCGGCGGCCTTCACCCCTGGCCGAGGTGTGATTATAATGTCCTACTTGCGAGAATTTTTCCAACCACCATCTCGCTTTCACCGATTGCCATTGTGTGACCTGAATACCACTCTTGATCCCAAACTCTAGCTTTAATCAAACATCCCTTTTTAATCACGCGATTTGCGTGATACTTGGCACGCGCACCCGCGTTACTTAGCAACGTGCTTGCCTGCCCCCGTCACCGCGCTTTAGGCGTAATACAGTAAACCTCGCCTGAGTTGCCTAGCAACTGACGTACTGCACGTACACAAGGTTTCATTAATCACTTTCACTGTGACCTCGGCACTCAATCGCTGGCTGCGATCGTGTTCGGACGAACAGTGGAATCCGGTTCTTTCCTTTGATCCACACTCTTTCCTTTGATCCACACGGGGTAAGTTATCTATCTCCACCACGCATTTCTGGGAACCACTGCGCATTTCTGGGAATCACGACATGCCCCAAGTAGCGAGCACTGCGATCCCGGCGCCCTAACTTTACTCAGGGGTTTAAGGACCTATCCGACCCCATCGGGAAATCAACACCTGCTCCACTGAATTTCGGGCACCGCATAGCGGGCACTGCGTACCCGGCGCCTTAATTTAATCTTACTCAGGGGTTCGAGCTCCCACTTTCCAACGACTTGCTCAGGGTATCGAGCACTCCGGAAACGGCAATTTAACCTAGTAGTGTGAGCACCTTCGATTTTAATTACCTAATACCGTTGATTTAATCCTTGTGCTCAGCAACGCTTTCACCACTAGAGCTTAGCTACCTCACCGATTCCCTAAACCGATCGAGGCATGCTGTGGGAGGTCACTGCACTCGTCTCATTCACAACGCTGCTGCAACTCATATTAAGTGGGAATCAGTTCACTTGTTAGTCACATGATCTAAACGTTCTCAGTTTAAAGGGATTTCTCTCAACCAATATAACAATACCTGTGCATCTTCCTCACTGACCACTTCTAAACCACAATCTGGTCACACATAAGCACGTTAAGAGAGACCCGTAATTCCCTTGGCAGTACAGCCGCCTTGAATTAGTTCACCTTTTTTCCCCTTTCTAGGTTTGACCTATTGGCTACCCATCAGGCTGCGATATCTCCACCTGTTTCCCATGTGAGTAACCTTCGCTCACACACGTCAAGCTTGAAGTTTTTAAACCCACACCTCTCTGAAAACATTGTCCCTTTCCTTTCCAGACTGTCCCCTGTCTTGATAAAGACCCGCCGCGACCACCAACTGGGGCGCTTTGGGGGTCGAAACATCGACGCTTACCATTGGTCAAGATAACTCCAGGAGCTTGTACAGTTACCCCTTGTCGTACTAATTCAATACTCTGGCCTTCGTACTTCCCCATGTATAATTTGTATATATGTGTCACTGAATTTAATGCACTGATCACTTTGTTCACCAACAGTCACGTTCATCACATGTTTTTCGAACGGTTTACCATTTATTGAAACTTGTGGCATCACAGAATGAAGTAATTCTTGTGTATCGTGATTGTTTTTTACTAATATAAAGACTTGATTTTCAGTTGTTTTCAGAGAGGTTTATTCAATGTGTAATGAGCTGATCTAGCCTTTCCTTAAAGTAATTTCTCGTTACCCAACAGAACCACTTTGTATTTAACTGATCTATAGCATTAGTCAACACCAGAAACCTTGGTCATGTGGTGAATGTGGTTTTAAAGACAAGCATCCGCAGAGAGTGAAAGTTGCTTTGGTAACTGAAATGAGCTGACAGGGGCTGCTTGCCCTTCTGGGCACTAGGGCTCCGCCCTACTTATATTCTACCCATGTTTATTACACTAATAGGTAATAGATTATTAAAACTGGATATTGGCTGGAAGCGGAGAGAAGTAAAATACAGTGAATATTGTGTTAAAACTGGCAGGTGGGAGAGCCCGTGAATGCGTGAACAGGACAGGACTTTACGTGCAAGCATTTGTGTATGGGAGAATGAACAAGCAGTAAGTGAAAATGAGGGAGACTGAGTGTTAGTGAGTTAGAAGTGAATGAAATAGTGGCTGCAAGTGTGAGAAGGTGTTAGAATGACTGAGGCAGTGTTGCACAGTTCAAGGTGGTGTGGCTGAGATGGAGTGCGTGATGAAAGGTAGATGACCAAGGAGGGAAGAGTGGCCATATTTGGAATAAGGAGGGGCAATTACGAGGAATGGATGGGATTTGTTGGGGCATAGGAAGGTTGAGACGGCACTGGAGCCAATGATAGGAACGAACGGTGAGGAGTATGAATAAAAGGGAAAGAAGCACAAGCTTGAAATATGGGAACAAAGGGGCGATTATCTATAATGAGGACTGGAAGTTAGAACGGGGAGCGGGAGTATGAATGAAGGAGGGGGGGGAGTAAATAAGCAACACAGAAGACTGGAAGTGCAAGGATTACTTGAATGCCTGTGGTGAGAGACAGGAATTGGGGGATGGGACTGGCGCGTTAACGGAGAGGCAAAAAGGAGACGGAGAGGGCAGAGCGAGTGGGCGAGGAGAGAGGCACACGCATGTGTTTGCTGGCCCAGGAGTGGTGAGTACGTGTATACGTTCGCGCTCAGTCTGCTCTTTTTTGGAGTACATACTCGTGCTTGTGGCACGCCACTACGCGATCCCGCAAGGTGTATGCCGCCATGAGTATGTGCTTCGAAAAAGAGCTGAACGACGGCTAAAGGTCTCCTATGCAGCGCACTGCGTAGGAGAGGCCTAAAAGGGATCAATAAAAGGGCTGGGTGTTAACATTCCAATTGGGTGCCAGCTAATCATTTACCTAAATTATTTTCAGATATCCATAAAAAGAAAGCTTCACTCTAAATTTATACAGCATTCAAAACAAATATCTTAGTAGGTCGATGCACAGAAGGTCCTGCGTCTGTCTAAAATATAGGCATTCATTATACTGTCAGAGGGAGACATTCAGCCTGACAGACCATTTTTTGAGACCCCCAAGATCAGTAATACTTCTGCCCCATAGCAACACCTGTGCTGCTGCTGCTGTTGTCCGTTTACATTTTGACCTTCAGTATGGGTTTTGCAACAACCTCCTTGATAATCCTGCAACTACCACAAAGCTCTGGTTGAGTTTCTTTTTTGTATGTTTAATCAGAGAGGTATGTGCATGCTTTTAATAAAAGACCACACTCCGCCTGCATTACACATGTCCAGAGGAGAACATGAGAACCATTTGATTCAGTTCCATAATGCGTATGGCAGGTGAGTGGTTTGAAAACAAACAGACCAGGCAAGCATCATAGCACAAGCAGAGTCAGAAATCAATTTAAGGATCTAAACTTTCTCAAAAGCAGTTTGGAAATCAGTGCATTACCTCAAACACAACACTGCCGGGCTTGGGGTCTCTCAAATCATTCATTTTTGTAATTGCCCTCTGAGTGTCTCATTTGCCAACTTTGTGGCTCATTCCTTTTCACTCGAACTTGTTCACTTTTTCTACCCAAATCTCCCGTTCTGCCTACTGGCACTCTTCCGCTCTTTCTAGTGCCCACTTCCACCCCTTTGCTGTGTTGGTAGCACTATTTCTCCCTCTCTGGTCGTTTCATCCCCCCCCCCCCCGAGGCGCTTACACTCATTCTGTCTGCGACTACCTCACACTTTCATCCTGTCTCTCATTTGTTCTTTCTTTTGTATCTTTCAAGCTTTCTCATTGCTTTTCAAAATAATCTATTTTAGAACACAAATAATAGAAATGGGAGCAAAAGGTGTGAATTGACATGCAGGAATACAGATTCCAGCCAAGGCTATATTGAGAACAAGCATTTACAATGCAACGGTCTCCCCTTAGCAAAAGTTAGAGCTATTGGCATTGTAAATGCCAACATTTTTATTTATGTGTTGGTTTTGAAAAACAGATAAATAAATGGCGATTGTCATTTACAACACCAATAGCTTAACCTGTTCGGCGCTTATGGCGGAACCGATTCGTCACGCGCCTCGGGTGAGCTGTGCTAGTGACGGAACGGTTCCGTCATGGCCCGCTCGACGTGCCTGCGCGGCGCTGATTTCGCTCCTGCGCGGCGCGTTCTATTGAGCAGGCGCGTTCGTGACGGAACCGTTCCTTCACTAGCACAGCTCACCCGAGGCGCGTGGCGGAGCGGTTCCGTCACAAGCACAGGTGAGCCGCGCCCCCCCCCCACCCCCTAGCACTGTGGCGGAACTGCCGCCGCAGTGAAGGGGTTAATCTCTTGCATATGCAAGACCTATTGAATTAGCAATGCAATAGTTTGCGTATTAACGAGAGTTTGAGCTATTGACATTGCAAATAATGCGTTTAGTAGTAGATAGTGATTGACTAGTAGAGTGTGAGTAGAGAGTAGTAGAGAGTGAGTAGTAGAGTGAGAAGTAGAGAGCGAGTAATAGTGAGTAGTAGAGTGATTAGTAGAGAGTGCGTAGTAGAGAGTGCGTAGTATAGTACAGTGAGTACTAGAGAGTAATAGAGTGATTAATAGTGAGTAGTAGTGAATAGTAGAGTAGAGAGTACTAGAGTGAGTAGTAGTGAGTATAGTGAGTAGTAGAAAGCAGTAGAGTGAGTAGTAGAGAGTGAGTAGTATAGAGTGAGTAGAAGAGAGTGAGTAGTGTAGAGTAAGTAGGGAGTATTAGAGTTGTAAAGTAGTAGAGTGAGTAGTAGAGTGAGTAGTGAGAGTATTAGAGTGTGAGTAGTATTGAGTGAGTAGTAAAGAATTAGTAAAGAATGAATAGTAAAGAGTGTCAGTAGAGTGTGAGTAGTAGAGTGAGTAGTAGAGTTGTAGAGTGAATAGTAGTGAGTAGAGTAGTAGAGAGTAGTAGAGTGAGTAGTAGAGAGTGAGTAGTAGAGAGTGAGTAGTAGAGAGTGAGTAGTAGAGAGTGAGTAGTAGAGAGTGAGTAGTAGAATGAGTGGAGAGTATTAGAGAGTTGTAGAGTAAGTAGTAAAGTAGTAGAGTGAGTATAAGAGAGTGAGTAGTAAGGAGTGAAAGAGTGAGTAGTTGCTGCTTATTTATCTTATGCAACTAACAATCATTGACAAAGCCAATAGTCCTGACTTGCTGTAGGTATGATTTTACTTGTTGTATCATATCTGGATGAAATGACAGAAACCGCAAAGTGCAAGTCTGGTGGCACACTACACTAAGCACATATTTTTGGCTTATCTGTTTTAAGCCACGCCCTTAATTACATTGATCACGCCCTTTTAGAGACACCCCACCCCCCCTAGTTCTTTCATCCCACTTTAAGCCCTGGCTATAAAATCAATTGCTTTCGGGTAGCGGACATCTGTTGTTTCTATGCGCTTTAATTAAATAGAGTATTACTACTACACTGTCATTTAATCCTGCTACTGTTACCCAATTTACTCAAAAGGATGGAAGGCAGATATAGGGTGACCAGAATTTTAAAGCCAAAAACCGGGACATTTCACAAAAAATAAAAGAAGGACTACAATTTTACTTTAAGGCGGCGCACAGAATGACAGTGCTCATCAGCAGAAAATTATAGAACAGGCAGTAAGAACATACATAAAATGCAATTTTAGGCCTAGTAGCTTGCCAGTTAATGAAATTGCTTTCTTGAAACAACTGCCAACTATCACTGCTTTATAAAACATAGAAAAGCACCTCCTGCCATTTTCAGTCGACCCTCTTTTAAAACTGGGACACAAGCTAAATTTCTTGAAATCTGCCGGGACAGCTGGTGAAAAACGGGGACCATCCTGGCAAATCTGGGACGCCTGGTCACCATAGGCAGATAGGACCTAGCTCAAATGTGACCTCTCTGTTCACATCGCTGCATCTTGCAGCGGTGACCTTTGAACTCGCTGAGTCACCTTGGGAACTTCTTGTGTCTATAGTTTCGGGTTTTCTGGTGAACCAACCTCATTTGCCTCCATGAGTCCCACCGGGCGAGTACTCTCCAAGAAGCTACGGCAAGTTCATGGTTTGCACCGTTGTAGGGTAGCGCCACTGCTGCTCTTTACATAAGAGGACACCAAAGAGCCCTGCCACGGGGAACGTATAAGAAGGGGGTGATCTAGGGCCGAACAGCAAGGGGGTCACCTCGTATGCAAATATTCAAGCCGAGATGACTCTGTTTGATTGCTTGAAGTCAAAGTTAGTCACGCTTTAGACATGCAGGTACCACGAGCAGCTCCCAGAAACAAGACTTCAACTTGCTAAGGCCCTGCTCACGGTGAATACCCCTCTTACCACCTTATGCTAAATGCCCTAATCAGAACTGACCCCACTCCAGTCTACACGCGCTCATGCGGCCAGTGTCCGTCAAAGTAAAACAGCACCCCCCCCCCCCCCCCCCCTCCCAGCACTCACATACCCAGCGATATTCCCTCCCCTCAAACACCGTGGACAAGCACAGGCGAGCTCTGCGCCAAGAGGCCAAGTAATAGAACAAGACACAGGCTGAATTTACAGGGGAAGAGCATCGTGGGCACTGTGAGGTTTATTTCCACGCGACGCCCGCACCCCCTCCCCTCGGCCCACCCCGCAGACTGTTACAGGTACAGCTGTGACACCGGGCGGAGCAGGGCTAATTTGGAGTTTCCCCTCAGTCACGGCTCGTTGGCTGCAGCCCTTCAGGGGCTACCATTCAGTGTGAGGTGCAGATAGCGGGGACCCATAATGTACATGCATGGGGGCAGGAGAGGGGTCGGGGGCTCTGGCACCGGTCACAGCATGTAGATAAGAGAGCAGCTTCAGCCCGATGATGGCGAAAAATATCAAGATGAAAATGTCCAGCATCTCGGCGGCGAAAGACAAGGCACAGAGACCAGACGCAGCGACTGACGAGCGCGGAGCATTCAGGAGGGGGAAGCCAAAGATGCAGTAGGTAGAGGGGAGGGGACCACACGCATCAAGCAGAGAGGGGCTCCATGAGGGGGCAGCATAAAGTGATAGAGAGCCTGGGGAGGAGTAATGGGGCAGGTGACAGCGAGGAATTGGACTGTACTTCCGCCCCCTCCCCTGCCATCGGGCGCGAGGCGTCATCTCTCACAGGTGGAAGCAAGCACCGGGTAATGACACGCAACTATCACTCGGCAGCATCTGTATAGTACCTGAACTGCTTTCTGATCAGAGCTGATATCTAATTCTACCCTGGAATTTATGAAAACTTACCGCCATCGGTATTCTGGCGACCTTCCCCAACAAGCGCTGGCTGTGACGTGTCATTTTCTCTTTTAACCCCGTCCCACTCGGACGGCCTCGGGTGGACTTGCTGCTGGCGTAAAAGTTTTCTTATCTTCTTTATAGGGTCATCTGTCGCCCAATGAAGAAGATAAGAAAGCTTTTACCATAGCAGAATTCAATTCAATAATCCTTTATTCGGTTTTCAGATTTTTTAAAACCATAAAAAGTTAATTGTTAAAATTTACATAAAAACAGACAGACAGAAGTTTGATCAATGACAAGCATGCCAGCAAGATAAAGTACTCAGGTGTAGACTAGATGTTAAAATAAAATTTAAAACTACATTAGAGTGCAAACAAATAGAAAACGGCTACATTTATACACAATCTATACAATTCAAATCCTAGTCTAGATTAGACCTGTGTCTAACACAAAACTTCAAAAATTGAGTAATTTTTTGTAATACACTCTTCCTCTAAAAATGGCAAAACTAGGTAAGCTGGGCAACAACGTCAAAGACACAACATTTTTAATAACGGGATTACCCAGTGCTTTCTAGGTTCTCTATAAAATTTACAAAATAAGGCTACATTAATTGATGATTGATTCGATACATCGTCACAGGGGCAAACTGATAGCTCTTTTGACCAGTCATTTGTTTTCGGAAAAGTCACCAGGCGGTAAAATATGTTCATCCTAAAACGTGTCAACCGAAATCTTTCATAACCACTCAAATTAAAAATTAAATAATGCTGTATAGCCAAAGTGGTTTGGATTGATAACATATGTTGAACTGAGCTTTTTCTTTCCTCGTTAGCCAGTCTCAATTGTTCCAAATGTGTCAAGCATAATTTCTTAAGCCCTTTTCCCGATATTTCTGATATCATTGTGGAGCTATGGTAGTACTTTGCAAACCCAAATCATGCAGACATTTTTTGATGTATGCAAGCCAGCCAATCTTCTACGCATTTTCGAGGGAAAGACAATCATTTAGGAGCCCTTGATTAAAAACAGTTTTAGTGGACGACCAAAGACGATACCACAGAAGGATCGGTTGAAGCTTCACTATGTTGGTGACATACGACAAACCCAATTCCAGGTGTCAGCTAGAGGTACTGCGAGGAGAAATCTCAAAACTATTCTCTACTTTTTGAAGGGCTTCTACTTTTCCGTAACCCCACACCCCTCCTCCATAAATGGCAATGCTTATACATTTTGCTTGATAAATTTGGATCATTTCCGCCGGTGACCTTTTTCCTAACCTTTGTGAAAAATGGACTAGTGCTGTTACCCTCATGAAAAGCAATTTTCTAGCCTCTAAAGCCTGCCTCCATGAACACTTATTGTCAACTAAATTCCAAGATAAGTGTACGTATTTGTATTCTCCAATTTAATATTTTCACTCGAAATATCCCTGGTTTTCTCATGTCTAGGTCCTGAGGACATTATGAAGGTTTTTTAATATTAATACTCAAGTCAAGATTTCCCAGGTAGCTGTGGTACCTATTAAGAGCCTGTTGAAGATCTAAAGGGGTTTGGGCTATAATCAGGGCGTCATCGTCTTAGAGTAGGGCAGGTATGAGACGTTTCTCCATAAGGGGTAGGTCCTGGCACCCTTTTAACATGGCATGTTCCAGGCCATTTGTATGGTGTAAAAAGAAAGGGTGCCAGAACACAGCCCTGCCTCACCCCCCTCTCCACTCCGAAGGAGGCTGTGATTTCCCCTCCTAAACCGTACCTCACCCTAGCTGTGGCGTTTGAATACAGTTCCCGTAGGAAAATTTACCAAGCAAGGCTCAACCCCCACTCTGTTAGGATAATCCATAGTTGGGAATGGCTTACGCAGTCAAAAGGTGCAGATAAATGTACGCAAGTCATATACAAATTTCCACCCTTTGCGTCTACATATTTAACCATTAAGAGGGTCAAATTAAGTGCTTGCTCCGTGGTGCCCAGGCCCTCTCTAAAGCAGAATTGGAGGTCTGACAGTTTCTTATTGTCATCTGCCCATTGCTGAAGACGATCAAGTATAAGACGTCCCGCTACTTTACCTAAAGAATCTAACAAAGATATGGGAGGATTGCAGGATGGGCACGGACGATACCCCTTCTTAAATATCGGGACCAGGATTGAGTCGGACCACGATTCTACAAGCCCCACTGCACAGGAGGTTTCAAGGACCCTGGTCAGAATTGGGGTCCACAGTTCGAAGTTGTATTTAAAAAGGTCGACTGGGACCCCGTCCCCCTTTGCTGGCTATTAGGGCACGCTCCATTTCTAAATGAGTAATTTTAAGCGATAGAGGGAAAATTGTTGCCATAGGGGTGGGAGCTTGTCCTTTCCTTATCTTTTGGGATAATATGTTCCTTGCAAGACGAACCAAATATCTGCGAGAAATGTTGTACCCACAATGCTTCATCAATAGCTATTTCTATTTTAGTGTTATCCCTGGCTTCCGAAAGGAAAGGAGATTTGATGGTTTTCCAGAAAGCAATACTATCCTTAGTCATGCAGCTTTTGTGTAATTGATCCCATAATTTGTTTTTCAGTTCGGCTTGTCTGGCTTTTATGGCCCGATTGTACGCCTTTCTAAGGAGGGCAATTTCCTGTTTGTCCCTTTCTGTTTTATAAAGAGCTACTTTTAGGTTGGAATATGCTTTCGTGCAAGTTTTGTTGAACAATCCTTTAGTTTGGCCCTTTCTGTCATTCCTTTTAATGCACGGGGTTTGATACCACAGCAGTAAGTCAAGGAGCTCAGTCTGAAAAGGACGGGACTAAAGGAGAAAGAAGAACGTTACTAGGGCCTCTTCTCCAATGGTTGGCCACCGTTTAGGACGCCATCCAATGGGAAAGAGGGGCGGGGCTTAACCTCGCTAGTAGAAAATTCCCTATATCATTAAATCTTGCTAGCTCGTCTGCGCAGTCTTTCGCAGGCCAGGACCTAAAAAGGACGTAGTAGCAACCTAACCTAGGTTTAACAAAGTGCACAAAATGGTTAGGTTTTTGGCACCAAAAGCTTTCAGACTTTGCCCTTCAAGAGCATGCCTAATGAGGTAAAATGCTGATATATTTATGGCTTTGGTCAACGTGGAACAAAATCCTTCATATGGAACAAGCATTAGCAAAACTAAGGTTTAACGTTTGTAAGGCCAATATTAAATGTGGTAACAATCTTAGAATGAAGGCCGGAGGGAGAACATGCCGGCCTGCTGAGGAGCCCGGTCATGAGCTTCAAGCTCTCCAGGCGGAACGAAAAAATGAAGCGCATATTACTTTTCTACACTAACAGGAAAACTTCAATCTAAGTTAAGCAAGACATGAAACTAAATACCTTGAACCTGTCGCAGGTCTGCGGCACCGCAAGGACCACAAAGAATCATCAGGTTTCGGTAGACCGGCAAGCGGAGTATGGGCGGAGGCAGCCTCAGCTCGATGTAGCAATCTGAAGACCGCAGCTAAGGTTTCCTTCTGGGGCAAGATGGCGGCTAGCCTCAGTTACACGGCAGCGGGGCCCTGGAGACCAATTTCAGAGTGAGCATACAACACCATGGAGGGAGCGCATGAGCGTGGTAAGTGACCTAGAAAGGGGGTGGGGAGGACAGCACAGCACAGGACCCCGGTACTTTAGTCTCGATTGGGGTAAGAGAAGAGGCAAAAGGCACTTCCCTGCAAAAGCGCAAGATCAGGATTTGGTCCAAAGAAGAGGGATAAGCACTTACCTGAGAAACAGGAACTTTGCGGTTAATATTCGCCCCGACTCGAAGAAAAAATACAGTGCTAGCACCCACAGCTAGCAACAAAAAGAGGAAACAAGCCACACTAACTCAAGACTCCGGGTCCCCCCCCGCCCCCCACCCCACCCCCCCCAGTCTTCACAAAGTAAATTAACAGGCTCCATAGTAAAAAATCACCCCCTCATTACATTTGCTTTTCAAGGTACAAGCCAAGCAATATCTTCCCAATTCACTTGTAGGTGAACGGGAAGTAAGGCTAGGTTGTACAATCTAGGCTGGGGAGACCGGGAGGGGATCAGGAGTAACAACAGATTCTAAGTTCTGGCCATAGAGGGGACAGTAGGGGAAACAGATACTGAAGGTTCGCCCCTAGACCAACAAGTGCAAGCAGCCCCCCATGTTGATCCACAAACAGGGGGCAAAAGGGGAGCACAAATAAGCATAGAGAAGTTGATTGAATCCATGATCTTGGAAGTGAGGGTGAATTTTGCCACCTCTGAAAAAAACAATTGACAATACAAGGGACATGCAAAGCTTTAGAGATTAAGATAAATACTGTTATGGAACGAGTATCAACAGTGGAAACCTCTCTACCACTTATATGCAAGGAAGTAGAGGCAAGTCAGCCAGAAATACAAAGTTTGAAAACAAACTAAAAGGACCTCAGGAATACCAAGCATTGGAAATGCAATAGGGCTCGCATTAGGAAAGTTTGAGCTATTGGTGTTATAAATTAATTCTTTTTATTTATGTTTTTTTTTAAATAGCTAAATTAATAGCTTTATCATTTACAATGCCAATAGTTATAACTTTCGCAAATGTGACACCTATAGCATTTGCAATGCAACATGTTTTGTATTTACGTGACTTAGATGTATTGATATTACAAATAACAATGGCTTTTAATTTTTTTAAATAATTAATACTTAAATCATTTATTTAATTTGTAATGGCAATAGCTTAAACTTTTGTAAATAACATTTGTGAAGATTATGTTCAGTGTTTTTTATTGTGACGAAAATCCAAGAACAGAAGTGAAATATTAACATCTTTTTGTGATTTGTAATAAAGCGTGAAAGCTTGAAAAATTGAAAGAACATATTTGAACCAGTGATGCTGTGGTTGCGCTGAGTGGTGTGTGCATCGGTGTAGCTGTTTGGTGGGTGCATTGGTGGAGCTTAGTTGGAGCATTGGTGGAGCTGTGTGGTGGGTGCCACGGCTGAGCTGTGTGGTGGGTGCCACGGCTGAGCTGTGTGGTGGGTGCCACGGCTGAGCTGTGTGGTGGGTGCATTGGTGGAGCTGTGTGGTGGGTGCATTGGTGGAGCTTAGTTGGAGCATCGGCGGAGCTGTGTGGTGGGTGCCTCGGCGGAGCTGTGTGGTGGGTGCCTCGGCGGAGCTGTGTGGTGGGTGCCTCGGCGGAGCTGTGTGGTGGGTGCCTCGGCGGAGCTGTGTGGTGGGTGCCTCGGCGGAGCTGTGTGGTGGGTGCCTCGGCGGAGCTGTGTGGTGGGTGCCTCGGCGGAGCTGTGTGGTGGGTGCCTCGGTGGAGCTGTGTCGGTGGAGCTGTGTGGTGGCTGCATCGCTGGAGCTGTGCGATGGGTGCATCGCTGGTGCTGTGTAGGTGGAGCTGTGTGGTGGGTGTATCGGTGGAGCTGTGTCGGTGGAGCTGTGTGGTGGGTGCATCAGTGGAGCTGTGTGGTGGGTGCATCGGTGGAGCTGTGTAGGTGGAGCTGTGTGGTAGGTGCATTGCTGGAGCTGTGTAGGTGGAGCTGTGTGGTGGGTGCATCGGTGGAGCTGTGTGGTGGGTGCATCGGTGGAGCTGTGTAGTTGGAGCTGTGAGGTGGGTGCATCGGTGGAGCTGTGTAGGTGAAGCTGTGTGGTGGGTGCATCGGTGGAGCTGTGTGGTGGGTGCATCGGTGGAGCTGTGTGGTGGGTGCATCGGTGGAGCTGTGTGGTGGGTGCATCGGTGGAGCTGTGTGGTGGGGCATCTGTGGAGATGTGTGGTGGGGCATCTGTGGAGATGTGTGGTGGGGCATCTGTGGAGATGTGTGGTGGGGCATCTGTGGAGATGTGTGGTGGGGGCATATGTGGTGGGTGCATCGGTGGAGGTGTGTTGTGGGTGCATCGGTGGAGGTGTGTGGTGGGTGCATCGGTGGAGGTGTGTGGTGGGTGCATCGGTGGAGGTGTGTGGTGGGTGCATCGGTGGAGCTGTGTGGTGGGTGCATCTGTGGAGCTGTGTGGTGGGTGCATCTGTGGAGCTGTGTGGTGGGTGCATCGGTGGAGCTGTGTGGTGGGTGCATCGGTGGAGCTGTGTGGTGGGTGCAGCTGTGGAGGTGTGTGGTGGGTGCCTCGGTAGAGCTGTGTGGTGGGTGCCTCGGTAGAGCTGTGTGGTGGGTGCCTCGGTAGAGCTGTGTGGTGGGTGCCTCGGTAGAGCTGTGTGGTGGGTGCCTCGGTAGAGCTGTGTGGTGGGTGCCTCGGTGGAGCTGTGTGGTGGTTGCATCGGTGGAGCTGTGTGGTGGTTGCATCGGTGGAGCTGTGTGGTGGTTGCATCGGTGGAGCTGTGTGGTGGTTGCATCGTTGGAGCTGTGTGGTGGTTGCATCGGTGGAGCTGTGTGGTGGTTGCATCGGTGGAGCTGTGTGGTGGTTGCATCGGTGGAGCTGTGTCGGTGAAGCTGTGTGGTGGGTGCATCGGTGGAGTTGGGTGGTGGGTGCATCGGTGGAGCTGTGTAGGTGGAGCTGTGTGGTGGGAGCATCGGTGGAGCTGTGTCGGTGGAGCTGTGTGATGGCTGCATCGGTGGAGCTGTGTGGTGGCTGCATCGGTGGAGCTGTGTGGTGGCTGCATCGGTGGAGCTGTGTGGTGGCTGCATCGGTGGAGCTGTGTGGTGGCTGCATCGGTGGAGCTGTGTGGTGGCTGCATCGGTGGAGCTGTGTGGTGGCTGCATCGGTGGAGCTGTGTGGTGGCTGCATCGGTGGAGCTGTGTGGTGGGTGCATCGGTGGAGCTGTGTGGTGGCTGCATCGCTGGAGCTGTGTGATGGGTGCATCGCTGGAGCTGTGTGATGGGTGCATCGCTGCAGCTGTGTGGTGGGTGCATCAGTGGAGCTGTGTGGTGGGTGCATCGGTGGAGCTGTGTAGGTGGAGCTGTGTGGTAGGTGCATTGCTGGAGCTGTGTAGGTGGAGCTGTGTGGTGGGTGCATCGGTGGAGCTGTGTGGTGGGTGCATCGGTGGAGCTGTGTAGTTGGAGCTGTGAGGTGGGTGCATCGGTGGAGCTGTGTAGGTGAAGCTGTGTGGTGGGTGCATCGGTGGAGCTGTGTGGTGGGTGCATCGGTGGAGCTGTGTGGTGGGTGCATCGGTGGAGCTGTGTGGTGGGTGCATCGGTGGAGCTGTGTGGTGGGGCATCTGTGGAGATGTGTGGTGGGGCATCTGTGGAGATGTGTGGTGGGGCATCTGTGGAGATGTGTGGTGGGGCATCTGTGGAGATGTGTGGTGGGGGCATATGTGGTGGGTGCATCGGTGGAGGTGTGTTGTGGGTGCATCGGTGGAGGTGTGTGGTGGGTGCATCGGTGGAGGTGTGTGGTGGGTGCATCGGTGGAGGTGTGTGGTGGGTGCATCTGTGGAGCTGTGTGGTGGGTGCATCTGTGGAGCTGTGTGGTGGGTGCATCTGTGGAGCTGTGTGGTGGGTGCATCGGTGGAGCTGTGTGGTGGGTGCAGCTGTGGAGGTGTGTGGTGGGTGCCTCGGTAGAGCTGTGTGGTGGGTGCCTCGGTAGAGCTGTGTGGTGGGTGCCTCGGTAGAGCTGTGTGGTGGGTGCCTCGGTAGAGCTGTGTGGTGGGTGCCTCGGTAGAGCTGTGTGGTGGGTGCCTCGGTGGAGCTGTGTGGTGGTTGCATCGGTGGAGCTGTGTGGTGGTTGCATCGGTGGAGCTGTGTGGTGGTTGCATCGTTGGAGCTGTGTGGTGGTTGCATCGGTGGAGCTGTGTGGTGGTTGCATCGGTGGAGCTGTGTGGTGGTTGCATCGGTGGAGCTGTGTGGTGGGTGCATCAGTGGAGCTGTGTCGGTGAAGCTGTGTGGTGGGTGCATCGGTGGAGTTGGGTGGTGGGTGCATCGGTGGAGCTGTGTAGGTGGAGCTGTGTGGTGGGAGCATCGGTGGAGCTGTGTCGGTGGAGCTGTGTGATGGCTGCATCGGTGGAGCTGTGTGGTGGCTGCATCGGTGGAGCTGTGTGGTGGCTGCATCGGTGGAGCTGTGTGGTGGCTGCATCGGTGGAGCTGTGTGGTGGCTGCATCGGTGGAGCTGTGTGGTGGCTGCATCGGTGGAGCTGTGTGGTGGCTGCATCGGTGGAGCTGTGTGGTGGCTGCATCGGTGGAGCTGTGTGGTGGGTGCATCGGTGGAGCTGTGTGGTGGCTGCATCGCTGGAGCTGTGTGATGGGTGCATCGCTGGAGCTGTGTGATGGGTGCATCGCTGGAGCTGTGTGATGGGTGCATCGCTGCAGCTGTGTGGTGGGTGCATCAGTGGAGCTGTGTGGTGGGTGCATCGGTGGAGCTGTGTCGGTGGAGCATCGGTGGAGCTGTGTCGGTGGAGCATCGGTGGAGCTGTGTCGGTGGAGCTGTGTGGTGGGTGCATCAGTGGAGCTGTGTGGTGGGTGCATCGGTGGAGCTGTGTAGGTGGAGCTGTGTGGTGGGTGCGTCGGTGGAGCTGTGTCAGTGGAGCTGTGTGGTGGGTGCATCGGTGTAGCTGTGTGGTGGGTGCATCGGTGGAGCTGTGTGGTGGATGCATCGGTGGAGCTGTGTGGTGGGTGCATCGGTGGAGCTGTGTGGTGGGTGTATCGGTGGAGCTGTGTGGTGGGTGCATCGGTGAAGCTTAGTGGATGCATTGGTGGAGCTGTGTGGTGGGTGCATTGGTGGAGCTTAGTTGGAGCATCGATGGAGATGGGTGGTGGGTGCATCTGTGGAGCTGGGTGGTGGGTGCATCTGTGGAGCTGGGTGCATCTGTGGAGCTGGGTGCATCGGTGGAGCTGTGTGGTGGGTGCATCGGCGGAGCTGTGTGGTGGGTGCCTCGGCGGAGCTGTGTGGTGGGTGCCTCGGCGGAGCTGTGTGGTGGGTGCCTCGGCGGAGCTGTGTGGTGGGTGCCTCGGCGGAGCTGTATGGTGGGTGCCTCGGCGGAGCTGTATGGTGGGTGCAACAGTGGAGCTGTATGGTGGGTGCAACGGTGGAGCTGTATGGTGGGTGCATCGGTGGAGCTTTGTCGGTGGAGCTGTGTGGTGGCTGCATCGCTGGAGCTGTGTGATGGGTGCATCACTGCAGCTGTGTAGGTGGAGCTGTGTGGTGGGTGCATCGGTGGAGCTGTGTGGTGGGTGCATCGGTGGAGCTGTGTGGTGGGTGCATCGGTGGAGCTGTGTCGGTAGAGCTGTGTGGTGGGTGCATCGGTGGAGCTGTGTCGGTGGAGCTGTGTGGTGGGTGCATCAGTGGAGCTGTGTAGGTGAAGCTGTGTGGTGGGTGCGTCGGTGGAGCTGTGTGGTGGGTGCATCGGTGGAGTTGGGTGGTGGATGCATCGGTGGAGCTGTGTGGTGGATGCATCGGTGGAGCTGTGTGGTGGATGCATCGGTGGAGCTGTGTGGTGGATGCATCGGTGGAGCTGTGTGGTGGGTGCATCGGTGAAGCTTAGTGGATGCATTGGTGGAGCTGTGTGGTGGGTGCATTGGTGGAGCTTAGTTGGAGCATCGGTGGAGCTGGGTGGTGGGTGCATCTGTGGAGCTGGGTGGTGGGTGCATCGGTGGAGCTGTGTGGTGGATGCATCGGTGGAGCTGTGTGGTGGGTGCATCGGTGGAGCTGTGTGGTGGGTGCATCGGTGGAGCTGTGTGGTGGATGCATCGGTGGAGCTGTGTGGTGGATGCATCGGTGGAGCTGTGTGGTGGATGCATCGGTGGAGCTGTGTGGTGGGTGCATCAGTGGAGCTGTGTGGTGGGTGCATCGGTGAAGCTTAGTGGATGCATTGGTGGAGCTGTGTGGTGGGTGCATTGGTGGAGCTTAGTTGGAGCATCAATGGAGCTGGGTGGTGGGTGCATCTGTGGAGCTGGGTGGGGGGTGCATCTGTGGAGGTGGGTGCATCGGTGGAGTTGTGTGGTGGGTGCATCGGTGAAGCTTAGTGGATGCATTGGTGGAGCTGTGTGGTGGGTGCATTGGTGGAGCTTAGTTGGAGCATCGATGGAGCTGGGTGGTGGGTGCATCTGTGGAGCTGTGTGGTGGATGCATCGGTGGAGCTGTGTGGTGGGTGCCTCGGCGGAGATGTGTGGTGGGTGCATCGATGGAGCTGTATGGTGGGTGCAACAGTGGAGCTGTATGGTGGGTGCAACGGTGGAGCTGTATGGTGGGCGCATCGGTGGAGCTGTGTCGGTGGAGCTGTGTGATGGCTGCATCGCTGGAGCTGTGTGATGGGTGCATCGCTGCAGCTGTGTAGGTGGAGCTGTGTGGTGGGTGCATCGGTGGAGCTGTGTGGTGGGTGCATCGGTGGAGCTGTGTCGGTAGAGCTGTGTGGTGGGTGCATCGGTGGAGCTGTGTCGGTGGAGCTGTGTGGTGGGTGCATCAGTGGAGCTGTGTAGGTGAAGCTGTGTGGTGGGTGCGTCGGTGGAGCTGTGTGGTGGGTGCATCGGTGGAGTTGGGTGGTGGGTGCATCGGTGGAGCTGTGTGGTGGATGCATCGGTGGAGCTGTGTGGTGGATGCATCGGTGGAGCTGTGTGGTGGATGCATCGGTGGAGCTGTGTGGTGGGTGCATCGGTGGAGCTGTGTGGTGGGTGCATCGGTGGAGCTGTGTGGTGGGTGCATCGGTGGAGCTGTGTGGTGGGTGCATCGGTGAAGCTTAGTGGATGCATTGGTGGAGCTGTGTGGTGGGTGCATTGGTGGAGCTTAGTTGGAGCATCGATGGAGCTGTGTGGTGGGTGCATCTGTGGAGCTGGGTGGTGGGTGCATCGGTGGAGCTGTGTGGTGGATGCATCGGTGGAGCTGTGTGGTGGGTGCATCGGTGGAGGTGGGTGGTGGGTGCATCGGTGGAGCTGTGTGGTGGATGCATCGGTGGAGCTGTGTGGTGGGTGCATCGGTGGCGCTGTGTGGTGGGTGCATCGGTGGAGCTGTGTGGTGGGTGCATCGGTGGAGCTGTGTGGTGGGTGCATCGGTGAAGCTTAGTGGATGCATTGGTGGAGCTGTGTGGTGGGTGCATTGGTGGAGCTTAGTTGGAGCATCAATGGAGCTGGGTGGTGGGTGCCTCGTTGGAGCTGTATGGTGGGTGCCTCGGCGGAGCTGTATGGTGGGTGCATCGGTGGAGCTGTATGGTGGGTGCAACGGTGGAGCTGTGTGGTGGGTGCATCGGTGGAGCTGTGTGGTGGGTGCATCGGTGGAGCTGTGTGGTGGGTGCATCGGTGGAGCTGTGTGGTGGGTGCATCGGTGGAGCTGTGTGGTGGGGGCATCTGTGGAGCTGTGTGGTGGGGGCATGTGTAGTGGGGGCATGTGTGGTGGGTGCATCGGTGGAGGTGTGTGGTGGGTGCATCGGTGGAGGTGTGTGGTGGGTGCATCGGTGGAGGTGTGTGGGGGGTGCATCAGTGGAGCTGGGTGCATCGGTGGAGCTGTGTGGTGGGTGCATCGGTGGAGCTGTGTGGTGGGTGCATCGGTGGAGCTGTGTGGTGGGTGCATCTGTGGAGCTGTGTGGTGGGTGCATCTGTGGAGCTGTGTGGTGGGTGCATCTGTGGAGCTGTGTGGTGGGTGCATCTGTGGAGCTGTGTGGTGGGTGCATCTGTGGAGCTGTGTGGTGGGTGCATCTGTGGAGCTGTGTGGTGGGTGCATCTGTGGAGCTGTGTGGTGGGTGCCTCGGTGGAGCTGTGTGGTGGGTGCCTCGGTGGAGCTGTGTGGTGGGTGCCTCGGTGGAGCTGTGTGGTGGGTGCCTCGGTGGAGCTGTGTGGTGGGTGCCTCGGTGGAGCTGTGTGGTGGGTGCCTCGGTGGAGCTGTGTGGTGGGTGCCTCGGCGGAGCTGTGTGGTGGGTGCCTCGGCGGAGCTGTGTGGTGGGTGCCTCGGCGGAGCTGTGTGGTGGGTGCCTTGGTAGAGCTGTGTGGTGGTTGCATCGGTGGAGCTGTGTGGTGGGTGCATCGGTGGAGCTGTGTAGGTGGAGTTGGGTGGTGGGTGCATCGGTGGAGCTGTGTCGGTGGAGCTGTGTGGTGGGTGCATCAGTGGAGCTGTGTGGTGGGTGCCTCGGTGGAGCTGTGTGGTGGGTGCATCAGTGGAGCTGTGTGGTGGGTGCATCAGTGGAGCTGTGTGGTGGGTGCCTCAGTGGAGCTGTGTGGTGGGTGCCTCAGTGGAGCTGTGTGGTGGGTGCCTTGGTGGAGCTGTGTAGGTGAAGCTGTGTGGTGGGAGCCTTAACGGAAAGTACAACTCTCAAAACAAAAAAAATCTATCCTTTAACGATGCTGGATAAATTATGAAAAGTGCTTGCTACTGTTCCAACAGATACATGCAGAAAAATTTGTAGGACGTTATTCTGGAAGGAAAACTAAATCACAGAAAAGAAAAGAGTAGGAACCGTAAATGAGAGGTTTGTTTGTTAACATCTGCATTGGGAGAAGGTTTTGTTAAATCTGTCGGTGTTTAATTAATACCGAAGCTACACTATATTTTAAGGAATGAAGAATTTTAAAGGCCTGCTTAGAAAATGATAAGTAGCAGGGCAAAAAAATCGCAACAATGTGTGCAGAAAGGAAAGAAAATATATATGAATGTTGTCTGGGCACGGCAACAGCACATGGCAACATAACTGCGCCTTAGCTAGCTACTACACAGTGCACTCAGTACTTAAACCAAAACTCCGAAAAGCCCTCCTAAGAAGCATGGAATTCGTGGTCCTAAGTTATTGAGGCACATTTTTGGGGGAGATGTGTTCCCAAAAGATGGCACACTGATTCACAAAAAAAAATGGTTTTACTGACAGAGCGGGATTTATCTTTACAGAAAAGGATACAGCATGCATTCCATGTTTCTTTTCAAGCAGAGCATAAACAGTTGTTGCAGCAAGGGGCGGGAAGATTAGGAGACGAAACTGAAAGTACAGCCGGCAGGCCGTGAATAATTAGGGGGTGACAAATGCGCTGGGAGGGCTGCCTTTGATGTGGTAATGCGAGGCAGGCAGGCGGCTGGTGGCATTGTGCACGCGCTTTTTAGGGATTGCGCTTGCGCAATGACCTAAAAAGCACATGCACTCAAAGGAATCGCCAGTGGAATCGCCAGTGGTGGTTAAACACTGGATAAGCCCCTATAGAGCTTCCAGCTGTGCGCATGCGCACAGCAGGCGAGCCCTAAAAAGAAAATAATCTAAACCCTAGAAAGTCATGCTAGGAGGAACAACTTGAGGATCCTGAATGTCCCGGAGCGAAAGGAAGGGGAAGACATTATGAATTTCGTGATCACCCTATGGAAGAACACTTTCCTTGGGTGAAGTTGACGGCCTTGGTGGAAGATATACAGAAAGTGCACCAGGACCCTTACGGAAGGGGAAAGTTGAGGAAAAAACGGAGAAGAATCTTTGTCTTGAAAGAAATGGGTCTTTAGAATTAGGTCAGACATTTTCCAAGGCAACGCAGGACAGGCTATGGGAATTAGGGCAAACCATGCAAGAACTACGGTCCCTAGGACTGTCCAAATGTGTTTCCCAGCCACCTAGCAAATAATGTAGAGGAATCAGATGCATAATAGAAGAGAACCCAAAAAGTTGGAGTCTCTAATTGATCGGATTAAAACGCAACACAATGAATAGAACTAAGGCCAGGAGAGCAGGGAGCTCAAAAAGGGTGAAATGTATCGCCCAAGGAAGGAGAAAGTATTTCTGCACTGGGTGACGGAGCATAAGCGTAGAATGTTTTTTTTTTTAAGTCTGAGTTCTGTAAATATGAGGGGGGGGAGAGAATCAATGTTTGAGGAGTTGCAGGAAGATGTCTAGCCCAACTCAAATAAGCCTGATGCCAGTTAACATTCTTACATGAAACGTGAATGGCCTCAAAGTCAGAAGTCATAGACAGAAAATTCTGGAGCATCTAAAATCAGTGGATAACAAAATAATTTTACAGAAAACTCATCTACTAAAGGGAGAATGGGGCGAGATAATAAAGAAGAAAAGCTGGGTGGATACATATGTCTGCACTGATCAAGAGTGTGGCGTCAAGGGGGTGGCTATCCTGCTTAAGAAGCCAGTTAAAGCAAGGGCAGAAACAGCAAGTACTGACTCGAAAGGGAGATGGGTCTTTGCAAAAGCAAGAATATGTAATAAAACATATCCTGGCAGGATTTTATGCTCCTTACGTAGATGATACTGTCCCCTTGCAGATCCTGTATACGCATCTTTTTGAAGTCTCAACCCCGGTAATTCTGGGCGGAGATTTCAACCTAATACTAAATCCCGGGAAGGATAGACTACCCGTAAGAAAGATGTTAAATCTATCCAAAATTAGGGAGCGGCTAAAACATATTCAGGACCTGGGGCTAGTGGATGTCTGGAAAGTAAAGGTCGATAAAAAGCATAACTTCACTATTCAAAACAAAAAACTACAGCCAAGCCTCCAGGATACACTTTTTCCTGGTGGACAGGGGCCTGTTCAACAACATCATGAAGGTGGACCATATACCAGCTCATCTGTTGGACCATTCTGCAGTTCAAATGAAAATAGTAGTAAATAAGCCCCACCCCATTCTAAGGTGAACACTAGATCGAACTATACTTGCAGATCAGCAGAAAAGGGAGAATTTGAAAACAGACAATTATTTTTTTAATTAAACAAAAACTGGACTACTATTCAGGCGGCCGGGGATGCATATAAAGCAGTCATCAGGGGGAAATGAATTAGACTAGCGGCATTCAAGCACAAGAGCACTAGGAAGAGATCAATCAACTGGAGAATGAAATACAAAGTTAAGGCTGGACCTTTCAGGGGCTGAGGATCCACAAGAAATCGGCCAAAAAGGAATTAAAGATGAACTGTCTGAGGTTCTACACTCTATAGTCAGAAGTAAATGGGAAACAAGCAAGCTCTCACATTACGAGTAAGGTGAGGGCTGCATCAAAATGCTCGCCTGGAAAATTAAGATGGAACAAAACCGAAAGAATATCCCAGGTATAGAATCAGACAGACTCAGAGATTGAAAAGGCCTTTGCTAATTTCCTCAAAAGCTGTACTTGGAAGACACAGTGTCTTCAGCAGGTCAAAAAAACGTACCTAGAAATGATAGTGTCTCCAACCCTGTAACAAAAACAAAGGGATGACCTCAATGCTGAAATAACTGATGAGGAGGCAAGTACAATAGCAAAACTAAACAAGCATTTGCAATGCAATAGGTTTCGCTTTTGCAAGAGTTTGAACTATTGGCATTGCAAATACTGTTTATGTGTTTTGAAAACCTGCAAGCGGTGAGTAAACACGCACTTTGTACTTCTAGTGGCTGTTTATGAGAAGCAAAGCTGATAGTAAAAGAGTACAAGTACAAAGTGAATGTTTTACACACCTCTTGGAGGTTTTTAAAAAACAAATGAAAGGCAATGTCATTTACAATGGCAATCGTTCAAACTCTCGCAAATGCGAGACCTATTGAATTGCAAATGCTTGTTAACTACTGGTCTTTAGGACTGGCTCCAGTTAAAGCTCTGCTTTCATGGCACAACTCTAAAAGATTTCTCTTTTGCCACCAATGTTGAATCCTTTATACCAGTTAAAACATCCGCTATTTTCTCTACCTTTTCTATTATCTCCGAATATCGAGTTCACTATTTCAAAATCAATTCATGTTTGTTTGGAAGTGGCAAAGATTTTAAAGTGCACAGCTCTTAAAATAAAAATAAAATCCTGGACTAATTAAACGTTGAAAGTCGCTATGATGAGTGGAACTGTAGAGAGAAAAGGAGATGGGTGGACTTTGTGAAAGGGACAGTGTCTTATGTACCAGCAATAGCGGAGTTTGCCCATCACTCATTTTCATACCACAAAACCAGGCCAAAACCTGTTTGATCGTAAATCTAGCGGCAGTTCCACTATTTCCATTTTAGCAGAATCGGTGTTCGGCTAGCAAATGATTATGAAGTCGTGGATTTTTTTTTAATGGAACAAATCTGTTTATTGAGTTAATTGGTAGGTATCTCGACATTTGCACACAGCCAATCGCCAACAACCACAGGGGCCGGCGGCTAAAGACAATGCATTGAAAATATATATATATATATATATATTACATATACACACAGTTTGAGGCCGCACTCCTAGTAAGGTGAGTTACAACTACTTTATTTGTTATGGCATGCAGCTTCCTATCCCTCGTTCAGTCCCGGCCTTGCGTGTTTCGAAGCAGTTATTGCTTCTCATCAGAGGCCAATGTCAGTAGGCTGCTTTCGATGTAACCGCCATTCTTCTGCGTGCTTTTCATGCTTCATTAATCCCTTCGGTGCTCATGACGAGCTCAGCTCGTCATGAGGCACAGTGCTCCTGACTAGCTGAGCTCGTCATGACCACACCCGTTTCTATTATGGTCAAGCACAGAAGATAAATACCTCAAGCAGCCAAGGTGTCAAGTCTCCGGTGTGCCTAATTTCCGTTTAAGTTTTAACTGATGCATGCTGGGAATGGTAGTTTATTTGCATCCATTTCATACCCTCCATTAGGTTTGCCCACTGCATCTTTTTGTAGGATAAAGGTTTCAAGCCCTCCATTGGGCTTCAAGATAGAACTCTGCATGCCAGCAATTAAAACATCCTTACTGTTGCCTTTACACGAGTGCACAGTTCACCACTGCGGGGCTGTTTAATTTTACAGTGGTGCATTGTCTCATGCAGCATTGGGAGCGCCGCACACCGGAGGCTTCATGAAGCATGTAAAGCACGCAGAAGAATGGCGGTTACATCGAAAGCAGCCTACAGACATTGGCCTCTGATGAGAAGCAACAACGGCTTTGAAACGCGTAAGGCCGGGACTGAACGAGGGATGGGAAGCTACATGCCATAACAAATAAAGAAGTTGCAACTCACCTTACTAGGAGTGCTGCCTTCCTTACGCTTTGAGGGTTTCCCAACAGTAGCCAGGAATGTCCCGCCAGTGTCATTGTGTTGGAGGTATTCTAGTATCTTGGTACGCACACCCTCTACAGTGTCAGGGGAGTGTAAGAGACCTACGCGCAGCCGCCATCTAGCAGGGATGTACACGACCAATCAGGTCATAAGGAAAGAGATATGTGCATGGGCAGAGAGTGAGTGCGTAGCTATAGAGGCATCACGGATTCTAGGGAGAAGCATATTACAGAGCAAAAACATGTCTAGGCGTGCATATGACTGGTGGGCCGCAGAGTAATGGGTGTAATCGTGCATGGCCGCATGCTTAAGGCACCAAACATTGTAAAGGCCGCTCTCAGCCAGCCATTGCTTACCCTCCGGAGAGAGGGCTCCCACCTGAGTGTAGCGCTGCCCCGAACGGTCCCAGTCGTTGTCCATGACCAGGTTTAGGTCCCCACCCACCACTAATGCAGAGTCCGGAGAAGCCAGACCCTCTGCCACATGCCGGCGGAGAAAGGACTCTTGACGTGCATTGGGCGCGTAAATATTAATTAAAGTGAGCACAGTGGAGCCCCGCTGAATTCGGAGAGCAGGGACCCTACCCATGGACTCATAGAAGGTAGACAGTACCTTGCCATCAAATTTAGCCCCCAGAAGGACGGCCACCCAGTTCTTTTTCGCTGCACCAGAAGACCAATATTGGCGAGAGAAGCGCAGCGTACGCATACAGGGAGTATCTTCAGCAAGCAGCTGGGTCTCCTGGAGCAGACCGATATCTCCTTTAGAATGTTCGAGTAGGGAGAGGATCGCAGCACGTTTTGTAGGGTGGTTCAGCCCCAGACATGGAGGCTCACAATTTTCAGGTCTCTAGACATAGCGGATGGGGGTTAGCATGCAAGGCGCATCTGCAGGGTTTAGGGAGCGAGGCGTAAGTGGTGGCTGGAGAGCGCGTGGGCTGACAAGGAGGAAAAGGAAGCGCTGGGTTTGGTAGGGAAACCCCTAAAAGAAACCCCAACAAGTATACATTAAAAAACTTACCAAATTAACCAATCCCATGAAAGAACAATAGACATAAGTCAGTCTGTAAGGAATGACCGAAGGGGATCGGGACCTTGGCGGCAGACCACAGAACAGAGTACCTGGAGCCCCAAAAACTGCGAAGGGGCATTCCACTAGCCCAAGAAAGGCAACCGTCCCAGGTGTCCCTACGGCATCACTCCATAACATCCATCCCCGCGAGCTTGACTGGGGTGCTCCAAGAGGAACAGCTCTTATGCCGAGGCGTCTTGGAGGGGACATTCATCAGGAACGTTGCATTGGAGGTGTGAAAGCAGAAGGGGCGGCTGTTCTTCCGGTTTTGTTTAGCCAGAACTCGTTGTAGAACTGAGGGATTGTCTGGGGGGGCGGAGCTTGCCAGCAACGATGGAGGACGCTTAAGCGTTGAGCTCCGCGCCGTCACCAGCACTATCCTGCAAAAAATCCTAAATTCACGGAGTCTGCGGATCATCGGTGTGAGGGATAGCCCCCTGTTGCTGTTTGGGCTAATCTGAAGCGCTGCACGTAAAATCCGGTGCCGACGAACGGAGCCAGAGTGAGTGTCGGCGAGCGGGCAGACTAGGCCCTGGACACCGGACTTTCCTGGGGAGCTGCCCAGCGTGCGTAAACTGACGTGCGGCTTGGGAGATGAAACCGGCCCCGGGCCCACAGAATCATCGCTGGGACCCGGAACCCCTGGGCAGTGCGGATCGGAGGGAAGACGTCGGAGGGTGAGACCAGGCTACGCTGCTGCTGAGTGAAGGCAGGGAGCGCCGCAGACCCTGACGATCGGAGGAGAGAAGGAGTGAGACAGAGACACGCAGAGCACTAGGCTGCGGGGCCGCGAGCTTCCCATTCGCGACACCCCGGAGTCAGTTACTGGCCGTGGGACCGGATCTGCAGTGAGTTACTGGAGTGCAGGGCTTTGCAGTGCTGCCCCGGAACCCTGCGATTTGGGCTGGGTCACACGAGGCTACCCTTGCGAATACCGGATCCTTCCTTGCTGGGGCGGCCGCCTCTCCCCTGCGACTCGAGACACGTGGCCGGGTTGAGCCTGGTGCAAGGGTACAGTGAACTACTCGGACTGGCGGGCGGTCGGGGGTGCGGAGACCGGCCTGGAGGGCCGCAGCGTGATCGGTAGCCGCTGGTCGCCTGAACCTCCCCCCGTTGGACAGCTAGACTTTGCCATGCCATCAGCATCGGGCCACCAAACAGAGAGTGTGTACCTAGAGCACGATAGGGAGCGAGCATGGCTGGATCCGGTAGAAGCATTGCTGGATCCGGTAGGGGCATAGGAGGAACACTGTGGAGGGGTCCCTGGGTTAGAACTGGCAGCTGGCTGTGCACATAACTGAACTGGAAGATCGTGGCTGCTCGGGAAGTGAGCGCAAAGAAAGTGAGACGCACGCATGCCCCCCCCCCCCGCCAACTCCCCCCCCCCCCCCCGACCTCCCCCCCCCCGCTCCCCGTCCTGGGACGTTGCACTGCACAGTCATATTCAGGACACGCTCAGCTACTCTCGACCGGGGAGGTGGGCGGGAAGGAGTCCCTGCGCTATTGAGAGGTAGCGCCGGAGCCCTCGCACTCCACTGTATCAAACCGTGCTGCGCACTGAAGGACGCCCTACGTATAAGAGTGCGGACTCTGAATGTAAAGAGGAGCAGGGACCCCATTAAGTAGAATGGAACTGTCTGACTCGGGACTGGTGGCTGGATAATTATATCTGGAACTACTATTCCAAACGCAGGGCAAAGCCTGACGTCGCTGCTACCTGACCAGCTGCCATGGGCAAGGGTGACAAAACACAGACCAAGCTGGCATTCGAGCAGCGTAAGACGAGGGCGCCGGACTCTCAAGCACTGGCCTCACCACAGCAAGACAGGAGACCGGAGGGCTCACTGTATTCAGACATCAAAGATATGCTGGTGTCAATGGAGAAAGGCACGCAGGACAACATGACGACTATTGGGTCCAAGATTGATGCCCTCACGTACCGCATGGACCGTATGTCAGAGAGGGTGGACAAACACGCGGAACGTCTCGACATGTCGGAGAGGCGGCTGACCGAAGTTGAAGAAGCGCAGACTGAATTAGACAAAGATCGCAAACAGATGGGTAGGCTACTCCAGGTCATACAAGATAAGTCAGAAGACTTGGAAGCCCGCTCGAGGCACTCGAACATACGCATTCCTGGGTTGCGGAAACAACCCAAACTGGAAAGATGGAACTCTTTGTGGAGAAGCTCCTGGTCACTCTGCTCGGAGACGACATCTTCTCTCCGATGTTCATTGTAGAAAGAGTGCATCATACATTGGGACCCCGCCCGCGCACGGGGGCACCCCGAGGCCGATAATTGCAAAGCTTTTGAACTATAGGGATAGGGACACAGCGTTGCGCGTTGCAAGAGAAAAGGGGAAGCTACAGTTTGAGGGTATGGATATCTCCCTATTCCCTGATTTCACTGCGAAAGTGCAGGAGGAACGGCGGCACTTCGCTCCATATAAAAAGCAGCTACGAGACCTCTGGCTGGATTACGCCATGCTGTATCCGGCAAAACTGCAGATCAACAGACCAGGACATTCGCACTTTTTCACGGACCCTGCTGAACTCAAGAAGTCTTTGAAGGTGTGGGCTAAGGAGCAGAGGAACAGCCCGAGAAGTCACGATAACGAACAAGACGATAACAGCCGCCTGGATGTGCAGGAATAGAATAGCCGTCGCAGCCTAGGCCTTTCTGTTGGCACTCCTGCTGGGGACTGAATAGTGTTGCAGGTGCAACTAACTGAGTGCGGAGTAGTTCTGATATACAGGGAACAAGGAGTCCTGTGCGTGGACCACTGCACCAACACTGGGTGAGATCATTTCATTACGGCATAGCCAAATTGCGGGTGGGGGATATCACCCTGTGCTTAGCGGGGATAGCCTTTCACGCAAATTGCAATGTATATTGATCTTTGACTGACACTTTTTGTGATGGCTGTCGGAGGCGGGGGCTGCTCTTAAGGGGCGCACTGGGATGTGTTGCAGGCTCACGTTGACAGCTTCTAAGGGGTGATGGCGCTGGAGTGAGGATTGCAGTGCGCTTTACTGGAGTGCTGGGACTTGCATACATGGCAACCTCTGCCCTAGCGCTTTTAGCACTGATGGTCCTTTGTGGGGCCTGTTGGGATTGGTTTTTGCATGATTTCAGCGGAAGAAGGGTGGGGGGGGGTGGGTTTGGGCTCTGCAAGGCCAGGTTGGGGGTGGTCGACTATGGGAGGGGGGGGAGGTTGTGTGGGAGGGGTGTTTTGTTTACGGTCTGTTGTGGGGAGGGGGGGGGGGTAGAATTTGCTATCATGCTAGGCCATGTTGAGGTTGGTCTGCTGTGGGTGGAGGGAGGGAGATTCATGGGACAAGGGGGAAGTTATTGTTTGGATGTTTTTTCACGACATACACTGCCTCAGGGGGCACAGAGTGCTTGCTACGGTCTACTGAATGTTCATGACATAGCCAACCTTGTATTCTTGACTACACGCCTAGAATTCATGACACACACTCATGGCTGATGTAACTAGAATGCAGACGATCGAACGGCCCTTCTCGCTAAGTGCCCTCACATGGAATGTTAGGGGTCTGAACGACTATAGAAAACTTAGAAAAGTGTTAGGCTACCTTAGACGCCACAATATTGATATAGCACTTTTGCAGGAGACGCACTTACCACTTACGAGTAGAATGCTGCACACCAGGGGCCTCACAGGGCGCATAGCAGCAGCGGGATTCACCACACATGCGAGGGGGGTTATCACATGGGTGAACCCAAAAACAAACATCCAGATACAGACTTTGGGAGCGGACACTGAGGGCAGGTATGTTATAGCGTCCTGTAAGGGTCTGGGGATGGACCTGCTAGTGGTCAATACTTATGGCCCCAACTATGACTCCCCCGAATTCTTTGACACACTGGCCAGTGAGATAGCTAGGCACGGTAACCCACATGTACTGTGGGGAGGGGACTTTAATTTAACGCTTAACGCGGACATAGATAGATCATCGGGCCCCCCCGTAGACCCTCGGCAGCCGCACAATCACTCACAGCAAAGTTAATAATGTTAGATACGGATGACGTATGGAGGAGTAGAATCGTAGGGAGGGGCCGCTTCACACACTATTCCGCATTCCACGAAATACACACGAGAATAGACTACTGGTTTGCCACAACGGGGATCAACGTAGGGAGGGGCGGCTTCACACACTATTCCGCATTCCACGAAATACACACGAGAATAGACTACTGGTTTGCCACTGCGGGGATCAATCGCTCTGTCAGACAGTGCAAGGTGCTTCCGCGCACACTCTAGGATCATTCCCCGATACTAATAACCCTGGAAACCCCTGCGAAAAGGATCGCTCCATTCACGTGGCGCTTCCCGCCTTAATCCCTCCTGGACCCGATCTTCCGTGGGGAGCTAGCAGAAGCGATTGATGTGTTCTTTGAGAAGAATGTGCGTTCAGTTGAGGACTTCCAAACAATTTGGGAGGCGCTTAAGATCTATATACGGGGCATTGCGATGTCTAAGCGCGCTAGTATCCTGAAGGCGACAAGGACCAAACTGGCTGAGCTGGAACAGCAGCTGCAGGCGCTTGAGGGACAAAGACGCTCTGGACCAGACAAGACAGTGGAGGGCGAGATTAAGCGCCTCCTGGTGGAATACCACGAGGCAGCAGACAGGGAGGTCCAGCATCTAGGCAAGTATGGCACGGCCCGAACATATGGCGAGGGAGAACGCCAGGATCAGTATTGGCTAATATTATCAAGGGCCGCAGGGGAAAGGTGCAAATTTCAGAACTAAGAAACGCAGACGGAGATGGGGTGACTTACGAGGCGGAAATAGCTGCGGTCTTCAGAGACTACTATTCGGAGCTGTACTCTTCCAAAAGTGGCGACATGTCAGCCGAGATTCTAGATTATCTGGAACATATAAGGCTCCCGTTCCTCCCGAATTCCGACCGGGAATACCTCATGTGCCCCATACAATTGGACGAAATTAGAGATGCACTGGCAACTATGAGGTCAGGCAGCGCACCAGGTATAGATGGGCTATCGGTCGGCATGCCTAGCTCTATGAGGGAGGCGATGACTGTCACTATTCTAAAACCAGGTAAGCCGCATGACGACTGTGGTTCATACCGCCCTCTCTCGTTGCTTAACGTGGACACCAAATAATACGCTAAGGTCCTGGCACCTAGACTGGCGTTGTTGGCCACGGACTTAGTGGCCCCAGAACAGGCGGGATTCATACCATCCAAAAATCTGACTTACAACATCAGGACAGTGTTAGGGACCATCCCAAACGTCAAGCAGGACGTACCGGCGGTAGCGCTTTTCCTGGATACGGAGAAGGCGTTCGACTCCGTAGAATGGCCGTTGTTCCTTCTGGTGCTACGGCGTATGGGACTTGGCGAACCCTTCATTCAAATGGCGGGCGCGCTTTATGACGGTCCTTCAGCAAGGGTGCGTGTGGGAAACGCGATCTCTCAACCTCTATACATAGGCAGGGATACCCGTCAGGCATGCCCATTATCCCCATTGTTATATGCTCTAGCAGCTGAGCCTCTGGCCTGTGAGCTGAGAGAGTATCACAGCCACCAGGGCATTTGCTTCCCCACGTATAAAACAGTTGTGTCCATGTACGCGGATGACACGTTATTATACGCACATGACCCTGCTACCACGCTTCTCCCACTTCTACGTGAGGTGGTGCACTTTGGCGCGTTATCAGGACTCAAGGTAAACTGGGCAAAATCGGTAGTGCTGCCCCTGACTCCGGTGACCAAACAAGTGGAGACCGAGTTCCCTGTCCAGTGGACTGAGGACCCGATCAGGTACCTGGGGATTCAGATTCATACAGATTCGGACTAGCTAGTAAGCCAGAACTACGGGAAGGCGGTCAGTAGGCTTGAGGACGATGTAGAGATTTGGAGTAAACTACCTCTTACCTTAATGGGACGTATAGCCATAATGAAGATGGTGGTTCTGCCGAGGTTCTTGTTTCTTTTTAACGCTCTGCCTATCGTGCTCTCCAAGGCCTTCTTTCAACACCTGACGAGCCTTATGATAAACTTGGCGTGGGCGGGGAAACAGCCGAGGGTTAAATGTACAACGCTCACCCTGCCGTACAGCATGGAGGGGCCTGGCAGCGCCGGATCTTGAATTCGGATCCCGCATGTCTGGATGGAGCGCCTATTTGCGCACCCGCTGCAGCTCTCAGCCACGATCTGCAAGCCGCAGGACCGTCGAACGGGAATACTGGATTCCATCTCATCCACCAATCATGCTTGGCACTCTCTCCTGCTCCGCCAGGGAGGAGCCACGCTATACTCGCCGAAGATGCCGATGGAATGGATGCTATGGCTTCTGCCCATGGCTGAAAGAGCAGCCATAAAGGAACTAGCGAAACTGGGGCTAAGTAGAGCGGGCGACCTATTCCAGGACGGGGTAGTCAAAACCTGGGAACAAGTACGGGGAGATGGAGGCGAACCTCCGCTGCTCCAACGATTCCACTTTCATAGAACCCGGAGTGCCCTTCTGGAGATACTGGGCACAGACATGGCGGAACCTCCGGATGTCCCTGAACTGACATATGTAATTAAACGCAAGGAGCCTAAAAAACTCCTGACAAACATTTACAGTATAGCCAGGTCACATGGTGTGCACCAACTCATGAAAGCCAGGTTGGAATGGCAGAGGGATCTAGAAGTCACGCTGGACGATGCGACATGGCGTTATTGCTGTGAGAGTACGCGGCGCATCTCTCTGAATGGGAAGCATCGGCTCATACACTACAAGTTCCTTCAAAGGGTGTACTACACCCCGGAGAGGCTCCACAGATATGGGCTACGAACAGAGGCGAACTGCGAAAGGTGTCATGCAGCGGACGCGACTTCCTACTTTTGGCATGGGGTTGCCCGGGCATACAGACGTTCTGGCGCGAAGTGTTCGCGGAAATGAGCAAAATACTGGAAGTTGACTTGGACACAGATCCGGGCATAGCACTTTTAGGCAACTCCAGGAGGCTCCCTGGTGCGATACGCAGGCTCACGGACATGGGTATGCTAATGGCCAGGAGAGTAGTGACCAATTGCTGGATGAGAGGGCCTTTACCAACTAAGGCTAGATGGGCGCGGGATATGCTGTACTGTAACACACAGACTGAGACGTATAGCGAACTACTACCTCCGACAAGTTGCCCGAAAAAATTCTGGGCCCTGTACCAGACTTACCTGCAAGGACAGCAGAGTGTGATCGGAAGCACCGCAGATACTGATCCCCAGGGATAAGAGACTAAGTCCACAAATGACACTACACTATGGGCCAGGGACGAAGTGATGAGACGGGAATGGATAGGGGAGGGCTACCACTGGAGAGGATAGAGGGGGGGGGGGGGGGGGGGGGGGAGTAAACAGAGTGAGGGGCGAATTGGCAAGGTGGCACTATTGGTAACACACTGCAGGCACAGCCAAGTTTAGACATAGCATAAGGCTAGATGGATAGATAGCCGGAACGTGACAGGGGTACGATTCCCTAGGGATTACAAGTGAAGAGGCGTGAGGGAGCGGGAGATAGGTTAGGCTACCACATTTTTGGACAATTAGAAGTAGCGAGGAGGTCCCTCTGAGGCAGGGGTTGGGGGGAAGTTGACGGCACTGTTGGGGCTACATTAGCCTATTTTGACACGAACCTTCAGGACTTGTTGGTAGTCGGATAGAGTACACAGTGGAGAAGCAGTGGGGGACACAGAGTGAGAAAAGATAAAAATGCACACGTACAATGCAACCAGCAATGCTGGGGATTGCAACTGATTGTCGACCAACTATCCTCTGAGGTACGCCGCCGGACCCCCGGGTTGTCGGCAGACGGGCTGTGTAATATAAGATCTAGTTTTGCCTGATATGCTTGCGACGCGGCCAGCCCGAGAGGTTGTAGGCCTGAAGCTGTGTCAACTGAATTTGTGCAATAAAAAAAAAAAAAAACTGAGGGATTGTCTTGTTGGAAGTGGCATTGTCTTTGTAACTTTCTTGTAGGAGCATCATCCAGGCAAGGCAAGATCTGTGAATAGAAAAGGGCGAAGGGATGAAAGGGATGGAATGTTCAGTGGCATGTGGTAACAGCCCACAGACCCAACAGTTGGTAGCAAGATTGTGCTGGTGCAGCATCTGCACGAAAGAATTATTCCAGAATTCTTTGCGTCGTTCTCGGAGATGTGGCGGCAGTGATACCAGGTAATGTTCTTTCTTGGTGGTTGGTTGCATGGTGGGATACAATGTTCTGTATGCAGGAGAATTCTCTTTAATGATCCAGAATGCGACCATTAGTAGGAGACAGGTGAGAAATGCTGCTACAAGTACAATTGTCTTTATGTTGTGCAGGTTGGCAGTCTTGGTGTCTTTGCGGCTGCTCTTCAGGTGCTCTATTTCTTCCATCATCTTCGAAGGGCTCAACGACTGTTAGGACCACAGACTTTTGTCTAGCGCTTTTCCTGGTAGCGTTGGTTGACTGTGCTACCGATCTGAGATCTTGACTCAGTTAGTGGCCTGGTCGTTGGATCACCCTCCTTTCGTCGATCTTAGGTTGTACCCTTTCTTGGATGGCACCGTGGGGTCAGGAAATTCTGATAGTTCGAGGGTGTCTTCTTGTGGGTAGCAACTCAGAGCTGGTCGGTCTTTTGCGAGTATTTCCTCTTGCACCGCCACCTCTTCAAAGGTTGCCAGTGTTGGAGGGACTCTCTTTCAGTGATGTGTGTGCAGCCAACTTAGTTTTCCTTCCACTCGGAGGGCAGTTCGGGTGGTGATCAGGACTTGCCAGGGGCCCGTCCACCTAGGCTCCAGACTCTTCGTCCTTTGGAAATTTCGAATTAGGACGTAGTCTCCAGGTTTTATTTCATGTCCCGGGCCCCTGGATATGTCAGGCAAGGCTTGCTGCACCTGTTGGTGGATACTTGTTAGCTTGTTTGTCAATTTATACAAAAATCCGACATTAATATGTTCGGGACATGGTTAATGGAGGTGGGTCTTGGCGCCGCACAAATGCTCATAGGCCTGCCGAAGACCACCTCATACGGGGTCAGTCTGTGTTTGGTTGGGGTGGAGCGCATCGATAGCAACGCCAATGGGAGGGCGTTGGGCCATTTCAACCCGGCCGTGGCAACTATTTTGGCTAGTTTTAGTTTCAATTTTGCATTGTGTCTTTCTACCAGGCCCGCTGATTGGGGGTGTAAGACGGCATGAAACTTTTGTTTTACCCCCAACCCTCTCAGTATGTTCTGTATCACCTCGGCTACAAAGTGAGGGCTGTTGTTGCTCCATAAAATTCTACAAAGGCCGTATCGGTGGAAGAATTCTTTCAGCAATACTTTTGCCGTGGCTAAGGCGGTATTGTCGCGGGTGGGGTATATGCCTCCACCCATTTGCTAAAAGCGCACACAACCACTAGGACATATTTTAGACCATGGCATCTCTCTAGTTGGATGTAATCCATTTGAAGGACTTCAAAGGGGTGGTCAGGGACTCCAAACCCTCCCCGTTGTACAACTATCCCCTTCCCTGGGTTGTGTTGTAGGCAGACTATACATTGTTGTACTAGGCGTTTTGCAGATTGTTATCTTGACATTATGCCATACTCTGGTGATTAGTTCAATCATGGGGGTGGAGCCCATGTGTGCTGGTAAATGTGCCATGGTCAATATAGGGATTAGATAGGCATTGGGTAACAGCCATTTATTCCCGTCTTTAGTTCTCCAGCAATCTTCCTCGTCTTTTAGTCCCACCCTTTCCCACTCGGTCAATTCGTCTTGTGTGCCGGTCGTCTGGATGTCCTTTACAGTGGTCCTAGCGTCCGTCCATTGTTCAGCTTGTGACCTGGTTACATACATTCGTGTTGTAGTTCAGTCTTCTGCTGTGGCTCGGGCAGTAACGTCTGCTAGCGCATTTCCCTGTCCAATGAGATCTGTCACTTTCCTATGTGCTTGGCATTTTATCACTGCTACCTTCTTGGGGAGGAGGACTGCTTCCGTCAAGGCAGAGACTAAGTCTCCATGCAGGATGGGTGTACAGTGTGAAGTCAGGAACCCTCTTTCTTTCCATAAGATGCCAAAATGGTGAACCACCCCAAAGGCGTATTGGCTGTCGGTGTATATGTTAACTATGTTAACTGTCGTGCCAGTTGCTAAAATACATGCTCGTGTGAGGGCATTGAGTTCTGCAGCCTGGACTGAACGTTGGGCAATACAGGTAATTTCTAGAACGGTTTGGGCTGTGGTGACAGTGTAGGCAGCTGAGGTGGTGCAGTCGGAGAGTTTGATGCACAAACCATCCACCCATAGTTCTCCATCTGGTTCTAGAAAGGCGGTGTCTCTGAGATCTACTCTACTCTTTGTTTGTTCATCGGTTAGTGTCACACAGTCGTGTAGTGGAGTCACGCTAGGATCATTTTCAGGTAGGGGTAACAGTGTGGCTGGATTGAGGGTGGTGCATCGCTTTAGGGCAATGTGCGGTGCTAGCAGGGTCAACTCATATCCTGTAAGTCGGGCGCTAGTCAAGTGTTGGGTTTTGGTATGGTTTAGTAGTGTGTCAACTGTATGAGGTAGTAAAACAGTGACTGGATTGGAGAGCACTATTCCTTCGCTCTGGCGTATTGATACTGCTGCAGCTGCCACAGCGCGTAAGCACACTGGCAGTGCCCTGGCTACTGGATCAAGGGTGGGAGAGAAATATGCACACGGGCGTTGTTTGTGACCAATTGATTGTGTTAGGACAGACAATGCACATCCCTCCCTCTCGTGCGTGTAGAGGAATAATGGTGTGGAGTAATCTGGGGTTCCTAGGACAGGCGCCGAACAAAGGGCATTGCGTAGTTATTTAAAGTCTGATTGGCATTCAGGGGTGAGGTGAGGGGATGTCTTTAGCTAGGAGGGAGAGAAGGGGTTTGACAATGAGGCTAAAGTTCGGCAACCACTGTCGGCAAATCGAGGTGAGACCTATCAAGGAGCGGACTTGCTTCAGGTTTTTGGGGACAGGGGTGTCTAGAATTGTCTGGATCCTATCAGGCATGAGTTTCCTCCCTTCTTTTGATAAAAGAACTGCAATTTCTTTCGGGAGACCTTGTGACCATTCTCAGCAAGAAAATGGTGTTAAAAGGATGTCGCCTACATATTGTATTAGTGCTACTCCATCTGGCAATTGTATGGCGTCCAACTGTCTTTTAAGCGCCTGGCTATAGATGCTCGGGCTCTCTGTGTACCCCTGGGGTGCGCTGCAATATCTATACGAGCAAGAATTTAGGGTGAATCCAAATAGATAGCGGCTGTCCTTGTGTATAGGTCTGGAAAAGAACGCATTCTTGAGATCAATCACGGTGATGGTGGTGGCTGTGGAGGGGATTAAATTCAAAATTGCTGTGATGTCGGAAACTACTGGGTATTGTGGTACTACGATTTTGTTTATCTCCCGCAGGTCAATGATGAAGCGGTAGGCTTTTCAGTCTCCCTCTCCCGGTCTCTTTACAATCGGTAGTATGGGACTGTTACAAATATTGCTCACTACTTCCTCTTCCCCCCTGCCTCTACTAAAGAGTGTATGATCTCTGTCAGTGCCTTCTCGCCCTCTGGCGATATTTTGTACTGCGGTACTTTCGGTAGGGTTGCGTCCTGTCATATTGTTACATGTACTGGGCCAATCATCATTCGTCCTACGTCTGAATCAGCCCCAGCCCTTAAGTGTGATGGCAAAGTGTCCCGTAGGGATGCGTCAGTCTCAGAGATGGGAAACATGTGCCAAGAAGGGTTCTCTCTATGGTGCTGGCAGTTGTCATACAGGAGGACACGTACTCCGTCCGGTGAGCATCGGATAGTCGCATGAAAGTGTTTCAAAAGGTCGAGACCCATAATGGCGTCTGGGGTGTGAGAAGAGAGGAGGAATGTAGTTTCAACTATATTGTTGTCAAGATTAAAAGGGATTGGTCTGGACAAAGGGTTGGTGGAGGGCGTACCATCAAATCCTATTGATATCACATGTGAGCCAGACAAGGGTGCCCTAGGAATCAGTCGTTTAGATAGTGCACTACGTGTTGCTCCCGTGTCTACCAAAAATGGTGACTTTGTGCCCAGGACCTCTGCGGTAACATAAGGGCCTTGCTGATCAAAATAGAGCTCGACTGGATCCCTCCCTTGCCCCTGGCTGTCCTATGCAAAGTCGTACGTATTGTCATAATCAGTCTGTTGGTACTGATTCTGTATGGGATGGCCTAATGAGTTTACTCTTCCTGGCCTTTCCTCGCTTGCTTCACTCGCGTACCCTCTCCCACGTCCTCTTCCTCTCTGCACACTTGCTATTTCCTTCTCCTCTCTGCCCTACCAGCTCCTAACAAAGCCGGGCATGGAGATTTCCCGTGTCCATATTCTTTGCAAAATGCGCATTGATCATGTCCTAGGTCTTGGCGTCCTACATACGATGTAGAATTGTTTCTAGGTGATTGTACTCTAGGGTTATTCTGCTGTTATCCTGCCTTATATTGCTCCCTTCTTGTATTCACCCCCTGGAGTTGTGCTATCATCACCCTTTCCTTCAAGTCCTTCTTTTTCCTTTCTGTAGGCCTGTCATTTTCGTTTTTCTGATTCTCATATTACTGGACCATTTGGAGGATGGCCGCCGGTTTAGATGCTGCCCAACTACTTTCGCTGGTTTGTAATTTCTGGGATACCTCTGGCAGTAGTCCTTTGACGTAGTTCTGCACAAATAAGTGGTGTCCGGTTGCGGTGGACATGTCTTGTCCACTGTAATTGGAGAACACGGTTTCAAATCTGGAGAAATACTCTGAGACATCCTCTTGTGGTTTCTGGCAGCACACGGTTACTATGGACCAGTCTATCTTTTTCTCTGGGATCAGCGTTTTCACTTTCTGTACTATTGTGTCAGGGAAGTCCAATATTGCTTAAACCGGTTTTTGACCAGGGTTCCGCTGTTTATCTAGTGTGTTGAGTTGTTCCCAGGTATGATCGAGCAGTTCTGTGTGGTCTATTTTCCTAATCGGTTTCCACACATCTGCTGGCAAACATAACCCAAAGAACAAGTCTATGTCGGGAAGTGTCATTATTGTTGATCCCAAAGCGGTATCTAGCTCGGTGTAAAAGGCGGTGGGGTTCTTTCATAAATCCGGCAAAGATTTACGGAACGTCAGTCTGTCCCATGGCTGATACACCCAATTGTAGACCACCCTTCCTCTAGCGTCTTGATGGTTTATATCGTCATGAGTCCCTTGTCCTCTAGGAGGAACCCAATAAGGGGCAGCTTCTTTTATTGGCATCATGCTATCTGGTTTTACTATCAGGGGTCCTGCTATTTTAGATATCCTGTCCGTATCTATCCATCCTTGTTCTATGAGGTGACGGAATACTTCTAGTGTGGATGAAAAGAGTTCTTTCACATGGTTGTCACCTTCCTCTCCAGTGTCTACCTTCCTATAGAGAGCCACTAGTCGCTCGGGCCCTACATCCTGGTACTTCTCTCCATATGCAGTAAGAGTGTGGTAACAGACGTACAATAAAGTGTAGTTTGTGGTTTTCGACATAGGAGTGGCATATGTCAGTAACACATTTTTCTGTCTCCTTACTGTCCATGAGGGTTTTAACTATTTTATCAATGCCCACACCCTCATTTTTACTTAATCGCGGGACCCTGGGCACCCCTTTTTCCTCTGATCCTACTTCTACTACTGTATCCTTTGATGAGGCATTTGGTGTGAGTGACTCGGTGGGAGCAGAGGCGGTGGAGACCGAGACAATTGTGCCATCTCCGGCTATATTTTGGGGTTCTTGGCGTTGTACTACGGGATGAGCAGGGGAGTAAGGGGGTGGCATGTATAAGATTGGGGGACCTAATAATAAATCATCATCTATTCTTTGTTTTGCCGGTAACTCAGGGTAAAGAGTCGAGGGCGTTCTAACAGGGTATTGACCTGATATTTTTGATTCCTGTTCCTTTTTATCGTTTTCTTTTTCTTTTAGTTCTTCTTCTAACTTTTTATGGGCTTGGTAAGCTGATTTTTGCATTTCTTTATCTTGTCTACCTTCGTCTCTTTTCTTTCTTTGAGCTGCTTCTTTTTGCCATAGACCAAAACTGCCAAGCATGGCTGGTGTAGGTTTCTTTTTGTGGAGAGCTAAATCTAACATTTCTATTTTAGCGGGATCGAAAGATCCAGTCAGTGGCCACTGATTAACCCGGTCCTTCCTAGTGTATTTATGCCATAGTTTGCTATAAGCTACGGTGGCTAATCCATATTTTATGAACATGTCATTGTTAGGGGTGCCTTCCGGTGGCGCCGGCTGACTGACCTCTAACAATCGGCCCGGTCTAAAACAACTACAAAACAATCTAGAGAAAACAGGCATGACGTATTTACCGGTCAAAATGAATATCTCAATCAATCAATTTAGACAAAAGGCCTGCACTACCAGTCCTTTGCTGTCGAATATTCCTATTCACTGTTGTTTGCAAGCAGGGAATGTCTCAAATAACTCAATATTAAAAAGGAATACTAGTATTTCGATCAAACTATTCAATCAATCAATTTAAGTCGCTTTTTCATGACCTTACCCGGACCGTATGGACAGTTCTTGGTCTTCCCCTTCCAGAGCCTGGTTGTCCTCTCCAATTACTCCAATAATCAATTCGGTATTCCTCTAAGGTTCCAGTCAGGACAGCAGGTCACTCGAGAGAGGTCCGTTCGGAACCGGTGAAGTTCAGCCGATCGGCAGCTAGACAAGGGTCTTCTCAGTCAGGTATACCCCAATCGCTTAGATGTTCACTCCGTCGTTCGGACTTCTCTACCGGACCCACGTGTCGCTGATGGGCCCCAGGTTGGGGCGCCAATTTGTGAAAGCAGCGAGTCTAAGACCCCCAATGCTGCCCGGTGCAGGGTTCACCTTTAATTCACCTTAAATTCGCTATCAAAATAAAGAGGCAAGCGCTGGGAACTGGAAGACAGGAAAAAGGTTTATTTCTCATGAGGAGACCACGTCAACTGCAGACACCGGGATGTCTGAGGGAGGTGTTCTGCTGGCATCTCTTTTGGCTCTTCCTTTTATACAGCTTTTATACAGCTAGCCTTGACGCCCATTGGGCTAAGTTTGCGCATGATAAGACCCCTTTATTATTATTATTATTATTATTATACAGGTTTTACACAATGCATTGGTTTCATTAACATGGTTACACAAGCTTGGAGTCCCCCGCCCCGGGCAGGTTTCCACACAATCCCAACAGTAATTCTCTTCCCACCCAGGTGAAACAGACTATCTTATCTTGCAGCTGGTCCTTGCTTCAGGGTCTAAAACATGCAAGACCGGCCAGATCCAAGAGTCCGTTCTGTTGATACAAACAGGTCCCATTGTTGGTAAAAACAAGTCTTGCTGTTTGTAGTGCAATAAATCATGTCTGCAAGGGTCATTTTAGTGTCTGGAACTGGTTTGAGTAACTAGGTGTGGTAAGGGGTAGATTGTTTAAAGGTCTGCCTGCAAACAGAGATCAAAGGAAAAACGAGTTTGTTGCAAGTGGCGTTGAGGTTTGTCGTGACAATAGGGTTTATAGCCCCCAGCACACATATCAGGTTTGGTCAGAGGGTCAGATGGATGCAGGTAAGGGCAGGGTGAAACAAAGGTGACCAAGAGAGTACAAAATGGCTGTAATGGATAAAATGGCTGCAGCTTACGTGCACATAGAAATTCCCACTAAACAATATGGCGCATGCAATGTTCACGATCGTCATTTTACTTTTAACACAGTCACCGCAACAAGATTGTCAGTGCAGCCGCCAGCTGCCTCCACGCAGTCACCGGAGGAAGCGCCGCATATTTTCGGTCCCCGTATGGCTATTTGAGGAATTGGAAATGGGCGATTACAAGGCGATGAAGTGGCGAAGCCGGAGGGACGAAATCACACGTCCTACCGTGCCGCCATCTTGGACACGCCCCCACGATTATTTTTTTTAACATGAATACTTATATGTTATTGAAATGAATACCTGTATATGCGTTACCATCGCCGACTGAACAAAGCATTGTAGTTTTGTAATCCAGAACCCATGCTGCTGTAAATTATTTATCAAGAAAAGAACTCAGGCCTTAGTGAGACCCAGACAAATGATTCTCCCGACTGCTGGTGGCGTGGGGGTGAGGTGTGGGTGGGCATCATATGCCGAGTAAGTTCTGTTATGCCGAATTCATGCCAAAGCTTCGAACAAACCATAAGTGTAGACAGACTCTTACCGGTTAAGCCGCAAGGCTACCGCGTTAAGTGCAAAATGCTTCCTGGAACGCCGAAGCGTAATGCCCCTTACTCGGCATAACTTTGCCCACTTGTCACCTCCGCTTTTAGTTTAATACAGCGCGCCACTAATTAATCATGCACTCGTCATGAGGAAACATTGACATTGTTTTCCTGGCGATACAATCACTGGCCATTAACCCGTGAGCACCATCACATTCACTTAGAATGAATTATACACTCGATCTTTCGATTTGCGGTTCACGAGCAAGTTTTTTTTGATTTACGATTTTACCGTTCACTGGCTGCATATGCTTATAGCGGTTCACTGTCACACTGTTTGACCAAATACGCACTATATTTCGAAGGCATGAATCATTGGAGACACGCTTGAGAGACAAGTTGTTTTAGATTTTTCTTATATATTATGTCTGAGTGTGGGTCCTCATCATACACATTGATTTACAGATTCCCCTGATGAAGTGCCTGAAGGCACGAAATGCATTGGGACCTTATGACACATGAAATAATGGATACAAATTGAATGTGATGTACAACATGACAATTTGAAACTTAAGAAGATGGAATATACCATTTGCAATTGAGACCGGATGGTGTTATTTGATTGAAAACAATGATTGGATTATATCTTACAACATTGTAAATATCGCAGTTGCGATCTCAACTCATAGTTGCGCCCAGAGGGTCGCCCCTTAATTTGAAGGGACGCAGTGGTGACTATTTGATTTGAACACCTCAAGGACGACGAGGTGATACCTCCGTGGCACGCTACACCTTATTTAATTTATATCAACGCTTGTGCACAGTCAAAAACCCTTTATGATCTTACAACAAGAACTTAAAAAAACAAAAACAAGGCAATAACAAAGTATTTATAATATTGTTCTAGGGTGTTGAGAGTTTATCGGTCTTCAAGCATAACTGCAGCACGGGGAAGCAAGTGCAGGCTAAAGCAACTGAAAAATGAATGCCAAAATAATAAAGCAATCCTTTTTGGGTTTCACGCCTTTGTCAACCGTTTTATTCTGTACTTACTTTGGTTCAGTCACTAACTTATTTTGCTCTGAAAACGTCAGCCATGGGATTGAGACAATATTGTTCAGCCAACATGATTTGTATATGGTTTTTGTAAGCGAACAACTCATTTCTAAATGGATATCCCGGCGCTAGTCTGAGTCAATAACTAGTTCCTGGTTAAAATGACTAAAGAGGATATAGCCATGTCTTCCATTTTTTCTCTAAAAGAAGGCAAATCCTACAGCGTGCGTAGATCTCGAGAAGTCTATTCTAATAAGCGGTGGCTAGGAAATTAAAGGAGCGTCCACCCATCTGCAATTATTTAATTCTTTTACAGAATATCAAGGTCTTGCTGGCTGATCTGAGATTCTGAGTGGGTCTGTGAAAGTTGACTTTGACAGCCTAGGGCAGTTATCGTGAAGTGCTCTATGCATATGGCACAGTAACTTAAAGATAGCTTGTTTAAGAAATGGTAGCAACTGGAGCTTGTCGAGGTAAGCAGATGCTAAGCTTCCTTTTCCTATGTTGCAAACAAGTTTGGCAGCTGTATTTAGAACAGCCTGAAGCCTTAAGAACAAGTAATCGGTCATGCCAACATATAATACATTTCTGAAGTTGATCCTACTCCGGATCAAAGCTTGGATTAGGTTACTTCTCCAAGCTACTGGAATCCATCGGAACAATTTCTAAAGGATACGTAGCAGTACGAAACATGTCCCTCGGAGCCTGGTTGGGACAGAGTATTCTAAATGAGAAAGCTCTGATATTGAACCACCTTTATTTGGGTGTAGGTGAGGGGCCTAGCATAGCTGGCCATCATTAATCAGTCAATACATTTTCAGCACCTCTGAACACAATTTCTGATGTATCTGAATTTTATTTTAGACCGTGGAGATGCAGTCACCCTGCCACCTCAGAAAGAAACTTTACTAAAATTATCCCTTGTTTCATCACACTAATCATCGATAGAGATGATTAGTTAAGTGTTATCTGCATACATGATCTCAAATCCTCTTTTCTACATAATTTTGGCCAGTGGAGCCAGATTCATCCTTGTTGGGCGCAGCCAGGAGCCCTGGGGAACTCCATAATGCAGGTCTTTAGGGCTAGATTTAAAGGGAGGCAGCTGCACCAAATGTGTTCTATTGCTTAAGAATGAATAGAACCAATGCATGGTGGCTGAATGTAGACCAATTTCATGCAGCCTTTAAAGTAAATGATGGCGGGACCGTGTCAATCTCACAGATTTTCTATTAGCTGTTTGGGAGAGTCCGCCCCCTTCGTTGTAATGCATGAGTCTAATTTACATTTATTTATTTTTAATCTTGTTTTTTGAATAATTGTCATTGTAGCCAATAAATGAAACTACAGAGAAGCCAATAAATGACATACGGTGAATGTTAGGCAAATAATACCTCAGCGACAGCAGGAGAAGTATGCACTGAACATGTAAGTTACACTGTGGTTAAAATGGGAACAGTTTCCCCCAAAAATCAAGACAGAGAGAAGGATTGGGGTTTGGTAGGGTGCCCACTTACTCAGATCTGAAAGGAATATGCTACTTACCAGTATGCATCTGTTCTTGGCATGTAGGGCTGCTGACATTCATATCTGTGCATAGATCGCCACCTAGTGTTGGGTCCGGATGATTGCACATTGTTGCCTTGGAAGAGTCTTCGAAGTATCACGAGATAGGTGGCTCCTCCCCTGGTCTACAGTGCACATGGGCATCCTCTCCATCCTCAGATTGTTTTTTTCCGCTATTGGGTTCGGATGTACTTTCGACTCTAGTTCAGAAACTTTGTATTGACTCTTTCCTAAGGCCAAAAGGCCTTCAAAGCGTTGGTATTGTCTCGTTCGGTGCCTGTTCTTTTCCAGTTCTTCGAACCGGACGTCGGAAGCTGGTTCTCGCTTTCAACACCAAAGGCCCAGACTACGACGACGATGGATCGGAGCCCGTTTAAACGATGCCCCGTCTGTAATTCGAAATACCCCCACATTGATGTGCACCCAGTGTGCAATAAATGTTTGTCCCCCGGGCACGACGAGGCCAGCTGTATGGCCTGCTCGAAGTTCCGCTACAAGAAGACGCTTAAACTTCGGCGCGCAGCGAGGCAGTCAGCGCAAAAGTCGGCGCCCGAGCCGGTCAACATCTTCGAGGCCGGTGACGATTAGCCTCGAAGCTCCTGTGACATAATGAAGGAACAAGGAATTCTGATTATCTAAATAGAAATCAGTTAGTTATGGATCCCACAGTAACTCGGTTCTGTATGAGAATTTTTTTTTTTTCCAAGTAGTCCAGATGGCAAAGAATGTTTTTTCTAGTTTTATCTACCTGATACTCCATACCATGTGATCAGTCACATAAGACTCTGAGACTTCCCTGACAGGGGGCTTAGGTTCTCGCACATCAGATGTAGCGGTATAGTTGGCCCCCCCAACAGTGTCCTCGTTACACCTGTTTGGCACATCTAAGAAGGTACACTTACCTATTCATTTCCCTGCTCACGCAGAAGCCTGTGATAAGATGTGTATATACAGTCCCAGAATTGCAAGTGTCTGAACAAAGAGCATCACAAATGTAAATACTTTGAGGCTGTGCATCCCAAATATCCTAGTCAATTGACCTGTGATGCTCCCCCAACATTTCTTCCAACACCACTACGTATGCTAACATTATCAGCAGAGGTCCTCCCGTCTTCCAATCACCTGCACACCATACCTTCTTGGGGGCAGATGGAAAGGAATCCAGCGGATTAAGCAGCAATAATCTATTTCTGTAAGGGGAGTAACTCATGCAATCAACATGATTATTGCAGAGAATAATTAAGCCCAATGTCTCTACAACATGCCAGGCAGTCAAGGGGCACCAGCCTGGGCTGCAGCACAGTGTAGAATAGAGAACGAAAAGGACACGTGAGTTTCCCGGCAATTTCACTGCTCCTCGACCTCTAATCCGCCACTGTTTTCACAGCACAGGGATGCACAGCATGCAGTGGTACCCTCAGTATTGCCAAAGCCAAACCTTCTCCACTGCAACCTCAACAACACGCTCAGGCACAGACTACAGAATAGAAAGGGGGGTGGTGGCTAACTTACAAGTTGGTGAAAGGCGCTTGATGGGAACACAACAGTGGATGGCAGTACCACAGGCTGAACAACTGTTTACTCAAACCACTGCTCATCTCAAAACTGCTCCATAGGTCATATTTTCAGGATTATGTCACAGGATCAGATATAAAAACCTGAATCTCTACTACAATATGGCAATCTTTGTGCTCCCAATGCCTGTCTTCTTCAATTTAAATTCACCCCACACTGTCCCCTAAAGAAATCGGATTACTGTTAACCCTGAACACTCTAAATGTCAGCAAGACCAGGAATGGTAGGAAATCTGTTGAAAACAAATTGAACACCAGTTCATCAACAACATTTATCAGGGACAACAGATGCTTGACTGGGTAAATATGGCACGTCGTATTATTTTCTATAGCAATTTCAAAGATCTGAAGAGTTATCATGCAACTTAATTAATATGGCGGTTTGTTGTGGATACCCAGAAGGTGTGGGCTTGACCATCACCCAGTTCCAAAGCTCGTGTCTATTTAGACAACACCACTCATTTCATATCAACCTTCGTTCTAATGTAAAATATGCAAAACAGTGGTTTTGGATGGATTTGCCCACACCCAACACCAAGAAGGGAACAGTTTAAATTGCAGTGTCCAGAATCAAACTAGTGAACCAGTTGTGAAATGAATTTGCCTCACTCCGTTTAGAGACAGCCCTAAGTTGTGATATATATTCGAGGTCACCTGCAGCAACATCTGACAGTACTTTTCCAAAAATCCGCTCTCTGGATACATATAAACAAAGATGTTCCCAACAAGGATGGGCTTCCCCCTCTCCAAAACTTTTGGTAAGCCCTTTGTGTTGCTTTTAATCAGAGAAGTGCCATGAATTAGTCATGGAAGGACTCAACCGTGACTTTCCAATCATAAGATCACCCTGGCTGAGCAAGAAGTGTTTGTGATTTCACCATACTAAATTTCTATGTTGCAATGTTTTTATTCAGGATTCTCCATGCCTAATATAGGATGTACCCTAACTGTGTTTATTCTATAACAGAATGCATCTGGATGCAAGTCTCGGTCCTTGGTGTCGCACGCAACTTCCTCTTTTACACATTTCAACAGTACAGTTATACATTTTCTGTCATATAAACATAAGAAGTTGCAGGGATAGATATCTCCGGCTAAGACTGTATATGGGTAGGGGGTGAGGCAGAGATGTGATTCCTTGGGAAAGTAGAGTATGATAGTTACAGTTTTGGCAACTTTAGGAACAGTGACTTAAACTCCACCCCTCATTCCAGCCTCAAGTAAATGTGCTAAGAATAAAATGTTATTTTGATTCGACCAAATGGACATGATGTCCTTGCCCTAGAGTCACAAACTCGATTTCATTTTGCCCCCTTTGAATTGGCAATCTTTATGTAATGAAAATAGAGATGTTTGGGAAAACAATTAATTGCTAACCAAGAATACTGCCTACACTCAGACGCCTAAGGTCCTTTCAGCAAAAGGACAACCAGGTGTGAAAACCTCCAAATAGCAATATCACACTCATTTAATCAGCCGATTAGACATCTAACTAAGAAGAGGGCTCCAACCTTTCTAGGTCTTGTCTACACAAAACTATTAGCTGTGTATTTTTGAACACCAGTTATGTTAAAAATCAACTTAGTATGGGCCTGGAGTCGGCACAATGCTTACCAGTCTTTGGCTTTCTCGCCCATCTTATAAGTCTTTCCTTCCTTTTGTCCCTGCACTGGAGTTTCGTTCATCATCCTTATGATAGGATGACTTGAATCCTTCAACAGCTCTGGTCAGATAACTACTTTCTTTCAGAACTTCATGGGAGTGAACGTGTTTTCTCTCTGTGTGCCACTTTCCCTCCTCATAGCCCTTCCTCCAGGCTCTGCACGCAGCTCCCCTTCCTCTCCAAATTCATCTTTTTTATCGCGCTTCTTTTAATTTAACCACCCAGCTCTCCTTTCATCCATCAGGAATTCCAGAAAATCTTTAATCTTCTCCCACCTGTTGTTGTGCAAGTGGCATTTGCTGCTCTCAGGGAAACAGATCCTTCTTCAATACATCCAACTTTGACTTTTCCCAGCTGGGGGGCCAGGTTTGTTAAGGAATTTCTCTGCAACCGTAGTCATTCATAAGCTCAAAGCCAACTTCTCAAACATTGTCAGAGCAAGGAGCCTTGTACTTCCTTTTAATCGCTATTCAAGTTGTGGTTAGATCAGCGGCAGGAAAAGCAGAGGCAGTGGAAACCAAATGCCTCAGGGTAGAAGATGCGTCATAGGTTTTAACAAGCATTGGAAATGCAATAGGTCTCGCAGCATTAGAGTTAGTGCTTTTAGAATTGTTTATGGGTTTTTTTGTAAATCTTTAGCATTTTTGTTTCCTGTAGCCAATGCTAAAGAATAAAAAAAAAAAGCCATAAACATTTCTAAAAGCTCTAACTCAAATGCTCCGAGACCTATTGCACTGTGTGAGGGTGAGGGGTTGAGGGTGAGTGAGGGTGAGTGAGGGGAAGGGTGGGTGAGGGTGAGTGAGGGGTTGAGGGTGAGTGAGGGTGAGGGGTTGAGGGTGAGTGAGGGTGAGGGTGAGTGAGGGTGAGTGAGAGTGAGTGAGGGTGAGTGAGGGTGAGTGAGGGTGAGTGAGGGTGAGTGAGGGTGAGTGAGGGTGAGTGTGAGGGTGAGTGTGAGGGTGAGTGTGAGGGTGAGTGAGGGTGAGGGTGGGTGAGGGTGAGTGAGGGTGAGGGTGAGTGAGGGTGAGGGTGAGGGTGAGGGTGAGTGAGGGTGAGGGTGAGGGTGAGTGAGGGTGAGTGAGGGTGAGTGAGGGTGGGTGAGGGTGGGTGAGGGTGAGTGAGGATGAGGGGTTGATGTTGAGGGGTTGAGGGTGAGTGAGGGTGAGTGAGGGGTTGAGGGTGAGTGAGGGTGAGTGTGAGTTAGGGTGAGGGGTTGAGGGTGAGTGAGGGTGAGGGTGAGGGGTTGAGGGTGAGTGAGGATGAGTGAGAGTGAGGGTGAGTGAGGGGTTGAGGGTGAGTGAGGGTGAGTGAGGGTGAGGGTGAGTGAGGGTGAGGGTGAGTGAGGGTGAGTGAGAGTGAGGGTGAGGGGTTGAGGGTGAGTGAGAGTGAGGGTGAGGGGTTGAGGGTGAGTGAGGGTGAGGGTGAGTGAGGGGTTGAGGGTGAGGGGTTGAGGGTGAGTGAGGGTGAGTGAGGGTGAGGGGTTGAGGGTGAGTGAGGGTGAGGGGTTGAGGGTGAGTGAGGGTGAGGGGTTGAGGGTGAGTGAGGGTGAGGGGTTGAGGGTGAGTGAGGGTGAGGGGGAGTGAGGAGTGAGAGTGAGGGTGAGTGAGGGGTTGAGGGTGAGGGGTTGAGGGTGAGTGAGGGTGAGGGGTTGAGGGTGAGTGAGGAGTTGAGGGTGAGGGTGAGTGAAGGGCGCCAAAGGGATTGGGGGGATGGGGCACCAACGCAGGCAGCCACAGAAGACCCGGCGTAAGGGGTAAGTGGTAGGAAAAAGGGGTCGGCAGCCCCCTACACATCGCGCGTGCCTCATTTCGTAATCACAGCCAAAGGGGAGTTGCATCTGTTTACTTCACAAGCAATAGAAATTACAGGAACACCTCCCGCCCTTTCTTATGAGTAGGTAAAGCCCACACACAAGTAACTGCGGCAGGGGCAAGCGTTATAAACCCACATATTGGTATAATAACCCTTTACCGTAATCGCGACTTGAACACAAGGAACTTACCGTACTGTTTTCAGTACAATGCGCAAGTACTTCAACGCCCGGTTTCAATCTGGCCGCCAAGTCTGCAGATGACAGTGCCCACCAAGACGACGCCATTGGCAGCCCGCCCACACACAGCATTTTGAAGGAAGTGCAATGAGCGCACCTCTCAGCATGTAGCTGGCTTTTCCTAACAACGTAAAGACAGCTGCCGACACCAATAAAGCAAAGTGCGTTGTCTGAACTGATTTCAAATGTCTGCCAGTACATGCAATGTGCGACGTTAACGCACGTGAACGTGTTAAAACAGAAACCTATCTGCAATGTTAGGAGAGGAAAAAAACAGTTTTAAATGAAGTCGTTGAACGATATATTCGAACCATCTAGTACGACTGAAGTTGTCTACAGAAAGCTGCACTCGGGTCTGTCTGGAGAGGAGGGAAGTTAACCGTGCCACGCGCTCATGTTTTCTCAGCAAAGCACCAAATATAGACTACGCCTGAGTCCTTGTCGCAAAACCCACGTCCTCTATTGGCACTGCCACAACGGTCCGAAGTGGCATTTAAAAGTGACTAGAGACAAACTAAGACCTAACAATGCACACGTGCGTAGGGGGGCTGGGCGCTCCGGTCCTGCTTTCAACAGGCTGCTCAGGAGGAAACCACGGTAACGCACACTTAGCAACAGTAAAGCGAACAACCGGATATCACGGAAGCAACATTCCAGTCATTGTTCTCGGAGCTTAAACACCACCGAAACTCTTCCATGAACGGGCACGTCAATCACGGGAAAAGGCGTGTTGTGGCAGGAGAGAAAGAAAACAAGACGGACGGACGGAAGAGAGGGGAGGGGGGAGGGGGGAGGAGAAATGCGACACGGCGGGAAGGGGAGGGGGCGGAGCGGGTTCAATTAAACAAACAAGACGGACGGACGGAGGGGAGGGGGGAGGAGAAATGCGACACGGCGGGAAGGGGAGGGGGCGGAGCGGGTAAACAAAGACGGACGTGCACGCGCTTTTAAGCTCAATGCGCATGCGCATTGAGCTTAAAAGTCACGGGCACTGCAAGGAATCGCCACGATTCCTTGCAGTGTGGATAAAGAGCGGATAAGTCCCAATACTCTCGCCTTGCTCGATGCGCATGCGCATCGACAGGCGAGACCTAAAAAGGAGGCACATACTTAACTGACCCTCTCTGGCTACTGAGGTCATTAAATCCAAGAAAGGCAGACTCGCCCCAACCAGACTGGTCAGAACCACGATTTTCTACAAGGCTCCTTTACAATCATGCTAGTCATGTTCTCGAGGGTAAACGGAAAGGGTCCATAGGAGACTAACAATCTAACAGGCCCTGTAGAAAAAAAACACCACTGGATTGGCATCCTCAAGGTTGTCAAGTTTCTTCTGGACTGGTTTTACAGTAAAAATAAAGAAGGAACATCTCATACCTTTGAGGTCAGTTGCTTCCAAATCGTTTACACAACACCAAGGGGATGGCACCAATAATGGCGCTGGAGCACCACTCAGCAACCAACAACTGTCACAACATCAAAAAAGGTTGTGCTGTTGGGGAATCAAGATTGGGGACTGAAGAAGGGCACCTTGCAAGGTGTGGAGCCACACCAAAGTTAGGACAGGGTGAAAAAATCCCACCTTCCTTTTTTGCGTGCCTTGCTCCAGGTCTGGAGAACCCTTTTTTGTACATGGATAATTTTTCCAATGCGGAGCAAAAAGAACAGTGATTTCAAAGTAATGGCTCTGAGCTTTATTTTAAGAAAGTGGTAAGCACTAGCAGTACCTGGAAAGCTCATCTTTACCTTTCCCATCAGACATGACAAGCCAACTCCATCTAGTCATCCCATATTCTGTCTGTTGTGGATGCAGACACTGCCTGGAGTGAATGTAAATCTCCCATGAGGGGGACGGAGATGGAAACACACACACACACACACACACACACACACACAGCAGGAGAAGAGACATGTAAAATAACAGATAAAACACCAACCTAGTTGCAGGAGGAAAGATTGCGTAAATCCTAAATAGACTGGTAGAAATCCATGTTTGGGATCACAGCAAAAGCATGCTTGTAGCCATTTCAAAAGCATGGGCCTTGCTTACCCAACACAATTTGCACGAAAACACGGACCAATCATTTTCCACAACAACTGAACAAAATATCTTCCAGCAGCATAATTTGGAGTGAATACTCAAAACATGCATCAAAGAAACAAGTAAATCATTTCCACCCTTTGCTACAGAATTATATAAGTTTCAGATAAAGAGTAATCCATATGTTTCAAGAAACTTTGCTTGGCTGGGACAGACAAAATAAAAGCCATTTTTCTGACTTACAAAGCATGCCGTAAGCCTATTGGGGAATAGCGAGTCTCACATCCCAGCGTGCGCTCTAATTCTGCACTGTATCTTTTGTATTCAATCTTCGCAAAAACCTAATCAGTTAATTGCTATTCAATTGACCTTAGCTATCATTTTATGCACTTGGAAACAATTAAAAAACATGAAGCTATATTATGACTGTAGCCCTGATTGAGCTAAACCTCGGAAAGGTTATCAAACTTGATAAAAGCTAACAACATGAACAGTAATTAGGTGTAAGTACTTACCATACGTCCATAAATTTTGATCGGCAGCCCACACTGATCACAGAAATGCACAGGTGTGTCATCTTTTTCTCCAATCAGATTTATCTGTCAAATAGTTTTATGAAAAAAATATATATATACATTTAAAAAAACTTTCTTTTAATGAAAGTAGGCTTTTTAAAGAACAAAAAAAATCGAATGTTACGACAATGATGTTAGACTGTTCCATTAGCAAGTAAGGATTGCGTCAAATTTGTTTCTTTATGAATTTGTGTAAGGATTGCGTCAAATTTGTTTCTTTATGAATTTGTGTTGCAATTTCATTTTTTATGTCTCGCCTGCGTAGATTGCGCATGCGCAGTCTAGCTGACGAGATTTTATGTTTTAAGTGGCTTTCACTAGAGGGATTTGAGCCCCGCCCCTCTTTCCCATTGGCCGGGGTCGCCAGCCATTGGGAAAGAGGTTAATGTGATGTACACTTTTTCTTTCACAGACAGCCCACTTGGACGGGCTCATCGGACTTCCTTCTGCCGTAAAAAGATTCTGATCTTTATGGGGCCAAACACATGGCCCTATAAAGATAATAAACCTTTTACGGCAAAAGGAAGTCAGACGAGCCCGTGGGCCGTCTGTGAAAGAGAAAAGAGACTGGTCTCTCACTTCTGCAGAGCTCCCTCGGCGCTCTCTCTCCTGTCTGTCGAGCTGCCCTCCCAGCCTTGCAGTGTCCACTGCGTCTCAAGCCCCGACCCCCTGGACGCCGGATGATCTCTGGCGCGATCGCGCCTTCACAGGCGGCTCGGCGACCTCGGCTCACCTGGGAAGAAATACTCCGGCCTCCGAGATTTCCATACTGCCCGGGCGGAGTCCGTTCTTCAGCAGACGGGGCCACTGCACAGCAGCACAACCTCAGTCATTGGTCAGTTTCATCGGATGCTTGTTAGTTACTGTTATTTTACATATGAAATTAGTTATGTTCTATCACATCGGTTGTTTTAGTTTGAGGATTTCAATGTATATGGCATAAGTATTATTTATAACAAATATGTGCTTAGGGGCTATATTTTAAAACGTATTTGGATAGTTGCAGTGATTTCGAGCAATAGGATTTTTTTCAGGGTATAGGTAACGCCGAAATTTTCAAGATGCTGTTTGCGGTTTTGAGAAAACGTCTAGCTCCTGGGAGGTTCTGAAGAGCCCCTGATTCTTGTGTCCCCTGGCTACCATATGCCTGCCTTTACGAGGCTTGTAAAGACTCTAAACTGATCACACTGGGCATGTGGTAGGATGACCGAATAAACCAGTTAATGTTTGTCATCCTGAACATAGCCCTCCAGTGTGTGGGGTAAGGGAGCTCAGAGCATGGCCTCCAAGTTGAAATTCCCTTTCTTCCCTGTTTCTGTAATAATTAGGTTGATATTCCTGCTAACTAGGATGTCTTTGAAATGGGTGAGATATGGTGCAAGGAACTTTGAGAAAAGAGCAAGGTGCTCCCTTCACCTGGATAGCAGTACACAATGAGGATGAGGACCGAAAGCTCCAGTGCTGGTTTCTGAAGTTTGGCTGGCCTATCTTGTCCATGGGAGTGCGTGGGGAAGAATACGAGCACTGGGTAGGCCCATTTTGAACATTGATGGCCCACAGGAGCCTCGGTCTCTGCAGCTCAAGCAAGGGAAGTTTGAGGGGCGGTGGTTTGAGAGGGCTAGGTCTTTGCAAAGTGTGAGATGGGGCAGGCGGGGGGGGGGGTATGGGGGGAGTGAGAAAATGAGGTAGGGCCCTTAGCAGTTATGACGACTTCAAGGTTTCTGTGTCCAAAATAAGTAAATGTAAAATTGTTTTGCTTTAAATCTGTGTTCCTAGAGGAGGGTGCACTGGTGGGAAAAATAGGGGGTGAGAGGTAGCGGGGTTTATCACTGCACATGTTACATGCAGTAGAAATGAATCTCATGCCTACCTCTACATACAATGTGCTGTATTGACTAGGTTCAGCCCTGAAGCTGATATGGGGGAGGACAGTAACTTGTAGAAGTCCATATTTATTTCTACATGCCGTAGAACTCTCATTTGGATCATTTCATGACCACAATCCTGGTTGTGGAGTTTAAACAGTGCACTCTTCTGTTACACCAGTTAAAGATGAAGAAGTAAAATGAGTGTGTTAAGCTGCTCAAAATACAAACGAAATGCAAGTATTGGCCTTGGGGTGCAGGGTGGGTGTTATTGGGCTATAACGTTTCGCATGAAACAAACAATTTGCTTTGATACCATGTATCACAATACTCCTTTCATATTTGATACAATAGAAGTAATAATTGACCGTTAAAATGATGATCCGTGTTCTCATTTGATATCTTTGCTCTCATGTGCTAAAGATATGGTTTCCATTTCCTCATCGTTACTTTTCTACACATCTTTATTAAGTGAAGAGCAGTATTTTGTCCATTATAATTATATTTGATTTTAGTTTAACTCCAAGCAATTTGTAGCCACGCTATACAACATGCAGACTCTACTCTAGCTGTCGAAGGAACCTGATTCAGTAACATAATTCATCCACATGGTACACGGGAAGCTGTCATTTCCATAACAGAAGTTTCTGTACACCACTCGCAAGTGGTATAGTGCTCCTTTTTATCAAGTACAAGAAGAGTTTTCTGCATCTTTTTGTTCCACTAAGCAATTTTTACTTGGATTATGTATTAAGAAACATGCAAATATTTTCATACTGCAATTTAAGCTATGACGACCCCTTCCTCTTTCCCAATGGCTTACTTTCTGGCCAATTTCCCTGTATTTAGAAGGCTTTTAGGTTTTTTCCATTCTCTTATCTGAAAGGGTATTTTTTTTCTTGATTTTGACTGGATAAATAAATGAGACACATTATCTTATTGTCATGAATCTAGTCAGCAACTTATTTAAAGCAATACATTTAGCAAACAGTTCTGAGTGACCCTTGCCGGGTCTGCAGGGTGTGTCTAGGGGCCTTCAACCCAATGAGTTATTGCCTATTCGGTGCTAAAATGCAGCAGGTTGCTGAAGAGCAATCTATTGTTGTCTAGATAGGGACCTTTTACCTAAGGAAATATTTGACTACTGTGGGGTCAGAGACTAAGCGCTGCCTGAATCTTCACTATCTACTGTATCATTGTGTAAGGGTTGCCGCCCCTCCTCCGGTGACAAATATCCTTTGGGTTCATTCACTTCTTATATCTTAGAGAGATAGCACTAAGTCACACAGCTTGACTTTCTGCAGAAACACATTCAATTATAATGCACCCCTAGTTTGTCCTGTTATGTATTCAGGAATAGGTTCACACAAATGCCAGGATCAATTGATTAGTTGTTAGTTAACCCACCAAACTAGAACATCTTGGTTTCTGGTTCAGAGAGTTTCTCCAGCTATGACTCTAGGGGCAATGAAAAAGACAAGGCAGACAGAAGAGGGAGACAGTTCTAAAACAACTATTAGCAAAAGATGTCTCCACAAATGTATTTTTGGCCCGGCCCTTATGGACCTCCCCATGGGTCCACTTGCACCTGCCACATTCTTTCAAGGAACTCGGGGAGAGGAAAATGGGGAAAAATTGGGGAGAAGAGGAAGGAGAGGAGAAAGAGCAGATCTGAAGGTCCAATGGGAAGACAGACAAGGGTAATAACAAGAAGCAGAGTAAAGGACAGTCAAAGTCCATTACCACCCCCTTTTGTACAGCTTTGTTCGCCATAAGTTGGCAGGGTATGCTCAGACGTGAGTCCCTTGCTCACTTTGCCACTGGATTCAAGCAGGCCGGGCTGAAGACGGCTGTATTGCCAGAAGCCGGTCCTAGGAAGCTTGTTTCCGGTCCAGGGAAGACATGGCTTGGCAGGTCGGGCTGGACTGTTCCCATGAGGCACAGGGTCAGACTGATTTGCATATAGCTATGTCTGAACTGGGGTGGCAGAGTGGGCTAAAGTACGGTGATGGATTAAAACCCAGATCTGTTGACTGGGTGTGAGTGTTTGATTGGTTCAGGTGCTCCGTCCATCACCACCCCCTTTTATACCGCTTTGTTCACCATAAGTTGGCAGGGTATGCTCAGACGTGAGTCCCTTGTTCACTTTGCCACTGGATTCAAGCAAGCCTGGCTGAAGACAGCTGTAATGCCAGAAACCAGTCCTAGGAAGCTTGTTTCCGGTCCAGAGAAGGCATGGCTTGGAGTTCGGGCTGGACTGTTCCCATGAGGCACAGGGTCAGACTGATTTGCATATAGCCATGTCTGAACTGGGGTGGCAGAGTGGGCTAAAGAACATGATGGATTAAACCCAGATCTGTTGACTGGGTGTGAGTGTTTGATTGGTTCAGATGTTCGGTCCATCACCACCCCCTTTTGTACCAATTAGAGACCAGCAGCATGTGAGTCTGGTGATCTGACATAAGTTACGCTCACCCCAGATTAAGACGATTTTCTAAACAAAGGGTTAGGTATTTTCCCCATCTACTAGAAATACATTCAAGCTCTGGTGTGAGCTGGCTTAGTTCTTTAGAAAACTAATAGGCCATACCTTCTTGAGAGACACACCAGAGATAGAAAAGAACCTACAGTCACTGACTTGAAGGAAAAAATGCTTCCATAGGATACAACCACAGAGACTTTTCACTGGACAGGGAAAGGAATGAACCAAAACAGATTATCTGTGTAAGTACCTATAGCAACAATTCAAATCCAGTCAAAAGATAATTAAAAAGCATTGGCATATATTGCACGCAAATTGGTTGAATTTGGAGAAACCATGGTTCTCATTGAGAAAAAAATACAAGGATAAGTATAGTAGTAATACACCTAACTTTAACCACTTCCACTGGGGAAGTGGTGTATTATTCAATTTGAACACCTATGTTTTGAGAAGGGGCTACCAAGCCAAGCTTTCCTTCAATATCTCAAAGCCTGGAATTTCTTATGTAGATGCCTAGGTGTAGATTCATAGGGGTTGCATATCGCAGTTTAAATCAGGGTAGGGCAAATCGGTACAAAAGGCTAGCTGAAAAATGGAGTAGCTGTTTACCCCAACATGTGACACCCCGAGAAACACCAAAATGTAATACAGAGATCCAAACTGTTTTAATGTTTCACAAATAAAAGCGCATCAGTTTAAGGTACTCAGCAATGTATATTATACATCACTCCGATTGTAGAACTGGGGTGTAAAAGAGGTCTCGCAGTGCTGTTGTGTGGGACACGGGATGCAGATGTCATTCATACCTTGTTCTTTGATCAGACGCTATGGGAATTGGGTATTTTGGAAAATTATTTTAATATTTGCAAGTTGGGTGGAATGGGATGCGATCATCCTTGGGCATTCCAGGAAAATCCCCACGTCTGGCTGGTATTTACTTTATGGCAATTGCACCGGCTAGATTAGGTCTGGCCTGACACTGGTTACAGAAAGAACCACCCCACCTTCTGTCATGGTGGTCAGAGTTTATAAATATGTGCAGGCTAGAAATTTCGATATTACAGCGTGATAGTCGCAGGTCAAAGATTCTTCACATTTGGGATCCTATAAAAGCTTGGTTTTATAGACTATCCTCAGGATACGATTCTGCTTAGGAAATGGTTATGTATACCAATAGTCTGGCGCATGAAGTGCTTTTGTGTATGTAGTCATTAATCTCTTATTTACTTATTGTGCGTACTTTGCGTTTGATTGACTCTTTGTCAAATAACATTTTGAAAAAACTTTAGCCATTGCATGAGAAGGAATTAATTGGAGAAATAAATTGGAGAAATGCCATGCTTAAGACAATTTAAAAGCCGAGAACAAGGCCACATCCTCCTAAGCAACGGAATGCATCTCGTATAGAAACATATATAAAATACCTCTGTCGCAGCATTGAGGCACGTGCTATGTTAATGGCAGGAGCGATTTGTTGATTCGAAAATGAGAGAAATACCATGCTTAAGACAATTTGAAACAGAGAACAAGGCGACATGCTCTTATGAAACAGACTATATCTTATATAGAAATACACTAGTACTACAACGTGGTGGTCTGGGGCTACATTTCACAGTGGCCTTGGCTACAACATGCATGTACTATGGCGTCCTATCTGGGGGATGGGGCCACAGAGAGATAGGGGCACGGGTGCCTCGGAGGATCATGGCACACAAGTGGGAAGACTGCAGGACATAATAGGTTACAAGGCACACTTGACGGAGTAAGTACTTCTTTTCAAAGGGGGCATGGATTAAAAAAGTATGATTAATTTGTATTAAGGACTCATATATATTGCAATATATTTCTCTAACACAGAATGAGACTAACAAGGGTATGTCTGTCCAGCCTTTCTAATAAAAGAGGCAAATAGCCAAAAATACTTGGGTTGTGAAACCGCTTACACTGGATACCAGTGTGCTCACAATCGCAAGTTTGTAGCGCAATATATCCAACGTGATTATCTAATGTTTTACATTTGTCGTTTTGTCTACAGGGTGCGTCCAGCTCACAGCATGAGCCATTCAGATGTATGAACATGTTTGTTGGTTATGTTTTACATCACTGGTGTAATTCCCCTCATACTTGTATGTCTGCTTGTCCTGGTTTTATGACAGGGTGACAATACCCCTCAGATTTGTGAAGACATGTTGCAACAACAGATCTGACATCTTCAGGAATCATTGTATACTCCTAAGGGAAGTAAGGCCACATGACTATATGTGTTTGTTCTCATAAACATTAAGGGACACACTATGCACTAACAAGTCAAAATTGGGTGTTTTTTAAACATCCTGCTGACAGGCTAGGACCCTTAGAAGGCCATTGTGTACAGCTGAAGCACGACCACGAGACAGGTGTAAGGGTACTAATTTCCTTATAAAAAATATACCTTTCACTTTTAATCTTGCTGTCCTAACCACTAATAAAGGGATACCAGGGTATCTCAAGACATTATATTCTCTCTCTCTCCGTTCCACAATAACTATAAGTTTTCCCTGGATTATGGTTGAGCCCATTCTGGTTTTTTAAGACCAGGATAAGAGTTGATGATAAAGCATGACACTAACAGAGTGTCAGGGTCTAGCAAACAACTAATCAGTTCATGGAATTTATCTGAACCTATTCCTACATCTAAATAAATAACAGGACAAAATAAGGGCTCAGGATAATTGAGTGGCGTTTTAAGGTCTGAATTAAAATGGGGACATTTTCCAGCTTAGTTCATAAACAAGAATTTGCAATGCAATATGTCTCGCATTTGCCAGAGTTTAACCTACAAAACATAAATGCCAATAGCTCAAACTCTAACAACTGTGAGACCTATTGCATTGCAAATGCTTGTTATTTGTGGGAGCAAGGGGAAGGGCGGTCTCATTTCTCCCTTCCCTATCGCCTCACTCAGTTCCATAGGCTCATGAACAAACAGCATGACGCTATCACACTAACACAAAACACACAAATTGTGTTTCTTCCAGTTACCCACGGTCCCAAATGCACCCCCTTCCTGTTGAGCCCCCCATTCTTCTTCTGCCACCTACCAGTATACCACTATTTAATCCCAGATAACAGCAAAATATTATAAATTCACCAAAACTGGCAAACTCAGAAAGCTGCAATGGCTTCATGCACAAATGCATAAAGCCATTGCAGACTTCAAATAATAATCTGTTTCTCCTTTCTTGCCATGACTGCGCAAAGGTAATTAAAGAATACAAATATTATGAATTTTAAGCAGGAAAAAAGCAAAGTGTGCTTAAATACCAATATTTGAGCCATATTTTTCTATAAACAAAATGACAAGAAATAATTATATATATATATATATATATTTTTTTTTTACGAAGCTGTGAGGCGAAACTCATCTGTTAGAGGGGAAACCGGAGACCTGCATGCTTTCCTTTTTTCAACATCGGAATGGATGCAGATTTGAGATATATATATATATATATATATATATATATATATATATATATATATATATATATATATATATATATATATATATATATATATATATATATATATATATTTCTACCGCCACCAAATACCAAAAAAGGATGAGATACAAGTGCCCAACCACTGCAGATGCTGGTACGAAAGCGCAGGGTTGGATTAACCTATGGGTTGGCAAGACGTTTAAAGGTAAAAAGAAGAAAACCAGGGATGGGCGTGTAGATATCTTCTTTATAATTTTCCATTGGAGCATGTATTTTTTAAAAACATGAAATAAGTGCTTGTTGTGCCACATTTCGATCACAAGATAGAGGCAAAATTAAGTAATTGCCTCGTGACAGGTGACTAAAAAAGTATAGTCGGATTTGGAACTCATTTGCAGCATAGACGCGAACAAAACAACACCACATTCAGGCACAAAAAACTATGTTTTTTGAACATTGAAATTAAAATTTTCTCTCAAATAATGTCACAATTGTACCTTATAATCCCAAAAAAGGTGTCCAGGAAATCTTCTCTGATTCATAAACATGTCACTCGGCTTGCAATCATATCTTTCCTCTTCACCGTAATCAAATCCTTCTGGAAAAGCAGAGTACAAAACATGTAATTGTGATGCAAGTGCTGAACTCTCCACCAGTGTGTTTGCTGCAAAACCTTAACATGCATTTGACTGTATAAACCAGAAGCCTCACAACCCACTAATATGACTGAATAACATACTGCACAGCATGTGTTGTAAATACAGTAAATTTAACGTATCTCAAAGCAGATTTCATGATCCTATTTTACTGTAAAACAGGGTAATTGGTGTTTAAATTTTTGAAGCATTAACTTGACTTGCAATTTTAACTATTTACATATCGTATGCAATTGTGCTTTATACAATGGATGGGGGCTTGTTGGCAGATGAGGTGGTGACTTCACTTTGGGTGTTTTTATTTTCTTCAAAATATTGCCTGGTGCGGGTGTCTTTCCAAATGTTGTCTTTTCCACCCAGTGTCAGTACTGTGGGACCATTGACTCTAGTCTTTTTAACATAAGCAAATGAGCAGGTGTGTCAACCAAACAGACATGGTGATCCCCAGCCTGCCACCATCGACCTCCTTCAATCACAAAACAGAGTGAAGCAGTTTGGTGCAGAAAATGTACTAGCCCTTTAAACCAGCAGACACCACACTTGGCAGTGAATATAATTGCCACTGCTGAAGCATTACAAATTTGGTAAGAATTCAAGAGGAATAGCTTTCTGAAATAAAACATACATAACATATTCTCACTCCATTTCTATGATATGATGGGGACATTAGATTGCTAGCTAGAACCATTCAAACAGACCATCAAGCTAATGGCTTAGCTACTACCAAAAGGGACTTTTGTGGCTAGGGTGGGCAAAACTTGCTAGGTGTTTGCGGGGGTCAGCAAACCACCATGAGATGTCCGATAGCCTTTAAATAAAGTAAACTTGTTTTTATTTTTTAGTTCACCTTTCCCTAAAGTAAATAGGCTGTGTTTAAAAAGAAACACATTTTTTGTTTGTTTTAGAGGTGGTAGTAATCTTATAGACCACTGCTCATTCCCTAACATTTTTTTTTTACTTTCACAGACGGTTAGGAGTTGCATGGAGCCAATTTCCTTTTGCAAATAGGTTACCACTTCATTTGAGGTCTGCATTTTCTGTTTTGCTACCGGATTTCAGTTACCAAACACACATACATAGCATACCAATTCAATATTTGGGACAGACAATATGCCCCTTCCAGATACTGAATACGTATCTGTTCGTAATTTCTTTTTAGAGATCCAAAATACTTTTAACTCCTAAAAAATAGGATTAGTACCTCAGGAAAAAAAGCATTTTGGCAATCACAAATGCAGAATAGCATTTGAGACTGTAAAAATGAATGGTACATCTGGCCTTAGATTGTGTAATAAAAAGGCTAACATACTGAAAAGCATTAACAGCACAAACCACTAATTTACACTTGCAAGTCACACATGAAATCACATTACCTTCGTCACCAGATTGCGTCTTTGCAGTCACTCTGGGCATACTCCTTGGGGAACGGACCAGAACTTTGCTTTTGTTATTGTTGTTAGCACTTGTGGTGTTGCCAATTGTTGTCTGTTTGGAAATTAGCTTTATTGGAATTCGCCGACGAACATCAAGACCACCAAGAGATCCTGAACTGTTTGTGCCTTGTAAATCATTGTCTGAAAAAAACACAGAACAAAACATACTAATTGTTAATGTTCTATACTACTTACATGTGGCCACTATGAAGCACATTAGAGGAAAAATTCTAACAACTTTAAAGACAAAAACAATACCATGCGTATACGGCACTTATGTAGACTGATTTCATTAATCAAAAGCACAATGGCCAATAAGGAACAAGCATTTACAATGCAAAGGTTTCGCCTTTGGAAAAGTTAGAGCTATTGGCATTGCTCATGACATTTCTTTTTTTTTTTTTACTTATAAATAAATGGCATTGTTATTTACATTGCCAACAGCTCTCTCAGCCCACACAGCCCACACAATGCTGCTGTCTCTAAGAGAAGCACTTCCCAAATTCAAAACAGATCTCAGTTTCAGAGATTCCTTCCCCAAATGCAACTACAGACATGTGCTTTCCCAAGGAAATATAGTGCGAAATTAAAACAAGCATTTACAAGTGGGGCCGGAGACACGGACAGCGGGAGGGGGGGGCAGGAACGGGCTCACGGACAGCAGCAGGAGGGGCGGGACATCGCGCAACCTAACCCTGAAGACGACACTTCAAAAATGGCAAAAATAAAGCTTGAAAAAAAAAAAATAGCACACACCCACCGCCGCGATGACGATGCGAAAAGGGTGGAGAGGGAAGAAATCGCAGGAACGCCCACGAATCTGGTCCGGCCATGACGGACAGATCTCTGTTCCAATGGCTAGCGTCCATTTATGGAGCTAGCCAATGGAACAGAGGGCGTATTCCAAAGCCACATATTATTCTCATTAGGTTTTCACCTTCGTGAAAAGCCTGCTGCGCAGGCTTTCACTTAGGCGAAACCTAAAAAGTTAAGGTTTTAGTTTGCACTTTGAAAAGTCCAGCCTACGCCTTGCAGGGTACATGCACTTCTTAGTAGTGTCAACATAATGAACTGAGAAGATGCACCAGGATCACAGCTTGGCACGTGTAGTTTGCACAAGGCTCGTGATCTTTACCATGATTCTAATTAGTGACATATTGTCACATTAACTGTCTGAGCTATTATTGGATTATTGTAAACGTTCAACAGATCATACATGTATTTTTTCAGGACACGCGCGATAACCACGTGTTATGACACCAGCTTTGTAACTTGAGTTGCTTCATAAACACGTATCTGAAGTGGGTGCTTTGCCAGAAGCAATGCTTTGCACAATACAGTATCTCCTATAACCCACTCAAAAGGTGGTTAATTTCTTTTAACCCGCAAGCAATCTAAATCACACACATTTAAATTCTGGTTGCTGCCAGGCTAGCCTTTTTTTAGTTAGAATTATTTTTATTTCACTTTAAAAGAAAAATTAAGAAACACATCAGATCGAGTCTTTAAATTCTCGAAGGTTCGATTGCGTTGAGCAGACTTCATAGACTATCTACTCTTTACAGTGTTACTGAATGGTAACATTTTTTAAAAGTACTATGTAAAACAAAAACACACAGATGTGTTTATTTTCAAAACGATGTGTATGAATTGTGCATGGAAAGGGGGGCTGCAAAGGGGTACGTCACTTATTCACTAAAATTGGGATTTGGTCTAAACAAATATGTTAAAGATACAGTAGAAGAGCATGCTGCTTCCCAGGTGAGTGCGGAATAGGGAGGTGGAGACAGAGGAGGAGAAGGGAGTCGATTTCTGTATGTTGCACCCCTAACCTGTGGCAAAGTAGCGCCAATCGGCCTTCTAATTCTTTCCGCTTACACAGCTCTTGAGTTCCCCCAACTCCTCCTCACTTCAACCTCAGTGCCTCTATGTGCCTCCCTGCTTATGTCTCCCATTTCACCTTTTGTGCTTCCTCTGTTCCTGATGATCCTGTGGACAGCCCTTAAACCTCTTTTTCCATGTATCTACCTGCACTCACTTTCCTTTTGCCTCCTAATCCATGCCCCCTGTTTCTATTCATTTCCCCTCTGCTTGGATCGCCGTACCTGTGCTCCTTGTGCCTAAGGCTTTTTATGTCTGTGCTTGCCTGCATTGGGGCAAGCTTGGGCTCCTGGGCCCCAGCCGATAGTCCAGTGGTCATTTGCCTCTGATGTCCTGGAAACGTTGTACTGTGGATCTGCAAACTGGGCCAAGCACAACCCCTTCAACGTTTTACTGTCCGTGGTAGTTCCAACGGGCAGGCGCAGGCATCTCAATCCGGCTAGTGTAGTGGTACGACAAGCTAAGCATTCATCAAACACCTGCAAATGTAATAACTCGATTGAGCCCTAAGTACTTGAATACGCTTCAAATGTAATACTACACACTACAAAACTAAGGTACTCCGAGTCTCTGGCGCGAAGCCACTGTCTTGCGCAAGATGGAACCTGTATACTGACTCCACTCTGGTTCACTTAGCTGTTCACGATGCATTTATCACACTGATTACACACACAGGCGCATGCATACTGGGATGTTAGCACAAAGATCTGAGTCTAGCTTGAGGCAGTAGGCCTTTACTTAAGTGGGTCAGTAGGACACCGCTCCCGTTATGCAGATAAGGGCTGGTCAGGACTATGACCAATGAAAGTTGACATGCTGCCACGTCACCTTCCATGCTAGCACCTAAGACAATGACGGTAGTCTGCTGTCATTAAAAAGAACGCACTTGGTGCGCCCCTAGTGGTCCAGGACTGCATCTCTGTCTGAGGAACAGGCCTAGGCCCTCGAGCACACATTAAATTAGCGTGAAGCTGGAGCAAAGTTAAAAAAGTTCAAAAACCAGGATACCAGATGCTTGCAGATGGGTACTCCATGCAGAGAGAGAACACAGCTGTACACGAGTCAGGGGACGTTACTATCCCACCATCCACCGGTGTCAAGCGGTGTTGGACCATCCATCACCTCTTACCTAAAACATATGTCCCTTTTTGTCCTTTTGTGCGAGGGAAGTTTATACTACAAGATTTCCTATTGTTAACACCTGTTGTGTGTGTGAGACAAGGTTGTGCTGCTAGTGCCTATTTATTATCACTTATCTGGGTCTCAAAGCTTCAGAAATGTTTTACTTCGGAGAGACAAAATGAAAGGCCTTGTTGATGCTTCTATTCCTTTGGCGAACATCTTTCAGGGTGGGAAGTCTTCGAAACATACTACCACTCACTGGCTATATGCTTGAGGCCAACATGCAGCGCCCAAATGTAATGGGTTTACTTACCAAAGGGAGTAGTTTGTCTTCTACCAGAAATGAACTACATCTGACTTTTCTGAAGGATGCATGAGACGTATGGGCTTGAGTGCATTTCAGCCAGGCTTTGCGTGAAGTCTGACTGAAGTGCACGCTGTTGTTACCTCATTAACTAACCTTGCTGTCTAATAACCTGTTCCACAAGTTGGAGGTGAAAAAAGAGGATGGGGTCAGGAAAAGATACTCACCAGTAATGTCTGTACTGCTGATCCAAATGCACGGTCATGCTAACAGTGTCCATTACTGCCTCGATTTCTTCAATCTATATTGGATTAGAGCATTGATTTTAAGTTTGGGTTCGATCTTAAACTTTTTTTAGTTCACAGATATAGATGCTATCTTGTGATGAGTGACACATTGAGAGGCAGGACTGAAATTGCAAGCTGTCCTTTTAAAGCCTGGTTTCCATTGTTACCTCAGGCCCTTCTTATGACCTCATGTGGTCTGCTGCTTAGTGGCTCAAGAACATAACGTGACAAGGGACTTTACAGCCTTCTGGCAATATCCTCCCTTCTTTTGCCGCTCATGCAAAGAGTTAAAGAACGGACACACACGGACAGCGGGAGGGGGGCAGGCGGGCACACGGACAGCGGGGGCGGGCGGCTACACGGACAGCAGGAGGGGGGCGGGCGGCTACACGGACAGCAGGAGGGGGGCGGGCGGCTACACGGACAGCGGGAGGCAGAAGGCATTGTGGCTCTTGCATACCTGTTGTATGCAAAATGTATTAAAGCTTCATGGAAATAAACGTAGCAAACGCAAGACTACAACAGCTAAAACTAGGTGTGCTAAGGCCAGATACACTGGGACATGGACGCTGGGACCGGAGCCGCCTGCACGGACACACACGGACAGCGGAAGGGGGCGGGCGGGCACACGGACAGCGGGAGGGGGGATGGGCGGCTACACGGACAGCAGGAGGGGGGGCGGGCGGCTACACGGACAGCGGGAGGGGGGCGGGCGGCTACACGGACAGCGGGAGTGGGGGCGGGCGGCTACACGGGAGGTTCTGGACGCAGACATCGGATCGGGGAAGCAGGCGGCATGTGCTATGATCTACGGGTTGGTTTCCCTGTCCCGACCCCACCCCGCCATCAGCGCGTGAACAAGGGAAGTGGATAAAGAGCAATTACGGACGGTGCAGAGCAGCTTTCCCTCGCGTACGTGTTTAAAACAGGCGCGTCGGAAGATCTCGGAAAAGCACAGATTGGGCGCCTCCCCTACCTCTCTAAAGAAATGAGCATAACCAAAAAACAAACACCTACGGGCACACGGACAGCGGGAGGGGGGGGGGCGGACATGGACAGCGGGAGGGGGGGCGGACACGGACAGCGGGAGGGGGCGGGAACGGGCACTCACCTGGACTTCTTCCGGCGGCCGTGGTTGGCATCATGACGAAAACAAACACCCAAAAAAAAAAAACGAAACTCCGCCCACCGCCCGATGACGATGCAAAAAGGGTGGAGAGGGAAAAAAATGCAGGAACGCCCACGAATCTGGTCCGGCCATGACGGACAGATCTCTGTTCCAATGGCTAGCCTCCATTTATGGAGCTAGCCAATGGAACAGAGGGCGGGACTAAGCCACACACTGTAGGGACATAAGATTTCTCCTGGGCGGAGCTAGGAGCTCCGGCCCCAGGCGAAACCTAAAAATCAGGAAGCAAAAGTTTAACCAACGTCAGTGTTGAACGCAAGTATCACTCACTAGAGGCCTCAATACCACAATGAGTTTTATAGTTTTAGCACTTTGTGTAGAAATGGCAAAAATAAGAATTCAATAATTTATGTTCAACAAATGGACTGATTAAGACCTCAGCATTTCTTGGGATAGTCCTGGGGACAATAGAGTCAAATAGCAATCAGTACAAAGGCAAAAGAGAAGATTTGTTTAAATATATGATAAGGCCCATCATATTGCACAGACTCAGACAAACCCAATATGCTATGACTCAACTTCCTTTGGCAGTCAATATGTAAGAGAGGGGGGGGGGGGGGGGGGGGGGAGACAGCCTTTCATAACAGAAGCACGTTATCTACACATTCCATAAGTCATAATATTTCACAAACTTCCGAATACATCGTTGTATCTAAGACTATCTTTGGAAAGGCATTAAAAATGCCAGCTCCTCCCTAGTGAACGCCCAGCACTGTAATCCTAATTGTTGGCAACCTCCTGAAAAGAAACTCCTGGCATAGAACTGTGCATTCGTAATGCTAGTGGAGAACTGTGGCTCACTGGTTAGAGCGGCAGACTCTGAAGCAGAGATCAGGCCCGGGACCAGGGTTCAAGTCCCGACGCTGCAGGGTCTTGGGCTCAATGTCCACGGACTTGATAATTCTCGCCTCAGCGCCTACTCCAATCACGGGTCCCACGCTGCAACTCTGGGCAATAGCTTGCTTAATCTCCACAACGGCCCCAACAACACTGGGATGTCTGGCTTCACCTTGGGGGTGCCCAGGAGGGGCATCTCACAGGGAGAGCCAGGAAGGGTTCCACAGCGTTATACAGCGCCGGGACGCCCCGTATCTGGGGCAGCTGTGCGCTTTACAAGTATACAACATTTACATTTAGTATAGAACGAATGAGCATCTTTCTATTGCAGCAACTGTGATGTGCACTTTTACCTAAGCTTTATTCTTCTAGCATTATTTCTAGTTCTTATATCCATGCCTCAACAATTCCAAAAGCCAATTTTATCCCAGCAATGAATTTCCAATGAGCATTATTCTTTTTCTGGCACTTTTTCCCCCATAGGATTATTTGCCAGCAAAAAAAGTTTGAAAGAAGCAAACTACCCCTTATAAGCAGTACGGTTTACAAATTATTATGGAAAAGTATTTCTCATACTGAGGGGAAAAAATATTCCTCAGGACGTAGCATTGTGAATGTCACGATCTCCATTTGGGGAATTCAAGATATCAGTTTAACTCCTTGCAGGTTCAACACTGTGTGCACAATGGCTTAAGCTTGTAATTGGTGGCATAAAACTACTAGTGGAGGCTTGTTGTCCAGCATGGTAGTGAACTACAGTCCTACAAAATCATCTGCCAGTCCAATCTTTTCATGTATGCAGTATCATGAAGGCCTTTCCAGGCACACGCCTTGCAAATCAATATCACAGGCAAACAAAAGATTGATTTCCTATTCTATTCAGAAGAGATCCCACTGTAAGCAGAAATCCTCTCCTCAAACATGCCAGTTTCATGCAAATCCAAAGTCCACAACATAACCAATCGAATACTAATTCAGTTTTCAAAGCTGAAACATAATTCGCCACACAACAAAGGTAAAATTCTAACTCATACCTCTCACAGAAGCCTTTAGGGTTTCCAAGAAATCTTTGAATTGCTACAAAATAAAAAGAAACAAGCAGACTCCTACTACCCCAAACAAACTTCAAATGAGGCTCTACCAGCTCCATTCCACCAGATCCTCAACCTTTCTCTGTGCCACATCACCCCCTAGATAGGACTACTACATTCCCTAACATTACACGATCAGCATCCAACAACAACTACAAAATGTATCATGCTGATGCTGTGTCCAAACCACAGCTGCTGAACAAGCAAGTTGACAACTTCATCCCTGGTGAGAACAGTAATTCTCCAGCAAATCAGAACAACCAATCTTTACCAATCAAATTGACACACTCGTCCATTCCTTCTCCAAAAGAAAACCTCACACTTTTCAATACAAGAATACCAGACTCCCCTAAGAAAAGGGCCTCACAATCTCCCCCGGCCAAAGCACTACACAAAATTGCAATTACCTGTTAATCTCTCCACAGGAGCCTATACTACCCATCCTTTCTTGAAGGTGATCAGCAATAAAATGTTAATCCTATTATTTAATAGGAGACTTCTTGCGCCTAATACAAAGATCATCCCATCAACACAACACTCTTGAAAATTGGAAACTACACTGCCATTCCTCCCCCTATAGCCAACATAAATGTCAAAGCATGCCGTCGCCACAAGAATGAACACATTACCACAACCTAACAGAGACTACCCCAACCTAACAGAACCTAACAGAGACTACCCCAACCTAACAGAGACTACCCCAACCTATCAGATGTCAATATAAATTCAAGCCTAAATGAATATGATTCTACAATCTACCACCTTCACCACCAGAAAGTTTCCAAATATCCCTTCAGTCTTGAACCACAAGAAACAACAGCCAACTGGCAAACCAGAGGATGCACCCCCAACACACCTCATCAAGATTCATTCCTTAGCATCCACATGGTCCACAATTCTACCATCAATCAAATGCCTACTCCCCAATTGTAGGTTAGTGAAAGAATAAAGATGAGAGATCTCAGATCCTATTACCAATAATCACAGACGTTTTATTCATCACAGAGACTGAACTTAATGAGGTACAGCATTCGTTTTTAGACCTTATGGTCCCCCAGGAACACTTGCTTATTCACCATCAATTGGAAAATAAGAAGGCAAGTGTGGCAATCATAAACAGACACTCACCTCATTGCTAGCCTGTGAAAAACAAAAATATCCCATGCTTCCAATACTTCAATGGAAAGTTACAGAACCATCATACTCACCACCAAAGTTCAGCTCATATTCTATCCTCTGGGAGACACTTATTTGCGGAACACAGGAGACCTTATTCTTGAGACATTCACGTCCTCCAATAACCATATAATCTGTGGCAATTTCAACATTCACTGGGGTTCCTAGAATGGCATATTGCGAGTCTCCACTTACGGTTTCGTTTCTCAGTAAGAAACGTCCTCTACACTTTGTTTATCCTACTCATGAGAAATGTTTCACTTTTGATATTGATATTGCAAAATCTAAATTATTCATGGAAGACTGCAAATCCCAGTGGACTGGTCAGACCACTTCATAGCCCCATTCTGACTTGCCAACTTCATAACTTAAGCCAAAGGACAAATGGGGGGAAAACTATTTGAAAAGCTATCTATGTTTCTCTATGAAATTCCCAACATTCAAGGAGGCGGATAGAGTGAATGATGAATGCTTAATTAAAGTGACTAGGATAATAGATGAAAGTGCACCTTAACTGAAGCACCAGAAACGAAATTTAATTTGGTTCACAGAGTAACTGAACTGTGGCAGGTGACGCCACTTAAACTAGACACCAAGAACTTCCATTATGAGAGCAAAAGTACAAATCAAACTTTTTTTTAATGGTAAAGCACCTGATATTAGATGAGAGCGCAACCATGCCGAAAATTGCTCAAAAACCCGTGAGGCCAGACAGCCCACTAATGCCCCATTAAAGTCTTTACCCAAAAATCTCCCAAAAACAGACTAAGAGAGCTTAGCACGCTTCACGTATTCATGCTTTAAATTGAAATCTTTAAGAGTGTGAAGGAATAAAAACACCAACAATAACTTGTAACAGTGGTCTTCAAACTTCTTAATGCCATTAACTCCGACATAAAAAAAACATATATATTTTTTTAAAACATCACATTGCCCCCCCCCGTCCAATATTTCACAAATCTGTTGAATGTGAAATGTTTAAATATGTTAAAACGTATTTAAACATTGCAGTTAAGTTCTGTTACCCCTTTTACACATACTCCCAGTCAGGATATAAATGGCAATAGAAGTTACAAAGTGCTGCCCATTTTGTAATCGCTTAAAACAAAGCATGATGCTTCTCTTGGCCAGAGCCCTTAAGTAACTATAACTCTTGACACTGCCATGCACAGTGTTGTCATAAGCAGTGCATGACAAGGGCATGAGGTATAGTTACTTATGAATTTCTGTTTTTTAGTTCTCACGAGAACAACCTACCCTTGCTGTGCACTGCCTTTGGCTAGGCGCAGCATAGGGTTCGGCACAAGGCCAAGCACCTTATCTTCTGCAACACACAGCCTTCTAGCATTCACAGCGTGTGCTTGGTCTTGCCTTGCCCGCCCTGGCAGGCTTACCGACTTTGTCAAGGAGTTACATCGAAATATTATATATATATATATATATATATATATATATATATATATATATATATATATATATATATATAGCAGAGCTATCATCTTTGTCGAAAAAATCACCATTCTTTTTTAAATTCAATATATATTTTAATACTTCACACAATGCAATATTTAATAACAGTGATTATTGTAATAAGATTTAATGAAGATTTAACTTTTTAAAAACATGTCTAAGTCTTTTATCAGTTTTTATGATAGCATTTTGTCAGATGAAAATTGTTAAAAAAATTCAGACCGGTTTTCCCCTAAAATAAAATAGACATGTCATGGAGTCTTTTTACATTTTTCAGCCCACAAAATGCAATCATAAAATCTACAAGAGACACTCCAGCTGAAGAGCAAAAGCTCTAGCTAAGAGTGCTTTTAAACAAGCATTGACAAAGCCAATGGGCTAGTATATGCAAGAGCTACGGACTTTGCCAATGTGTTTTAGACATGGTGTACACCAGAGTGGCTGCTGTTCAGCATGGCTAAAAGTTAGTGACGTGGGACAAAGCTGGGAAACTTATAGCCTGGCTGGATAAGAAGGAGCGAGCTAACCGTCTTGTACCTGAACTCACGACCGACTCCGGTGCGAGGGTTACAGACCCGGTTAACCCGGTTATTTGCTGCACATTATACCGCGGTGTATAAATCACAGTCAGCTTTCGAGGAGGCGGATTTGGATGACCTCCTCAAAGACATCGGCCTCCCGTCCCTCTCGGAAGATGATAGGCGCTACTTGGACAGTGATATGACCAATGACGAAGTTATGCAGGCGATCAGGGCTCTCAAGCCGGGTATGGCGATGGGGCCGAATGGGTTACCAATTGAGCTTTACAAAAGGTGTCCAGACAACTTGGCCCCGCATTTGCTTCCACTCTCACTGCTCAGGTGCGCCGCCCTCTTTAAAATGATGTCCCTCCCCGCTTCCTCTATGCCCTTCAGAACTACCCTGTTCCGGTTCCAGCGCGCTATTTTAAAGAGATTGAGGGCCTACAGAGACAGCTACTATGGAATGTGATACCTAGAATCGCGCTCCATAAGTTGACCCTCAATTGGTATGATGGTGGTATCAGCCTTTCCGACATTAACAAATATTACTGGGCGGCCCCCCTCGCTGCCATCAATCAGGGTATGTATCGGACTCCAGGAGATTCGGGATATGCCATGGACAGAGGGTTACTACCGGGCGGGTCATACAACAGCCTTCTAAGCTAATCCTAAGACCCTGCACCTGACTGGGCCCACGTCCCACTCTGTCCAGGTATGGCATGCAGTTAACAAAAGCTTGTGATGGGAGCATAGGTTGATGCTCGCAACCCCCCAGTGGGACACGGCTCAGCTGGGTGGGCTTCATTCCTCTTAGGGTTTCGACAAGTGGAACCTCATTGGCATCGCCAGGGTGGGTGACCTGTGGGTGCAGGGTAAGGTGCCAAGTTTTGACCAGCTGAAACAACAATACGAACTTGCGGATACAGAGTTCTTCCGCTATCTCCAGATCAGTCATGCCTTGACCACCGCCATTAGTGGGAAGTCCCCCCTTCCCGACTCCTCCCCACTGGAGGATAGATTACTGGACGGGCTCCCCTCCCCGGAAAGTCATCTCCTTGATCTACAAGAAACTTGTCAATATCACACCAGACCCCCTAATCAAACTGCGTGAGTCGTGGGAGGCAGACGGCCTCCTAGTAAATGACGAAGAATAGAGAGAAGCGGTGGCCTCCCCCAGAGAGGTAGCAATCTCTGCGCGTCTCTGACTGGTGCAACTGAAAATTCTCCACTGAATCTATATTTCGGGGCCACAGCTGGCCCGCATGGGGCGTGGTGACAATGTAAACTGTAGGGTCACTGTGGGCAGGTGGCCACATTTATGCATATTCTCTGGGAATGTGAACACATTCGGGATATTGGAGAGGAATCCATAGTGTCATGAGTGATGTCCTCCACAAACCAGTCAGCCCTGCGGTTAGGAGATGCTTGCTGAATTATTTGGTAGGAGCAGAGAAACTGTGGGTTACTCTTGGTACTGCAGTGGCCAAAAGGGACATTGCTCAATTAAGGGGTGCGTCAGCAACCCCTACCACCACAATGTGGAAGCGTAACATGGACTGGTGTATGTTCCGGGAGAAGGCTGTATATGTGGCAAGGGGTTACCCTCAGAAATGGTCCAGAGTGTGGGCCAAATGGAATACGTATAGGGGAGATATTTGTGTTGCACCAACTGTTCCCCCGGATGATGACCTAGTCTCCCCCATGAGTATTTGACATGCTCCGCAGTACTGATTCCCATGATTGTTCTGTAAACCTGATGCATTGCCATATTCAATCATGCCGTACTTTCAAACCAATGTGATTGCCGATTGTTTATTTTTGTTTTAAAAAACAATAAAAAGATTTTATATATATATATATATATACATACACATACATACATATATAAAAAAAAGTTAGTGACATAAAGCAGAGTGAAGTGAATGGAAAGAGTATTGTAGAATGTCGTAAAGCAGTGAACTGTCATAAAACAGCATAGAGTATCAGAGTGGTATGGCGTACAGTGGAGCAGCGTGGAGTAGAATGTCGTGGAGCAATGCGTTGTGGAGTGGCGCAGAGTGATATATACACATATATATACACACACACACACACACACACACACATACATACATACTTGTAATCTGGAAGGTGAAGCCTTAGGGAACGTCCCTCAGCTCTCAGGAATTGCCCAGTTGGCCTCGGGAAATACAACTCTGGCACTCATTTGAGAACTGAATTCCTATGTGGCGGAAATTCTGCCCAGGGCGGAAACCCTCTGGCTCTCTACCTATGATGAAATTAGTTTATGATGAGCAGCCTGTAAATAGAACATGTGAACAGGAAAAGAAATGCTCGAGGTGCACCCAATGTGGGACAGCAAGATTTTCTTCCGATGCCTGAGGTAATTAGTTTGGCAACCTTGTGTGGTAAGTTAAAAATGCTAACTCTCAAATGACAAAAAAAGGTTATGTTGGAAAGAACAATGCCAGAGTTTCAATGGAAATTAGTAGCACTGGAGGTAGAGGAAGTGCTGCAGAAGCAGAGTGAGCTTGCAACAGGGGTGTCGTCATAACACCCATAACGAGAGGCTTTGAGAGAGGTACTGGGGATTGTCCAGATTAGGAGTGGGGAAAAGCATGAGTGATACTGAATTGAAATCAACAAGCCTTGTAGAAACTCATGATACCTTTCAGCAGGAAAAAAGTTTGAGGACACAAATAACGATAAATGTAACGGCTGGCAGAACAAGAGCAACAAAAAAAGTCTGAGAAGAGGTTTAGAGGGAAAAGGCAAAATAGGTCTTGCCTAAGAGGAGCATTGTGCTAAAGGCAGATGTTACAGCAAAAGAAGGCGGCGGTGTTTTCCGTAGCATTAATTTTCAGATACTTCTGTCAACACTCGCTAATCGACTTAACATGACAGGCATCTTAGAAATTAAGAACAATAAGAAAATGTAGGCTATTTCAATTTGCCTCTACATCTGGCTCCCTCATTAGGTGGATAATTTTAAAACTACGTTTAAATTGCTGGCACTCTTCCTTCCAAGCATTACTTAAACATTGACATTATAATTGGTGTTATTGTGTATTATTCTTGGTATGAAACCTATTTGACTCTTGGGGCTTGTTAGCAGATGCCAATGCTGTTGCACCTCAGCTAATGTAATTGGCCAAGTGTTTGTTCTCTGGTCCTCCTATTCTCTAGGTAAATCCATGGCATTCACATAGGAATCATTTTCTTTCACGGTAACTATCTCCTTTGCGTTAGGAGTCTATTTGTAGCTACAAAATGTATGTCACTTCTTCAGAGTCTTCCGCGGCCTGCTTGTTATCTTTATTTTCATAATTTCCTTTTCCCATACTTTTATGAATTACCTAGTAGGCTGTCAGGTCTTCTCAGTTCAGAATACTTAGTTCAAATGTTTTAACTGTTTAATCACTGGTGTATATTCATATTTAATAGTGTGTTAAACTTGCTCACCCATGGCTTTATGCAAATCAGTCTGACCCTGTGCCTGATGGGAATAGTCCAGCCCGAACTGCCAAGCCATGTCTTCCCTGGACCGGAAACATGGCTTGGTAGTTCGGGCTGCACTGGTGCCATTGTATCCGCCCCCCCTCTCCCCCTGCTATCATGTTCTCTCTGTTCCCCAGCCTGCCGAGAGCAGCTCTTCCTGCTCCGCCCTCTCCCCACTCTCTCTCCCCCCTCACGACGCCCCTCCCGCTCCGCCCCCTCCCCACTCTCTCTCCCAGCACTCTAGCACTGCTTGTTTTTTTAAATGATTGTGCTCGGACATCACGCTGCCTACCACGATGCCCGCTATCATGGGTTTTATTTTCATTAATTTGCTCCTGCTCCACGCTGCCTACCTAGCACTGTGCCCAGTTTCCTTTTTTTTAAAAATCTTTCCTGCCTGTGTTAATGTACATAAAAACGTTGGACAATAAACACTGGTGTGAAAGCAACTCAATGCACGTGCATGCATCTCCCTGTCGCCACCCCAGTCTCCACTTCCCTCTCTTCGCTCCACCCCCCACGGTCGTCTGCTCGCCTTCTCTACACCAGGTCCAATCCCCCCTGCAGAGCACCCTCGTCTCCCCTCCCTCGCCCCCGCCTGTTGCACCATGCCTGCAAACGCTGCGCAGCTCCACGCATGGACCTGTGTGGACACCATGGAGTGTAACAACAGCATGTTTGTTGTGCGGATTATTTTCCTTTCAAGAATGATGTCATATGCAAAGCCACATGGTAACACAACGGCATGACTTGTAATTGAACGTCACGAATGCAATACTTGGAATAGTAAAGGTATGAAGCGGATTTCAAACTCATTCGTTCTTTATCATGATTGCAAATCAGACACAGCGTGTCTCGTGGCGCATGCGGAGACCAGCTGTAATTAAAACATAGGGATGATTAATGTAATACAATTTTGCAATGGTTCGCATCACTTCATGGTTTGGTTTATTTTGATATCGATTGTTGGCAAAGATTGAATCCACATAATGTGTTCAATGTTTATCCTTTCGTAGTTACATGACAGAATCTAGTTCAGGACGTCCCTTCAGACATCATAGGCTGGTTAAACTAAAACATCTGTGATTATTTATTACATGTATGGCCTTCATGCGCGCCCCCCTCTCCCCGCCCCTCTCCCTCTATCTTTTCTCTGTGGTCTTGTACTTTAAGGGTGTTGGTGATTACATCAGAGGCACCACCATCATTTGTCTTCAAAGGCTTGAAGGCAATCTGCTTCCCCGCCCCTCCCCCCTGGTGTTTATGGCTTTTCTCGCTCGCTAATGCGTTTTTTCCCCTCCCACCCTTCCTTTGATGTCCTCCACGTGTGGTCTCTGCCTGTCGCCTCTCCATCCTTCACAGCCCCTCTCTGTCATGGAGTCTCAAATTTGGGGACTACATCTTCAAAACAAGCCTGTTCATGCTGACACTTGCAATTATAATCCTTTCTTTCTTTCCTTTCATCCTTTCTTTCCTTCCTTTCCTTCCTTTCATTCCTTTCTTTCCTTCCTATCTTCTTCCTTCTTTCTATCATTCTTTCTTTCTTCCCTTCCCTCCTTTCCATCCTTTCTTGCCTTCCTTTTCTTTCCTCCATTCCTTCCTTTCCTCCCTCCCTTTCATTCCTTTCTTTCTTTCCTTCCTACCTTCTTCCTTCTTTCTTTCATTCCTTTCTTTCTTCCCTTCCACATTATCACTCAGCACCACCACGGCATCACTCAGCGCCACCACATCATCACTCAGCGCCACCACATCATCACTCAGCGCCACCACATCATCACTCAGCGCCACCACATCATCACTCAGCGCCACCACATCATCACTCAGCGCCACCACATCATCACTCAGCGCCACCACATCATCACTCAGCGCCACCACATCATCACTCAGCGCCACCACATCATCACTCAGCGCCACCACATCATCACTCAGCGCCACCACATCATCACTCAGCGCCACCACATCATCACTCAGCGCCACCACATCATCACTCAGCGCCACCACATCATCACTCAGCGCCACCACATCATCACTCAGCGCCACCACATCATCACTCAGCGCCACCACATCATCACTCAGCGCCACCACATCATCACTCAGCGCCACCACATCATCACTCAGCGCCACCACATCACTCAGCGCCACCACATCACTCAGCGCCACCACATCACTCAGCGCCACCACATCACTCAGCGCCACCACATCATCACTCAGCGCCACCACATCATCACTCAGCGCCACCACATCATCACTCAGCGCCACCACATCATCACTCAGCGCCACCACATCATCACTCAGCGCCACCACATCATCACTCAGCGCCACCACATCATCACTCAGCGCCACCACATCATCACTCAGCGCCACCACATCATCACTCAGCGCCACCACATCATCACTCAGCGCCACCACATCATCACTCAGCGCCACCACATCATCACTCAGCGCCACCACATCATCACTCAGCGCCACCACATCATCACTCAGCGCCACCACATCATCACTCAGCGCCACCACATCATCACTCAGCGCCACCACATCATCACTCAGCGCCACCACATCATCACTCAGCGCCACCACATCATCACTCAGCGCCACCACATCATCACTCAGCGCCACCACATCATCACTCAGCGCCACCACATCATCACTCAGCGCCACCACATCATCACTCAGCGCCACCACATCATCACTCAGCGCCACCACATCATCACTCAGCGCCACCACATCATCACTCAGCGCCACCACAGCACCACTCAGCACCACCACTCAGCACAACCACCACAGCACCACCACAGCACCACCACAGCACCACCACAGCACCACCACAGCACCACCCCAGCATCACTCAGCACCACCCCAGCATCACTCAGCACCACCCCAGCATCACTCAGCACCACCCCAGCATCACTCAGCACCACCCCAGCATCACTCAGCACCACCCCAGCATCACTCAGCACCACCCCAGCATCACTCAGCACCACCCCAGCATCACTCAGCACCACCCCAGCATCACTCAGCACCACCCCAGCATCACTCAGCATCACTCAGCGCAACCACAGCATCACTCAGCGCAACCACAGCATCACTCAGCGCAACCACAGCATCACTCAGCGCAACCACAGCATCACTCAGCGCAACCACAGCATCACTCAGCGCAACCACAGCATCACTCAGCGCAACCACAGCATCACTCAGCGCAACCACAGCATCACTCAGCGCAACCACAGCATCACTCAGCGCAACCACAGCATCACTCAGCGCAACCACAGCATCACTCAGCGCAACCACAGCACCACCACAGCATCACTCAGCACCACCACAGCATCACTGGTTCAAATATGTTCTTTCAATGTTTCAAGCTGTTTTCAAGCTTTATTACAAATCACAAAAAGATGTTAATATTTCACTTCTGTTCGGATTTTCGTCACAATAAAAAACACTGATTATAATCTTCACAAAAGTTAGTTACAAAAGTTTAAGCTATTGCCATTACAAATGTAATAAATTATTTAACAATTAATTTAAAAAAGCCATTGTTATTTGTAATATCAATACATCTAAGTCACGTAAATAAAAAACATGTTGCATTACAAATGCTATAGGTGTCACATTTGCAAAAGTTATAACTATTGGCATCGTAAATGACAAAGCTATTAATTTAGCTATTTTAACAAACACATAAATAAAAAAAAAATCTTTTATAAGACCAATAGCTCAAACTTTCCTAATGCGAGACCTATTGCATTTCCAATGCTTGGTTTTTTTTACCTTTTATTCAATCCATGAGTAGAACAATCAATATCATACACATAAATACATAATCTATCCAATTCATCTTACCGTGTACATACATCAATAACACAATAAATAATCCAAAGTGGAGAACCAGACTGATAAGACCTCCATAATATACTTATCAGAAAATCTACCTATTTCATATGTTCTATCACCGGCCCCCATATATGAATGTCCAATTTACGTTTTTTCATTGATTTCAAAGAAAAACTATACTCCAAATTGAAAAAATTATAAAATTTGGTCTGCCACATTTCAAAAAAGGGAGCTTCCAGTTGGGAGTCACAATGACGCTACACATATCCTAGCTACCGCCACTGCTATGAATATCAGATATCTAAATAACAGCTTTTCCCAACGTTAAGGGTTTCCCCTATTCCGGTCAACATTATATCCATCGTTATCTGTACATTGACCCCCGTAATCTCTGTAAAGAAATTTTCTATATGACTTTTCCATAATTTAAACTGCTCACACCCAAAAAAGATGTGTATTATCCACCCTTTCTGTTGCACATCGAAAACATCTGCCATCATTTGTGCCTTCCCACTTCATCATTTTTAACGGTGTATGATACAAATTAAATGTTTTAAAATGTTGTGCTCTTAAATTAGCTGATAGCAGTATTTTCCCTGCAACATCTAACGAGTCCGGCACATACTCTCCATCTTGATGTAGCCGGGCACTCCAGCTCCTATCTAGCATCAGGATATCATCTTGCTGTATATCAATCAACATTTGTTACAATACTCCTATTTTAGCTGCCCCCTTAACATCTTTAACAAGGGGGCAAAATGTTCATCTCCTTCAACCCCTTTTGTTTCATAAAATAGTCACGGATTTGCAAATATTTAAAAAAACTAATTCTTATGCAATCCAAAACAATCAGACAGCTTTTAAATAAGACTATACCTTCCTTCTCAAAGAGATCACCTAATTGCCTGACCCCATTTGCTCGCCATCTCTCCATTCTAAAATCCCCCAAAATAGGTGGGAAAATAAGAGTAGAGTTTATGAAAGTATAGTAACAGATCTTTGGTAGACCGATTCTTTTCCTCAGCAACTTCCAAATTTTGAATGCCGCAGTGACCACCTTAAAGCTTGTTTTCTTATAATAACTAAACCCCAAGAATTTAAATAAACAATTTCTCGCCTCTGATCCCAAAAGGAGCGGATAGATTGATGAAGCTTCTGCTAATGCATCCACCTCCTCTCCTGTTAACATAACCCTCATATTTTGAAGGAGACAGACATAATAATAAAAGGCAAAGTTATGAACAGCCCGCCCCCCCCACCCCCCAACGATCCTTTGGTAACATCATGTACTTAAAAGTTCTCCTAGCTTTCCTTTGTCCCCAGAGAAACCTATCCCCAATAGCTTGCATTGTTTGAAGTTGCAAACGTGTTAACTCTAAGGGCACTGCCCTAAAATAATACATAAGTTTGGGCACTACACACATATTAAGTACATTGCAACTTCCCACTATCGTCAAATGTGCATCACTGCCTCGTTCCCCTTGTTATAAACACTGGATCAGATTCTTTACCAATTACACATTCTCGCTCTTGGTGAAGTATACATAGTTTGAATATATCGCGGGCCAATCCCATTTTATATAGAACTCCCCATAAAAAAGGCCAGGAGACACGGTCAAACGCCTTCTCATCGTCTAGAAATATCAACCTAATTTAACTCGATGCACCTGCGCGTAATCTATCAGGGTGACTACTATATTTATATGGTTGACTGTGCTCCTGCCGGGTATAAACCCATGCTGATGTATAGAAACCAATGGGGTAATCACCCTTGCCAACCTTGTTGCTCATATTTTAGCATATATCTTGCCATCCGAGTTTAACAATCATATAGGCCTATATGACCCTGGTAACTCTGGTGGTTTATCTTTTTTTTTTTTTTTTTTTTTTTTTTAAATACTACGTTAGCCTCATCCCATGAGGGCGGTGACTTCCCTAGCCAAGCATCTTACATGACAGCTAACATATCCTTTTTTAATTCTTAAAATAAAATTGGATATATCTCAAGTGGTAATTTGTCAGGCCCTGCTGTCTTTCCTGTGGCCAATGATCCCACAGCTTCCTCCAGCTCTTCCATTGTTATCATAGTGTCAAGTGCTTTCTGCTCCTCTTGACCTAATTTAACTAGATCAACATTTTGCAGTTACTGCTGAAGAGCTCACTCGCTGCTTTCCTCCTTAGCATATAGCGCTTTGTAGAATGCATGAAAAACTCCCAATATACTCTCCATGCTTTCTACCACATTTCCCGACAAATCCTTCAATCCATTTATTTTCTGTAAGGAGCATTTAACACTTAACCTCTGTGCCAAACATCGACCTGAAGCCTCACTAAATTCATATCTCTTCTTTTTAGGTCTTATAATGGGCGGCAATTTCATTGCTCTACAGCCGATTAATTTTAGCCTTGCAGCAAGCAATCTTAGTTTGTGCTCCCTTATCTATGTCCCCTTTCCTCATTTCTTGGATAAGTTCCTGTTCCGCTCTTCTTAAGTCATCCAAGAGCCCCCGCATAGAAGGCCCTTTCTAAAGGGTGACTGGTCACCTTTCTGTCCCTTATTGCTATATGTGACTGTTAATGTGGTACTTATGAGGGGCAATAAAAGCCAGGCCAGTGTTAACAAGTGTAAAAATTGCATAACAATGCAGTAATGTGATCACAAAATATGCAGCATTATGCAGCATCATTTGCCTTTGCTTGCTGCAGAATTTAGTCAACCCTGCTGCATAATTTGGCCTTCTCCTGACGCATAATTGCAATGGCCCGGTTTATAATGCTATGAGGCCCAAGCTTGTGGCAGAAAGCACTGTGAATATGGAAGTCATTTTTAAAACAGTATTTACATGCTCTAATATTAAAAAAAATGGTATCACATTAATCTAATGCATTAAAAATGCTAATACCGGCGAACTAATATCCATACGATATCTATTTCTTGCTAAAAATAAGTGACTTCATACGCATACACATCCAAGAATGTGGCACAGCAGGTGGCAACTCCACAGGGGATAAAAGGAAAATAACTCACTCACTTCTACAGTGCACACTTCAAACGACTCTCCTCCAAGCACTTTCTGCAAGGCGAAAAGCATAGGAAGCAGAGCAAATCAGCAGGGTATTTACAATTACATAATTTTGTTTAATTTCAGGGAAACCTGTCAAAATATCAGGTTGAGAGCTTAAGTGCCTTCTGCCATGAATCAATCAGTAGCGTCAACAGATGTTGCATTCTGTAGTTTCGATTTAAATGTGTATGTGCGGTCTAAACAATTCCCAATATACGATGTGCTATTGGCTTCCCAGCCCTGACTTAGGGTGTCATATGACATGGGCCACTTGGCAGTCGTGGAGACCGCCAGGCAATCAGGAAGACTCCCTAACCAAGGCGGGGCCCTAATGGTCTCATAATGCCCGCTGAACACATTGCAAGGTGTTCAGCGTTACCGTTTGCCCCACAGCACCAGCGCAGCCAAGTCACTTCACCCAGTGTATGTACAATATCAGGCGTCTCAAGTGTCACTCGAAAAGCGTGAGACAACGATCTTGGTATACCGTCTCACTCCTTTCCATAAAGGATGGATGCACCCGCTCTACCCCCCCACCCCAACCACCAACACATCCATTACTTTGGTAGAGCCCATCATCAAATGGGTGGTACGCCGATTTACTTTCCACACACGTCAACTCCAAGGCCCCACAGATGGGGTCTCAGTGACTCTCGGTTGTGAGACCTCTCTTAGGCCGCCCCTGTGTGAGGTGCATGCAGCAGTCGACGAGCTCTCAGAGTCGGTTCACTTCACTGGCTGTTGAAACTATGAGGGCTAGGTCTGCAGCCCACTCGTCTCTCCCACACCAGGGGACCTCCCGTTCCACTCCCAGACTGCCTTAAAGGGGCCACAGGATGAGGGGTTCATGCCCAGTCTTACCTGTTTCTCTATTACCAGAATGTTGCTAGCTTTGCTGACATCTTTTCGGGTTCAGAGATGTATTGTGACATTCACCAGGCTGGCCATTTAAATTCTCTTTCCCCATGGCGCTTGCTGGCATAATCGTAGTGCTTCACAGCACGACAAACAACCATATAACTAAGTACCACCCAACTCAAGGGAAAATGTTTTATCGACGCCAGAGGTAAAGCTGAGCTGACAGAACTTTCCTGCAGGTGATGCATTACTTTTCTAGGTTACATCACCAGCTGCAGGACATGTAACTATTAGGAAAGAGGACACCTTCACGCGAGTACAAGGCCAGAGGGTATAAAACAAGAAGGGGGGGGGGGGTCCTGCCGCCTTTATCTCTTTCAGAAACATGGCTTTCTGAACAAGCGCCTCGAGAGAGACCCCACTGGCTTCCACGCTAGCCTGCTACCCCACTTGTCTGCAGGAAACGAGCTTTCAGTCCTGGGCTTGAATTTAACAGATCAGTATGTTCCCCATTCGATCCAATCACATCTATTGCATTATCACACCTGAGAAAAATGACGATAGGGAAGCCTGTCTGAGCATCTCATAGAACTGTGCATTCTGGTACTTGTAGTTTTGCTCCCCCTATTGTAAATGTAGGAACTATATCAATGCCCTTGTAAACCCCATCCTCCTCTTCACCTGCCCAGCTTCCGGCCCACCAGGGTGTAGTTGTTGGAGAAGGGGTCCGTCCGTATCCTGGCCTGAGTACTGGACACCATGGTTCTCCGGTTCATCATGACAACCAACAGCGGTCGTGGCTCCTCCGGTCGGTAAATGGATAAATAAAAATACAAAAGTTCAAAAACTCTTAAAAGTGAGGTCCAGATCAGGTCTCTTTAACCCAGATCCAACAAGGTTCTCCCAGGCACTTCTTTGAACAAGCGCTCGCCATCTGTTTTCACCGGAGTCGGAGCTGCGGTCAACGACCGACCGGTTTTATTGCTGCTGAATACGTTTTTAATTGTTGCTGCGCACCTTGCACTGATTGATTTGATTTTATACATTTTAAATTCGTTGTGCCTGTACCTGGGGATTCTGTGGGGGGATTCTTGCTTATTTTGCACGCACTTAGCCAGTCCCGGAGCGGCCATATTAGGTGGTTGGCAGTCGTTCCACACTGCCTATTTAAGAGGCATGACGACGTGGACGCGCAGCGGGCACGCCAAAGGCAAGCCAGTCTGCGCCCGGACCTGGCTCAGGGACAGTCTCCCTGCCCGTGAGACACCAGATATAAAGATGTACTAAAAGCAACAGCTGGTAGAGCTTAGGCCGGGAGGGGGTATGGATAATTGCCCTAAGATCACCTGCGAGACGGGGACCAAAGGTCCATCTGGGGCATGCAGCTGCTGCAGTCTGCAACTGCCCTCTATCCTTGATCAACCTGTCTGCAGGATAAATCCTTTAATGTTCCAAGGAATTTCATCCCAAGGAATTTCATCAGACCTTTGCTCAAGTGCTCGCTCTTCAATGCTAGGTCCCTAGTCAAACATAGCTCTTAATGTGCACTTTTTCTAGATGAACACAGTATCAAAATTGCTTTTATTACGAAATCTTGGAAGGACCAAGCATCCGGTCCAGACCTAATAGCGGCCACTCCCCCTGGTTTCTCCTGCTTTTCTTTGGATCGTCCTCTGAGGAAAGGTGGGGGCTTAGCAGCGATTTATCATAACTCACTAACTCCAGTGTTTTAACCGGCATCAAACTCATTCTATGAAGCCCTTTCATCAAGTTCAGTTGCGAATATCACAGCATTTTTAAAGGGATACTTCTCTATAGACCTCCGGGGCCGTGACTGGGGTTTTTGGAAACAATAGGTACACTACTCGAATAAGGTTTGTGCCTTGATTCCTTTGCGGTTCTGGGTGATTTTAACTTCTTTATTAATGACCCGAATACCAGCGGCCTGAACAAAATAATGGAAGCTGGGGACCTGAAACAACTGGTAGTCGGGCCTACACATTTGAAGGGTCACACCCTAGACGGGATATTTTCCAACAACACTGATATATCCTGTCTAGAGGTCCTCCCCCTGGTCTGGTCCAACCATAGCGCCATCATATTCGGGCTGAAGACACCCATGGCTCCGAAATCAGAGAGGGCGCCTCTTAAGGTGGTGAAAAAAAAATGATGACTTATGAACACATTACCTCCCCCCTCGGGTGATATTGACAAAGCCACATATAACCATAATGATTGACTCAATAAAGCATGCAATAAACTGGTGCCGTTAAAAAAATTGACTCCCAAGAGAGCCAATCCTTCGGCCCCCTGGTATTCGGACCAGCTTAAATGCCAGAAGCTGGCCTGCAAAAAACTTGAAGGGGCCTGTAGAAGAAATTACGGCACTGTTGAGAAAGGTAATTACAAAGCCAGCCTAAAACAGTACAAAGATTTACTGCTGGAAACTAAGAAGAACTTTTTCTCCAGCAAAATCCTCCTAGCCAAGTCCAACCCTAAAGAACTTTTCAAAACTGTGAAAAGGGTAACTTCTCCACTCAGCACAAAAAAGATTAGCAGTCCTGAATTATGTGACAATTTGGCCATCTTTTTTCAACAAAAGGTGGAGGCCATATTTTCGACTTTTACTCCTCAGCTGGCAGGGCCTATTTTTCACTCAGTGAATCCTGATCAGGCGGATTCAGCTGTGGGACCAATTTTTGAATTTTTTACCCCTCTTGGGAGGGAGGAAACTGCTAAATTACTGTCCTATGTTCGCTCAGCCTCCCCCACGGACCCTTGTCCGGTCCCTATAAACAAAGCTATATCGGAAGTGATCTGCTCTGTCCTGAACCCTCTGATAAATAATATTTTTACTTCTGGGAAAAAGGCATCAGTTTTCCCCCTCTAAAAGAAGCCTGCTCAGGATCCCACAGACCCGGTGAATTATCAGCCTCTCTCGCGACTTCCTCTGCCCGCAAAAATCACAGAAAAGGCCATGAATGTCCAGCTCAGTAGTTTTTTTCAATGCAATAATGTACTTGATTCCACCAATACGGCTTTAGAGTCAACCATAGTACAGAATCGGACCTTATCAAATCCTGTGAGGAGGTAAGGGAGGCCTTGGACGGTGGTGGAAAGGCTATACTTATAATGTTAGATCTTTCAGCAGCCTTCGACACGGTCCATCATAAAGTCTTAATGGAGCAGTTGTCGGGGGATGGGGTACGTGGGGTCGCTTGGAATCTCCTTCACTACTTTCTATCAGGGAGAATTCAAACGGTAGATTTGGACAACAAATACCAGCCCTTTAGTCTTCCATGCGGGGTGCCGCAGAGTTCGTCATCGAGCCAGACGCTCTTTAATATCTATGCGACATCCATGGCAGCCCTGATTAGATCTTTTGGTTTCCAGTTGACTTCCTACGCCGACGACACTCAGATTGTGCTTTCCTTCAATGACGGTCAGATAAAAGAAACAGGTGCACGTTTCCACAAGTGCATGAAGGAGATCGCATGCTGGATGTCAGCGAACTGTTTGAAACTGAACTCCAAAAAAACGGACGTGATTGTATTTGGAAATAACCCGCATATTTGGACCCCAGATTGGTGGCCAACAGACATGGGGAATCATCCCACCCCAGTTCTCAAAGCGAAAAATGTAGGTATAATAATGGATAACAAACTGACCTTTTGCGACCACATCAGTTCAGTTGTTTCCTCCTGTTTTCTGATCCTACGAGTCCTTAGGAAAATAAAACTATCTCTCGGACGGTAACTTTAGGATGGTAGTCACCATCCTGGTAATGGCACGCTTAGACTATTGTAACAGCATTTACCTGAACGCCCAAAAACAACAGCTGAACAGGCTTCAGCTGGTTCAAAATGCAGCGGCCAGACTACTGTTTGGTATACCTAAATTTGTTTCAGTCCGAGGAGAACTTAAGCGGCTGCACTGGCTCCCGGTGAAACAAAGGGTTCATTTTAGGGCCATGTGTACAACTTTTTTAAAGCCCTTAATGGTATTGGCCCGGACCATCTGAGGTAAAGGTTTAAATGGTATACCCCTAGCAGGACGTTACGATCCTTGGGGGCGAAACTTGTCCAAACTCCTACTTTTAAAAAAGCTGGTTGGAGAGGGAGGAGTTACATCACCTGCACATCCAAGGCGTGGAGCGAGTTACTGTTCCACCTGAGGAATACTGACAATCTGCTCGCCTTCAGAAGGGGCCTGAAGACTTGGCTGTTCTCTCTGTGATCGCACTGACTAACGGTTTAGGCTAGCTCAGCGCCAGGACACCTCAGGGTATTTGTGTGCTTCTTATGAATTTCAATAACATAACAAAACTCAGCCGTTTGTTTATATTTGCATCTCGCTTTCACTTTAAGTGAAAGCACCATGCAAAAAATAAACACGGGGCTGAGTGAAAACAGATGGCCCCCATAAAGATAAGAAATTGTTTTGCGACAGCAGCAAAGCAAACGACCATGTCCGGATCGGCCGGACACAAAGGCGAAAGGGCAGCGACTACAAAAATCAATTTCCAATGGCAGGCTACTGTATAGCATAAACGGTGACGCCAGCCAATGGAAATAAGGGGCGGGCTTCAAGCCCTCTTCTGAAAGTCCTCATCCACAATATCTCTCGCCAGTGATCAGCGCATGCGCTGCAACGCTAGGTGAGACCTAAAAAGGGCATCAGAGCTTATTTTCCTTTCAAGCATTAGGACCGAGGTGATGATCCTTCATGGTGGGGAAGAGGTAAAAGATGCAGAGGAGATAGCCTGCTACTCAGGACTGAAGTTATCATTAGTTCAGCAGGTGTAGTTGCATTGGGCTCAAAGAGTGCGAGGGGCTCACAGCACCCAGATTATAGGGAGCAGTTTATTTGGGATAATATCTGTTTTTGTTAGATGCATTTGCTGTTTTAGAAGGCTTATATTTAGTGTAGTTCATAAGCTATAGAAAAAGTACTCCTGAAATCATCGCATGAGCCCCGCTACCTGTACGCATCCATGTCCCTCCTGCTACCCTAATCTTTACCATAGAGTTTTGGAGGTGGGGCCCAACCTCAAAACATTTTGCTTAGTTTGAAGATCTTTGACCTAAAGTGTAGTAGATGAGTGAACCCGACCTCAGGAGTGCTTGCATTTTCCCCTCTGAAAATAATTGGGATGAAGCCGATGAAGGTTGTATAAGCATAAACGCAGGGTGTTTTTTTAATTTTATTAAGGCAGCGCCTCTAAAAAAATATCCCTAGTTATACTTCTTTGCCTTTTTTGGAGTACCCTCTCAAACTTTTTTATCCCACTTAAAGTGCTAGATAGCATCCCTATGCATGTAGGCCCCATTACTAAAGTGTTCCTGCGCTTGAAGAATATTTGCATGCACTTTCATTTCTACCCATGTCATACATGCCAACACACCTGTCTCAGCAGGGTACTCATGATTTTTTAAACCACATACAGCTTTATTTTTGCTGTCTCCTCCCTAAAATTGCCTTCAAATCAATGCAAGTAAAATAAATTCCTCTGATTTTATTTTTTAAATGTCCCTCTTTCTTGCTTCCAAATGTGCCGCATATGGTGTTTTACTTCCCTAAGCTCAAGGAGAGAGCAGGCCTGTCTGGAAATTTGTGTATACTGAAAGAAATGAGTTCTGGAAGTACCTATGGTTCTAGTACAAATGTCAATATTTAATAATACTTGTGTGTTTAATAGATAGGACAACTGTACTTTACGGATAAATTGCACTGATGTAAAATGCATTTGGAAACAAATGAAACTATTAAGGAGTCTAAAAAAATAAATCGGGCATCTTCCGCTTACTGTACTTTACTTTGAAAGTGTTGGAACGTGGGGATCAAGTGAAATATGGAGGTCATCTCCCTCGACATGCCATCAATTAGGCACTATTTTTACAGCTTTAGGCATATCACTTACAAATCATCGATAACCTGCGTTTAAGTCTAATTAGTGTTAACTGAAGCCAACAGACCTTTCAATATTAAATGCATTAAAGTGTTTGATGTGCGGCTCCCCTGGCTAGGTTTGGACGGCTCCCAGGGAGCCACGGCGCACTGGTGTTAATACTTGTCAGAAATATGCATTGTCTAAAATTAAATGTTGAAAATACGAGAACCAGGTGGTTAATTAGATTATGGTTTGGAGTAAATAATAGGTAAATTCTCTTTTTATAAAAATCGGTTTAGTTGTAAGGCTATGAGATTTTCTGATATAGGTTTTGTTTTTATGCAGGTAAACACTGCATATTCGCTAGGAGAGATAAAAATATTGTTTTGTTGTTGTCCTGAAGACAGTGGTTATACTCTGTCAACGCACCTAAACGCGCTAACGCTTATCTTTGTTAAATTTGAGAAACAAAAAGTGTTACATGTTGAAAGATCTCAGATAACAATTATCCTATTGATTTCTTCAAATTAACAAACATTTGGTGACATATATGCATGTCTTATGTGTTGCCTCTCCTGTTAGTGTACTTGGGATGCTTTATACAATTGTTTTAAAATTAGGTTTTAAATTATTTTTAGTCAGATGAATTTAATCCAACTGTATAAATTGTTTTATACAGTGTGGTATTAAAAATGGATTGTTGAGAATGGTCTCGTGAGTCCCTTTAAAAACGGGTGTAGAGGAGTGCATGAACTCGAAAAAAGTGCAGTACGCAAGAGGTGAATGAATTGAGTTCTCCAAGAGAATCTACAGTAGACATAAAAATTACAATTAAAAGCAGAACAAAAAATACCTATTGAAGACACTTGTTCTATATTACTCCAGCTGCAATGCCAACAGTACATACACTACAACACTGAAACTAGAGCTGTACAAATACAACAGGTCAACAATGACAGCACCATATTACAGACTCGTCCGGATTACTATAGTAAGTAGACGCCTGTAGTGTCAAGTGGTTGTATTGGGCAAGGTACAAAACTCCAAAATATATAAAAATGCAGAAGCTGCAGCATTTAAACACTTGCGTGCGGCCGCGATTCTGCGCCTGAGCGGCGCTTTTAAAGAGTGGGCGGGTTTATGACGGCCCCCAGCCGTCATCAGCACACAAGCATTGTGCTGCATGACGGACGGGGGCCGTCGTCAGCACGCAAGGGGTTAATATTTGAGTTTGTTTTTCTAATTCATGCTTATTTTCCTGTAGAAAAAAAATGAACATGTTATTTGTGGTAAACCCCAGATGATTAACCCTAAAGTTAACAAAGCAGATGTCTGATGACCACCCACATCCAAAACTGCCAAGGTGTACTAATGAGAAATGCAACAGTTAAGACAACAATTCAAGGATTGAGGTAGGATTTTAGATACCGACTGTGCAAAAGTATACAGTGGTACATTTCCCTAGCATACAAAAACATTAACAAATACAGTTAGCAAAATGTCATTCTGGAGCATGTACCTGCGACACTAGGTTGTGACTGTTGTAGCACCGGATGTAAACAAACGCACCTACTACAGGCAAAATGTAACCCCTTCCATGCTGATGACGAGCCCCAGCCGTCATGCACTACGGTGCTCGTGTGCTGATGACGGCTGGGGTTCGTAATGGCCCGCCCCTGTTCGTTTGTTTACCGCACAGCGGCGGAAACGGGCCAGCAGGGAAGGGGTTAAACTCCTAAGGTTTTCAGAACTCCTCTGAAACATTCACTACGAACCTGTATATCAAATCTGCATGCCATTGGATCATCGCAGTTACCATTCATGAAGACTCAAATTCAGAAGGCCTCACTAGGAGTAATGGCCAAAGTCTAGAAGAAGGCACAAACTGTTTCTCTAGCCGAATTATACTTTGTGCCCCATTACAGAGGGGTACAAACACCCCTTACTCACGAGTATTGCACATGCAACTTCCTTCAGACTTCTCGTGAGGAAAACATGCATGCAAAATTATAATACAGAGGGCAATACTGCGGGGGCGTGGCTAGTCGGCCAAGATGGAGGTCGCAGCCCGATAGAGCTTCGGATCCTCCCGGGGATAGTTACATTGAAGGCGCGGTCCTGACGGCGCCTACACTCGAACAGGAGCATAGAAAGTAACGCTGGTGCCCCTGGATGCCCGCATCGTTCTTGAAGACAGTCCTGGGCCGGAGAAGTCCGAGGAGGCATGTCTGCTGATCCGAGTGGGCCTCAGCCGGGAGCTCTGGTAGAGGCGTGGCCCACCCTCCGTGGAGCCGCCTCCTGCAGGCTGTGACCAAGACCCCTAGAGTGCGGCCGCGTATGCGGTACTGCGGATGCGGTGGTGAGTCGTGGAGGAGCCGCTTGTCCTTTGCCAATATCCGGAAGGAGGTGGCGAGCGGGCCGCGAGTGTAAGGGACCTGACACGGGACCTGGCCAAGAGCCGCTGCGGAGTGCGGGTGATGCAAGGCCATTGCAGCGGGTAAGGCGGGCAAGTGAGCGGGACATAAAGGAATTGCAGGGCGAGGGCCCCCCCCCCCCCCCCGGGATCGAGGAGTCGACTAGGGCCGCCTGTGTCTGTTGGTCGGACCTACTGGTGTCTGCTGTGGGACTGGCTGATGCCCGCTCCGGGAGCGGGTGCCGCGTGGGCATCGTGCTGACCAATGCCTGGCGTGGCCCCGCGAGATGGTTCCATTGATTAACGGGTGCCAACAGGGCGGGAGAGAATTCGTTCGGCTGGAGGCCCGACGCAGCTTGCGACGTCAGGGCCCGTGCGCTGACCACCACCACTGAGTGCGCACTGCCAGGGCCTAATCACAGAGATAGTGGAGGCTGCTGGTGGCCCGAGGCTGCTCCAGGGGAGAGGCGCGACTATCTAGAAGTGCCCAGGGCCGGTACGGACCGAGGCTTCCGAGAAGCCTTGCCTGGCAGTGAGGCTAGGGAAAGAGACACTACAATACAGGAAGCCTCGGGACATTATAACAGGCTTGAGGACTGCACCGCCTGTTAGCCGGGACAATTGCATTATTTCCTGGACCTCATCGCCCGGTCTCACTGGCCGCCACGCTTGTGCCCCGACGGGGCTGGTTGGATCTGGAGACGGAGACTGCGGGGGAGATGAACCAGATAGGAGTGGTCCAGCGGAGTGGTAGCGGTGAGTGAGGGTGTCCCCTGTGGGCCCCACATTCCTTTAAGTCTTTGCGATTCTTGCCGTTCCCTCCCCCCCCTAACCTCCCTCCCCCCCGACCCCCCCCCCCCTTATGGGGCATCTCCGCTTCGTGGTTGGAGCTTGGACCGCCTGAGGGAGACAGTCTGGGACTGTCCTCGGGGATTACCCTCTCTTGGCCTGGACTTGGTTCTGGAGGTCGGAGACGGAGTGTTTTCTACCTCGCAAGCATTACATTGGATCGCCACTGCGCCTTGCTGAGTAATTATCTCACCCTGAAGACCATCCTGTTAGGCGTGAGCGGGTGCCGCCGCGACCAGACGTAGCTGCGCGACCTCAGGACCCCGGAGGCCGGAACAACCCTTGTCCTAGCGGAACGGGGTAGCGGCCCATTTGACAGATACCCGATACCATGGACAGAAACCGCGCAAAGGGGCAGGAGAGACGGGACGGCGCTGATACCCCTCGTAATATGGCAGGTGATGCAAGCGGAAGCTCCTCGCCAGAGGCCGCCTCGACTGGACATGTGGATGATCACCCCCTGGATAAACGGGATTTAATTCTTAAAGAGATACGAGAATCTCGGGCGGCGATGGAACTACAACTAGGCACTCTTACCTCTGGTCTGACTCTCCTTAAAGCTGACCATGGCAAGCTGGCGGATCAAGTAAAAGAACATGGTTTAAACTTAACGGACCTCACACCAACAGTGGGAGAACATTCCTCCTCCTTGAAACAGCTCCAACAGCAGGTTGTCACGCTCCTGGGCAGAGTTGAAGATGCAGAAGGGAGAAATAGGCGCAACAATGTGTTCGTTATTGGCCTACCGGAGCGCTGTGAAGGGAACCGTGCGGCGGACTTTATGGAACAATGGTTCAAGGACCATGTAGCACCCGAAGGACTCTCTCCGTATTTCTGTGTGCAACGGGCACACAGGATTCCGACAGGACAACCTAAACCCGGATTGCCGCCCAGCCCACTGATTGTAAAGATCCTAAATTATAGAGACCTGGACACCCTGTTACAAAAAGCTAGGGAGAAAGCGCTCATCCAATGTGAGAACCACTGTGTGACCCTATACCCGGATTACACCATGCTGGTCCAAAGACAACGCTCCTCATATCAAGCAGTAAAGAAAAAACTACAGAATGCACAGCTCAAATATGCAGTTTTATATCCCGCTCAACTGAAGGTCATTCATGAGAAGAAAAGACACTTTTTTGAGAGTCCTGCGGACGTTGAAGAGTGGATGGAAGTGATGTGCATAGGATCAAGCCAGGTCAGTGCTCCGGAGGGTTCTACGCAGGGCTCTGGGGGGGTCGTGGAGCGGGCCGCTCGCCACCATCCAGCAGGGGTGGCAGAGGAGCCGGCCCCTCGAAGGAACAACAGAGGAAAGACCAGGAAGGGCGCTGGCAGGTGCCTTTCGAGAAGACTCGCATTAACTCACGACTGACTCAGATGATAGCACCCTACATTCAGACTCTGAACACAGTGCCATCCTGTTCCCTACCATCACGACTAGAGCTGGGGATGACCGGAGGGATAATTGACTGTAGAGATCGAATTCTTACCTTTACGAACTTTGATTACGATTATTGATGATACTGTTGTTGTAGCATTAGGGGATTGGAATTTGTCCGATTTGGTAAATGGGTTCCTTGGACCACGTATGAAGTCATGATTCTATAATACACCGAGGGTTGGGTCTCCTGATTAGGACCTTTGTTTGAATGTTTTATAACCTGGTTGCAACTGACGTCCTGTACTAAGGTCATGGGGCTCCCGATTACCTCGAGTTCACTGTGGGGCTAGGTCCAGGTTACCACTCCCTCCGCATTTTTAATATCCATCCTCCCCTGGGATGGAGTTCCGTGGAGCCATTGGGTAACAACGATTGGCTGCACTACGGCCAGGCAAACGACTGGCCACCTCCCTTCAAGCGTATGCACCGTTATTGGTTTTATTTGCTTGTTGCACTATTGTTGGGCTTCGCGCAGTTCTACACTGTGCCGGGTTTAGTTATAGTTATGGGGAACGGGGACTCCTGGTCGCGCTTACCCAAGCACTTAACACGAGAAGAGACAACACCTTATCACTGGGAATATGGCAAGGTCAGTTGAAACTAAAGGGTCCTATAATTTACTCACATGGAATGTGCGGGGGTTAGGATCAATTCAGAAACGCCACAGTATTCATGCCTTCCTCTTTCAACACCACACACACATTGCGTTCCTCCAGGAATCCCACATCACAGATGCTGAAACTCAGAAGATGCGGAAAAACTGGAGGGGACACATTTATTCTACAAATTATTTGGCCTTTGCTACGGGGGGCAACTATCTGGGTACGACATGGGATCCCATTTGTTGAGCTTGAACGTCGAGTAGACGACCAGGGGAAATATATCTTAGTCAGGGCTTTAAGTGGGATGAAAAAACTGGGGGGTCTCTTAAAGGGGCGTGGCCAGTGTAATTAGGGGTGTGGCTTTAACACACTTACTCTAAAAATCTGTGTTATGTTAAATGTTTTTCTAAAGCACACAGTTGCCCCAGCCAAGGGGCGTCCCGGCGCTGCCAAATCTGAACAACACAGTATCCACTGAAGTCTACACAGCTAAAGTCAATCCCAACTATGTTAAAGGAAAAAGGAAGGTTTTGATGGCTTTTCGGAAAGCAAGCAAGTCTTCAATCCCTCGGATGTTTACCGGCAGAGAGTTCCACAACTTGGCTGCCATATATCAAAAAGAACGACCACCAACTCGGCAAAGTTTGATCTGCGGGACAACCACCAAGTGTTGTCCATGCAAACGCAATTGTCGATGGGGCACATACGGGGTCAGAAGATTACTCAATAGCTCCGGACTCCCGTATTTAAGGATCTTAAACGATAGACAGAGAGCTTTAAACTGTATCCGGGTGTCGATCGGAAGCCAGTGCAGCTTCCTGATAGTAGCCCTGACCGGACACCGACGGGGAAGTCCCACCAGCGTTCTCACTGCTGTGTATAGCATAGTGTGCCACCCTACTTGTATTTTGCTGTTTCTGTCATTGCATCCAGATATATGAGACAATAAGTAACATCATACCTACAACAAGTAACGACTATTGGCTTTGTCAATGGTTATAAGTTTCATAAGATAAATAAGCTGCAACTATGGCTTGTTAAATATAATATTAAAAAAAGCTTCCAATTAAAGCCCTGGTGACTACCACAATGTTGCTGCTCTTGCGTTTCAAAAATAGAAGGGAAATCCAGAAAGAAAATTACTCTTTAAAGGATTTCCCTTCCCCACAACGCTCACCTGGCAGGACGTCATGCCGTAACTTCTCCACTAGTGGGAAGTGACCAGTGTGGGCAGTGCACATTGATGTGCTTGCGGTCTCAAAATGGGTATCTATTGGACTGTTTTGCGCCCTGGCACTTTTTTCTGGACTGCAGTGACAGCAAACTGCTGTTACTGCAGTCCGGAAAAAAAACGGACCGCCTGTGCCAGGACTCAAAACAGAGCCCGATAGAGACCAGTTTCGAGGCCCCTTAACAAAAAAAATGCCGGTGCTCAGACCGGGCCCACTTAAAGCCCTGATCTTAGTGGTGGGAACTCTGGATGGCTCCTTGCTGGTCCTGGGGAGTGTTTATGCTCCAAATTTTGATCAAGATAAATTACTAGACAGGCTGGGTACGGTTTTGGCGTACTGGGATGGGATCCCTTGGGTTCTTGGAGGGGACTGGAATGCAATATAGACACAGGATTAGATAGATCACATCCCCCACTTCAGGCCTCTGTAACAAACAGATTGACTGAGCAATTCACCTCCTGGGCAGATGGCTGGACATTAGCTGATGCCTGGCGGAGTCTCCACCACACACATAAGGAATACTCTTTTTATTCTCCAATATACAACCTCCACACTAGGATCGACCTCTTCCTTTGCTCCAGGGCTATCATCACAGCCATAGGCTGGTCAGAATACCTAGCTAAGAACTTTTCTGACCATAGACCCCCGACACTCATGCTTCTCTGGGGTAGGGTGCCGACCCCGGTACCCACCTGGAAATTAAATCCACATTTGCTGGAGGACGCTCCCTTTCGTTCATGATCTACCACTATCTCTAATTACCGGAGAGAGAATTGGAATACTGCCTCCTCTAATTTGATAGAGTGGGACGCCCTAAAGGTAGTGGTCAGGGGAGTGAAGATAGGACAACTAGTGGGGGCTAGACAGGAGATACACCAGAAACTTTGCGAATTAGAGAACAGACTGCAGACACTAGAGAAGGCGGCAGCCCTCGACCCGGGGTGGAAAGGAGAGTTGCTAACCACCCACATTGAGCATGCTGAAACGTTTGAGGCGCTCAGGGTAATAGATTACAGGGAATACACTCAGCGGAAACACACCGAGGCCGACAGATCCAGCACATCGCTTGCCCGACTGGTGAAGGATCAACCTGATCCGCCAAACAACCAGTATACGTAACCAGATGGGCATCATAGTCAACACGCAAGCGGAAATAAATATTGCATTTCGCGACCATCTCCAAGCGCTCTATACACCCTCCATACCGATAGACTGTATGGATCGAGGAGTTCCTACAGGACCTTCCCTTCCCGACACTGTCGGAAGATACAATTAAAGATATTGATGGCCCCATTACCCAACATGAGATACGGGCAGCGATTAAGAGCCTGAACCGCAATAAGACACCCGCCATGGATGGTCTCCCTGTGAAGTTTTACCTAACATACTCGGAACTTCTAGTGCCGGTACTGGAGACTGTCTATAGGGTAGCATTCGATACTGGCCACCTACCTGACTCCACCATGCAAGCGTTAGTTGCATCCATACCTAAGCCGGGACGAGACGTGCTACAAATGACCAATTATAGACCCCTCTCCTTGCTCTCCACTGAATACAAGATCCTAAGTAAAGTCCATGCAAACCGTATTCAGTCACATCTCTCCACACTTATTCACCAAGATCAGTGCGGATTTCTTCCAAATCGTAGCACTTTTCTGAACACTCGTAGATTGCACTCGATCATGACAGCTACTTCACGCGGGGTGTATAGCGCTTGACCTCAAACAAGCATTTAACTCTCTGTCCTGGAAATTTATGTTTGAGTCTTTGAAACGATTTGGGTTTCTGGATAATTTCCTGAAGTGGGTCCGCCTACTGTATACATATCCATCGGCCCGGGCTCGCACTGGTCGATATATTTCAGACCGTTATAGGGTATACAGAGGTACGAGACAGGGCTGCCCTTTGTCCCCATTGTTGTTTGTGCTTGCCCTTGAACCCTTGGCCTTATCCCTTCGGAGAACGGCTGGTCGCCTGGGCATCCCTATTGACGGAACGCAACATCTTATATCTATATACGCGGACGACATTCTGTTATATCTCCACAACCTTGCAGCAGATCACAATCCGATACCAGACATATTTGACACGCTTGAGCAGTTATCAGGACTAGCGATAAACCCTGTAAAGTCAATCCATTTTTTATTCCAAGAGACACCACAACTAACGCACATACTGTTTGGCACACATTGTATGCCGGTTGCCCCCACTACCTTTAAGTACCTGGGTATACAGGTGTATAGCACACCAGAAGATCAGACTGATGGTAACATCCAATGTGCAATTACAAGACTCCGAAGTAGTATAGGGTTCTGGACCTCCTTGCCCCTATCAGTGATGGGAAGAATTGCCATTTCAAAGATGGTTCTGCTCCCTCGCCTCCTGTATTATTTTGTGAATCTACCAGTGAATCTCTCTCAATCTATTTTTGATACGCTGAATACCATCTTGATCACTTTTATTTTGGGAGCAGGCTTGAGACAAATCAGCCTTCGGAAACTTCAGCTGGGAACGATGGCAGGCGGGCTAGGGCCCCCCCCCCCGACTCTCGGGGATAAAACTACACTAGTCCGCTCCAATGGTTATCCTACTGGACTGCGGGTAGGAATTTGCATGAGATCGGCTTTACGTCAGAAAGACTTTATCGGGGAGAACTCCACTCTTTATTGTTGCCCAGGACCCGGATTCCTCCGGATTGCCCCCCCTTGCTAAAAACTGCTTTAGTTTGTTAGAGGAGAGCCCGTTCCTACACGTCGGCGATACCACCCTATGCGGCGAACATTCCTTTATTAGGCATCCCCACGCCGCAGGGTACACTCACACGAAATAGACTTCAAGGATGGACAGATAGTGGGGTGGAGGAAGTAGATTCCTTTTTTGGAGAGGACGCCCTACTGGACCACAAAACGTTTGGGCAGATCACTGGAGCTCCACCACTCCTATACTTGCTACATGCCACGGTGACACATTATATTAGGACCACTTGGGCACAACAACAAACTAAATCCACACAGCATGAACTAGTACACCTATTATATTACATGGGACCGGGAGGCCATCTGCTGCGTTGGTTACATACCGGGATAGGGGCACATGCAGCGATCCTGCTTTTGACCCTTAGAACACGCTGGACAGAGGACGCAGACACTGAATTCACGGATAGAGCATGGAAGGGAAGACCATATTAGAACACCCTAAAAGAGTATCACGCAATGTCAGACTTAAATTTATCCAAACGATGGTGCTTCATAGGGCATATCTCACCCCCAAGAGAATATATTGTATGTTACCGGACTCCCCTCATTGTTGCCCTCATTGCGGGGGGGGGGGGGGGGGATTTTATCCAGATGTGGTCCTGCCCTCGACTACGAGGATACTGGGCCGAGGTCCGCCAGAATCTCAGGACTCTGACACAACTGCCGGTCCCTACCAAGGCTTTATCCTGCCTTGCGGGACTGCGGCACCGCTCAAGAAGGCAAAAAGTCAAGCTAAAATTCTTAGATCTGGCACTCGTTTTGGCCATAAGAGTCATAACTATGAAATGGAAGTCTCCCAGATCCCCTGCAGTGACTGTGTGGCAGCCGGACTTAGTGCAGTGGGGTCGGGCGGAGTGGGCGGCGCTCCGGAGGGAGGAGGAGAGAGGGCTGCGAAAACACCCTATAGCACTGGAATGGGAAGCCATACTGATTAAATTCGAATCACTCGACCTAATCCCAACACAGGCAGCTGGGTCCCAGTAATGTGCATATGCCCCAAGGTACTTTGGAGCTCATGACCCCGGTTTGCTGACACAGGCGATTTCCTTCTGTCACATGTACCCTATAGTTTGAGAAATGCCAGAGTGTATCAACGGGTAGTGAAAGGCCGGGAATAGAATGACCAGGAGAGGGAAGGGGGCGGGTTAGGGTAGGTTTGGTTAGAAGGGTTTATAGAAGTTTTTGTTTACTTATAAACAATGCACGTTATTGCACCAATATTTGAATTGTACCGAAAATGCTCCTTAATTGATAAGCTGGGTCATGTCTACGAAATACTGATTTGCTTTTGATAAGGGATATACTGAATTACAAATGAGCCAATGATATGATTTATGTGCCCGGCAGAATAGGGACGGGGAAAAATGAAAAAGACGGTCTAATACTTTCATAATTCTGTGTTTTATCATGTCAATCTTGCAGTCAATAATAAAGTGTGTTAAAAAAAACAGTGGGCAATACTGCGTGGAAAAATCGAAGTAAAACCAGTTTGCGCACATTATCATCCACTCTACCTCAAATTATGCAAGTGGGTGCAAGTACACAACCCAGTACGGTACACACAAAGTGTTTGTATTTGGTGTTTTTGTGCCTGTTACAATCTCTAAACTCAGAATTAAATTGATGGCGTTCAGCAGACACTAGCTACCCCATCAAAAAGACTCCACTTGAGCTGCTACAGTAGAGTCTGGGCTCTTCGTTCAATTGTCCTCATACATATAAATAAGTTACTCAGCTTGGCTTGACACAACCTTGTGATCCTACTTCTTTTACCACTTTATGCCTACTCACTTTATGCTCTCAGTCTCAGCTTTCTTTACTAATTCTTCACGGCGGACACCCAAATCACTTTTTCATATTAAATCACATTTTCACAGTACCATTACAGTGACTCATTGCTGTAAAAAATTGGATAGCCTTCTGTTCACTTACATCTGCCTTGAAAATCTTTAAAACGTTGCCAGTCCTGCAGGTCTAGAAACATGATTTACTCAACCCCAAGAATAACGCACAGGACCCATGGACATTACGTAGAACTTTTTAAGGAACAAAAACGGGTGCTCAGTATATTTTTCATAATTATGCGATAGTACTCAAACTGCAGCTTTGCAATTATAAGAGGCATATGAAAGACAAACGACATCCTTCTTGATTAGCATTTTAATTACTTATTTCCATCTGTTAGTTTGGAAAACCTCGCAGAAGCATCTATTAATCCAAAGTCAGGCATGGTGGCCATTCGGAGTTATAGGTTTAACAAAGTGCTGCTCATAAAAGCGTGAGACAGTTAATAGTTTAAATTTTGTTAAAAAACGAAGCATGGCTTTATCATTTTTTTTTTTACTTGTCCAATTACTTGGGGAGCTACTGCTTTATACAACTCAGAAATAATCAACCCTGAATAGCGACCATCCCTTCCATAAATATGCTAGTCAGAATCGCCGACTTCATGTCAAGGACTGGAATGTAAAATAAAATACACGTTTAGGCATCCCCAATTCCTTTTTTAGTCACATCTGTGATCTTGGATTCTTAAAAAGGTGCATTAACCCATTGGGCAAGGAAATTGCCTCCAAATTCTGTTTACAGGGCCCTGCTAACAGATGAATATGCGTTCACCCGTTAAATTCAACTCTTTTGAAGCCATCTATTTTTCCACGTACGCCAAGCTCTTGCTATCAACCTGCCTCCATCATATTAACTCCCCAGAACGTACAAATTGATGCACGTTGTTTAAGTCGTAGTACTAACCCACCGTATCAAAAACACAGCTGAAGTGGCAGACCACATGCTAATATATAATCTAGAGATTTGTCCACACTTACTGTTGATCATCATCTCCTTGGGTATCAGCGGATTGGATTGCACTAGTGTAGCAGCCTTCTATACGTAGTCACCCTATGGCTAGGGGATTAACTTAACCACACTTCCCTCTTCCTCACCAATATTGTAGCATCATACAAGGGTCGGGCATTCGTACCAGAAACAAAGCCCAACATAACAATACTTTCCTTGTTGCTCAAGAATAGTCGCAGCTTGTCACTCCCTTCTGAAACAATATGCAGATATCCTGCACAAATGTTCTTACAGTACTCAACCACTCTCCTCTCCCTACAACCTCTACTCAATACGTGGTCAACCTTGTTTCTAAACCTTCCAACTGGCTGGCTCTCATCACTGGAATGCACTTCTACAATGTCATGGAAATATTCCAATTGCATTTATGACAGGAATAACAAGCATTTGCAATGCAATAAGTTTTGCATTAATTAAGTTTGAGCTATTGCACTGCTAAATATTGCAACACCAATTGCAACAAAAGTCTATAAATTGTAGGCCTAAAAAAGTATTTCTTTTTGTAGCAATGGTGGCATGCTGCGCTTTAGATGAATATGTTTAAAAGTAAAGTGCGCCATACTGCGATTGCTACAATAGTGAATTGTGGATGCGTTAAGAATTGATGTGTGCACCGATGGCTGGTGGTGTGTGTGCCTGTAGAAATTGTGCACTGATGGCTAGTGGTGTTTGTGCCCGGTGAAAGCGTGCACTGAAGGCTAGTGGTGTTTGTGCCCGGTGAAAGCGTGCACTGACGGCTAGTGGTGTTTGTGCCCGGTGAAAGCGTGCACGGACTGCTGGTGGTGTTTGTGCCCGGTGAAAGAATGCACGGACGGCTGGTGGTGTTTGTGCCCGGTGAAAGCGTGCACGGACGGTGTGGTTGTGTGTTTGTGTATGTGTGTGTGTTTGTGTATGTGTGTGTGTTTGTGTATGTGTGTGTGTTTGTGTATGTGTAGGTGTGGTTGCGTGGGTAGGTGTGGTTGCGTGGGTAGGTGTGGTTGCGTGGGTAGGTGTGGTTGCGTGGGTAGGTGTGGTTGCGTGGGTAGGTGTGGTTGCGTGGGTAGGTGTGGTTGCGTGGGTAGGTGTGGTTGCGTGGGTAGGTGTGGTTGCGTGGGTAGGTGTGGTTGCGTGGGTAGGTGTGGTTGCGTGGGTAGGTGTGGTTGCGTGGGTAGGTGTGGTTGCGTGGGTAGGTGTGGTTGCGTGGGTAGGTGTGGTTGCGTGGGTAGGTGTGGTTGCGTGGGTAGGTGTGGTTGCGTGGGTAGGTGTGGTTGCGTGGGTAGGTGTGGTTGCGTGGGTAGGTGTGGTTGCGTGGGTAGGTGTGGTTGCGTGGGTAGGTGTGGTTGCGTGGGTAGGTGTGGTTGCGTGGGTAGGTGTGGTTGCGTGGGTAGGTGTGGTTGCGTGGGTAGGTGTGGTTGCGTGGGTAGGTGTGGTTGCGTGGGTAGGTGTGGTTGCGTGGGTAGGGGTGGTTGCGTGGGTAGGGGTGGTTGCGTGGGTAGGGGTGGTTGCGTGGGTAGGGGTGGTTGCGTGGGTAGGTGTGGTTGCGTGGGTGGGGGTGGTTGCGTGTGGTGGGGGTGGTTGCGTGTGGTGGGGGTGGTTGCGTGTGGTGGGGGTGGTTGCGTGTGGTGGGGGTGGTTGCGTGTGGTGGGGGTGGTTGCGTGTGGTGGGGGTGGTTGCGTGTGGTGGGGGTGGTTGCGTGTGGTGGGGGTGGTTGCGTGTGGTGGGGGTGGTTGCGTGTGGTGGGGGTGGTTGCGTGTGGTGGGGGTGGTTGCGTGTGGTGGGGGTGGTTGCGTGTGGTGGGGGTGGTTGCGTGTGGTGGGGGTGGTTGCGTGTGGTGGGGGTGGTTGCGTGTGGTGGGGGTGGTTGCGTGTGGTGGGGGTGGTTGCGTGTGGTGGGGGTGGTTGCGTGTGGTGGGGGTGGTTGCGTGTGGTGGGGGTGGTTGCGTGTGGTGGGGGTGGTTGCGTGTGGTGGGGGTGGTTGCGTGTGGTGGGGTGGTTGCGTGTGGTGGGGGTGGTTGCGTGTGGTGGGGTGGTTGCGTGTGGTGGGGGTGGTTGCGTGTGGTGGGGGTGGTTGCGTGTGGTGGGGGGTTGGGTGTGTGGGGGGGGGTTGGGTGTGTGGGGGGGGTTGGGGGTGTGGGGGGGGGTTGGGTGTGTGGGGGGGGGTTGGGGGTGTGGGGGGGTTGGGGGTGTGGGGGGGTTAGGGATGTGGGGGGGGTTGGGGATGTGGGGGGGGTTGGGGATGTGGGGGGGGTTGGGGATGTGGGGGGGGTTGGGGATGTGGGGGGGGTTGGGGATGTGGGGGGGGTTGGGGATGTGGGGGGGGTTGGGTGTGTGGGGGGGGTTGGGTGTGTGGGGGGGGTTGGGTGTATGGGGGGTTGGGTGTGTGGGGGGGTTGGGTGTGTGGGGGGGTTGGGTGTGTGGTGCACTTTTGGTTGGAAAAGATGAAAACAACCCGCTCAGCCTTTGAGAGCCTTCTGCACAATTCCACTACTTATGTATGTGGTCTAATTAATCGTCATTGCAAAAATGTTGATGTCACCCCAAATCACTTTGCAAAGAAAATTTTGGAGTGAAGCATTGAAAGGTTCTAAATGAATTCGGGGTTGAACAGAAGCACAAGAATCAGCTAGTTGCTGTTTAAAAGAAACAAAGGAGAAAACAGGGAAAACTTTTTCTTATCTGAAAACTGGTCTGGGGATCAGCATCATAAAAACAGTTGTATACCTCACTGTGATACAAATAGTCAACATAGACTGCGAGAAACACAGAAATATTACGCTGAATCAAACCAGTCAAAGTTGAGATGAATTCCTGTGGTCCTCTATTTTCCACATAGGCCCGCCATTCAGTGCTCACTGAGGAGTCTGTCACATAAAACAGACTCCTGTTTATGAAAGCAAGAGCAAACATGTTTCAGTGGGTGGCTCCAATCTTGTTTGGGGACGACCCATCATCTACAACAGATTTTCCCTGAAAATGAAATGTGCTGTGAGGCCCGATTCGCTTTCTTCTCAACATCCAAGGACACGTGTGAGGATAATCAAGCAAGGCCCGAAGGCAGAGGACTTGCTCAAAGAGGAAAAGTTTCTAAAGTACCTCCTTGGAGGTCAAAATACCAGGGAAGTCAGGTCAACAAAGGACTCCAATAGAGGAAATGAAAAAAACACAGAACACAGACCACAATCAACTGAATATTCAAGAGGTTATTACACACGAAAAAAGTACTTGAAAAAGCAGGCCATCACAGACGAGCCAATCTCCGAAAATGGAAAAGGCACAAAACCTTAAAAGAGAATCCAGTATTACTATATTTTGCCATCAAACAGGGGTCAAAAATACCATTAGGAAGGGAAGTCCAAATAACACAGAATGATAAGAAAACAAAAGGCCCAGGGAAAGAAAGTGGCGCCCCACAAAGAGATTCAAAGGCAAGAACAGTCGAAAGCGGTATTACGGGATGATAAAAGTGCAAAGTCACAAAAATGTACTCAAAATTATTTTCTTTCCCAGCAACCAAATACGTCATTTGAATTGTGAATCACGAACCCCAACATTTTCAAATGTGTATATTTTTGTACTTGCCGGAAATAAATACCGAAAATGGCTAATAAACTCATGTAAACTAAGCAGAGATATATATTTGAACAACCTACGCGTTCCTAAGAGAAAGTAAAGAAATCTGAGCATGTAATTCCTCTGAATGCTTTCTGCTTCTTTATTTCTGTCATGTACCACACCGGCGGCACAAGGGAACAGCTAAATATTTTTTGATACACAAATGTATTATCCTTAAGCTGTCCTGGGCAGCACTGAATGCCAAGTGAACCAACAAATGCCCAGCTGAAGTGGTGCAGCTGTAAAGTCATTACTGAAATGTTTCTATTTGTTTGACGTGCAGTCGTGCTCATGTGCCAAACAATGTAATTGGTATTCTGTGAACATTCAGTGTCATAGGAGGGCTCAGAAGAACATGCCTTGGAATGATGTACTGAGTTCTGCAGATAATTGAATATTTCTTTCGCTCAGTTCGCATGCTGTTATCTTTATCCAGTGCTGAGAACCCCCAGTTTTCCAGCACAGAAGAGACTGGATTTATTTAAAGACTGTTTTATTGTTGGATACAGGCATGTTACACACAATCAACAGTGCTAAAGGAGGCTGCAAAGCAAGCGGTTTCAAAGCATAGCGTGAATTCTAACCAGCTGAGATAACACTGTTCATTTATTCCATTTTGTACATAGTCAAAGGCTGTGTGTTTTACGAGTGACGCCATTTTTTAAAGTGCATACTTGTGGAAGTAATGTTTGTGAAAAGGGCTGGATGCATTTAATTGACTGGGAGGAGAGGGGCGGAAGGGTAGTCAAAGGTGCACGTACGGTAACGCCACCACGTACAACGCCTGCAATGTTTACATGGGAATCAATCCATGCGAGACTCGGAACTCATTTTAATGATAGTCAAGTTGTTTACAGCGTGGCGCCTTGGAGGGAAGCATTGTTGACTGTGAGCCTGTGTTAAAGTGAAAGAGGGTGCCTGGCTGAAACCTAAAGTGTGGCGGGAGACACTGCAGGGGCAATTGTTGACTGTGCGCTTGTGCTGTTAATTTTAAAGGGCGAACTTTCGTAGGACTGCAGTTAGTTTAAAGAAAACAAGCCAGCCAAGCCACTAAAGTGCAACCAAGCCACGAAAGTGAAAGTTAAAGTGATCGGACGGAGGCAGAAGGGAAAGCAATTTAATGACCCGTGACGGAGGAGACAGATGGCAGCTGCACATGCACGCACACATGCACTCATGCTTCAGGCCAGCTAAGCTCTGTTAGGTAGCACTTTTTTTGCCCTTTACTAAAGATCGAGCAAGCAGCGCATGCGCTGCTCTAGGCTCGACCTAAATACGTGCTCCCTTGCCATGAAGTCGACGTGGCAAGTGTGAAACTTACTTTGACTTCTCCTCCCACACAATTATTCCCCCATATATAAATTGCACTGTAATTGCATTTATATAGCGCTTACTACCCCTGACGAGTCGTCGAAGTGCTTTTTCGGGGAGTAGCACGCTACTCCGGGACCAATAGAGGATTAGTGTTGAATTAGTATAGTGAAACATGCAAGTACATTTTAAGTTGTGGATAGGTTAGTCAGTTATTTGGATTTGGAATGATAGCAGAAGGATAGCGGAGGAAAAAAGGTTTGTATTTATATAGCGCTTGTTACCCCTGATGGGATGTTGAAGCAGGCTATTCAGGAAGCCCATAAAGGATTAGTGGTGAATTAATATGGTGAAATATGAAAGTAATTGCAGTGGTGGATATAACAGTTATTTGGAGCGAGAAGAATAGCGGAGGGATAAAAAGGAAAGAAAGGTTTGCATTCATATAGCACTTGTTACCCCTGATGAATGTTGAAGCTCTTTTCTGGCGAGTAGAACGCCAGTTCGAAACCCATAAAGGATTAGTGTTGAAAATTAGTATAGAAAAATATGAAGTCATTTGAGTAGTGGATATGTTATTCAGTTATTTGGGTAGAGAAGGGTAGGTGGCGGGATAGTGAAGGGTAAGAGGTTTGTATTTATATAGCTTGCTACCCATGATGGTGTTTTGAAGCACAAGTAGCACGCTACTCTGGAACCCATCAGGATTAGTGTTGAATTAGTATGGTGAAACATGAAAGTAATTATAGTGGTAGATATGTTAGTCAGTTATTTGGATTGAGAAGGGTTGGGGAGGGGTAGAAAAGAGGGAAGAGTTTAGAAAGGTTTGGTTTGGGGGGACTGGTATAGTAAAAGAGGTGTCAGATGATGCAAGGAGGGGTAGAGTAGGAGAGTCTAGAAAGGGTTATTTTGAGGATCATAGTAGTGGGATGGGGTTGGGATAAATGAGAGATTGAATGTAGAGGATATATTGATAGATGTCTAGGATGAGAGATATGGTAGTGCATTGGAAAGAGTAGTAGAAAGAAGTTTGAGATGAGTCAGAAGGTTGGGCTAGAAGATATATTGAGCGAAGTATAGGCTGAGAAATAGGGAAGTGCATTGGAAATGCTAAATTAGATGAAAGTGATAAATATATAGATCCATAGTTACATTGAAAGTATATAGATTCATAAAGGAGGTAGGTATATTGGGCAGCATTTCTGGCCCTGGTAGTCTCGAACATGCTCAAACAGGCAACTGCCCTTGTCCTCTCCGCCCTTAACAGGCCCAAACAGGCAACTGCCCTTGTCCTCGACGCCCTTAGCTGAGACGCCCTAACCCTGACCTTTTATAGCCCTAGTAATCAGGTGACCCCGTCAGCCAATGTGAACCCTAGCCCTAACACTCTCCAATCACAACACTAGCACTAAAAATCTAGAACCAATAGGAGACCAGGACCTTACAGCCAATCTTAGCCCTAGTCCAAGCACCCACTCAGTTAAAAAAAACCCTGATCTCTACGTCCAATAGAGGGCCTAGCCCTACCAGTAGTCCCAACCCAAGTCCAAGCAACCAATGGCACAGGAAGCCCTAGTCCCTACTTCCAATAAAAAGCCTAACCCTAGTCCTAGTCCCAACCCTACATTGATTGAGTCACAGACCCAGAAACCAATCAGAACACTCAAATACCCAACCAATGAGCACCAATGAGGACACTAACCCCAACAGCGACTTTGAGGTTGTAACTCTGGGGTACAAGGTCCTGGTTTCCTTGTGCAGCTATTATGGAAACAGTGTTGCTACAGTGATGGGGTCTAGTTGAAGAGCGAAGTTTCCATAAAGAGAGTGAATTTTGGTATAATGTTTGAATCATTCCGAGAACTTATTGTTACACAGGTCTGGTGAGGGGATGATGTTGCTGAAGGTGGCAGGATAAGCGGTGTAATATTAGATGATGGCGAAGATTTCCTTGCTGATGTTAGAGCCAGATTCAATGCAGTCTGCAAGAGATGTGTACTTGGTACCACCAGCAGATTTGGAGCAACATCTTAGATTTGATTTCAAGGTGTTTTTTATTTGTGATGGCTTGACTTGTTCTCCATTTGCACTCCAGTTGCATTTCAACAGCCTGACTTCCTATGTGTACCAGATAGCCTATAATCAGGCTTTTGCTGTTGGGATGCACTTGAGGGTAGTCAGGGTGTCTGCGCATGCAATATATTAAGCTATTGACGTTCATGGTGGCTTTTGGCAAGTTGCTGGTGTTCTCATCTCAAATCAGGTCCAATAGGATTCGGGCAGTGTGGGTGGGTTTGGTAACGTGTTGGGTGAGGCTAAGGTTTCAGAGGTTTTCTAGATTAGCGTAGCTGCAGTCTTCTATGTGAAAGTTATGGCCACTGAGGAAAATGCCGGTGCTGGCACTAATGATGGGTATGAATAACTCTGTGACAAAGCAGACCTGGGGTCCTGGTCATCTGTATACAAGGGTCCCGCCCGGGGAGAAGTTGGCTTTGATGCATCTTGAAATCAATGTGATCTACGAACATCTTTTTATGTGTCCGTGTAGGTGGGGCTGCTGATGGTATCTTGGAATATGAAGGTGACTAACTCCAGGCTTGTGCTGATGGTCTTGCCTGGCAATCTTGCAGCCAGTAGGGATGGCTGTAGAGATGTGCAGTGCAAAGGTTGGGTTTAGTCATATTCCATGAGGCAGCGCAGGTCCGGGCCGTGGTCGTGCAGTAGGTCTCATATCTCTGTGCAGTGTTGGTGCGCGAGAGGGCATTGAGCATGCATGTGAATGTGGAGTTTGATCTGTGTGATCATGAACAGGTAGCTGATTTGTGCGAGTATGAGCAAGTGGGGTGCTGTTGGTGCATGAGAACTGGCAGTAGGGACATCTAAAAGCTCCTTCCATGTAGTATGGTGCGCTGTGGCAGCAGAGCGGCAAGCAGTGCCTAGGGTTAAAGGAATGGAGAAGCTTGGCAGGGTAGTGGAGGGTAGGGGGGAGAACCAGGGTTCCTGTACCTGGGCACGTTCAGGCAATGACGGGCGCAGGTGGTCCTGCCTTTGGTATACTACTGGCACACTTGCTGCATGACCATGCTGCATCCGTAATTATATAGGTCCTGGGAGGAATGCAAGATGCCTCAGCAAAACAAAATAAACTAAAAGAGTATGCACGGGGGCAGGTAAGCACTGCATATGTTGAAGACTAGGGCACTTGCGGTCAAATGCAAGTAAAGTAACCCCCTCCTGGGCCACAAAACAGCCTTTTGAAGCCGACAAGAGGAATGACTGGAAATGTCCTTATGGGTTAAAGCTAATGTAGACTAAGAAAGAAGCAATGACAATGTGAAGAACAGGTTTAAATGAATGATGTGCAACTAAAATGCATCTGAATCTAAAAAACAAAATCTGGCAATGAGAGAACTATTCCCTCCAGAAATTCATTAAAAAAAGATTCTCGCATGAATAAAGGTTTGTTCAAAATAGAACAGTATATTCACGCCAAATGGAAGATAACTAATAATATTCTTGAAACATCAGACTAGAGTTGCTTCTGTTTTGTTATGTGGATCTTGTAAGATAGGTTGACGGTCAGGTCTGCTGACAAAGGTACTGTTGCAATCAAAAAAGTAGAGGTCTCGAGAACGAGAATATTGCTGCAGTGATCAAATGTCTTCTGGCTTAGTCGAAATCCCACCATTTACTGATACTATCAATGTAATTATATTCAAAACTTTATTTGGCAGCATTGTGGCAGCCAGAAAATTTATTCACGAACAGAAAATGATAAAAACATTATACATCATAGCATTTTAAATTAAGATTTAACCAACATGTAAAATGGCTCAGCTAAGATAGAATATCTCATACAATATCAAACTGCAACAACATATCTCATCAGTTCAAACAAGTTTGTGACCGCATGGCAGCCAGTTACAATTGTAACAATTTCCTGCAAGCCCAACTAATGATCAAACAAGCATTTACAATGCAACGGTCTCTCCTTTGCAAGAGTTAGAGCTATTGGCATTGTAAATGACAACATTTTTATTTATGTGTTGGTTTTGACAACAGATGAATAAATGGCATTGTCATTTACAATGCCAATAGCTTAATCTCTCGCAAATGCGAGACCTAGTAGTAGAGTGAGTAATAGTGAGTAGTAGAGTGCGTAGTAGGAGGAATAGAGTGAGTACTAGAGAGTGATTGAGCCAACTTGGTGATGCAGTAAATAGTTTTATTTATTTAATTACTGTCCTTGCTCCTGTCTGTCGTATGTCCGAGTCCACTACCACCTCACCCTCCCACTGCCCCACAGCATTCCCTCGGCGAGCCGCCACTGTAAGGGGTATTTTAAATTTCTGGCTATTCCCTTTCTTGAACAGGACACTGGAAGAAGAGGACTGACTGAAAGACCCTGTATCTCTATATGTGTACTCATTTTTCTTTTTTACAAATTTCTTGAAAAACATAAGGCTGATGAGACAAAAAGCTGAAAACACGCCTCTACTAGGAGCACTACCCCTAATCAAACAGTCTACCCTTAACCTTCACTTAATAAAAGTATCTTTCTAGAGTGCATGGTGCATGTTCAACCCTCCGTTTCTCTCCTGCTAAATTTGTGCTCTACAAATACCAACACATACACAAAAATAATGAGACTTACCTCTTGTCCGTGGCCGCCAAGGACCATGCAGTCAAGTCCTGGGCTTTCTTATCACCTAGGGTGACCTTAATTTTAAAGCGAAAAACCTGGACATTTCACAAAAAAGAAGAAGGACTACAATTCTGCTTCAACCCAGAGCACAGATTGACAGCGCTCCTCAGCAGAGAAGGCGGTAAGGCCATAAATAAAATGCAATTTTAAAGCCACTAGCATGCCTGTTAATTAAATTGCTTTCTTATAACAGCTGATAACTATCCTTGCTTTGGAAAACATAAAAAAGGCACTTCCCACCATTTCCAGTCGATCCTCTCTGAAAACCGGTACAAGAGCTACATTTCTCGAAATCTGCTGAAACAGCTGGTGAAAACTCGGGCGGTCCCGACGTATCCTGGACGCCTGGTCTCGCTAAAAACCAGCCCTTGCCCTTACGTTTGAACTCACCTGGATAAGTCAGCTTGTTTGTGTGGCTTCTGAAGAATTGTTTGGCGTGCGACTCAGCCTTTGCTTCCTTGCGAAGGTGAGTGTGGCTCACTGGTTAGAGGCGGCAGACCCGAGAGCAGAGGACGGCCCGGGACCAGGGTTCGATTCCCGGCGCGGCAGGTTTCTGGACCAGGGTCAGCGGACTCGATAATTCTCTCGCCTCGGTGCCCACTCTGATCAGCGATCACACTCGGCAACTCTGGGCATTAGCTTGCCTCATCTTCACTAACGGCCCCACCAGACCGCCGGGGATGCCTGGTCTCACCCTGGAGATACCCATTAAGGGACCATCTCTCAGGGAAGCCAGGAAGGGTTTCGCAGCGGTCGAAGCGCCTTGGGACCCTACGGGTAAGTAGTGCGCTATATAAATGCCTATACATACCTACATAAAAGGAGTGACATCAAGGTGGATATCAGGCATAACCTGGATGGCAGTCCCAGTGGGAGGAAGGTCAGTGGACACAGATTGTCAGTGGTGGCTGTGCTTGTAACAGCCGCACAGCCAAGTGACTTAGCCTGACAGAGGGCCTCAAATGCAGACTTTTTTTCCTACCGGAAGTGAACTGGAAATCACCACTTTAACCGCATCGCTGCGGCGGCTTTTCCCGCTGTGTGCGGCAATTTTCAAAAAGCTGCGTTACATGACGAGCTCAGCTCGTCATCAGCATACGAGCGCCGTAGCTGATGACAAGCTGAGCTCGTCATCAGCAGCGGAGAGGTTAATAAACATTGTTCGACGCATAATAACAGGCGCAGATATTAGCTCCCCCTATCAGTAGCAGCTGCTGTGAACAGGAAACACTGGCACCACAAAGCCCAACGGTAACACTTTGCGCTGAATATTAATTCTATGAAATGGCTGAGAGAGGTGGCCTCAAAACAAAATAGTCATTGTCACGGGTCACATTTTGGTAGCTAGTAAGTAGCTCGGTCGGATCAGCACCTGCTGCGGAGATCTTTGTTTGACCTACACTTTGGGGGTTTGAATACCAACAAGACCAACACAGCAATTATTTATCCTATGGTCCAGGCCAAGACGTGGATAAGAGTAACCCCAGTGTTGGACTGCCCACGATGGGCACAGGGAAAAGGCTGGAGCCGAGGGGGCTTCTTTCTGGACTGGATAAGCCGAGATACGCCGAGACTATGCCCCTCCCCCCACCCCTTAGAAGCCTGTGGGGGAGACTCATTGCAAGCCACGGCTGAGATTTGGTGCTTTGGAGGAATATTGCTTCCGGGTCTGAAATATTGGAATATTGGCAGAAAGTCTCTTCCGAATTGTCAATGCAACACATTTCTCTCTAGACAATATATTTAAAAAAGAAAATGAAAAGTTATGTTAAATAAACTTTATGTCCCTTTTGCAAAAAATATCTCTGGGTGGATTACCCCCAAGTCACTACGCGGAGGGGTTGGATCACAGGGTACAATATGACGGTGGGATAAAAACCTTTTCTCTACCTGGTCCAGTCCTGAGCAACGCAGATTATTTACAGACTCTCTGTGAACTGGGCTATGTGTAATGGTACCATTGTCCATTTTTATGCAGGCTAAATCTTCCACTCAGGCGCCTGTCTCGCTGTAAGCCCCGTCCTTTTCGGATTGAGGGGCGTGTTTTTCGAGGAGAGTAAGAAACGAAAAAAACACGCCCCTCAATCCGAAAAGGACGGGGCTTACAGCGAGACAATGATGTCACAGAGACCTGTTCTCCAATGGCTGGCCGCCGTTTAGGAGGCCAGCCAATGGAGAAGAGGAGAAATGGGGCAGGGTTTACCCTCGCTACTCTGAGACATGAAGTCTCGCTGCGAGACTGCGCAAGCGCAGCCTACGCAGGCCGAGACCTAAAAAAAGAACGACAAAAGAAAAACAAGACTGCGGAATTATGAAGCATATTTTATATTGCATACAAGCAAGGCAAATTTTGGACATGGTTTAAAAACTTACACATGAGAAATTAATACTTCGGAGAGCAAAGACACTGTCGACGGAACTTTATATAACATGTAAACTACCTTTCAGGCAACAAACTCCAAGGTTATTGAACCCTATATGACAAACCACAATGAAGCTCCCAAGAGCAGAGAAAGGATTACATACAAATATTTCCACAGGAAGGATCACAAAAGGCCTAAAAACGGTAAATTGAGAACATTTTACAGTTTGCACCCCAATTTCATTTTTGTTCCACCATACAATGGGGATGATGCTTTTGGAAATTACTAGTGGAAGGTATCAGTTCCACTGCATGAATCTAAAACTTCCTGAAAAATAAGAATTGTTTTACATTCCAACCTACTCCTAAAACAAGGCATCATTGACGAAACAAAGCCCAGTTCCACTTGTGTGATGCTTTAACAGACTGAATTGAACAAAGTGAGTCTCATGCCCATCCAAAGAGGAAACCTTTTACTGTGATGAGACTTGAAAATCAAAGTGCAGCAAAACCCATGCCAAGTTCCTATGCCCTAAACTATTTTCAACAGAACACCTCCAATTGAACACCAAGTAGATATTAAGTATAGCATAACTATTTACAAGCCCAAAGAAAGGTAGACATTTCCAAGCACGAAGAACCATTTCTTACTCAAGCAGACAATTCAACCACTGTTCCTTTAAGGTGTCCGACCTTGGGTGGTTAAATATTTATTCTTAGGCAAATGGTAGTCAAAATTCTGGTATGGCTATGTGCAGGGTTGCGGTGGAGTGTGTTCAGGCCTGCAAGCACAGTGAGCGAAATAGGTTTATTAATGCAATGAGGATGATCAATCAGCACTTTCTGTGAGGAATCATTCAACGTGGTGGAGCAAACAGATGCAGGACCAAGTAACAAGTCTTGTCATCAAAGGGTGGAGGGTCATGGTACACTTTTGGAGGAGGTGGACTATGTATGGTGGTGGAAGGGGAGAGCATATGGGAGGGTCTTCTATCATCTGGAGAGGGAACCAGTCCATCAAGATGGCTACATTTGAAAGCCAATGATACAAGTTAAATCAGACCACCTTTACCAGCCAAAGATACTAGAATACATCTGCTGTCAGGCGGAGATGTGTTTTGGGCCATTATAGGAAAAACATGTTTCGCAACAAGCTAGTATCTTTGACAGATAGTTGTATCGGGGAGGGGGTAAGAGGGCAGCCCCCGCTTCTCACGGGACAAATGCTCCAACGTAATTATTCCATACAATTCAGCGAGTTAATGACTGGTAAACTGCCAATGAAAAACCTCTGAGTATCAAATCAAATCAGGGACATTTGTACAGTGCACATATCACTCGAAAGCCTCATGACGCATTGGTATTTAAACACTTGCCTTGGGCTTACATAGGAGACACCAACAAGCTGCGTAACACGAGATAAGCATAAGTATCAAGATCAAGGCAGCCGAACTCCTGGATAGAGATCTGTATATAACATACGGGTTACCGATTTGAATGTCATCAGGGAAAATTCATATTTTTATTACTTCAGAGAAAAAGATTAGCGCCACTGAGATAGGAAAACATGACACCTGTTACCTGCAACACTACTGAACTTAAAAAACACAGTGATTGATAAATGGTCTCCTCTGAACCTGTACAAAGAGAATATTCTTTGTGAATTTTGTCTCCAAGATAAGCAATTCCTGTACAAGTACTGCGCCTGGAATTTGCACTCATCAGCTCAGTCTATTTAGAAAACATAGTTAGGGCCTACAGCCTTCTTCCTGCATCAGATGGCACTAATAGGACCATTGAAGCAGAAAACCTTTGGCACACATACGAAGGATAATACTCTCAATGGAAACCTCTGGACTGTTGTATCACAATTGGACGATACAATAGAATATATCCGCTCCTGGTCTCCCGGTCAACTTTAACTATTAAAAAAAAAAAAAAACCATACAATTCCTGGGTTGTTATTTTAGTGATGCCTCATCACTGTTGGAGCCTAAAACTGTACAAATCCATTCCAGAAATTGTACTTTATAAACAGACTCAAAAGTATACATCCGTCTCTGGATCACAGCACAACACTTTATATTAATGCTTTGACTGGGGATTCTCCCTAAACTCTTATAATAAGCATTGGTAAAGTCTGCGAATTGTGAACAGACCATGTGATCTCAGACAGTGGGGTGCAAAATTTAAAGCAAGTGCTCTATATATGTGCTGTGCTGAAGCGAGCAAACATTATATCCGTCCGTTATGTATTAAATGTAACATACCAAACAGTGGTAAACGGCTCAATTTAATGTTTCCCGCAAATGAGTTTGCGTGTTACAATCTTTTAAAATATGTTGAATGATGCAAGGTAATCCTTTTAAAATGTCCTTTCAACTTTATATTGTTAACCTCAGAAGAGGGCTAAATCTATACAATTAAACTGCCCCCCCCTCCTCCCAAAAAAAGCAGAACTACCGCCACCACAACCCCTACCCAAAATCAACACCGCACAAACTATCCATCCTAAATCCAATATGAAAGAAACATCTCTATAGCAATTTACTGCTGCTTCTGAGTAAAATGTGTACATTAACAACATCGATTTAATCGATGCACACCTGAAATCGGTGTTTCATTAACAAGACGGAAATTATGCCTTAACATTACAACTGAACTGTATTAACAGTATTTAAATACAATTTCTTTTGGTAACTGATTGTTTTGATGCATAGTTGCGTCACAAAAAAATACCACAAGCTGCCTACGGAGGACAACTAAACAAGCACTGTACAATAAAATAGTATAGTCATGGGACAGAGGGTATTCCGCCAATGAGGTTGTTGCAGAGGCTACACCTGCTTGTGGGTGATATATCAAGTAGGGGGTGGAGGGCCTGTTAGTATCAGTGGGAGGGTCTCTTCGTGAGAGGATGAAGTGGCGATCAGACGGTAGAGGAGGGTCCGTGTGTCGATATGGGAGAAGTGCCTATTACCGCATTACGTTAAGGAGATTCTCAGTATGGTGGAGCAGATGATTTATCGTTAATGTGGAGTGGGGCTGTTATGAAGTTGGAGCTGACATTTTGGGCAGACAGTAATCCAGTATGGGCAGGCGAAAGAGGTTCCACTGGTAAAGGCGAGCAGGAGGAACAGGCAGTAAAAGGAATCGGGGAGGGCGAAAGGGCTGCAGTACGGAGGTCAGAAGGTCTGTTAGTGAGAGCGGAGGATCTGTCAGTGAGGAACGAAGGTGTTGTTTGTATTTCCAAAGAGTAAACGCCCCCCAAAACAGGACACTCCAGGGAGGTTAGAAGTCAATGCAAGCTCCAAGATTCGGCCGCGCACCCGCCCCCTGTGCGAATCGCCAAGAACGGTCTATCTGGGGGCACATCAGCCCCCCCCGTCAGACACCCTATAATGACAGTTACAGGGACGTCGGTACTACGATACTGATGAAGGCCCTGCCCGTTAGTGACCAGTGCCAGACCCCACTCACCACTGTGGTCCATGATTCGAAGCACTGCACCCTGGGAGCGGAACTTGCATAGTTTAGACTATAGGAAGTGACGTCATTGCGCAGCCGCCAAACGCCCTTGCGGTGGAGGCAACGATAGAAAGAGAAGAGAGACTGCGGAAGTGTCTCTAATAAACTTAGAGATGCGCCAGAAAGGATAGAACTCCGGCTAGTTTAATACCTAAAAGAAATGCGTATTCGCATTTAGGGTTACCGGCGCATACCTGCCAATAGACCCGATTCCGGTGGGAGATTCCCGATTTTGGAAACAAAAAAAATTGATTTCGTTCGCATGAGGGATAGTAACGATATAGTGTGTAACTGTACAGAAGTAACAGAATTTGCCAAAAGAATGGGCACCCGGGCTCTTTTATTGGCAGGTTCACCTGACCATGAGGCTTGTGGTGGATAGGTGCGAGGTGGGTATTAAGTTCCAGCCCTCAAAGGAGCGGCTGGTGAACTGGCACATGGCTAAACACTAGAACTGTCCAGCAGGAAACTACACTGCCTGAAATTGCATCTGCTTTAATGCGAATCAATGGGAAAATACTGTCTCCCGTTTGGTACCCACTTTCATGTTTTAAGATGCTGGCCTATATGCCCACGGACAGCGGTCGAAGTGCATTAAAACAAGCATTGGTAATGCATTGGTTTTGTCTATGTGAAGTATAATAAATTGTTTTTGTCAATCACCGCCTGGGACAAAGGACGGTGCTCCCTTACGAGAGTGGAGCTGAAACCTAACAAGCACACGCAAGCAAAACCTAAATACAACGCATGCAAAGTGTAAAGCTTTGTGACACTGGTTGGAGATGAAACTATAAGTGCTCTCAAGTTTAAAAAGTGGGGGTGAATATCTCAGCCACTGATCAGGCGCCCGCTTCATAAGCGAAATTAGAGAAGAGGTAAACTATCATAAGTTATAAATATCTACATATACGGCCAGTATACTGGATTAAGAAACCGCCATACCTCACCCAAATGTCTCTTAATCAAATCGTCACGCTCAAGTGCACCCTCGTTAGTATAGATCGGAAGACAAAGTAACAGTTAAATAGGTATATTATTTAAGGCGCAGGACTTGCCGTGCGTGGACAATGATGGAAGCTGAAGACATGCTAATGAAGTACAAAGAGAGTGTCCGAAAGCAGGAAAAAACAGTGTAGCAAAGTATGTGATAGTTACAAACCCCCTAAAAGCGCATAAAATAAACATCTTTAATATTGGTAACCTCTAATTGTTCCAAATCAGTCATCCTTCCTCTGACCAGTGGCCTAATACCTCACGCGCTGGAATATCCCCTGGAATGGTGCGAAGACACTGTCAAGTATTTGGGAATATGGATACATAAAGATCATCAACTGGTAGTACAATATAATTACGGCAAGGCAATCTCTGAATTCTGAAACCTGTCTTGAAGACAGGTTTCAGAATGGATACGACTCCCGTTGTCCCTAGCTGACAGAATAGCTTTGATAAAAACTATAGTGCTGCCTAAATTTTTATATTTATTCACTAATAGCCCCATTCACCTAACACAATCTTTCTTTACTACATTAAACTCATTATTAATCATACTGGCTTGGGCGGGAAAGCAACCCAGACTTAGATGGGAGATATAAACTCTTCCATGTGACCAGCGAGGATTTGCAGCTACATTTTTATGTGCACAGGCGCATTATGCCTATTACTGGCATCATGCCCCGGACCGTATCCCACATGTAGCTGTGGAAAGTGATGCAGTGCATCCTGTCCCTCCTAGGGCCATGATTCCCAATAACAGCTCAATCTTTGCGTCTGGGGATATAGACCCAGTACAATGCACAGTGCATGAGTGGAAGACCTACAGAGGACACCCACACCGCGTGCAAAACCGGGTTACATCTAAAATCTATGTTCTGTCTACCGACCCACATCACACTGGTAGAAATTCTGATATAAGAACGAAATTGAAAATATGGAGGAAAGCAGCAATTTAAAAAACATGAGTAAAGAAGATACTAAGGCCCTTAAACAGTTACAGAACAAGGACACTATCGTGATCAAACAGGCAGACAAGGGTGTAGGGGTGGTTATATAGGACAAATCAGACTACCAAAAGGAATGCAGATGCCTTTTGGATGACAAAACTAACTATGCCCTCTTAAGAACCAATCCAACCCAGGAGCTGCAAAACAGAATCAGAGCCCTGGTAGATTGTGATGAGATGAATGGCCATATCTCAAAACAGGAGGCAGATTATTTGGTAACGGGGACGTAAGAATCCCCTATTTCTGTACCATACCGAAAACACATAAAACCAGAACTCTTCCCCTGGACCGCCCCATCGTTTCGGGTATCTGTTCTCTATTGGAACCTTTGTCACGTTTTAGTGATTTCTTTATAAAACCTCTAGTACAGAACTCACAGACTTATCTAAAAGATACCAAGAGTTTTCTGAACCTCTTGATCCTTCGTGGAACTGCTTTGCTGCCCAAACTGCTGTCCAGTTATCCGTGTGAGCAGGGATCTCGCTCTCTGCACCCCAGTGAACGGCTGCACCCGCCCGCCAGTCTCCCGCTGCCCGGCCGCTCCAATTACCAGCAAGAGCGGGGGCGCCAGGAGGAGACCGGCGAGGGGCTTGACTACAAGACCCACAAGCCCTTGCGAGGTCCAGCGGCATCGCCGAGCGCCAGGCGGCGCTTTAAAACAGCATCAAAGCCATAGAGAGGGCGATCCTTCGTGGAACTGCTTTGCTGCCCAAACTGCTGTCCAGTTATCCGTGTGAGCAGGGATCTCGCTCTCTGCACCCCAGTGAACGGCTGCACCCGCCCGCCAGTCTCCCGCTGCCCGGCCGCTCCAATTACCAGCAAGAGCGGGGGCGCCAGGAGGAGACCGGCGAGGGGCTTGACTACAAGACCCACAAGCCCTTGCGAGGTCCAGCGGCATCGCCGAGCGCCAGGCGGCGCTTTAAAACAGCATCAAAGCCATAGAGAGGGCGATCCTTCGTGGAACTGCTTTGCTGCCCAAACTGCTGTCCAGTTATCCGTGTGAGCAGGGATCTCGCTCTCTGCACCCCAGTGAACGGCTGCACCCGCCCGCCAGTCTCCCGCTGCCCGGCCGCTCCAATTACCAGCAAGAGCGGGGGCGCCAGGAGGAGACCGGCGAGGGGCTTGACTACAAGACCCACAACCCCTTGCGAGGTCCAGCGGCATCGCCGAGCGCCAGGCGGCGCTTTAAAACAGCATCAAAGCCATAGAGAGGGCGATCCTTCGTGGAACTGCTTTGCTGCCCAAACTGCTGTCCAGTTATCCGTGTGAGCAGGGATCTCGCTCTCTGCACCCCAGTGAACGGCTGCACCCGCCCGCCAGTCTCCCGCTGCCCGGCCGCTCCAATTACCAGCAAGAGCGGGGGCGCCAGGAGGAGACCGGCGAGGGGCTTGACTACAAGACCCACAAGCCCTTGCGAGGTCCAGCGGCATTGCCGAGCGCCAGGCGGCGCTTTAAAACAGCATCAAAGCCATAGAGAGGGCGATCCTTCGTGGAACTGCTTTGCTGCCCAAACTGCTGTCCAGTTATCCGTGTGAGCAGGGATCTCGCTCTCTGCACCCCAGTGAACGGCTGCACCCGCCCGCCAGTCTCCCGCTGCCCGGCCGCTCCAATTACCAGCAAGAGCGGGGGCGCCAGGAGGAGACCGGCGAGGGGCTTGACTACAAGACCCACAAGCCCTTGCGAGGTCCAGCGGCATCGCCGAGCGCCAGGCGGCGCTTTAAAACAGCATCAAAGCCATAGAGAGGGCGATCCTTCGTGGAACTGCTTTGCTGCCCAAACTGCTGTCCAGTTATCCGTGTGAGCAGGGATCTCGCTCTCTGCACCCCAGTGAACGGCTGCACCCGCCCGCCAGTCTCCCGCTGCCCGGCCGCTCCAATTACCAGCAAGAGCGGGGGCGCCAGGAGGAGACCGGCGAGGGGCTTGACTACAAGACCCACAAGCCCTTGCGAGGTCCAGCGGCATCGCCGAGCGCCAGGCGGCGCTTTAAAACAGCATCAAAGCCATAGAGAGGGTGATCCTTCGTGGAACTGCTTTGCTGCCCAAACTGCTGTCCAGTTATCCGTGTGAGCAGGGATCTCGCTCTCTGCACCCCAGTGAACGGCTGCACCCGCCCGCCAGTCTCCCGCTGCCCGGCCGCTCCAATTACCAGCAAGAGCGGGGGCGCCAGGAGGAGACCGGCGAGGGGCTTGACTACAAGACCCACAAGCCCTTGCGAGGTCCAGCGGCATCGCCGAGCGCCAGGCGGCGCTTTAAAACAACATCAAATCCGTCTCGCGGGACGCGAGCGGGACGCCTGGGCGAAGCCTGGGCCAAGGGTGGGCCCGTCCTAGCCCGTCACAGACCGGAGGAGACCGGACCGGGCGCAACCCCCTAACATCCAAGCTAAGGTAATTACTTGTGCAACAGCTATAAATATACCAACCGAGTGCATAATCATTAAAGCACGAAACATAACGCACTGGAAAGACAGGTATTCTATCCCACTTGGTCAATAAACACACTATGTCAACAAGAGGTTCAAGAAGTAAAACCTTAAAGAAAAATATGGAGACCACAGTTGGCCCTATTGATCAGTTTCTCCACAAAGTAAATGAAACCATTGACCAAACAGTACAGATGATTGATCGCCGTGTCTCCTACGAACTCGATCAAGCACGACGTTCATCAATGGGTCTCCTGGCACAGGCCCAAACTCCAAATGCTGCTTTTCAGAACAAGTCTACCTCCGAGACGAATGCTGAAACACACGCCCTACCAAATACAGTTGATCTCTCAGTAGCTTCGCAACTGTCGAACTCACAATCCTCTCAGGATCTCGAACAGACCCCCGACATTTTTGCTACAACACAACTAACACAAACTGAATCAACACAAACGGAGCTAACACAATTTGACACCAGAGGTATTAGGGAAGGAGCCATTCCTAAAACTCTGACCCTACCTAGAAAACGCCTTACGAGTCCAACCCGTACAACTCTCACAATCCCTGATTCAGATTTATCTTCAATGGCCTTAAACCTACAGAATACTCTTAACACAGCTCATTCAAATAATATTAGGTCTGACGTACTTATAATCGAAGATCATCCGAATAGACATAATTCAAAACAATCTCGACAAGATAAGATGGTTCAAAACTCTACAAAAATCACAAGTAACTTAAAGGTAGAATCCCTTTTATTAAAAGAAATATTGGAAATTGTAAAACATCAGCTTCATCCGATTCAAAAAAGTCTTGAAATAATAGAAAAACAAATGGCTATACTGATTGCTACCGTAAACACAACTACCAACCTAAAGAAAAAAGACCTATCAACCTTATCAGACCTCACCACTAATCATGGTAAAATTAACGTTACCAACAACCAGAAACAGGGAGTGAACAATCTTACTACCGCAAAGTCGACCAATAATATAATCGTAACCACAAGTGAACGAAAAGGAATATTAAACAAGTCAACTGTCCCCTCGAAGCCTAAACCTAATCAGGATAAAGCAAAACCTACTACAGACCCACAAAATCAACCATCATCAAACCAGATTCCGGAAAAAACATTACCAACAACTACCCTCACTAACCCACCTGTATTAAATACTCCCCGACAAGATCCACCGCAGAGAACAAATACTAAATCAGAGCGAATAAATAAAAGACGGCCCAAGGTAGTTAATCTCCCGCCGGAAGCAGCACCCTTCGTTGCTATATTAACTGGAGTCCCAGACACTGATGAACCCACCTGGTCCCTACTAAATAAAGCACGCTATTGGCTAAATGTCAACAGGCCCAATTACCCAAATACCATCACCAGAATCACCACAGTCAGAAGAGTGTCCTGGATAGGTCATCAGCCAAAATCAATTCACGGTGACTGTATCATAGTCAACTTTGAAAATCCACGAGCAGTGGACTACATCTGTTCCTGGGACATCCCAGAAGAGAACGAAGGGATAAATGTCAAACGACTATCGTTCTTCTATCCTCGACAAACCAATCGTTTCGAGGACCCCAGCTGGCCATCAAACTGGTCATGGAGTCAACCTGACCAAGGTCCAAGAAACTGGAATCAGGGCGATAGAGGCCAGGGTAACCACCAAAGGTTCCAGCTGCAGGGAGAATGGGGATGTGACCACAGAGAACGAAGTGACTGGAACAACTACGGTAGGAGGACGTATCAACACCAGTACAGAGAACCCTGGACCGGAATTCCAACTTTTAATCATTACAGCGGTTTAGACATGGTCGACTGACCACTATCACAACACGTCACATCAACTTCTCCGCACACTCCCAGACGACAAATTTCACCTTCACCAAATAAACTGAATAATAAGCCGACTGACAAGACCCACAGCTCACAAAAAGATAGAAAAGATGATCTCACCTTAGAAACGACATCTCAAAATGAAAGCAACCCCGTCTCGGACACAGTAGATGAGATAACTTCGAACGCAGACAATCCAATTCTGTCTATAGAAGCGCACATTCAGATCCCCCGTCTCAAACTGCCCACTCCACCGCTGAAAATGAGAGAAAAATACTATTTTGGAACGTGGCGGGACTGGCAACCAAGTATCTTGAAAAAACCTTTCTAGATCTGGTTCATACAAATGACTTAGTCTGCCTTCAGGAGACATGGCTGAACGACCCAATACATCTGGTGGGTTTCAGAACCTACTTCTCTCAAGCAACAAAATCATCATTTGGGAGAAGTAAAGGGGGCCTAATCACATACATTTCCAACCTTTGGCCCTGTCAGAATATACCGCCAATTGCACTTCTTCAGAATTACCAAATCATTGACATAAAGGTATCACACCAAGTCACCTATACCATAATAAATTTTTATAATAATATGACCTTCTCGGAATTCACCAAAGCTCTAAGCGAAATCAATGATACAATAAATGAACTAAAAAACAAACATGCTAAAGTTACCCACCCCATAATTTGGGGAGGAGATTTCAATCTTAATATCTGCAGCAAAAGCGACGCCCCAACATGTGGGATCACAGATGAACAAGACAACCCTGTTACGCATTTTTCCCATACAGAGGAAGGAAACATCATACAGGCTATTATGTCTGAGGCAGACATAGGGTTCGCAAACTTGTTAGCAACGCCAACTATCCAATTTAAACCAACGTTCCATGGAAGAGGCGCCCAAACATTAATTGATTACATCTTAATCTCCACTAACAGCGCCACAAGCATAAATCACTTCGCAGTGGATACTAATGTACTTAGCGACCATTATCCACTTAGACTAACTTACTTAGAGCCTGGTCATCACAAAACGCAAGCAAAGGATTACAACGGCCTTTTACACCAAGAGAACCTTATACTAAATAGACTGAATGGCTTCACCCTCAAATGGGGTAACCTTGATCAAGACGTAACTTCCGCAAGTATAATCAAAAAATGCATGACCTATATTGATATTTGTCTAAATCCCTTGGCCACTCCAATGGAAATTCTGACTAATTACAATGAGATAGTAAAATTCATCGGTACAGAATTAACCAAACCCAGGAAACAAAGTAATACACTAAGAAAAGGTTGGTTTGACTCTCAGTGTACAAAAACTTATTCAGCTTTAAAGAAAGCCTTAGCAAAAAAAGATCGAAACAGAGAAGAGATTGGACAACTAAGGAAAATATACAAGCTCTCACTGAGGCAGAGGAAAAAAGAGATACAAAGTAATCTCTGGTCCCAACTCCTAAATAGCAGCACACAAAAGGACAATGTAGCCTTCTGGAAAATCGTAAAATCGCCATTTTTAAATGGAAAAAACGACGGGCCTTCGCTGGATGTTGCAATAAACGCCGAAGACTGGGTGCGACATTTCACAGAGGTCTTCAGCAAGGACAAAACTGGAGACTTGGTCTCTACTCCCCAGCTCCTCCCTCCAGTGAACTACCCGATAAAAATTCAATTCACTATGAATGAGGTAACAAAGGCGATAAAAACTGCAAAAAATGGCAAAGCCCCAGGACCGGACTCTGTCCCAATGGACCTTTACAAATCACTCCCTGATCTCTGGTCCCCTCTTCTAACCAAGGTCTTGAATGCAGCCAAGGAAACCACCCTCCCGAACTCCTGGTCTACATCGATTCTGGTCCCCATATTTAAGAAAGGCAACAGAGACTCCCCCACCTGCTACCGTCCCATTTCCCTCCTGGATTCGGTCGGGAAGATGGCAGGGAGGATACTTCTAGACCGTCTCCAGGAGTGGTCCACAGAACACGGGGCACTATCAGATCTTCAATTTGGGTTCAGGCCAGGCCTGAGCACTGTGGACCAAGTCTTAAATTTAACACTGCTGGCTGGAAAATACATCTCAGCAAAAAAATCAACTCTACACATGGTCTACGTTGACCTTACGGCAGCGTTTGACTGTGTAGAACATTCAAAACTTTGGGCAATAATGCTACAAATGGGGATCGAGCCTGCAATCATAGACTTCCTGCGTGAGTTATATTCTGGAGCCACGGGAAAGGTTCGATATGGTCTGGAGGGCCAACTCACCGACAGCTTTCCAGTACAGAAGGGGGTCAGGCAAGGGTGCGTACTGGCCCCCTTCCTATTTACGCTCTACACAAACGGACTAGAAGCGGCCATGCTACAAGGCGTACAAGATCTCCCAGAAGTGGGTCGGCGACCGATCCCAGCATTGTTATATGCTGACGATGCTGTGATCCTGGCACGAACTCCGATCCAGTTACAAAAAGCATTAAACAACTACTGCACTTTCATGGCAAGCCTCAATCTAAAAGTCAATATAAAAAAAACTTTTGTGATGCACGCTGGTACTAAAAGGAAAAAAGTAAAGTCTATATTTGTGGATAAAATCCCACTTGAAAGAACTAAAACTTACTCATACCTCGGCATCACTATTGACGAAGAGTTTAACTGGAAACAAGCAATTACATCACGTAAGCTGTCTCTCTCAAGAACCATTGGTGCTTTAAAAGCGTTCTCCCTTCGCCTAGGAAAAAGACCTATAACAGAGATGCTAAAAATTTATAGCGCAAAATGCATCAGCACTGCCATTTTTGGTGCAGGAGTTTGGGGAACAGCCAACGCTGAACAAATACAGAAAATTGAAAACCTCTTTTTAAAATTCTTAATAGCAGTTCCTAAATCCACAACTACTTTCGGTTGCCACTTGGAACTTGGATTGGATCATATTGCAGACCTCATTAAGATTCAGCCCATTATGCTGTGGCGCAGAATATGGGCCACAGATGAATGTCATCTGACAAGAGCAATTATCGACGACTGCATGAAACTAGATTCTATGAACAAGATTAAGTGGCTAAGATACGTAAAGTCGTTTTTTGCGGATATTGGTCTTTCGAGGTTCTTTGAAGAACCTCAGTCAGTAACAGACGTATCAAAGAAAGACTTAAAAAAGCTATGCCTGTCCCATCTAACTCAACTGCGACTGATGTCCGAAATAGGAAAGCCATCTGTCCAACACTGCCTTATGATACAACTGACTCCATCTATCCAACCGTATCTGCAGTATGACCTGACGCAATTTGAAAAGTTCCTTCTCACCCGCTTCAGGTTTAATCTCTTTCACATCATGGTTTCATTCCCGTCACAGAATATTTGGACACCTAATACGATACTGTGCCCCTGTGACTCTGTTTCATTTCAGTCCACGATACATGTTCTTTTCTTTTGTAGATTTTATACGCCACTTCGCAAAAGGTGGATTACACCAATTTTAAAAGTTATGAAGATCCGCAGATGCCGCCCAGCATACCTGGCGCTGCAGTTTCTGGAAAACATCTTAGCAACGAAATCTGTCGTACACTACCTAAAACTGTGCCTCAGGCATCGCATAAACTTATGAAAAATAAATAGCTGCATCAAACACGGACTTTAGAGACAGTATAGTGCTCTCTGTGAGAGATTAATCTTTTATATTAATCTTTTATATTTTTGAATCTAATGATGTCAATAACTTTCTTGGTATTTTTTATTGTGTATATTTGTACTTTTATGGCTTTCATCACGAAAACCGAATAAAGTTCTTTTTGATTTGATTTGAACCTCTTGAAAGGAATCAATGTGGACAATGACCCCACCACCTTAGTGAGTCTAGACATAGAGAGCTTTTATGTGAGCCTCCCACAAGATTACATTAATGAAGTGATCAGCAGAGCACTAGCTGAGGCTTACAGGGATTTTCATACGCCCAAATAATTTATCATTGAGTGTGCCAAATTGGCCCTAAAAGAGAACTATTTTGAATTTGAAGGGGATTTGTTTCTTCAAACCAACTATACTTCCATGGGCAGCACTTTTGCGCCAAGTGTGGCAGGATTGTATGTTCATGATTCCGAACAGAAATTCATCCTCAATGAAAGCAATCCCTGCGGCACCCATATCTCCTTTTGGAGGGGATACACAGACAATGTCCTTGTCATTTGGCAAGGACCTGATGAAATACTTTCTGATTTCCTCACATGGATTAATGGGTGTGATAGGAACCTAAAATTCACACATTCCATTGGCAAGAAAGAAATGGTTTTCTTGGACATAACCATTATAAAAGAACAGGGCAGACTGGAAACAAGAACATACCATAAACCCACTGCCAGAAATAACCTTCTACAATTCAACAGCTTTCACCCTAGGGCACTGAGGGAAAACCTGCCCTATGGACAATACCTCTGCTTGAGGAGGAATTGGAGTAAGCTAGAGGAATACCAGTTCCAGGCAGTAGATCTTTAAAAAAAACTGACGACCCATGGCTATCCAGACAGAATTCTGAACAAATGCCAGAAACGGTCTCGGAATCAGCCTCGTGAAGCCCTCCCAGAGGACAATCCCAAACCCATCAATAAAATCCCACCTACTTGTGTGACCACCTACAGCACAGTCTCAAATTTAGTGACTAGCAGCCAGATTCATCATTGAAAATTGCGCTCGCAAAGGGCCAGATTCTGAGAATCTGGCCCTTTGCAAGCGCAATTTTTGCATTTGGGATTCATCATCCCAAATGCAATAATCGCTAATAGCAAAATCTCTAAATTGCGAGGAATTGCATTTAAGGAATCTCTATTTGAGATTCCTTAAATGCAATTCATTAACCATTTTTTATTTGCGAATTCGCAATTTTTGGCCGCTATTTACCGCGAAGTCTGACTTCGTGGTAAATAGCAAAAACTTAGAAATATGCATTTTAGTGCATTATTCTAAGTTGTATGTTACACACACACATGTCCTTTGGACATGTGTGTGCGCAACATCTGTCTACATTTTCATTTCAGGGGTGCTACAGGGTGTCCTTTGGCAGTGGCGGCTGGTGACATTTGAAAGTAGTGGGGCGTAAAAGTTCGGGATGAGTGCCCATTGGCGAGGGAGCGTAGCGAACGAGGCTAACAGTCGTAAGAGGCACATGGACCATCAGCCTCAGGTAGCTCCTTCTCTGCCCCTCAAAGCTCCTGGTGATGGAAGACTATGCTAAAGGTAGTGGAGAGGGATAACTAACAGTAAGGTAAAGGTAAATCATGCTAACGGCAGCTGTAACAGAAAAGACACAGTATGGTGGTGGAAGTCCATGCAAAAATGTAGTTTCATGTGATAAGGCACAGTATAGTGATGAAGACCATGCTTAAGGCAGCTGTGAGGGATACAGCACAGTAAAGGCTCCCTTCCTCTCCTGTACCTTCTCTGTCTGCAGCCCCCGGCTGCCTCAGGTCAACCATCGCCCGCTGTGCCTCTGAATGTACCAATGCTTGCCAACAATAGATTACAGTCAGGTCTGTTTCCGGTCTCTCCCTGCCTTTCTTTCTCCATTCGGCAGTCTCTTCCCCTCGCCTCTTTGCCTCTCTATGTTGCTTGCCCTTTGCCTCTCTCTCTTCTCTCTTCCAACCAGTCTCTGTCGCCCCCTTGCTTTTGGAGCCCCCTCCGTGCCTCCCCCCCTGCCCCCAAGTAAGCAGTCTGTCATGTCTGGTGCCACGGAAGTGATTCTTCGCTGAAATATGATGAATTCTCTCATTTTCCCCATGATTTATTTTCCAAAATGGGCTCATTATTTTTTAGAGTATATTTACATAATACATTATTTGGATATATATGCAACAACATAAAGCTGTTTGCCCCTAAAGAGATTCCAGCTTCCACTGTTTGGTTCTAGAACCCGCGTGAGCCAGCTGTTCTAGTGACCTGCAGGTCACTGCCCACCACCCCACCTCTAATTCCAAGAAGGATTGAATCTGCCCGCCCTCGTCATGGAGTACTGCGCCCCTCCCCAGTGGCGCAGAAAGGGTGCCTTGGGCCCTGGTGCAGGCAAGGCAAGCGGGCCGTCTGTCTGCTGTGCGACTAGTAAACGACACCAAAACACAGGGTTCATTCTGTCCCTAAAGCCTCTGCACCCGCTGCACCAGCGGTAGCAATGCCCCTGCCTTCTCCCTTCCTCCTGAGTCCTGTCAACTCATCAGTCTTGTGCCATTAAACATTTCAGGACAAACCCACTGAAGCGGGTGCCACACATGGAGTGGAGAAAGGATAACATTTAAGAAAGCACATGCAGTTAGGATTGTGAATACACATTTGCATGCAGATGATTCCACCACACACAAAATCTGCATGCATGCATTTCATGCATGAGTGCTCAGAAAAATCTATGAATGTTACTGCACATTCTGCTGCGGGACTGGAAGAGGTAGTAAATCTATCCTGGTGGAAAGGCTTCCCCCAGGACCATGCACTATAGGAGTAAAATTACAAAAAAATAAAGTTAGTGCATACTTAGGATTTCTGAGGTCCCAGCATATAAGGGAATAGAGTAAGGGAAGGTGTGCATGTTTGTGTGTCTCCTCCCCAACTGGATCACTGCTCCTGTTGTTGGTGAACCCTGACAAAACCAGACATAAACCATCTCTGCGAGGACCTGTGCGCTAGGAGGGCCCGTTCTATAGTTGTCTAGGTACTTTCATGCGAGTGTATAATGTATATATGTGAAAAATAAAATGGACTCTCAGTATCCGGTCACATTAGACTCGAAGACAGGAAACCTTAAGAAAAACTCGTGCAGCAATTGGTCAATATTTTAGATTCATGTTCATAGGGTATAACAAAGCGTACACTAGGAATGCATACATGTTAGCTGCTGTGTAAAGGCACCATTAACTTCTGCACGAAACACTTCCGTATGAAAAAGGTTTATGTGAAGTATTCTCAATAACACATATTTTCACATCTATGTTGACCAGTCAGTGAGTGGTGATGTTGACAAAAATTACTAGGGAGCTTATTTACAAGCCCCTTGAGCCGCCGCTACGTTCCTTTTTCCCCTATTAAAAGTGACGCACTGGCGGCGCAAGGGGTTTATAAATAAGCTCCTAGGTGTTCAAATTATTGCTTAGGTCAAGCACGAGCACTATGGTGATATTAACAGTCGGAACCGCTGCTTGCCAGCTATGATTTGCTGTTGAGACTCGTGCATTGCGCACCCTACCAGCATTTGGACTTCTACGGTCCAACCGTTCTAACCGGACTGAGTTTCGGCAGGAGTGCATTGCCTTTTCTAACCTGCACATCTTTTCAAGCTCCGTGCTCCAGAGTAATGCAGGCCCCCCTGCCTTCGTCACAGCATACAGCAGATGTTGACCATTGCACCTGGCTTTGGTCATTACACATAGTTCCCGTGTTTGTCACTAGGAGGGAAAGCCGCATTGCTCCATGGCTTGGCACGGGGACATAGCACTCATCTTTCCACCCGTCGTCCTGAGAGGCACACACGCACAGACCCACCCTGAGCTAGAGCTCTGTGCAACCCCACATTTTACCCACAATAATTGGTTCGCCTGTCCCTGGTGAGCTGGAGACCAGTAATCTCACCCCGGCCTCTTCAGTAATACCCAGAACTCGACACAGTTGCGGCCGGCAATACGGGCGGGTGAGAGGGGGGGACAGGTCCAGGAGTGTTGCGCAGGGGATGAAGGGTAATAAAATAAAGAAAACTTACCTTCCTCCTGAGTCGGACCTCGGCTCCTTCTCCACACCACGGGGCGAATCACGCGCCGTGCCGCCACCTCAGACACTCGAGTGTTTTTTTTTTAAATGCACCCAGACTGCGCGGTGGAGTCTCAGCCAATCCTGGCGCTGCATTAGCAGCACCACTGCGCCAGGATTGGCTGAGAGCAGGGTTAGTGCCTGCCCTTATGAGACCCCGGGGGCCCGGGTCCCTAGCACGCTGAGTCGCTGTTGGGGAGGGAGGGGAAGGTAAAGTACCATGAGGGCATGCGCGGGCAAGTCCAAAAAATGAGTATCCAGACAGTGACATGCGCAGACTGCAGCTGCACTGTTTGTGCACACTGCTGTACTGTGCTGTCAATCACTGCCACAGGCAGCCCCGCCCCCACACCTTCCGCGATGTCAGCCAGCCTTGTCCCGGTAATTGACGCTTAAGTTGAGCTAGGGTGTTGCCGGCAGCCGCAGAGAAGTTTCGTGCGCGCAATATGTACATTTTTAATCCTGCCAGTGCCTCAGCGTGACGGTCGTCCATGGGGGCTAGTGGGGCAACGCCCTAACGCCCCCAATGGACGCACCGCCACTGTCCTTTGGACACCCCTGGCACCCTTGAAATCGCATTCATTCCTATGGGCTTAGGCCCATAGGAATGAATGGGGAGTTATTCCTTATTTGCGATTAGCAATTTGCTAATCGCAAATAAGGAAGCTGTAGGAATCACAATTTATTTTGCGATTCCTACATGAATCCCGTTTTGCAAGTCCTTAATAGCGATTCCTTAATAATCGCTATTAAGGACTCGCAAAACGGGACAATGATGAATCTGGCTGTAAGTCCATAAACAAACATTGGAAAATCTTACACACTGGTAACAGGAAATGGGAAAAACACTTTTTTTCATTCAAGAGAGCTAGGAGATTGAGGGACTCTCTTGTCTCCACCCGTCCAAGAAAGGTGGACAGGGGCCAGACCACCACAGTACTTAATACATGGGGACTTCCAAATGTAATTGGACATTTTCCTTGCGGAAATTGTAGTGTCTTCCACTTAACAGCCCCAGCTAAAAGCCTTGACAGTGAACCGAACAAGACCTGGACACTCAAGTCACACACGAATTGTAATTGAACGTGGTATACCTTATAACTTGTCAGTGTGGATTAAGATATTTGGGGATGACAAGTAGAAAAGTCAAGCAACGCTTTTGTGAGCACCTTAGTACTATCCGGTGCAATAGAAATACCACCAAAATGACAGAACATTTTTTGCAAACAAATCACACCGCCAATGATCTAAGGTGAACTGTAATTGAACGGATTAAAACTGGTGCAAACACACAAAGCCTTCTTTTTGAGAAAGAACAACAATGTATATATAGATTTTCTTCCCACAAACAAAGGCTGAACAATAACATTCCGTGGAATTCGCTCAACCACAAATAAGTGAGACATGGCCTATGTAAGACACCATATAAAGGACACTTGACTGAATTTAACTAGACATGCCTTGCCTGGTACATTACTTATGCACTGTATTAGCCCTTAAAATGAACCAGGACGCACCAAACACTATTTCATTACAATGTAAGTCCGTATAATGAGCCATGGCATAATGGTGTCAGATGACACAGTATGTAACCTTGCACCAATGTAGGTTGACAGACTGATGCAATGTCCTCTAACCCACTAGAACACTTTGTATCCACTATACTTTATTTCAGCACAAGAGTGCATTTACCACCCATATGACAGAGGGATCTTAAAACGGCACTCAGTGGCACACCTACGAGGCTTTGTGCAGCTAAAAAAGGTTTGACTTCCTTTGAATATCTCAACACTGAAGGGGTTAACTTTTTCTCAACTACCGAGCTCACACACTTACGTCATCACTCTCAGCGTGATGACGCAGACATACCTCAGCACGAGCAAGCAACAGCATTTAAAGAACACCCGGCCAGGAAACACACTCATCCTCAGGATCCTGGACGAGGAACATATCAGGTGCCAGAAGCGAGAGTTTGGTCTTGGTATAGTGAGTAAAACCTTGGCCCGCAGCCTTTACAAGGTATTATTTCAAACTGAGTCATGTCATTTTGTGCTATAAAAACTTATGCCTCTAATTTTATCTAGAGTGTGACTACAGACCAACACCCCCAATAGGGTCCAAGGGGTAGGAATTAACTACGTCCCCCGTAAGCCTTATATTCTCTATTCTCCACCATGTGGGTGTGCTGAGGAGCTCCACGGCTGTGTGATGCTCCTCTCTCTTTGGTCAATCACGATTATCTCCTTGAATTGAACTAGGTGAGTCTGTGAGCTACGGTCTTTGCCAGATTACAATTGAATCACCACTAAGCACTTTTAAGGGGTAGATGGTTGTAAAGATTGTCTTGACTCACAACACCCCTTCTTACAGGAAAACACCATGCAATAAATTATTGCTCGTACTAGTGCAACACATGTGCACAGAACTTCACTGAAAATGGGCACCATAGTCATGAGAACCTATTACAATCATTGAACGTCCCGCATGGTAGCATGAGGTTCTGATTGTTACACCAACTAAGCTGAGTGCTAGTCTGAACTGCAAGTATAACCTGGATGTTTTCATATGTTGTTTTCTCTTCTAGAATATACATTTGTTTCCTTTCAGATAATGCTGAGAGCTTAAGTGTAAGTGTGCGGTTGATTTGACACAGGGATCGGTGCACCTTAGCAAGTGCACACCCTTGTGTCACCAAGGGTCCTGAAGAAAGCCCCGCAATTTTGCACGTGGAGGCTGAAACATGTAGACCTGCCTTTGTCACTTAAAATACTTATGGATGTCAATGGCTAATTAAACCAGCACGGACATCCTCCTTCATTTTAATCTTGCCTTATTACTCCTACGTAAAGTTTTGGGGACTAATAAAGGCAATTTGATATCACTTTGTCACTGATCGCTCACCCTGCACTACAAAACCTGCTCTGCTGTAATCAGGCATCGTAGCACACACAAGAGGCATTCGGCCGCTCGGGTGGGGACTCTATGATGAAGCATGTCAGGAACTAGGTTGGTAAGTGAGGGTTCTTTTAAAAACTAAGTGTTACTCCTTTGTTTCGTTCAATGCAGTAACTTGAAATTACTGCTTTTGTTGTTTAGATTTATACTTTAAGGGGACCGGAAGTGGTTCCATTATACCCTTTCTCTCTTTGTGTTTAAATATATGCATACTATACACCAGCATCACCAAAACAATGCATATAACAGCTCCAATGTCATAGTCTGGTATATCACTGATGAAGTACTGATGAGCAAAATCTCACCCTACCCATTGCAGGCATAGCACCAGAATGGCTTCACCTTAAAACTCCTTCCATTCTCTGGAAAATTTGCTTCAGCTCACACCCCTCCATCTTGGAACAGCCAGTTGCCAATGGTTGACGATGAACTTTAACACCCACTTGCAGTCGAGTAATTCCAGACGGCCACAGCACTTCAGTCCTCCAATAGCATAGCGAACTGCACAAAAAGAGGGCAATGCACTCATGTTCCCCTTCCGTTGCAGTGTAGAGCCCGGCGATGCACACTGTACTTTCTCACTGATCACAATAGTTTCTCTAATGAATTCAACATCCAAAACCACTGGAGGGCCACAACGCTGTTGACAAAGAATGTGGCAACTCCGACGTCTTCGTCGTAGACATTTGCGGCACCCACTGCAGCTCCAGCTAACAGCAGCCTGAAGAGTAACCTTGAGCAGTAAAGGTGGCAGCACGTAGGCGAGATTAGCGCTGTGTGGCTCACGGTGAGTGCATGCTCCCTCAACATCGCGGGACAGCACAACGTCGTGGGACAGCTCGCACTCCAGAACGCCAGCCGACATCTGTGCAAGGGCTTCATGCAACACCAGTAGGTTTTGTAAGGCATGCCCGCACCAGTAATTATGATAGTCCTTTGGCTCATTTAAATGTCGCTTATCATAACGGCAAATGGCCCACACTTCCCTGAGAATTACCATAAAGCCAACTCTCTAATGCAAAACGGTGGACGCTCTGTTAAAGTCAATGTTGACACAATGCAGCTGCTGGTTCCTCAAAAGAATGTGCGTCGCGCCTCCTTAACATTCATGTACCCCCTTCACTTCACATGCAGCAGCAACTGCTGGCTCACTCCGCATCAGTAGCGCCGGGAAAAGATGATTAGAAAGTCAAGTTATCACTGCAGCTCTTGTAAAATGTCTTGTCAGTCTATTGAAATACCAGATTCACTCCCTGGCAGTGGGTTGTCTGGTGGTTTGCCAGTCTTTGTTGATTCCAGATACAGGCTTTGGAAGTGGGTTGTCTGATGTCTTGCCAGTCTTTGTAGATGGCAGATTCATGCCCTGGCAGTGGGTTTCAGTGATTTGCCTGTCTTTGTAGATGAGAGATACACACCCTGGCAATGGGTTGTCCGGTGGTAAGGGCATTGGTGGGGCTTACAGGGCATTCTCCTTCTCTTGAATTTCAAGTTTCTTCATCTCAGGTTCAGTGGTTTCAGGTACACTTTATCTTTCCTTCTGCTCAGCCCATACACCAACTGACACTCTCCCTTATCCAGCATTCCACAGCATCACCACGCACAGCGCAAGTGCTGTGCAGTCGATACCTAAAAACTATGTGAACTGAGATCATCAGTCAAGTGGGGGCGGGGTCATTGAGCGTGGGGACAGGATCAAAGGTGGCTAAAATGAACGAAATATTATGGACCTATTTTGTTGGTTTTTAACCTTCAAATAACTGCACATAAAATAGCAAATACCTTAAATGAACAATAAATGCAAGGTAAGCTAATCAGTGAAAGATGCCTTTTATGATGTGAAGCCTCTATTTGTTAATGTGATAACTGCAGATATGTGTATGTGCATAACCAGAGAGCCACAGAATTGAATTCTGGTTTCTGCAGTGAAGAATAGTGACATAATAATCAAAACGAATTTGTAAAAGCACTCCTAATAACCCAGTGGGTTATCCAGGCACTTGTATGTCCCAGAAGTCTTAGTCAAACAGCCAGGTCTTCATAGCTGCCAAGGTTTCAGATTGCTCATGTGTGACATTTTCATAATCTCAGTGTAATTATGTGTGACATTCAACGACTATGAATGACACTTTCTCACGAGCAAATTCATGCATTAAAGTCTCTTGAAACAGAAAAATATCCGAAATTACTGCCATTTGAGCAACGAGAAACTCAAGGAACTCTGTTGCAGGTGCTTTTACACCTATTATTTCTAAATACACAGCAGCCTTCGACCCCTCACCTCAGCGGTAGGTGTGACTGAACCACAAGTAGCAAAGTGATCTCTGTGTCAAAACCAGTAATCTTATCAGCTATCCACATAAAATACAGTTCTGTGCTATGCTGGTACACGTTCTTTGCAGCAGGCATATTAACTCTCTGCACTACTTTATGGTGAGAATCAAAATTGCCAGAAGACAAGAAACTCCGACTTCTCATCAGCAGAAGTATTAATCCCCAGCATTATCTTTGTCTTACAAAGTCTCACAGTGCTGGGAAAATAACGCCTGCTGCTTTGGACTGCCACTGTAGCTGAACTGTATGTGGGGCCACAGTCACTGGATGTAGAAAGCTGCTCAGACAGTGTAACTTTCATGTGGAGACAGAGGTCAGTTGTCAGTTCGAAGAGTGCTGGCTGCCACAGTGACAGAAATTATGCTCCTCTCTGCAGACTGTATAGTTCAGCACCTGCTGTAGATTAATGTCATGGTGAGAGCCCATGGCTGGACTTGCGGTGATTTATGTTTCCATGTTGCCCTGAATAATATATATATTATTTTAACATTGAAGCTACACAGAACCCACTGGAGGGTAAAAATCAGCTCGAAAAAGTTCCAGCATGCATTTAAACCTTAACTTATCTGAGAGGCACGCCAGATGCCTTTAAAATTACTAGCATGCAGGGAATGTTGGAAGCTAGTATTGCTGTGAGTTCAATGTCAGCCTATGAATAATGAGCTAGGTCAGGGCTCGGAAACGTGTTAGGCAGAGGAAACGATCAGAATGAAATGCCAGTTATTGAAAATAAAGGATTTGGATAATCATTTGCTGCAGAGTGCGTCCTTATTGAGGCGAATAAAGAATGTAACTTCTGGAGTGCTGCAGTGGGTTGTTTCAAGAATAAACCGGATGGTGGTTTACTGTTGAGTACGTCCTCAATGCTTTCGGGCGTTGGTGAAGAATATATATATATCAATATTATATATATATATATATATATATATATATATATATATATATATATATATATATATATATATATATATATATATATATATATATATATATATATATAATTGGTGAAATAGGCACTGGCCTTTTGTAATTGTGGAACCGTATGTTTGTGTTTACAACATGAAAATATGCACTTGCACTTCAATGATCAAATCTTTGTGTATATCGAGTGTCATTACCGAGTTATGTTCACTCCTATTTAGGGATTTTAACATTTGTCTACTTGTATATTGGCTTTTAAGCAGTATAACAAATGTTTTTACCTGTGAAATATCTGTTTCCGATGTATTTAAAAGTGTTAAAATGGCCGCCGAATTTACAAACAACTGAAGTTGGTGATGTGAGTCCTTTTACAGTTTTTACTACCTTTCACATGCATTATAGGAGTGTTCCACGACAACGCAAAAACATCGTGATCAAGGGAGTTTGACTCCCGAAACGCGTTGATGATATTGCTGTAACTTAATAAAGAAGCCTAAGAAACGATATTCGTGAGTGCCGGATGATTTTCTATGTGAAATGGAACTGGTGTTGGAAATCTTATTTTCAGTATATATATATATATATATATATATATATATATATATATATATATATATATATATATATATATATATATATATATATATATATATATATATATACTAGCAGCCCGCCCCGGCGTTGCCTGGGGCAGAAGGGTGCTGGGGGCAGCATCGCAGCAGGAGAGGCGCAGCAGAGCGGCTGGGAGCAGCAGCGCGTACTTACAGTGTTTCCTTGCTACGGTTTTGTCGGTCCTGGCCGCTTCTGCCCACGCTCGTGTCCGCTGTTTCCCCCGACGTCCCAACTTTGAGGAAAAGGCTTCCCAGCACTTATGGCCCCCGCCCGTCCCTCCGCCCGTCCCTCGGTGTGCACCCGCAGCTCTTGTCCGCTGTTACCCCCGACGTCCCGACTTTGGGGAAAAGGCTTGCGAGCACTCATGGCCCCCGCCCGTCCCTCCGCCCGTCCCTCGGTGCGCACCGGCGGCTGCTTCACTTACTTCAGCCGCTGCTCCTCATGTATTTAATATGACTTGCGTTATTTTGCACATAATTCCGAGTTTGCCCACTTGGGCTTAATAGACCTTCTGGTCACATCTGTAGTAGTGATGGAATTGGTTTTAGCCTCCCTGTAAATATGCGTTTTTTAAAACTAGTTGGATATGTTGATATTATGCAATGACCAACCGTAGTTTATATACGCTTTTTACCATGGTTGCAGGGAAGCTTAGTCTTTTGCATTTGCAATGATAGTGAATATTTATATTTTTAAAACATTTTAGAGCAATATTTATTATGTTTTATTATCATTCTTAATTGCAAATGTCAATCAATTACATTTTACATTGTGTAAATAATGTGCAAAAGCTGCTAATTGTGATTATAACGATTGCTACGCACTTTAGTTTATGTCAAGGCACTAAGTCATGAAGTTTTTTATTTATGTCTATGACTTTCAATGGCACAGTGCACTTTAAATTTGCTATTCCGCCTCCTTGACGCTGTCATGTGATCAAGGCCTCGCCAGGCCGAAACGCGTCATGGCAGAATGGTGTTGGGTTTGAAATAAATCTTCACGCACGAGAAATTGGGTTTGCCTCGTCTTTTCCGTATAATTGGATGATGGGACGACAACCCGCCCCGGCGTTGCCCGGGGCAGAAGGGGGCTGGGGGCAGCATCGCAGCAGGAGAGGCGCAGCAGAGCGGCTGGGAGCAGCAGCGCGTACTTACAGTGTTTCCTTGCTACGGTTTTGTTGGTCCTGGCCGCTTCTGCCCACGCTCGTGTCCGCTGTTTCCCCCGACGTCCCAACTTTGAGGAAAAGGCTTCCCAGCACTTATGGCCCCCGCCCGTCCCTCCGCCCGTCCCTCGGTGCGCACCCGCGGCTCTTGTCCGCTGTTTCCCCCGACGTCCCGACTTTGAGGAAAAGGCTTGCGAGCACTCATGGCCCCCTCCCGTCCCTCCGCCCGTCCCTCGGTGCGCACCAGCGGCTGCTTCACTTACTTCAGCCGCTGCTCCTCCCCGCGCTGCTGAGTTTACCGCTCCACTGCTCCTCCGCTCCTCCGCTTCTCGCCGCTCCTCACCGCTTGTCCGCCGCTCGCCGCTCCTCCCCGCTTGTCCGCAGCTCCTCCCCGCACTCATGTCCGCCGCTCTTCCTCTTGCTCCTGAACGCCGCTCCTCCCCGCGCTCCCGATGTCATCACGCACGTCGCGGCCGGCGCTACTTGCAAGGGGCTACTTTTTTTTTATTCCTAAATTTATTAAAGAACGTATATTTTTTATTTTTATATAGCCTATGTCCTTCTGCTGGCCCTGAGGTTTTCAAAGATGTCTTGGGTGTTTGGATTGGTGGTCTACTTTTCGAGTTTACCTGGCTCAAAGGACACAGTTCTCTCTTTCTAATAGTAGTATAGATTCCATCAAAGAAGGTTGCCCTCGGTGAAGGCGCCTCACACGCAGAGTTACTCCTTTAATTGAAGACTGCAGAGTCGGGGTTTGTTGCTTTTTGATCTTTCATTTAAAAGCTCAACACGTTTCAAACATGAATGTCCTTGATCACGGGCTAAGGTGCAGAGCAACTGCCAGCATTGAATTGGAACACCTGATATACTTTCAAGTCCCGCCCCTTTTGGGCGCATGCAAAACATGCATGATTGTACTTGTGGTCCCATACAAATATTGGAAGCTGCGGTTTGGTGAATACATGAATTTCAATAAATATTAATATTAATGAAGCCAAATCAATGTCCGATTTACCACCTCAAGTCTTGCCCAAGTGGGCCATTCTGACCGTCATCCAACTGTCAGATACGCTCCACAGGACCCGGATGATGATTATAAGGCCCACCTCCAAACGTCACAAACACTCCGAAAATATCAACAGAGTATTTGAGCCATTAGGTGAGGGGTAAATGCAAAATAATAAACAGGGAAGGAAAGGAAAGGGTCAGCTGGGAAAGGGATGTACCTGGAACGACAAAACATACAGGGATAAGAACACCATTCATCCAGCAATTCAATCACCAAATGTACTTCCTTAATAAGTCAAAATACCTGTGTGTATAAGGTTAGACTACTGAAATAGGCTTCTCAGATCCACCTCTTGGCAGTAATGCTTGTAGCCTATATGAAATATAAACATAGTGAGACCATAATCATATATACAACTGAAGCAAGAGAACCTGGTATGATTCCCCCTATCCTACCATTGGTTGGTGGTTTATCTCTTTGTATAAGGGGTTCCTGAGGTGGTCTTCCACCAATGAAGTAGAAATGAACTGTGCTGAGAAAGTATATGAGCGAGTAAGAAGAACCACAGAACACGGTAATGCGTGGGATGCAAGAACCACTGCACTCCGCTCTGTTAAATCCACTGCACTCAAAGAAGTCAGCAAATAACACACAGATACTGAAAGTCGAAGGTATACAAAGGAAAGAACAGAATGTTGTTGAATAGAACTATTCCAGAACAATTCCATAAGAGCACAACATCCCAAGAATCAATAGTTCGCTCATACGGCAGCGTGTAGCTGCGACCGCCACCGCGCTCCGCATGCGGATTCTATAAGTTCACACACAACCTAATAGGTCGCTGGTTATGGTTACACGGAGCTGCGACCGCCACCGTGCACCACCTACTTAATGTAGCTGGGGATAAGTAAGTTAAACGTTATCACACACAAAAGTACACAAAGAAACGGCAGCGTGTGGTGCTCCCTACCACTTCGCTCCGCTCTCCGACTTGCCTTCACGACAAAGAACTCAAAAAGGATGTATCTTCCGATACCAATAAGAAACAGCAGCGTGTGGCGATTTACCACTGCTCTCCGCTCTAACGAATACCAAACTTAGGGAAAGGCGCTGCAGTTCCTTCACTGCACGCACCTCGAATACGGCAACGCGTGGCAACAACCACAGCGCTCCGCTCAAAGTCGATCTAAGAAGGGCGGAGAACCGCTCCTACCCTTTCGCCGGTGAATCAGCACGACAGCGCCCCAGGCGTCCTCAACAGCAGAGCGGGGAAGTCCATGCTTCGACTCCGCTCGAATTCCAAACCCAGAATAACACGCAACAGGAAGCGTGTCTCACAGTCTCATATAGCCTCAGCCAAGGCTTCTGGGGATTGTAGTTTTTTCTGCCCTAAATCCAACTTCCATATATTAAGGCCCTCCTAGCAATGCAATGCAGGCGCTTAGACGGATCCTGACAGTATGTCCTCCCTTTCAGCGCCTACTAGGACCAGGCCGCATAGGAAACCTACGGTGGAATGAACGAATGGCCTCAGGAGCATGGATGTTGGACACAGATTCCCATGAGTCGTCCTCAACCGAATACCCCTTCCATGACACCAGGTACCACAGTACACCCCTACGAAACTTTGAATCCTTGATGCTCCGCACCACATATTCAAAACCCCCATCACACAACACCGGGGGGGAGCCCTGCGCCTGGCCGAGAAAGCAGGCTTCAGCAGGTTGTAATGGAATACAGGGTGTATGCGTAGAGACCCAGGCAATTTCAGTTTATAGGCCACAGGATTCAGCTGTTTCACCACCACGTAAGGCCCGATGAACTTGGGGTGAAAAATGATACGAAGTTTGATTCTAATGTTTTTTGTAGAAAGCCACACCTTATCCCCCACCACATAGGATGGACCTTGTCTCCTCTGACTATCTTCAAACTTCTTATACTCTCTCTTTGCCTTTATTAAATGAGACCTGATTTTCTTGTGAATGGCCTGAACCTTACGCATCTGTCCCAAAACAGTAGGCTGATTAGCTACAACCTCAGGAATAGTAATGGGAAGGGTCCTAGCATCGTACCCATACGTAGCACAAAAAGGAGACACACCCAAGGAACAGTGCCAAGCATTGTTGTAGGCTACTTCAGCCATCCACAATAACGAAACCCATGAATCGTGAGCATCCGCAGCGTAACACCTGAGATATTTCTTCAGAGTTTGGTTCAGCCTTTCTGTTTGTCCGTCTGTTTGCGGATGGAAGCTGGTAGAAAGAGAGGAGCGAATACCCAGGGTCTGACACCAAAACTTCCAAAACCTGGCAATAAACTGTGGACCCCTATCGGATGTAATGACTTCGGGTACTCCATGCAGCCGGATGACATTGGTCAACAGTAATTGAGCTGTTTGTCCTGCCGTAGGCAGATTCACGCAGGGTATAAAATGACCCAATTTGGAAAGACTGTCGATCACCACTAGAATGGCGGTCATACCCTGATCCGGGGGTAGACCGGTAACAAAGTCTAGACTAATAGTCTGCCAAGGTCTTTTTGGAGTAGGTAGTGGAATCAACAACCCTTTCTTTTTCCCTGTCTCATTTTTTGCCATGGCACATTCACTGCAGGATCTCACCCAAGCGATAACGTCCTTCTTGATCGTGTCCCACCAAAAGTATCTTTGCAACAACTGCATAGTCTTACACACACCTTGGTGTCCAACCAACTGGGAATCGTGACACCATTCAAAAGCAGTTTTTCTCATAGCATAGTCTGGAAGAAACAACTTATTGTTTTGAAAAGGTAATCCTTTCTTCAAAGTGCGACCACTCCCCTTGGTGGCCCAAACAACTCACTCTCCCGGAGTCTTTGCCCGGCAGATGTGATCCAAGAACGTGTCAGCTTGTACCACACACAATACCTTTTTAGGATCCACAATGGCCTCAAGTTTGGATACCTCGGTAGATTCCTCCCCCTGGTGTTGTCTGGATAGTGTATCAGCCTTTTTGTTGTCTGCCCCAGGACGAAATGTGATAACAAAGTCATATTCTGAGAGGAAAAGCATCCACCTCATTTGTCTCTGAGTGAGGTTACGGGCGGTTTTCATGTACTGTAGGTTCCTGTGATCAGAGAATACTGTAACAGGAAAAGCAGCCCCCCCACAGGTGTTGACACCATTCTTGAAATGCATTTTTTATAGCTAACAGTTCTTTTTCCGCTATGGTGTAATTTCTTTCTGCCAGGCTAAGCTTCTTTGATAAATAAGCCACCGGATGTAATTGCCCCGTGAGGTGATTTCTCTGAGACAATATAGCCCCTACCGCTTTGTCTGAAGCATCTGCTTCGACAATGAAAGGATATTCCGGTTTAGGGTGTGCCAAGATAGGAGCTGTTGTGAAAGCGGCTTTTAGGGTCTGAAAAGCTCTATCAGTGACCTCTGTCCATTGGAAAGGAACCCCTTTTCTTAACAATTTAGACAAAGGGGCTGCCACCTGAGAGAACTGTGCTATGAATCTACGGTAATAATTGGAAAACCCTAGAAAACTCTGCACATCCTTAATGCTTGCAGGGACTGGCCACTCTTGCACTGCCTTCACCTTTCTTTCCGACATCTGCAACCCAGAATGACTCAGCACCACCCCCAAAAATTCCACTTCAGGCACACTAAACTTGCATTTAGAAAGCTTGCAAAACAGTTTTTTCTCCCCTAGCTTCTGCAAAACCTGAGATACCTGAACATGGTGCTGTGTGGCATTGTCAGAATAAATAAGGATGTCGTCTATGTACACAACAGCGCAAACATCCACAAACTCCTTAGGACGTCATTAAGAAAATACTGAAACGCCGCAGGGGCATTACACAGCCCAAACGGCATGACAGTATACTCGAATAGTCCATAACGAGTCTTGAAGGCAGTCTTCCATTCATCACCTTCTCTAACCCGGACCAGGTGGTATGCTCCCCTCAAATCTAGACGTGTGTAAATCCTAGCATCCTTCACCTGATCCAGTAAAACAGAAATTAGAGGTAAGGGGTATCTGTTTCTTACAGTGTTCTTATTTAAAACCCTGTAATCGACACACGATCTCAACTCCCCATTTGCTTTTTTGATAAAAAAACAAAGGGGAGGCAGCAGGGGATCTGGAGGGACGGATGAACCCTATGTCCACATAATGATCAAGATATTCTCTCAAATGTGCTGTCTCAGGGACAGAGAGGGCATACACACGACAAGAAGGTAGTGTAGCCCCGTCCACCAAGTCTATCCGACAATCATAAGGTTGATGAGGAGGCAGTTGTTCAGCCATACTTTCACTGAACACCTCTTCGTACGCCTTATATTGAGGGGGCAAAACTACCAGTTTTTCTGCAGCTGTGGCCACTACAAATGGTAGATATGACACTGCAGCCTTCCTTACAATGGAGGAAACCACATGCTCTCTGCATTCCTCGGACACAAACCGGACCTCCTTTGACTTCCAATCAATCGTCGGATTGTGGTGACTCAACCAGGGCATACCCAGGAGAACCTCGTATTGAGGCGCCTCTATGATATTCAGTTTTAATTCCTCTCTATGATGACCTTCTGGTACTTCCACTGATAGCACAAGGGTGTCTGTTTGATCGGTGATCTTTCCTGATTTCAACGGTTTCCCGTCCACGGCTAGTACTTCCTCAGGGAAGTCTCTGGGCACTCTTTCTAAAGACAAGGCAGATACCAACCCGCTATCTATGAAGTTTCCTGTGGCTCCGGAGTCAATCATGACTCTCACCTGATGCTTCTTAAACTGACTCTCCAAACACATGGGAAGGAGTATGTGTGTTTCTGACTCTAATAGAGTCAGTACTGTTAACGAAGGGATCTGGAAAGGCGGGGAACCCTTTTCTGATGTAGACTCTACATTTCCTCCTTTCTCAGAGGTTCCCATCGCTGTGATGGCCAACCTTTTGCTTCGATTCCATACGCCACTTGTCTTTGGCTTAGTAGGGCATTTCCTAACATAGTGACCTTTTTTTCCACAGTAAAGGCAAAGCCCCAGGGCTCTGCGATGTTCCTTTTCTTCTTTGGACAGAGGGGCTTTGACCGCCCCTATCTCCATAGGTTCGGAACCTTGTTCTGAAGCCGTCAAAGCCCTTCGTGGGCTAGAGTCCGACCCTAAGAACCCTCGATCCCATCGTCTCCTGTCACCCCCTCTTTCACTCAACCTGCCATCCAGACGTAAGGTCAGATTTATCATGTCTGCACAGGTAACAGACTGGGGGTCTATCTGCGCTATGATGTCCTTGAGTCCGTCCCTCAACCCTTGATAAAAAAGGGACATCCTCTTTTCCTCCGGCCAAGCAGTTTCAGCTATCAACCTGTTGAAATCTGTCAAATAGGAAATCAGATCTCTCTTTCCCTGTCTAAGTGTAAGTAGCTCTCTGTCTGCACTGAAGGTAGTGGCCCGGCGATCAAACACTCGCTCAAATTCTGCCCTAAACGCCGTCCAATTATTCAGCACAGGGTCATCATTGCGAACTAAAGGTACTGCCCAATTAGCAGCATCTCCAATCAAACAAGAAATGGCGAAAGCCACTCTAGAATGGTTGGTCGGAAAGGAGGCCGACTTGCATGAGAAGTGCAACATGATTTGTGTTAAAAAGACTTGGGTTTTAGACGGATCCCCTGAATACCTCTAAGGGCTAGCGAGGGGTATAGGAGGTGGAACAGTAACCTGGATTTGCGAGGGAGAAGCATCAAAGGGGTTCCTGCTTAACCTGTCCACCTTATCTCTTAGGACAGTTGCCTCAGCCTTGGAAGCAACAAGTTCTTGTTGCACCAACACCAAAGCCTGAAGCACATCCTCTAAGGTAGCCATTATAACCCCCACCCGGATCGGGTGTAACTAAATTTGTGGGCGTGTTATTCTGTCAGATACGCTCCACAGGATCCGGATGATGATTATAAGGCCCACCTCCAAACGTCACAAACACTCCGAAAATATCAACAGAGTATTTGAGCCATTAGGTGAGGGGTAAATGCTAAATAATAAACAGGGAAGGAAAGGAAGGGGTCAGCTGGGAAAGGGATGTACCTGGAACGACAAAACATACAGGGATAAGAACACCATTCATCCAGCAATTCAATCACCAAATGTACTTCCTTAATAAGTCAAAATACCTGTGTGTATAAGGTTAGACTACTGAAATAGGCTTCTCAGATCCACCTCTTGGCAGTAATGCTTGTAGCCTATATGAAATATAAACATTGTGAGACCATAATCATATATACAACTGAAGCAAGAGAACCTGGTATGATTCCCCCTATCCTACCATTGGTTTGTGGTTTATCTCTTTGTATAAGGGGTTCCTGAGGTGGTCTTCCACCAATGAAGTAGAAATGAACTGTGCTGAGAAAGTATATGAGCGAGTAAGAAGAACCACAGAACACGGTAATGCGTGGGATGCAAGAACCACTGCACTCCGCTCTGTTAAATCCACTGCACTCAAAGAAGTCAGCAAATAACACACAGATACTGAAAGTCGAAGGTATACAAAGGAAAGAACAGAATGTTATTGAATAGAACTATTCCAGAACAATTCCATAAGAGCACAACATCCCAAGAATCGATAGTTCGCTCATACGGCAGCGTCAAGCTGCGACCGCCAACGCGCTCCGCATGCGGATTCTATAAGTTCACACACAACCTAATAGGTCGCTGGTTATGGTTACACGGAGCTGCGACAGCCACCGCGCACCACCTACTCAATGTAGTTGGGGATAAGTAAGTTAAACGTTATCACACACAAAAGTACACGAAGAAACGGCAGCGTGTGGTGCTCTCTACCACTTCGCTCCGCTCTCCGACTTGCCTTCACGACAAAGAACTCAAAAAGGATGTATCTTTCGATACCAATAAGAAACGGCAGCGTGTGGCGATTTACCACTGCGCTCCGCTCTAACGAATACCAAACTTAGGGAAAGGCGCTGCAGTTCCTTCACTGCACACACCTCGAATACGGCAACGCGTGGCAACAACCACAGCGCTCCGCTCAAAGTCGATCTAAGAAGGGCGGAGAACCGCTCCTACCTTTTTGCCGGTGAATCAGCACGACAGCGCCCCAGGCGTCCTCAACAGCAGAGCGGGGAAGTCCATGCTTCGACTCCGCTCGAATTCCAAACCCAGAATAACACGCAACAGGAAGCGTGTCTCACAGTCTCATATAGCCTCAGCCGAGGCTTCTGGGGATTGTAGTTTTGTCTTCCCTAAATCCAACTTCCATATATTAAGGCCCTCCTAGCAATGCAATGCAGACGCTTAGACGGATCCTGACACCAACTGTATAAAAGCATTGTCAACGCATGTATCGATACCTATATAACTATGCAGTTACATGAATAGGTCACAATCGTCAAAGTAATATTGATTGTTCATTGATACACTACTGACAGTCCCGCCCATGTGGGCAATTATAAGCTGTATAATACAAAAATGTTGGATCATCAAACATAGCAAAATTAGAACCAATACAGGTACGTGGATGGTGAACAAATACATGATAAATTTGCAATAACGAGAATTCATTTCAACTCGTACTGTGCAGTGATAGTCTCAATTAAAATCCGACAATTCTACCCCAGTGGGTTAATCATAAAAATTCTTTGCACAATTCTAGTCTCAGTTTCCCATAGCAGATGGTTCCAAAAACCTACACCCCTTGAAAACAAATGTGCAAAAATGACAAAAACGAAAAACTATTACCATTAAAAACCTTCCAGAAAGAACTTGCAAAGTATACAGACATGTACATGAATTATTTCAAATACTCACATCCTTGGATAAATCAAATACTCAGATAAATCAAATACTCAGGTGACCTGCCAACTCCTCACTTGAATTGAGCCCCTTCGGTATCGGGGTCTCAAAATCACTAGCTCACAGTTGAAAGCCCTGGAAGATCTGAAAGCCGATAGTTCTATGTTATCTGGCAATCGGATAAGGGCAGTAATGTTTGTATTTTGGGTAAAACAGAATATTTGGCTGAAGGGATGCGGCAGCTTAATGATGCAAACTGTTACTGCACCTCCAGTAGGAATGAAATCATGGCCTTGAACAGGAAATGCTTGTGGATTGGAGAGATAGGGGTCTTTTGGAGTAGGACAAGTTTAATTATCTTAGATGTCCTGTCAAAATTGTATAAGGATGCCCAAAATCCTCCTGGCAGGCCGATTGTTTCGTCAATTGGCTCATTGCTGGAAAATACCTCCAGGTTCATTGATCATTACCTAAGACCCTATGTAATGGGATTACCAGCTTATCTACGTGATACCACACATTTTTTGACTATAAGAGATAGTATGCATTGGGAGAACAAGTGCACTCTAGTGACCATGGACATGAACAGCTTGTATACAAGCATAAAACACCACTTGGGTTTGCAAGCAGTGAGGCATTTTTTAAAAACCCGCTCCATTTCATTATTCTTCTATTCTGAAATGATTATAGACATGATTTATTTTTGTCTTACTAATAATTTTTTCATCTTTGATCACACCATCTATAAGCAGTCACAGGGCACGGCCATGGGCACCTGCTTCGGCCCCAGCTATGCAAATTTGGTCATGGGCTGGTGGGAGGAGCAGGTGGCCGCATGGCTGGAAGAATTTGGGAGCTGTGTAGTCCTGTGGCTGCTTTTTATAGATGACATGTTTTTCATTTGGAATGGTAGTGAAAATTCTGCTAGAAGTTTTGTACATAAACTCAACAATAACAGCTGCAACTTGATATTCACAGAACACATCAGTAGAACAGAAATAGAATTTTTGGATGTGTAGATTCGTATTAAAAAGAACGCATTAGAAACCAAGTTGTTCTGCAAAAAAATGGCAGGCAACAGCCTTTTACAGGTGAGAAGTGCCCATCCTCGCAAACTAGTGTACAGTATCACCTATGGGGAATTGCAACATGCAATAAAATGTATATTGGTAGCACAATCCATCGTGCTAGAAAACGGGTGTTGGAGCATTTACGTGCCATCGGACACAATGACAGACATTATCCGGTGGCACACCACTTCTTTGATTGCCATTACCAAGACGAACAGCTATTAAAAATGCTGGTAATCGATGCTGTAAATGTGGATGTTAGAGGTGGAAATCGTGAGTTAATTCTGAGGAAATTGGAATCAAAGTATATAATTGATTTTGAGACCCGGATACCGAAGGGGCTCAATTCAAATGAGGAGTTGGTTGTTCACCTGAGTATTTGATTTTTCTGAGTATTTGATTTACCCAAGTATTTGAGTATTTGAAATAATTCATGTACATGTCTGTATACTTTGCAAGTTCTTTCTGAAAGGTTTTTAATGGTATTCGTTTTTCGATTTTGTCATTTTTGCACAGTTCCAGGCACTTTTCACCTTCGTTTTCAAGGGGTGTAGGTTTTGGAACCATCTGCTTTGTGTACCTGCGCCTAGAATTGTGCAAAGAATTTTTATGATTAACCCACTGGGGTGGAATTGTCGGATTTTAATTGAGACTATAACTGTACAATACGAGTTGAAACGAATTCTCGTTATTGCAAATTTATCATGTATTTGTTCACCATCCAGGTACCTGTTTTGGTTCTAATTTTGCTATGTTTGATGATTCAACATTTTTGTACTATACAGCTTATAATTGCCCACATGGGTGGGACTGTCGGTAGTGTATCAAAGAAAAATCGATTGTGACCTATTCATGTAACTGCATAGTTATATAGGTATCAATACATGTGTTGACATTGCTTTTATACAGTTGGATGATGCTCAGAATGGCCCACTTGGGCAAGACTAGAAGTGGTGAACCAGACAGTGATTTGGCTTCATTAATACTAATATTTATTGAAATTCATGTATTCACCAAACCACAGCTTCCAATATTGTTATGTACAATAGCATTTGTTGTTGTGTGTAATTACACACTTGAGATGGCCGCCATATTTCTACATCTAAATCACGTGGTGGTGGTTGAGGACCATTTTCACTTATGATATATGTATTTTAAAAATGGAGTAACGAAATGTAATTCGTATTGCCATGAGCAAGGCGTAAAGCCGAAACGCGTCGGATTGCCATTGCCATTAAATTGGCTACGTGAAGCATACACGAGTGTCCGAGTATTTCTTCGTCATTTGGGAGAAAGTAGTTGCTGATATATATATATATATATATATATATATATATATATATATATATATATATATATATTTATATATATATATATTTATATATACATGAATATATTACCTACTGGCGGTCGCTGATATATATATGATATATATATATATATATATATATATATATATATATATATATATATTTATATATATATATATATACATGAATATATTACCTACTGGCGGTCGCCAGTAGGTAGTTATAGTTTGGACCTATTTTTCATAGGGAATCCGCAACATTCTATTTGGAATAACTTTGGTGCCGGTTCACGAATCTTCACGAAATTTTGAAAACTAATGGCCAGGTCTGGTCCGCTCCTATCCTGAAAGTCTCGGGATGATTCGTAAAGCGGGGGCCGAGAAAAAAGGGGGTCCCAAAACGTGTTTTCCCCATGCAATTTTCCGTAGGAAACATTCATTGCGGCTACATCCCGAATTGCTGAACGGAATTACACCAAATTTGGCAAGGAGGTAGTCCTTAGTTCAGACTCGTGCCTTTTGCTTAAATGGTGTAAATCTGTTCAGTAGTTCCTGAGAAAAAAGTACATATATATCTATGGCCGCGGTGGATCCGCGCATCCTGAACGCACCCTAAGCGCACCGTCCCGATCACACGCTCAATGCTAATTGGCTGTCAAGTGGTTGTCAACATTCAGAACCAGGAATTATTGACAGCCATTTTGTGCCTCGGTAGATGCGAGGCTGAAGAAGTCAGTGGAACAAGTGTGCAAAACGTAGAGATACCCTGACCCTCTACACCTGCTTAGGGGGTCCTACAAGGACTACCAGGGCCCCCCAAATTTTATATATTTTTTAAACGGCAAAGTGTGCGCAGGGTGCGCGGATCCTGCTATAAATAAAATAAAACTGAGTTTCTTTAATAATTAGCCCCAGGGGGGCAAATCCCGGGGGCAAAATTATTAAATTATATGGGGGGGCCGAGAGGGGCCCCCCAGCCCCGGCGACTGCCACCCCCAGAGCTTCCCCCAACCACTTACAAAATAAGTGGTTGGGGGAGGCTCCAAGGTCCCCCATCAAAATACGTGGGTGGGGGGGCTCAATGGCCCCCCAAGCCCCGGGGACCACCACCCCCGGGGCTTTGTATATTGTGGGACTGGGGCTGCATGGCGCCCTCCTGGAGCCATTGCGGGCCCTGGGGACCGCCACCCCCCAGGGCCTGCTCCTGCAGTGTCCCAGGGTGCCAACCCCCGGGACACTGCTGTTTGCTATGAGGAGGCGGGAGTCTCACGGCTCCCGCCCTCCCATAGCAAATTTGGTTTGGATTTTGAAAGAGAGAGCAGGGAAACTTGCTCTCTCCTTCAAAATCCAAACCAAATTGCTTTTCCACACGGGGAGCTGCATATTAGCAGCTCCCCGTGTGGAAAAGCAATGCTGGCTCCTGAAGGACACGGGGAGCCGGCTGGGATCGTGGGGGCATTGGGGCTCCTCCCACGGTCCCCAACATTTTATAAAAGCCCTAGGGGATGGGGTCCCCGGGATAATAGAAATTAGTGATAGGGGATATTTATTTTTTTCCGGTAAAATTAGGAGTCGCGCACCCAGTGCGGCGCTCAGTGCGGCCCTCTGGTGTGCACGCATTGGATGCACGACTCCTAACTTGTACGGTGCGCGACTCCAGCATGTTTGTGCACGACTTCTACGCGTTGGGTGCACGACTCTGACGCGTAGGGTGCACGACTCCAAGGAAAAAATTTAATATTTTTCAGATATGCATCAAGAGCCCTTGTGTTTATTGAGAGATTTTGGTACCTACAAGTAAGTACCTATGCAGAGTCTAAAGTTGATGAGGAAGACTCTGTTACCCTCATCTGTAAAATGTACACCATCTCTCCTATAGATGCCATCCAAATTGAAACGTGGATTGTTGTAATGTAATGTAATGTAAAGGGGTTTTTGTATAGCGCAGACTATCCCTCCACGGAGCATCTTGGCGCTTTGAGGTGGCTATGCATAGATGGAATAACACTAGATCAGCTGTACATCAGGGAGAGCAGATTGCTTTATACTAAGCTCTTGCATAGTGTATCGGGTAGGCTATGTTGTGGTAAATGGACCCCATCCTATAATCTCAGAGAAAAGCAGAAACAGATTTATTGACATGTTTCCTAGCTTTCTTAATCTGTGGACACAATTGATTGGACCAGTTCCATTTGTGCCTTTGACATATGTTAGAATAGACAAAGGCAGTTTGGGGGAAAAGTGACATAAATTCTGCAAAGGTGTCCTTCATAAGCATTTCCAGACCTACCCCAGTCAAAGTGCCTAGGTCATTGCCACCACAGTGCACAGTTATGAGGTCAGGGTGTTGGAGATGCAAAAAGGATATAACCAATGGCATCAATTGGTGCCACTTTAACCCTCTCTGTCCAATCCATTTAATGTCTACATTTGGCAAAGCTAGGTCTTTGTCCATGCCTCTATTTTCTGCATACCTTTGGCTCCAGAAAATATAGCTGTGTCCCACAATCCACACTCTAAGCATCTTGAAGGGAGGTCTGGATGCACTCAGAAGGTGTCTGTATTTGAAATGGCAGTTTGAGAAGTGAGATTTTTCTAAAATGGTGGATAAGATGCAGTTTTGAAAAAAGAAAATAAACGATTGGCTGTTTGAGAGCATTCTAGTCTGAAAAGTAGGTTGCATATTTCTGTTTTATGAAATGAAATGTAAACTTAAAAAGCGTGGTTGCTGCCCAGGGGCGTCCAAGCGCTGACAGCCAGTAAGAATTGCTTAACAGAAGAGAGTTGCTGAAGAGTTAATGTGGAGCATTAAACAGAAAAGTCTTCAACTGTTTCCGAAAAGAGGAAAGGTTGGAGTTGGACCTAAGTTGAAAAGAATGTGAGTTCCACAGCTTGGCGGCATTGTGGGTGAACGTCCTGCCGCCAGCTCTTGCCTTTTTTATTCTAGGAACTATGGCTATACATGCCTGGCTCGAACTGAGGTTTCTACTAGGTTGATACTGTGTCATTAGGTCCCGGACAATCACCGGTCCTGTGTCCCAGAAGGCTTGGTGAGATATACACATGGCCTTGAAGGTGATTTTTTGTCGTACTCGAAGCCAATGCAGACTGTTCAGTCCAGGTTTGGCTGACTGTCTGCGCGCAGCTGGAGCAATGTGCGAGACGCACAATTTTGCACTATCTGTAGCTTGCGCAATGTGTATTCCGGGGCACCGAGATAAAGGACATTGTTGAAGTCTAAACGGGACTGAATCAAACCCTGAATGCCCACCTGCTTTGCCTCCATAGGCAAAAGAGGGAAAACTTTCTTCAACATCCTAAGAAGTCCAAAGCAGGTTGCCGAGAGTTTTATAGCCTGGGTATTAAAAGATAGGGTTTTATCCAGCCAGACCCCAAGGCTCTTTATACTGTCCTTGGGTATTGGGGGGGCGCCAGGAGTTGAAAAAAGTGGGGTTTGTGGGACCCAGGAGCATCAGCTCTGTTTTGTCCCCATTGAGCTTGAGGGAAGAGGAAGTCATCCATCCCTTTACCTCCTCTAAGCATTTTATCAGCCCACCTGAAGATGACAAACTAGCCTCCTGCGCCAAGGAGACCACTAGCTGAGTGTCATCCGCATAAGAGATGATTTTAATGCCAAACGGACGGACAACCTCAGCCAGTGGTCTCATGTAGATGTTAAAAAGCGCGGGGCTAAGGGAGGAGCCCTGTGGGACTCCACAGCTCAGAGGTCTGCTCGTGGATACTGTGTCTCCATCAAAAACCTGGAAGGACTGTTCCTCAAGAAAGATTTGAGCCATAGCCGTGCTCTGCCCACTATTCCGAGATTCGAAAGACGGCTCAGCAAGGTGTCATGGCTGACCGTGTCGAATGCCGCGCTTAGGTCAAGGAGGATCACTGCCACTGATCCCCCTTGATCCAAGATCTTTCTGGTTTCCTCAGTGACTGCCAGCAAGCATCTGGGTGGCATCTAACAGCTGGTTATTCTCGAGACAATTCACCAGATGGAGGTTGATGTATCTCTCGAGAATTTTGCTCACCCATGGGAGCAGAGAGATCGACCGGTAGCTACTAAAGTCACTGGGGTTCAGATTGTTTTTTTTAGCAGAGCGCGAACCATGGCCCGCTTCCAAGCAGGAGGAATGGTACCGGAGATGATGGAGGCGTTCAGGAGGTCCCTGATGGTCGGTAGAATGACCTGAGATGCCAGCATCATGATTTTTGGGGGTGCTGGATCACGTGGAGACCCAGATTTTACCTTGCGGGCTATGGAATCCAAAGATTCAAGGTCTAGTGGTGGAAAGTGATCCAAAGTTATCAAGGATTGAGATGGAATATCCCCCGGATTAGTCCGACCCTGAGCTGTGGGATCTGGTGCTATGGAGAGAAATGATGAATAGATTGTATTAACTTTCTGGTGGAAAAATTCTGCCAAGTCATTGCAGTGGGATGTGGTTTTGTCCAAATGCGTGCCAGGAGAGGAAAGTTTGGTGAGATTTTTCACTATTTGAAAAATATTCTTCGGCTTGGACTTAGCTCGCATGATTTTATCAGAAAAGTACATAGATTGGGTAGATTTGACCTCAGCTTTATAGATTTTAATTGCCTCTCTATATTGGGCTTTTTCCTCCAGTGAGTAGCCTAGCCGCCACCGTCTTTCTAATTTCCTGCAGTGGCTTTTCTTTTCCCTAAGAGCCTCTGAATACCAGGGGGCGGTTTCTTGGGAGCGTTTCAATATGATTTTACATAAGGGTAGAGTGGCCTCAAAGGATTGTGCGATCCAGTCTTCATATTCCTGATTGGCACACATGGGTCCTCATTATAAGAGGGCTGGTCAAACACGAGTCTGCTCGACCAGGAATCAACTGGTAGCCGAGCCCAAGTTCTAGCCTTCCTTACAGTGGGTCTAGGGGGGACTGGCTTGAGTGTGGTCCAGGTGAAAGGCACAAGTAGATGGTCAGTCCATGGGAGGGAGATTGGCAACCCTGCCACAAGCTCTGTGCAGTTACTGAACACAGGGTCCAGTAAGTGGCCTTTAATGTGAGTAGGTGCCTTCACTCGTTGGATTAATTGTAGTGCCGCTAGATAATCTGCAAGTGTCATGGCAGTATGATCCAGGGCGACATCAAAATGGAAATTAAGGTCCCCTAACAAAGTATAATTAGAGGCAGTACTAACCCGTTCAGCCACAATAGACGGAAGGAGATTGTGAAACTGTTTAGAGGGTCCCGGGGGGCGATATACAACCGTGCCTGAGAAACAGTTGTTAGGGGAAAATTCCAGGCTGAATGCTAGGCTCTTGCATTCTGGAATTACTTCAGGAGTTACTCGACAGTGATATTGCTCTTTGTATATGATGGCTAGACCTCCTCCTCTCCCTTCAGGACGATCTTGATGAATAATTTGAAAGCCTGGAGGAAGGGCTGTCACTAAGACAGGATCAGAGTCCGTCGCAAGCCACGTTTCTGTAAGAAAGACTGCATCTGGCATACGTTCCTCTAACAGAAGGGCAAGTTCCACCCTATGTTTTGGCAGGGATCTGCAGTTTAGCAAAACCATACAGTAATCCTGTTTCGCATCCCGTAGCTGTATGGGCTTAAGGATCTGTTTACACCTCGGACAGATCGCTGGTAGCTCTGTAGCATAATAAGGGTGCAAACAGCATTCAATTCCCAGAGGTCTCATACTGAGAAGAGCTTCCGCGCTATAATACCTGACCTTTACTGGCTGAGATGTAGGGGGCATGGCCCTCGGCCCGGTCCAGGCGCGGACGGGCTTGCCTTTGGGGCGCCTTCGGCGCGCCGCCGGTGAACCCGATGCGCCCGCCAGCTGAGCGGACGGTGGGTCGTCAACTTTATATACGTTGTGGAGGAGGGTGGGAGGCGTCCTACTGCTGGACCGCTACCCTTCCTCCCACCAAGATGGCGTCCGCCCTCTTTGCCTCCCGGCGTCAGCGCCTCAGTCGGGTGCAGGGAACCTCAATGTGACGTGAGTCTCACACCAAGGGGTCCGGAAACGTGCTAATTAAAAACAAACAGTTTAAAATATTTATAATGTTAAAATCAATAGCCTATAATTCTGCTAGTAAAATACCGTAAAGCAAGAGGGATAGCGAGAAGAGCCCCCGGCTTCCGCCTCAGGGGAGAAATAAGCAGTTCTGAATAAAAACGGTAGAAGGCCCTTAAGTATTCTGGGAGGGCGGGAGGCATCCTACTGCTGGACCCCTACCCTTCCTCCCACCAAGATGGCATCCGCCCTCTTTGCCTCCCGGCGTCAGCGCCTCAGTCGGCTGTGCTGGTACAACAATCGGGTGCAGAGAACCTCAATGTGACGTGAGTCTCACACTAAGGGGTCCGGGATACGTGCTAATTAAAAACGAACAGTTTAAAATATTTATAATGTTAAAATCAATAGCCTATAATTCTGCTAGTAAAATACCGTAAAGCAAGAGGGATAGCGAGAAGAGCCCCCGGCTTCCGCCTCAGGGGAGAAATAAGCAGTTCTGAATAAAAACGGTAGAAGGCCCTTAAGTATTCTGGGAGGGCGGGAGGCGTCCTACTGCTGGACCGCTACCCTTCCTCCCACCAAGATGGCATCCGCCCTCTTTGCCTCCCGGCGTCAGCGCCTCAGTCGGCTGTGCCGGTACAACAATCGGGTGCAGGGAACCTCAATGTGACATGAGTCTCACACCAAGGGGTCCGGGATACGTGCTAATTAAAAACGAATAGTTTAAAATATTTATAATGTTAAAATCAATAGCCTATAATTCTGTATGTTTCTTATAAGGTTAAGGAAAACTGTTTGAAAGGAAAATTACATAAGATAAGGTGATATTTTGAAAAGTCAAGCACACTTGCTGTTTGGATTACCAACATTGCGTGCTGAACTTGTGACCTGTGTGCTCAGTTAAGTGTTCCATGAACTGTTACTATGGTAACGGGCAGCGAGCAGATTGGGGGTATGGTTCAAACTTATGTCAGTTGGAAAGGGTTGAAATGTGTAAGCAATAGGAATGTGTGTTAGCTTTTGAATTAATGTGGGAAGCAATGTAATTTGATATTTACATGTATATGTTTGCAGAATGAGAGGAAAAGTTTGCCATTTTTTGGTTTTGCTAAGAGCAGCACAGTACAGAGATTCTGTATAAGAAAATCTGGTGTGTGACTGACATACTTCTTAATCTACAAATCTATTTGAAAGGTGAGTTATTAATTTGTGAGGGGTTGTATGTGGTGTGTTTGTTTTTAATGGGATTAATGTGTTTCTCCTGGTAAAGTCCAGGGAGTAGTCTTGCTTGTCTAGAATCACATTGTGAGACTGTGTTTATTCGGGAACCATTGTGAAAGAAGCATTTGGTAACTTCATGTGTTTGTTGAAAGGTAACTGCTTTAAAACTTGTAATGATGTACAGTTTCAGTAGCATTAGAAGCCAGTCATTGTTTATGTATTTGTAAAATGCATAAGGCTTCCACAGTAAAGTGCACTTCTAAAATATGTGGAATGTGTGCAGTCATCTCACCTGTTCCAGACTACTAAATGTTTTTTGGTAAAGTGCAAGGGATACTGTTATTTGTCTAAAATCACACTGTGAGCCAGTGTGCATTTGGGAAACTTGTGAGAGAAGTATTTGGTTGCTTCATGTGTTTGCAGACACATAAGTGCTTAAAAACCTTTCTTGTTGTCAAGTTTTGATAGAATGAGAAAATAAACATTGCTTATGTATTTGCACAATAAGTTAGGCTTTAACAGCAAAATGCAGTAATGAAATATGTGGAATGTGTGCAGTCACCTTAATTTTTCTATATTGTTAAATGTGTTTTGATAAAGTTCAAGGGATAGTTTTGCTTGTCTAGAATCACACTGTGAGTCTGTGTACATTTGGGAACCGTTGTGAGAGAAGCCTTTGGGTACTTTATGTGTTTGCAGATATATAACTGGTTAAAAACCTATCATGTTGCCAAGTTTTGGTAGAATTTGAAAGCAGTCATTGGTTATGTATTTTAAAATGTGTTAGGCTTGTACTGTAAAGTGCAGTAATGAAATATGTGGAATGTGTGTACTCATCTAAATTCTTCTAGACTAGTGAATAGCGTTGCTTGTCTAGAATCACACTGTGAGTGTGTGTGCATTTGTAAAGCATTGTGAGAGAAGCATTTGGTAACTTTATGTGTGCTAGTACTGCTGTAATCATTCAGTCATTATCCAAGTACTCATGCAGCGATTCAGGGCCTTAGCACATGTACTGCTTCAAACTGCTTTGAACTATGCATGTAGTGGTCTAACCACCTTCACACTTGTGTTTCAGGCCTACATTTCACCAGTCAGTATCCATGCACTCCAGCAAACACCCAGTCACTGCTCTTGCAATGCCATAGTGACTCTTTCAGTACCATGTACTAATCCATTCACTAAAGTAAAACTCAACCAATTAAGAATTCACCCAGTGTATCTCCTTATAGTACTGTAATCATTCAGTCAGTATGCATGTACTCATGCAGTGAGCCAGGCTTTAGGGCACTGAGTGCTTCAAACTCATATAGACTATGCATGTAGTGGTCTAACCACCTTCACACTTTTGTTTCAGGCCTACATTTCCCCAGTTAGTATCCATACACTCCAGCAAACACCCTGTGACTGCTCTTGCAATGTCTTAGAGACTCTTTCAGTACCATGTACTAATCCATTCACTAAAGTAAAACTCAACCAATTATGAATACACCCAGTGTCTTTGCCTATAGTACTGTAATCCTTCAGTAAGTATCTTAGTACTCATGCAGCAAGCCAGGCCTTAAGACATGGACTGCTTTAAACTCCTATGCACTTTTTCTAGTGAAATTCACTATATTCTGAGAATAGCAAAAAAGGCAAAGAAAATAGTTTGTAAAATGTTAAAATTATATTGTGTTGTAAAAAATATATTATTATATATTATAACTGTATTTTTTTCTTTTCTTTCACAGATCCTAATTCTAAATTATGAAATTTGCAGCAATTTAGATTATAAAAAACAAGTGAATGAAATGTGTAGCGTTTTTTATTTCTATTACTGTGATGGTAAGTTTAACTAAGTATTAAAATGCACAATGGCCTGTGTTTGCACACAGGTGAACAAAGGGGAGATGGAAGGAGTAGATATGTGTAGAAAAATGCTCTATGGGCGTTTTAAGTTTCAGGATAAAGTTAACTTGAATACTATCTGTCACTGGGGGCCAACTAACCCACCAGATATGTGCAGAAAGTGCTAGAGAGTTGCATTGCAGAGAGGTATAAAATCGAACACAGTTTCAGAGCACCTCTCTGCAACACACCTGTATGGTATTCAAAAGAGAGATATGGTGGGCTAGTAGGGTCCAGGGAATTTCAGGATTAAAAGAGACACCGTTCTTTAACTTTGCACATGTCACATCAGGCCCCATACCTTCCCTTCACTAATCTATAAACATTTCTTATCAGTTTGCCAAAACGTAAGTACTTATAAATTTATCTTGTTCTCTGTTTGCAGTACTGAAATTACTCTACTTATTACTCATATAGTTAAGAGTTGGCCTACCCATTAACCCTAGATCAAATTAATTTCTTTCTATACTATGCAAACCGATCTGCAAGAAGCTACAAAGTATTAATACAGTCTTGAAAACACCCAGTTTATACCTATGTAGTTTTGGAATCTCACTGTTATAGGATATCATGTGACCTGAAACAAAAAGATTTGATTGGTTCATAATATTTCCCATTGTGCCTATTGAAGAAGCGCAATCATTTCAATCATTCTTCTTTGAGCATCTTTGGAGAGATAACTCTGTGCTTACCTCATGTCACTCTCATGCTATTTTTCAAACAATGAACTAGCAATATGTTCTTATTGTAACTGTCTGCAAATACCTAAGCCCTTATGGGGCAAATTTAGAAGCATCCTGTGCCAACAAAATGTCAATTTTGTAACATAGTTATAGCGCAAAACACTTTCATATTTACAAAGAGAGGAAAATGTACTATGTGTACCTTTTCTTCTCCATGTAAATAGACCACATCATACACACCACTTTGCGTTGAAGGGGCGTTCCATAGGTTTTGATTTGTGTGTTTGCACAGAACACTCATAGAACAAGACACATCTCCAGATTTATCATAAATCATAAATATGGACATGTGTGTGAATGCTGCACCATCCTCCAGTTGGTGTAGCAAGGCGCAACAAGGAGAATTATTTTCATTTCTCCTCATTGTTTCTCTTTGAATGTATGCTAAAATGCACAGCATACATTGAAGAAGAAAAATGCCTTCACAGATTCTTTTTGTGCAGGAAGGTGTGTCTTTTTGCACAAAACAAACTCCACACGACACAGATATCCTTGCACCATGGTGCAGGGGTGCCTGTGTCACCACATGGCTGCAGTTTAAGCAGCAGTTAAGAGGGAAGCACAGGCTTGCAACATATTTATGTACATATGTTGCATCTCTGTGCTTCAGAAGTACCACAGCACGCTGTAGCTAAAGAGCTTACAGTGTCATGCTACAGCACTTCCTTATAGTTCTGCACTTATACATTCACCATACACCACAAATCCATTCTTTCAGTCAATTATGCACTATGCATACATTCATCTAAACTTTCACACACTGGCATACAAATTTAGCTCTTTTTTAACCAGAGTAGTTAGTTCTGAAAAGAACTTTTTTTTTGTTTTTTGTAGTTGTATATATTTTTTTGCTTTTTTGAATGTTTTTTTGTTTTTTTAAAAAGAAAAAGAAAGTTAACAGGATGAACAAAACCATGAACTTTGCGGGGGAAAAAAATAACTAGCATTGATGATTATCGATTGCCCTGCAAACTAAGCCTACAGATTGCTCCCCATAACAGATCAACCGTTTGCACTTCACACAGTGCATTTTAACTTTCCCAAATTGGGGACGTATGTCTGGTTGCGATGTTGAAGGTGATGCTCCAGAGATCCTTGGAATTGCTAGTGTTGGGGCTGTATTTTGGTGTAGTGTTCTGCATCCTTCGTGAGCATAGTTCACAGGATGCAGGGATTGGAGGTGCTTCCGCATACTAGCAGTGCCACAGGAGTATTTTTGTTAGGATCTCCTCTAGATAGCACAGCCTGGCAAATCTTACATCTCACCTTGGTGGCATTAACTTTCTTTTGTCCCTCCGGAAAAGTGAAAAATTTCCATATGATGGATGAGTATTTTTTGGGACGGGTTGGTTCTGGTAGGAATCCCTCAGCAGCAGAATGATCAGAATCAGATGACGCTTGTTGTGGTGAATGAATGAACGAATGAAAATAGATTTGTAGAGCGTAACTAAACCCGAAGGCATCAAGGCGCTTAAGATGGTAAACTGTTTGTTCAGAAGAGGAGTGGGAGCAAGTTATTGGCAAGCTTCCTGAAAGAGCCAGCTCTTAAGTGCTTTGCGAAAAAGGGCATGGGAAGCAAGCCCCTTGAGGTCATCAGGGAGGGTGTTCCAGAGTTTGGGGGCGAGAGCTCGGATGGCCCTTCCACCCCATCTGGCCTTGGAGACTCATTCAAGGCACAGTGCGTAAGGCAGAGGGCCTTAAAGTTTATGCTAGCCTGCATGGGGAGCCAATGCAGGTTCTTCCTGATGGCCGAACTTAAAGAGTGTTTCGGGGCATCGATGACAAACCGGCCGCTGCACTTTGCACAATCTGAAGGCGTTGGACCAGGCCGATGTTAATGGCTAGATAAAGTGCATTGCAGTAGTCCAGCCTGGATGATATAAGAGCCACTGCAACCTGTTTGCGGGCTTCAAAGGAGAGGTAGTGGGTGATTTTTCTTAAAATCCTTAGAGCACCACAGCAGGTGGAGACTGTCCTGCTAACCTGTTTCTCGAGGGAAAGAGTGGTGTCCAGGATAACACCCAAATTACGGGTGGAGGAAGAGGGCGTGGGGCAGATGCCAAGGGCAGGGGGCCACCAGTCCATTGACCAGGTCTCATGTTTGGCTCCAAAAATGAGGACCTCGTTTTTTCCCCCATTCAATTTAAGGAGGTTCTTGACCATCCAGTCAGCGACCGCCTCCATACAATTTTTAAAGTTAAGGGCTGTAATATCCACAGATTGTGTTATGGAGACCATGATCTGTGTGTCGTCAGCATAGGAAAGAACTTCTAGGCCAAAGGACCTTACAAGCCTGGCGAGTGGGGCCACATAAATGTTAAAAAGCGTAGGGCTCAGAGAGGAGCCCTGGGGGACCCCACAATACACAGGCTTGATTGGTGAGATGAAGTCGCCAAGCTTTACCCTTTGCTGCCGTTGGTCGACGAAGGATGTGAGGAGGCTGAGTGCGGGGCCATCTACACCCATCCTGCTAAGGCGGCTGGCAAGGATAGATGGAAAAAGGGTATCAAATGCCGCCGTTAAGTCAAGCAGCACCAGTTGAGTCGTTTGGCCACTATCAACCTTGGCCCAAATGCTGTCGACAACAACAGTGAGTGCTGACTCGGTGCTGTGTGCCCTTCGGAAGCCATGCTGAGAGGGGTCTAAAGAACTGGAACAGTTGAGGAAGGCACTCAAGTGGTGGTTAAGATGTGCCTCCAGGAGCTTAGCGGGGGCAGGGAGAAGGGAGATGGGACGAAAGTTTTTTTAAGTCCCCGGGTCCAGTGTGGGCTTTTTCAGAAGGGGTTTGACAATGGCCGTTTTCCACGTCGAGGGATAAACCCCTTCAGAAATAGCTAGATTCATGACCTCCACCAGAGGGGGCATAAGTACCTGCCTGCATTCTTTCAAGATTTTTACAGGACAGGGATCAAGCGGGGATCCGGACTTAAGCCTGTCCAAGTGCACACTAAGGTGGCCGGGGGTAAGAGGGGGAAAATGGGTGAGCCGAGTGGAGAGCTCGGTGGCTTGATTTTCCAGAGTTACGGCAGATGAGGGAGGGATCACGGGGTTGAGGTTGAGGGTTTCCAAATCAGTGTAAATATCCAAGATTTTTGTGTGGAAATCCGATCGCATAGATCTTGGGAGGCTATTATGGGGTCGGGAGCCTGAAGGAGGGATAAAGTGTTGACTATATTGAACAGGTCTCTGGGTGAAGTAAGTGAGCCAGTTAGTTTAGTAAAGTGCACCTTCTTTTCAGCCAGCACTGCCGCTTTATAGCCCTTAAGGAGGGTTTTATGTTTATCCTTCTCTATTGGGTCCAAGTGTGATCTCCATAATCTTTCTTGCCTCCTACAGCCCTGTCTAAGGGTCCTAAGGGAGTCCGAGAACCAGGGGGCTGAAGGTCCCACCATTCAAGTCAGAGGCCTCTGAAGTCATCTGCGGCGTGCCACAAGGATCGTCACTCAGCCCCACCCTCTTCAACGTATACAGGAGCCCCCTCGCTACCATCGCACGCCAACACAACCTCAACATCATCTCCTACGCTGACGACACTCAACTGATCCTTTCACTCACCAAAGACCCTAACACCGCCAAAACCAATTTACACGAAGGAATGAAAGAAGTAGCCGAGTGGATGAAGCACAGCCGTCTGAAACTGAACTCTGACAAAACAGAAGTCCTCATCTTAGGCACCTCCCCCTCCACCTGGGATGACTCTTGGTGGCCAGAGGCCCTTGGAAAAGCACCCATCCCGACGGACCACGCACGGAACCTGGGCGTCATCCTGGACTCCTCACTCTCGATGACCAAACAAGTCAACGCCGTTTCATCATCTTGCTTCAACATCCTTCGCATGCTCAAAAAAACATTTCGCTGGATCCCCACCGAAACTAGAAAAACGGTCACCCACGCACTGGTCACAAGCCGCCTGGACTTCGGAAACACCCTTTACGCCGGTACCACCGCAAAACTCCAGAAAAAACTCCAACGCATCCAGAACGCATCAGCCAGACTCATACTAGACATCCCGCGTAAAGAACACATCTCCGGTCACCTGAAAAACCTCCACTGGCTCCCCGCAAATAAGAGGATTACTTTCCGCCTCCTAACCCACGCACACAAAGCACTTTACGAACTTGGACCCGAATGCCTCAACACACGACTGTCCTTCTACACCCCCTCCCGTCAGCTACGATCCTCCAACCAAGCCCTCGCCATTGTACCTCGCATCAACAAAACTACGATGGGTGGTAGATCCTTCTCCTACCTGGCAGCTAAAACCTGGAACTCACTTCCCACTCACCTTCGCCTTACTCAGAACCACCTAGCATTCAGAAAGCAACTCAAAACTTGGATATTCGACAAGTAACTCCCCACCCTTTCTCAAGCGCCTTGAGACCCTATGGGTATGTAGCGCGCTATATAAATTTTGACTTGACTTGACTTGACTGGCTGTATAGTTTTGGCGAGCCGGGGCGAGAGATTCGACGGCCTCCGCTAAGGTATTAGAGAGCTCGAGAGCCGCAACTTCGGCATCTTTTATAGGCAGGGTCGTGCGTTTGGATAGAAAGGGAGTAAGGGTCTCATTACTTATCTTCCTAAAATTCCTCCTCAAATCCCACTTGTTGCGGTCCGGCTGGGGTCCAATGGGAAGAGGAATTACAAATTCAAGGGGAACGGCCAGATGGTCAGACCACGGCAGGGGGAAGGGGGATCCAGTCTGGAGCCGGGGGTCGTTAGAAAATACCCCATCCAGGGTATGCCCAGCTAAGTGGGTCGGACTGCCCACTAGCTGCAGCAGACCGCAGGAGGCTAGGGAATCTAACAAATGGACGGTGTCAGGCGACTTGCGGTTTTCAAGATGAAAATTAAAATCCCCGAGGATGGTAAAATTAGGGGTATCGATGTAGGGTTCTAGAATTTTTAGAAGTTCGAGACAAAAAGCGGACCTGGGACCAGGGGGTTTATAGATCAGAATCCCTGAAAAGGAGACCGTGGGGGAAGGATTTAGAATAAAATGCATAGCCTGAAAGGGGTCGTGCGGGGAGGACAAATAGGAGGTTATCGAGCTACGGTAAAGTATCCCGAGGCCCCCTCCCACGCGCCATATTCTATCCATTCTGGCCAATGCATAGCCTTCAGGGATAGCGTTTACTAAGTCCGGCTCAGAAGAGTCCATGGCCCAGGTTTCGGTGATGAAGACCCACGGGGGTTGCTTGTGGGAGGTGAATTCCTTGAAAGTGATATTGCTTTTAACAAGTGAGCGGGTATTGATGAGAAAACCGGTGTGGATAGGCGTAGGAGGAGGACCTGGCCTTAAGGAGGAGGGCAGATATTTACCGGTATCCGGGGCCTGCTGGTGGTTAGCTGTCTTAATCCAGTAGCACTCGGGAGTCATTGACAGCGTTTCTGGAGTGATGGTATGATGGCAAGGTAGGCGAGGGGGTTTGAGGGCTTGTAGGGTGCTAAAAGTATAAAGGGGTTCCACTCTGGTAGGAGGGAGAGGGGGGAGCGTTCCTGGCCCCTGTCGCCTCCTTGTCGCTGACGGGCGCAGACGGGCTGGACTTAGGCTTGACTTCGGCACGACAGCGGCGCCCGCTGCACGCGTCAGCTGCGCGGAGAAGTAGCCATCTTCCTTTGTAGTCCCGTGTACAGCGCAAGAGCGCTGGGACTTGTAGTTCTTTCTAAAGGTCTGCCTTGTAAACAGATGAGGCGTCTCCGGCCACAGCACCTAATCGTCTGCGGCAAGCGGAGGGGACAGTGCGGGAATGGGAATGTGAGTCAGACAAGAATTGTAGATTTTTAAAACAGCATAACACGGCGCAAACAAAGAGTAAAATTGAAACAAAATTTTTTAAAAAGCAGCAGGCTAGTTATCACCCGGCTTTCCGCCTCAGGTGAGCTATGTTACTAACAAAGTACAGTCTTCAGGAGCAATACACGTAATCTTTTACCCGGCTGACCACCCCAGGTGAGCAAGGAGTCTCGCGAGAAAGCGAGCTCCCCTCCCTTTGTAGTCCCGTGTACAGCACAAGAGCGCTGGGACTTGTAGTTCTTTCTAAAGGTCTGCCGTGTAAACAGATGAGGCGTCTCCGGCCACAGCACCTAATCGTCTGCGGCAAGCGGAGGGGACAGTGCAGGGAATTTGAGTCAGACAGGAAATGTAGATTTTTAAAACAGCATAACACGGCGCAAACAAAGAGTAAAATTGAAACACATTTTTTTTTAAAGCAGCAGGCTAATTATCACCCGGCTTTCCGCCTCAGGTGAGCTATGTTACTAACAAAGCACAGTCTTCAGGAGCAATACACGTAATCTTTCACCCGGCTGACCGCCCCAGGTGTAGCCATTTTTCTCTCCAGAAAGGAAATTCAGCCCTCCAATAAAGAAAAAGGAGGTTCTTCTCAGCTCAGGTCTTCTCCCAAGGAAGGTCTAAGAAGAGTGACTGAAATGGGTAGGGGTTTTCAATAGTTAGAATAGGAAGTGTTATGAACCAATCAAATCTCTTTTTTTGAGGTCACATGGGGTCCGCGCACCGTGCGCACACGCAGCACGCGCCCAGCGCGACTTCGCAAAATTGTATTTAAAAGTAATATAAGTTTATTAAAAGTAAAAGAATATTATTTTTATAATTAGCGCAGATAATGTCTTGCCTTAATATTTATATTAAATACATATATATATATCTTTTTACACATTAAAAAAATTAGTGAAGTTGTGCACCCACAACGTTGAACTCGTATATGACATCACTTGGGGTCGCACGAGCGTCGGGTAGCCTAATACGTAAAAGTCGCGTATGCGCTTGAAGTCAAGTACGGGTCGCATAGCAATCACGCAGAGAAATAAACACCTATCGCACAACCTACGCGGATCCTACACAACAATCCTAAAATGGCACTAGGTTTCGCACAGTAGTTGAGTAAGGTGCGCTTTGGGAGCGCGACTCCCCAAAACATTTTGGAAAAAAACGATAAAGAAAATATTATACATATATTTTAAAAAATATAAAATAAAATAAATAAATATTTTTAATGTAAATATATATATTAAAAATTTGTAATGTCATCTAAAAAATAAGATATCTAAAAATAAATAGATAAAAAAAGTAGTGAAACAATATAAAAAAATAAATATATTAATTAATAAATTTAAAAATTATCATTGAAAAAACCTTTGAAATTCACTGAAAAAACCATAGGTTTCAAGCCTGTTATAGTTAGGAATTAGAATTTAAAAAACCTTCGAAATTCACTGAAAAAACCATAGGTTCCAGACATGCTATAGTTAGGAATTAGCATTTAAAAAACCTTAGAAATTCACTGAAAAAAAACATAGGTTTTAGGGCTGTTATAGTTAGCTGGACATTTCACTTGTACAAAACCATTGAAATTCCTCCTTTATAGTTAGTTGTATGAAGTATAACTCGCGCACCCGCAATCCACTGCTGATGATGTCACATATTACATCATTCATGACATGGTCAGTGACATCACTGATGACATCACTGATGGCATCTTCAAATGACATCACTGATAACATCACTGATGACATCATTGATGACATCATCCACGTGACAATCTCATACATCTCATCATACACTAGTATAACCTTTTAACACTCATTATAAAATATGGAGTACCATATTTGAAACCATTGACACACCAATACAAGTTTCTAAAAACCCACTCAGTGATTCCTACATCTACACACATATCTAAACACTTACCTATAGCTTCACTCATACATGCTAACAAAGATCAATAGAGCACTATTAAATATACTTATACACCTACATCGACATTACACACCAGCACACATCCTATTCACTTATGCAGTTATCCTACTCACTTATGCAAACAATTGATCATACTTACATTTACTAAGCTACACACTTATACAAATACCAATTTATTTATCCATATACATAGTAAATCATACTTAGCATGTTATAAAATCACTATTACAAGCATACAGTTTTCGATACAGTCATTCATAAATCACTGAGTCTTATGTATGCTCATTTATATACAACAACTGTCACATACATGCCTTTTATATTTCTACTTTGTTGGACATGTATCATTGTAGTTTAAGTTTGAAGTTTGAAGTTTGAAGTTTGAAGTTTGAAGTTTATTTTATTTTTGCTTGATTAATTAAAACTATTGCATACAAAAGATAACATTTCTCATGGTTGGTGTTACAAATATAATACATGGTTTTACATCATATTAAAATAGCACAAATAATTAAAACATTCTGTACATTAGCCATGTTCGATACCAATATTATTTTAACTATGGCTGTTCCTGTTACATTCCAAATGGTTTGTGTGATAATTAGTCTTTTTGCCACTCAGTCCAGTGTTTTATTCTTTTTGCAGTTATATCAAGGAATTTAATTAGCCGGCAATTTAGCGGAACCAGGTCGGGTTGAAACACATCATTAACGCTTGTCTGCATGATCTGGCTCCGTACTGTTTGAATGCTGGCTTTAATAGAGTAACCCTTATATCTTTTAACATGTTGCAGATGCATATAACATGGATTGTGTCCTCAATACCGCTGCCGCATAAACAACACTGCTGGGCTCCTTCCTTTCTCTCCCAAGGCGGCAGGAATTGGTTAAAAGGACCTACCCCCAGTCGGAGTCTTAGGAATTTTTCCTTGATGTTAATTTTTAATCCCATGTTCAGGTAGAGCTGGGGTTTTAGTTTGTTGTATGTATGTAGAACCATCCAGCCATGTGATCGTTTGGCTAATGTTTTCTTGTACTCAATTGCGGATAGTAAGCAAGTTACTTTTGTCACCGTTTTTTTTTAATGTTAGATGGTTTACCTGGGCGTCCCACAGCTATCTTAAACCTAGGTGTTTAATAGATTCCTCAAGGTAAACACTTGCTGGTGATTTTCCTGGGTGTGAGAGCTCCATCCAAAGTTGCTCGTTCAGGGTTCCCTTTTTATCACCTTTGATTTCACGTATGCTCCCATGCGTTGAAAGGACTGTTTTTGTAGCCCAAATTCCAATCGTATTTGGGCAGGGGAGACCATTCTGGAGAGTTGGAAGCTTGCACGATATGATTTAGATATTATATTATCAAGAAGTAATGAATCATTGAGAAATATATTTACTCATCACCACACCCATAAAGAGATTCACTCACCCAAACAACTGTTTCCACATATAGTCTTAACCTCATATACCTACTAAATCAACTATTTACACATCTTTGGACAGTCACACACCTCCCACCCAACCACACACACGTTCACTACCCCATACAAATACTCACTTAACTAATGAATAACTAATATAGAATTTCACATAGCTAATAACCAACTTATGTAGTAGTTTACGCAACAAGAGGTAGAGTGATACAGGTATTCACACAGTTTAATCACTATTCCATATATTTAGTGAGACACTTTAAATTAGTCACTTAGACAGTCAATCACAATGCTACTAAATTCTCCATCCAAATACCTATACTTCCACTCATTCTTCAATGCAGATTCCTATATATATAATACTTATTAAAAATATCAAACCAAACCACATTCACTGGATGATGTCATCAGTGATGTCCTTTGAGATGTCATCAATGATGTCACTGCCCATGTCATGAATGATGTAATATGTGACATCATCAGCAGTGGATTGCGGGCGTGCAAGTTATACTTAGTACAACTAACTATAACAGAGGAATTTCAATGGTTTTGTACGAGTGAAATGTCCAGCTAACTATAACACCCCTAAAACCTATGTTTTTTTCAGTGAATTTCTAAGGTTTTTTAAATGCTAAATCCTAACTATAACAGGCTTGAAACCTATGTTTTTTCTGTGAATATATATATATATATATATATATATATATATATATATATATATATATATATATATATATATATACAATCAAAACAGGTAGCCTAAACAGAAGCTCTGCCACACGAAGTTTTTCAATGAGCACATTTATTTGAATCCATTTCACTGCTCGCATCCCAGCAGATTTCAGAGTCTCCTTCGAACATAAAAGCCTGACGCGTTTCAGGGATGACCCTTTCCTCAGAGGCAATGTTCGTGAAGGTCAATCAAACAGTTCCTGGTAGTGTCTACTCAAATAGCTCTCACCTGCCTCTATGGGCGTGTCTCAGGTGCACTGCATCCTGGGCTTTGTAGTACACTGTATTTTAACCCACAGGAACTGTTTGATTGACCTTCACGAACATTGCCTCTGAGGAAAGGGTCATCCCTGAAACGCGTCAGGCTTTTATGTTCGAAGGAGACTCTGAAATCTGCTGGGATGCGAGCAGTGAAATGGATTCAAATAAACGTCATTGAAAAACTTCGTGTGGCAGAGCTTCTGTTAAGGCTACCTGTTTTGATTGAATATATATATATATATATACACATATATATATATATATATATATATTTTTTTTTTTTACTACATGACGGGGAGAATTTTGACTTTTGCTCACAAATTTGACGCGACAAGAAAGCGTCTCGCACAAGGAACTGCTGTACCAAGCAATGCAGAAACTTCGGAATCAGAAGTATCGGACGAAGAAGTAACAGGAGCACGAGCAAACAAAGATCAAGGGAAGGAAATTCCTCCTTTTTTCGACGAGTATCACGTTATCAAGGAGACAAGACAAAGGCCACAGCAACGAAACCACCCCCCCTCAACAAAATCAAAGAGGAAAACAAGGAGGGGCAAGAGGGGGAAATGCGGCAGCCGCTTCTCCAATGGTCACGAGAAGTGCATCGAAACACAAGAACTGGTAAACGATATAGAGGATAACAACATCATAAACCTCTCTAACCGAACACTAACAAAGGATGAAATCAATATCCTCAAAAAAGGACTAAGCTTTTGTCCATCTGCTGACCTTGATCTGGTAAATACCAGAATTGACCTGTTTAAATACATACGGAAACTGAAATTTCAAAAAATCTTTGCCTTACAATCGCAATACCGAATGACCAATGAAAACAATCTCACTGAAGTCAATTTTGAAACAATGGATGAATTCCTTAATACACCCCCTAACATTAGTAGGCTGTCACAGGAGAATTCGGAGGAGCACATTCTTGGGTCACAAATGGAGAACACTGCACAAACACAAATACGGGACCCGAGCAATATGAAAAACAAATCGAGAAAACTACCGACTGCTCCCAATGACGCAATTGATGTCTTTAACGAAGCCATCCAAATAGACCTGGATAAATTAGCAAAAGAAAAAATGGACATGAGGAATTCAAACATTTCGAGAAAAGAATGGGAAGCAATAAAATCCCTAAAAAACGACATCTCAATAGAAATTAAACCTTCTGATAAGGGTGGAAATATTGTGATCTTTTCTAAGGAACACTATGAGCAAGAAGCTTTAAGACAACTGAGAGACCCGGATTGTTATACCATCATAAAGAAACAAGAATATGTACAAAGCACCGTGGATTTCCAGAGGATGCTGGAGAAATGGATGAAGACGGGATGCTCAATTCTGATGAATTCCGATATCTGCAATGCGAGGCACCGGTATTACCAACGTTTTACCATTTGCCAAAAGTCCACAAGAATCCCAAAAGGCCACCGGGACGCCCGATAGTATCATCTATTGGGAGCTTGCTAGAGAACACATCACGGTTCATAGACATCTTCCTAGCACCAATTGTGAAGGACTTACCCTCTTATGTGAGGGATACACAAGACTTCCTAAGGCAAATAGATAACATCATCTGGGAACCAAACATGCTCCTAATCACACTAGACGTTGTTAACCTCTATACATGTATTGCCCATGAGAACGGTCTAGCTGCAGTAAAATGGTTTTTAGATAGGAAACCCGAAAAATTCAGACAACACAATTCTATGCTGCTAGCTATGATTAGATTCTGCTTGTATCATAATATCTTCCTCTTCTGTGGGGAAATCTACAAACAAACAAGGGGCACTTCAATGGGCTCATGCTTCTCCCCCAGCTACGCAAATTTATTCGTGGGTCGGTGGGAGAAGCATGAGGCATGGGGTGAGGCCAATGATCACTGGACTGACAAAATTCTTTTATGGACAAGGTACATTGATGACCTCTTTGTCATCTGGCGCGGAGATAGAGCCTCGGCTGAGGAATATATCTCTTCACTTAATGACAATAGTTGGAATCTAAGATTCACGAGTACTATCAGTAACAGCAGTGTATGCTACCTTGACTTGGAGTCTATATAGAAAATGACAAGATCCAAACAAAACTATATAGAAAGCCCACGGCGGGGAATGATGTGCTTCATGCAGCAAGCCACCATCCAAAAAGCTTGATTCACAGCATTCCCTATGGTGAATTCCTATGCTTAAAACGTAACTGCACAGAAACAGCAGAATTCACATCAGCAAAAGATGAGGCCATCAAAAGATTCCAAGTCAGGGGCTACAGCAAACACACACTAAAGCAAGCTGAAGAAAAAGCCTCTAAAATAAATAGGAGGGATCTCCTAGTAGCCAAACCAATTCAGAAGTCAGAAGAGCCCACTAGAATGATCACAAACTACAGCACCAAAGCAGGAAAAATTGTGCAAATATTTAAAAAGAACTGGCATATCATGACAACTGATCGAGTACTCAAAAAAGTCCTTCCGGAGAAACCGTTGATCACATATCGACGCAGTCAATCTCTGGCGGATCACCTAGTCCATAGCCATTTCTCCCTAAAAACACAACCGATGAAATTATCCAAATTAAAAGGCTTCTTTCCATGTCTACGGTGCAAGGCCTGTAAAGGTAGTAAAAAAGTATCTAGCTCCCCAGGAAGAACAATTGAGGATACACCGAACAGAGAGATCAAAAAACTGTTAAACTGCAATTCAGAGTACACCATATATTGCTTAGAATGTCCCTGTGGGAAACGGTACATAGGGAGCACTATTAACCCCACAAAATTAAGAATTTTAGAGAATATGCGTGCCATAACAAAAAACTATAGGTCCTATCCGGTGGCACGCCACTTTGCAGAAACACACCAAAGCAACAGGGATCTGTTGAAATTCTACTGCATTGACCAAGTGGAACGATCAGAAAGAGGGGGTGATAGGATAAAAGCTCTTCGTACTCTGGAATCAAAGTACATAATTGATCTTAAGACCATGGCACCGTGGGGGCCCAACAACGATGAAGAGATGTGGGTCCATTTGTAATGCCTGAACCATCTGACACTGGATAAAACTGGATTTTTAAACAAAAAATCGGAAGAACTGTTCAATCATCGGAAGAGACTAAAACTAACAAAACTCATTAATGAACTCCGCAGAATAAAAGACATTGTATTACCAATTAATTTGAGTGAACTTATGGCCATTCAGGGCCACAAAACAACTACATAATAACGAATATGCCCATTCAGGGCATGATAAATGTAAAACGAATGTAAAAATAATTATGCACTTTAGTCATGTTCAAAGTTAGTATTAACTGTGATATGTTATCAGTCTGCTGTCACATGTTTTTAAAAGGGTATGCACTAGAGCACTTTATTTAAGAAACGCCATAAAGAAAGACATAAAGAATATATTCAAAGTAACATACTATAAGATGGCCGCCACTATGGTTGCACTAAGGTACTACACCATCTTCCATGTTGGTGAACAGCAATATGAATGTGTCTTTAAAATGGCGCCAGTACGAACACGCAAACTGACACTGACGAAGCTTGTTCCAAGCGAAACGCGTCTGTTAGGGGTGATGGGGTTGCAATAAACATTCTGAAATCAGAGACCTGTGTGCTAGCCTGTTTTCCAGCCCTACTGGAGTGAAAAGGTGTTCGAATATATATATATATATATATATATATATATATATATATATATATATATATATATATATATATATATATATATATATTCCTTGTACTCAGCTCGACATAGCAGCCGCCACATCACTGTCCTTTTACCCAGACAGCTCTCCAAGAAAAGCGAACAAGACAGACCCAGGATACTGGTGCAATTTAGTGTTTTATTTCCATAAAACCCAGCAAGACCGCACGATGCGTTTCGCCTGACTCGAGGCTTGATCATATATATATGCCACAAGCCTCCAGTTTTGCCGAAGGAAGGAGCCACAAGCAGGAATTCTCGAATGGGGTTTCTTTATTTGAAAGAGCAGGTAAGGCGTAATGCATTTCGGTAAGAACCTTCTTCAGACGCCTGCTGCACAACTGAAAGTCCACGCAGCCCAGCATAATTTATGATCTGCAATGCTCCCAATCCTTGGAGTGAACGCCCCCCTGAGTCATGTGATCGTCCACCTGGTTGTTGCGTTAGTCTTACACTCCAACTCTCAGAATACTGTTTGACTGGGTAGGTTTTGACGTGGGGAAACCAAAGATGAATCTTTGTGTCTATCGGCGTTTGCAGCGCTGGACAACCTTCATTCAGCTGAAATTATTTCATTAAAAAGCCCCACGGGTCCCTGCATTACGTTCCCCCTGCAGAGCACCAGTCCGCCGGTCGTGGATTGGCAAAAGTTCACCAATTGCATCCGTGAAGTCACGAACTGCCATGTAACAGCGTCCCAAGCTAGGCTGGCCTCTGTAGGTGTTCTGCCGATGAGTCAATACCTTGACAAACACAAAAAACTGCTTGCGCAGACGCCAGGAAAATTGGCAGCCACTTATGGAACGGTGCTCCTGTCCGTGTCTTCTGGCTGACACGGAAAATATGCCACATGCCTCCAGTTTCGCCGAAGGAAGGAGCCACGGGTTGCTAGTATATATATATATATATATATATATATATATATATATATATATATATATATATTCTGGATACTCGCCACACCGCAGACTGCCGCTGCTCAAATCCAAAGATGACGAAGAGTGAACCCTTTGATTGCTGCAAAAAGGTGCTTTTATTAAATAGATGCCAGCGCGCCCGCCATGACATATATGATATATATATATATAGTTGTTGCAACTGGCACTTTCTGGTTGGCTGAGGCTTTGTTCTTGCCAGGCAGAACCTACTGCTCCTCCCAGGGGTAAGTGATTACACTCACTGTATAACCTGCGCCACTCACACAATATATACACTGAGAGTCACAAAAGAGACTTCACACATGGTATGTAAATAAAGTTTGTATTCAACACACATTAATTAACACAACGTGAACTTCATGTATTTCTGGGCATAAATCACATTTGGAAATATTACTAGCAGTAGTATGCCCAACTGGGTTAAAATGATATCAGTATTGTGGACACTTAGGAAAGATCCTACTTTACACTCAGCAACCTTAGGTGGTGCTAAACATCACCAGAACTAGGCCCTCCCTGGCAATTATTAACATTCAATATCACACAGTTATAGGATGCACCCCAGATCACAAGAATAGCAAAAATGTTTATTCACGGATAATTACAATACTTTTAAACAGCAATATCCCCCTTTTACTAGGCCGATTACGACCAGAGTCACACTAAGTCAGGGTCCCAGGGAAGAGGTTGAGGGTAGATAGCAGGGCTACTTAGGCGGCAGTCGACAAATGGGGGTTTTACCACCACCTGGAAAGTTCACCCAAGGTATGCAGAGCAGAAGCGGGCTGAGGGCGATAGTCATTTAATCAAAGGGTTCCACAATTGGCCTTCCAGCATCAGCCCAGTTCTGCAAAGCACAAGGGGGGTTACACAGTCTTTTGACCCACTTTGATCGCTTTCAGAAGCGTTCCTTAGCCCAGTCAATTACTCTCAACACCCAGGCCCTATCCGGAGAATACTACCAGGCAACACAAAATCGTCAGGCCGGGTGAGGAGAGGGCAGTTGATCTGCCACGCTGAGAGCACAAAAGGAACAATTGAATTAGGGGATGAAGCAGGGGAGCCTCTCTGAACAAGGAGGCAGCCCGTCAGACACCCATCAATCAAAGTAACACTCAGGCAATTCGAGCACAACAGAACATGAATCTGCTTCCCCACACCTTCCTGAATATTAGGCACAACGTTTGATGCACATTGATAAGAGTCACACCAGACAGTTCTGGTCACACGCAATGAAGAGTTGCAAACTCAGTACTTCCCTAGAAATGAGGCACAACGTCGGGTGTGCATTGATCTGAGTTGCACCGGACAGTTCTGGCCACACAGAATGAAGAGTTGCAAATTCCATACCTCCCTGGAAATGAGGCACAACGTCCGCTGCGCATTCAAACGAGTCACACCAGACAATACCGGTAACACACAACGAAAAGTTGAAAATTCCGTACCTCCCTAGAAATGAGGCACCACGTCTGATGTGCATTGATACAGATCGCACTAGACACTACCGGTCACACACAATGAAGAGTTGCAAATTCCGTACCTCAATGATTCGAAACATTACGAGGCTGCTCCACTACAAGCCACTATTTCAACTTGAAGTAATTTCAACCATTCCCCCAGTTAACCTATGGGAAAAGCAAACCTCATAGGTAATGAAAACATACATGGGTATTCTTCACTACCTGGGTAGGGAACACACATGTGTACCTGTCCTGCTTTTCATCTACCACTTGATTCACCCCTCAAGACTCATCCTGGGAGTGTCCTAGGGGGCAGTGAAAGATCCCCTCGGGATTGGCCAGTGTTTTAGAAAGGCCAACTTGAGAATAAATGCAGTTGCGCACACACAGGCCTGCAATGGCAGGCTTGGCACATAATTAAAAACATCGTAGGTGCAAGAGCGCACACAGAGCTGCAATGGCAGGCTTGACACTTTTTTTAAAACGTCAGGTAAGCACCACTTCCTAACATGTGTAGGAAGGGCGTTCACACTTTCACACTACATTTACAGTGGGAAAGTGCCTGTAGCACTTAGGTCACAAGAAGAGAGTCAGCAAAACCCTGGTTTTGTCCCATGGGAAGAGCCGGCCTCCTAGGGTGGGAAAACCCACATGGGGGTTCTTCACTACCTTGGCATGAAACACTCATGTGTACCTGCCCTGCCTTTCGCCTACCACTTGGTCCGCCTCTAAGGGCTTACCCTATAGGTGCTCTGGTGGTAGTGGAAGGCCCACTCAAGGTTGGCTTATAAGTTAGAAATGCCAACTTGAGCATAAGCCCAACTGCAGACCCACAGGTCTGCAGTGGCAGGCTTAACACATGTTTGAATGGCTATTCTGGTGGGTGGCACAAACAGTGCTGAGTCCCAGCCAGGGACGGACTCTCCTCTAGGGCTCTGGAGCTGCACCCCCCTGAAATTTTTTCCCTTAAATTCCTGTGCAAATATTATATAGATACCATTATAACTCTAAAGAGATGAACGCATTTGAATTTGGGCTGGCTTTCCCATGCTGCCTGCCCCACCTCACTCTGAGTCAGGAGACGGAAGCCAGGCAGTAAATTAACTTTCTGAACTGTGACGCATGACTCAGGGCTTACTGTTCGAAAGCCCTTCATAATAAATCATTGCCAATATAGTCTATGGCAGTATTCTCTAAGGCCAGTGACATTGTCAGCGTCATGGTTTTGGGCATTGGAGTCTCCCTCCCTTCGTGAGAGCAGCCATCCGTCATTCATAGGCATAGATCCCAACATTTCCCATTCATCACACGTAGGAGTAGATGCAAGCAAGCTTTAGAGTGCTAATTTTCTGTGAGATGCTTGCCTGGTATATGATGTCCACTAATGTAAGTTGGCACTTCGCACCAGTCCAGACAACCCTTATGGTAATTTAAGAGGTCTTGGACAACCTTTGAAAGCTCTTTAAGTGGTAGCTGTGGAGAGCAGCCTTCAGGCTTAGTCCAGAAGGAGTGTAAAGCAGCTTGTTTTACCAGGATGCAATCTTATAGTATAGATTAAGTGAAAAAGAACCACACCGAGGAGCCCATTAGGATGTCGGCCGGATTGCCTCCGCCAGGGTAGCGGTGGCCACCGCCACCCTGGCGGAGGCAATCCGCCCGACATCCTTCCCTGCATTCCCCCCGCCATATTACGATGGCGGAGGGGACCGCAGCGGTGGGAAACACCACCCGCCTGTTTTCCGCCCCGGTCGCCTAGCGGCCGGGGCAGAAAACCTGTAACATGGTGGCGGTGTCTTGTAGACACCGCCCGCCAAAGGCATGTGGAGACTCCCTGCGGGGGCCCCTTGCGGGCCCCCTGGGAGTCCGTGGCTTGGGGGGTGCACATGGGGGGTACCTATGGTACCCCCCAGCATTTCAGAGTGCAACATGACAGGCACCGCGCGGTGCCTGTCATGTTGCGCGTTGCCAAGCAAAACCTGCACTTTTACCATTGCGGCGGGCGGAGATTCCTGCTCCGCCAGCCGCAATGGTAGACATACAGGATGCGCCCGCCTGTGTGGCGGGCGCATCCTAATACAAATGTCGGGACCCCCGCACTGTTAGCGGGCGGTCCTCTTCTCCGTTAGGGTGGCGGGCGGGCAAAGCCCGCCCGCCATCCTAATGGACCCCCAAGTATTTATAAAAAATATGTATTTATTATATAATACCCTCTAGTACGTTCCAATATCTCCAACACGTACATAAACACAATGCACTCAATACTTTTGCAAAGAAACACAGTAAATAGCACAAAATACACAGTGGACCCCAGGGGGGACCAAAACCATATACTAAGAAAGTGGTATAAGAATCATGACTCAACTCAGGACGATGTTGAGAAGACATAGAAATGCTAGGAACCCTTAAAACCACCCAAGGTAAATAGATAGGGACCCCATGAAGAGCATGTGCAGTGTGGGAAAACGACTGTGTGCTCGAATACAAGTCTATGTGCAAGTTGCGGTTGGATTTTTAAAGATTAAGGACCCTCCCCAGTGGACCCTGAAGAAAACCTGTGGTAGACAGAAGGTTGGAGATCCATCCCACCCGTGAATACCATGTTACCCACATTACCTACTCCAGGGAAGTCGGGTGCATACGTGTGAAGTGGTGTCGGAAACCGCTGTAGAAACCAATAGAGGAATTCAGAAAAGTGCCACTGTGTAAAAAGGAAGAAGTGGCTGGTGGAATCTGAGGATGGATTATTGATGAGAGGTACCTGCAAGCAGGGGGGACAGAGCCTATGTCACTCAGGAGTGACCAGGAGGCTTGGAAGACGAATGCCCTCCAAAGTCGTGTGTTGCAGGATGGGTGATGAGGACCTTGACTCTGCAGCTGTGAGGACCCGGCTATGCTGAAGAGGACCAGGAGCCATGCATGAGCTGTCCCACGAAGGATATCGAGTGCTATGGGTGTCAATGTCCAGCGGGGCACCAACAAGCCTTGGCAAATGCTCCCAGCATAGGAATCGAAGAAGGAGCAACATTGGGACCAGCAAGGTGTAGGGGAGTCACCAGCAGCAGGGAAGTCAGGGCAGGACCAAAACAATCAGGGGAGCCCAAAAGAACAAGTGTGACCCTCAAGTTGCACCACAGGCCGGAGGCACTGGAGTCGCAAGAGGACCTGAGGCAGCTCACCAAAAGATGCAGGCCACGATGCACACGATGCGGTGTGGCTTAAGATTCTGCTCACTGGAGGTGCTCGAGGTTGGGGCTACTTGGAGCTCAAACATCTCCTGGGAAAGAAGTCAACAGCCTTTGCAACTGCAAGGTGACGCTGTGCACACAGGTTTGGTTATTGAAAGCCCCAAGAGGGATACTGCCGTCCAACTTGGTGAGAGGGCAGGCAGGCCTCGAAAGCTGTGGAACACCACCACCTGTGTTGCAGAGCCTTTGGGGTCCGGAGGAGCTCAGGATCAGCAGACCCGGCAACTTAGATGCGGTGTCTGGGAGATTCCTTCAAGTGTCTTTGATGCTTCACTGGCCTTGGAAGGTTCCTGTATGAGGCACAGGCACTGACCATACAGCATACTGGAAGAGAGACAAAGTCAGGCCTAAGCGAAGTCCAGCGAAGTCCAGAGTGCCCAGATGGTAGAAGAAGAAGTGGTGTCTGATCTGAATCTTATCCTACGACAAATCTAGAGACCTACACCCAGGTAAGCCCTTAATTACCCTAGGGAAAGGGTTGGGAAAATTCAGGGGAGGGTCTGGACAGTGGGGAGGTTACTCCCATGTCCCTTACCCAGTTTCACGCCAGAGCGGGAGCCAACTACTTACAGAACTGGTTTGAACTGGACTATGCACAGGGATACCTAATGTACCCCTCATGCAGACTTTCTGGCACTGACACGCGCACCCACCTGGTCCCAATACACTAAATCCTGTCTGGGAGGTGGTCACACCTCCCTGTGACAGGATGCCTATTGTTCCACCTTCCTCTGCTTGAGCTTGGCTCAGCAGCCAGAGGGCAGAATCATGTCTCTGGTCGGCAGCAACCATTTTGTGCTGTCCGGGTCTAGAAGGTTGGCACCAGGAACACTGAGAGCCTAACGGAAGGCTCTTCCGGTACTTGGAATCATACCTCCCACACTCTTTACAGTGTGGGGGTATGATTCCAACATGTTTGATACCAAACATATTAGGATTCGTTGCAGCCATTTTCAAGATGGTCATCATGTAATTCCGTAGTGCCCCTCTATATGGTATATGGCTGCTTCACTGACAACCCGAGAGAATGGTCTCCATAGGCTGCAGGGGTGACCTGCTCATGCAGGGGTACACTCTCACATAGAACCAAGCAGGCTGCCTTCAGGATTGCAAAGGCCTGCTATAGGGTGAGTTATAGGTCTTAAGTGTAGTGACCCTAGATATGGGAAACATATATCTGTAGTAAGTGGTGCAAGCACCAACTTACACAGGCTGCAATAGCAGGTCTGAAGTTCCATTTTGCAAGGTATCCCATGGGTGGCATAATGCATGCGTCAGCCCATGGGAGACCTCTGGAGTACCTGTGCCCTGGGCACCTTAGTACCATATACTAGGGACTGATAAGGGTACCCCAGTTCCAATCTGGAATGTACATGAGTACTCAACTCAACAATTTAGGGAGAAATCAGATGGACTGGGGTCCTGATTAGCAGGATCCCAGTCAGACTAGTCAAAAACAGCATCACATCAAGCAAAAAGTGGGGGTAACCATAGAAGCAGATACTACTTTCCTACATCTTCTATTATATATTTTGTTCTGAGAACTCTGGCCACACTATCCTCCCCCACTGTACACCCCGGTCATGACTGAAAGTCGCTGGCTCCCTTAAAAGTAGAGCTGCAGCATTTGTTCCCCCGTGAAATGGATGCAAAAGACTGGCAAGCCAGTGTTCTTGTTCCCTTCTAAAGTTTATATAAATATCTTAGTCAAGGGCAAAGATGAGATATGTACATACAATAGACAGTCATCTGCTGTACGACATTAAAACTGGCCCGATCTTCATGCCCTTAACAATATTAATGCCAAAATCATTGATTGATTCATGAACAGTGAGTGTTAAAACCGTTAAGGCAATGTGTGTCAGAGATTTAGTTCCTCTCTTATTTCAAGTTTTACTTAATCTTGCTTGTCTCAGGAGTTAGCTATTTAATCATGTTGTTTTTTCTTTCTGTATTTGTTTCCGTGCATACTTTGAGCTGTGCAGGTGTTTATGAGGGGCTTGGATTGAGAGCTCTGACCCTGAAGCCAAAGCAAAGTGCCCGTCAGTGGGTTGTCCTCTCTGCAGAGCACACAGAACAATGGTCATGTATTCCAGTTGTAATTGAAATTTTGTGAAAAAGTCTGTGAAGTGGGTGCACAGATGGCAAAATATTTACAGGGCAAAAGTCAAATAAATTGCTTAAATGTGAGTGAGCGCATTGTCCGCTTGAACGTGGAGAAATGAGGGAGATGCAAGGAAGTGCCTTTGGCGAAGAGTGAAAAGAGGGTGCAGAAGAGGAAGGAGAGGTGGTTAAAGATCTTTTTTTCAATGTTTTCTTCTAGAGGAGGATCCAGCCTGGACCCCACATTTTTCCATTAAGCTTTCCCGTGTCGCTCACTACATAAACTATATCTATCTCTCTCTCTATATATAATATATGGTATGGGTACCCACATATATATTTACATAAAATAATAGTGAATGCATATATATATAGGAGGCAGCTCATGACTTGACGGAAAGGTTTGGACATTGTGCCGGCCTAGGACTCGACGGGCTTGTGCTGTGATCGGTTATGATGTATGCGGGGACCCAGGGAAAGCCCGAGGACTCAATTTGCACCTGTAATAATACGCCCCGTTCTGCAGTGCACCAAAGCAACAAGGATTTTCACCATTTGTTCCCCTCGCAGCACCTATGCAGAAATGATGCATTCTGGGAGCTGTAGGACGATCAACATTACAGCTGATGAGCGTTCACATGATAGGGGAGGTGCTCCCCTTTCAGAATGGGAGGTCTGCAGAGGCATTTAAAAGCAGAGGCTTGGGATTGTTATGCAGTTCAGCAGTGGCATCTGTAAAAGACTATTGTGTCGAAATGCATAATGCATAATGCCTTACCTGCTTGTCCAATTAAAGGCTTTTCTGGAATTTCCCCATGTGGCCTATTCCTACAGTTCTGCTGTCGATTTTCCAACTTTAATGCACTTTTGTTCCCAGGAACTTGCAAGAAGAGAAAAGGACTCCAGTTTCTTTGTGCTATTGAAGATTTATTTAGTGCAAGATGTCGCCATGACGCCTTTCGGGCTCTGCAGCCCTTGATCACATGACATGTTTGTGACTTTTTTCCCTTTTTAAAGTGACAGTGCAAAAGACAACAATGAAAACAGACTATCGTTCTGTTTTCTAATTCATCATATTAGCAGCAAGACAAACAGTTGTTTCGTTTTTGCATAATGTAACTTATTTTATGCTATTTTGCAATTAAAATGACTGCAATAATATCTGGTTAAATACAAGATGTAAAACAACCTCGGACTTATATATACAATTAAGTAAAAAGCCTCTTGTTGATCCATTGGTAAAAATGGCTGGAAAATATATACATTTTGTACAGATAAGGCATCTTCCCATGTTGGTTTACTTGAATTCCCACATTTGCTATGTTTATTTTGAACAAATGCATGCCAGATCCTAAAACTACCGCAGTAACTCACATACCATGCATCAAAATCAAGTTGTCTAAAATGATACCTATAAACAAGTGCTATAAAAATACTGATAGTGCCTTAGTGCAACAATTAATAAAAATTGAACCATATGAATTATCCATCAAGTGATACTTTAAAAAAATGGGGAATTGATACAGAGATTATGTGCGGATAAACGAATATGCAGCCAACTATAGTTGAGTAAGATTAATCCTACACAAAAGTTGATTTTGATGGTTAGCTGCAAATATTAAACTGTAAAAAAGAGTGTTATTGTACACTTATTTTTATACAGTAGTGACTTATTTAGACTGAAAACCGTGTCCCTCAACCTTAAACCTTAGAGCTATGTATATAGGTCCTCTGTTGTCTTGAGACCATTAGGACTCTTACTGTCAAACTCTAAGATGTATTGAGTTTAAAGTTTCTAAGGTTGGCCTCCCTATTACCGCCACGTCTTAAAGGCGGTATAGAATCCACAACAAAATATTTTAGATCTTGTATTTGATTGTTGTGGACTTCCCTGAAGTGGCGGGCAAATGGATAACTCGAGTCAAAATTAGTGATAGCTCTCATGTACTGGAGAACTCTCTTGTGGACTGGCAGTTTGGTACTGCCAATATATTTAAGTCCACGGGAGCACTCCAACACATAAATAGCGTATTCGGTTTTGTAAGTCAAAAACTTAGAGAACAGTGTGGGAGCAGTCCTGAAAGGGGTAATGTATGAGTTTTTATTGATGCCTAACTTGCATGCTTTGCAAGTCAAACATTTTCTAAACCCTTTTTGTCCTGAAAGCCGTTTCTTATTAGAGGCAATCTCTGGGCTACTTTTCACTAGGTAATCACTAGTAGAAATTGCCCTTCTGTACGTAACAACAGGGTTCTAGGAAATAATTCTCCCATTGTGGAATTGTTGTGTATTATATGCCAGTTTTTCCATACAATTCGGCATACATCCTCTCTCTGTCTACTGTTTGTCAGAATGAGTCTCGGATTGCTAATTTCAGAAGTGGACTTAGAATCAGGTTTTATGTTGGTTTTGGACAAAAAGTCTTCCCTGCATAGGTGGTTGGTTTTACTGATTGCCGCATCTATAGTTGAGGATGAATAACCCCTGGCTAGGAAACGTTCCTTGCATTGTTTCTGTGCCTGCAAGAGTTCATCCTCTCTGCTGCATAGTCTGCGTATCCGGAGCATTTCCTCGTAGGGGATACTATTTATTGTATGCTTTGGATGAAAACTGGATGCATGCAGCATAGTATTTCCTGCTGTGGGTTGGCGGAATAGTCGTGTTTCAAGACGATTGTTGGCAACCAATACCTCCACATCTAAGAAATAGACAGAATGTTCACTGATGTTGTATGTGAGATGTAAATTGATGTCATTGTTGTTCAAATTGGCGATAAAGGCGTCAGCACTGTCTTTATGTGATGTGATGCTCAAATAATTTAATGGCAAATAGGGTCCACCCCACTTCCATTACATTTTTATTGTGGTGGTTCTTATTTTCTTTCCTATCCTTCCTGAGAGTGTAGTGTGTACACAGTAGTATAACATAGCCCTTGTTGACAAAGTCTCAGAAATGGCTAGACTATATCTTTTGTTTGTTTGTTTGTACTAGTACAGTAGTAACTGAACCACAACAACAAATACAACATTTCACTGATGTTCTTCTCCTGGCTTATCTGCTTTTAGGTGCACAAAAAGCCAGAGGAGGAGGTGTCATCATCATCACCCGTTGTACTGCCAGCCAGACAAAGTCCTGCTGTGCATCACATCCACGTGTGACCACAACTTGTGTACCTGCGTCCTGCCTGACATCTGAAGAAGATGGCCCCAAAGAAAGGTACCAGGTCCAGTACCAAAAAAGTTGCGGGTGAGAAGAAGGAATAGAAAAAGGAAGTGGTACTAACCACGACCGGTGTGGTGGCCAATGTTTTTTTTGGGACCAAAAAAATTATGCCGGCAGCAGTGTTGGCCGGGAACCAAGCTGGGAGCAGCACCTCCGCACCAGCTGTCCAAACCCACCAACCTGGGCCCAAGTCCTTGAGTGTCGCAGAGGTAGCCAGTCTACTAACGAGCTGCGATGTTGAAATGTCATTATCGCAAAGTAGTAAACAATCAACGCAGGCGGAAACTCAGCAGATAAGTGTGCAGCAGCAGGTGCAACAACAACAGCAGCAGCCGCAAGAACAGCAGTAGCCGCAAGAACAGCAGCAGCTGCAAGAACAGAAGCAGCCGCAAGAACAGCCCACAATAGTAGTTGTTGCTCCTGAAGTAGGGGAATTTCAGGAAATCGAGCTTCCTGCAGACAAAGTGGAGCAAACCACTGTTTCGGTAGATCTATTGTCTTCCAGGCCACCAGCAAGGAAAAGGAGGCTTAGTCCATCATCTTCTTCTTCAAGCCCCGCTTCTGATGATCGTGATGCCACTTGGCAGCCACCAGCTCAGTCTGAGAGTGATGCTTTTGAAAAGGAAGGTTCCAGAAAAACTTAGAGTTATGGAGGTAGATGTACAAGAGGGTGATGATGTTGATGAAGACGAGCCAGTCATCACGCACATCACTCCCACCCCAAAGGGGATGCAGGCCAAGATTCTCACCCTATCCAGAAAGGCTGCTACTGAGCGGGATGTAGCACGGATACCACCAACACAGGTTACACCACCACGACCTCCAGCTGCCATATTTTCAAAGGCCAGCAGGGACCTACATCCAGCTCAACCATCTCAGTAGGTAGTGGTAGTGGAAGTCACAGTGTAGCTGCACAGAGTCACATTCCAAGCACACCCTCCAGTTCATCTGGTTTTGAAAGTGGCAGATCCAGCAGCGCCAGAAAGTTCTTCTCCCCAGTTTGGGACTTCTTTTCGTTTAGCACTATGGAGGAGAGCGTTGCTCAATGCTATATGCTCAATTTGTCGCACAGGTGTTTGGCGGGGTAAGCTTGGTTCAAACTATGGTACCGTAGGCCAAAAAGTCATCTCAAAATACACCACACTATTGTGTTGAAAAATCACCTACTTCACTTACAACAATGTAAAAAAAATCAACCCATTGATGTTGGGCATGAAGAATCAGGGGACAATATTATTGCGGTGGAAGGTGAAGAAGAGGGATGTATTTCTAGCCCTGTCCCCAGTAGTGAGTGATACTGCCCACATCTTCCTCAGCAACATCTCAGTGGTACCGCAGTAAGAGCCATACTCAGAGTCAGGCTAAGACACCAAGGCGACCGAGTACTGCAATGAAACAAAGTGCGTCATTGAGTGGGTTTATGAAAACAACAGCACCACAAAGGAAAGTAATCCAGGCTACCATTGAGAGCATGCTTCGGTTGGAGGGGCAGTTCCAACGCAAACACCCAACGGCATGGTTGTACAATGCGAAGCTGGCTAAAATGTTAGCACTGGACCTTCTCCCTTTTTCATTTGTGGAAGGGGTGGGTTTCCTTGAATTTGTGTCAGCCATCTGCCCTAAATGGAAGGTTCCCAGCAGGTCATATTTCGCAAGAATTTCTGTTCCGGCACTACATCATGATGTGCTGGAATTGGTTAGACAAGCTTTGCAGCAGAGTGCTGTTTACAATATCCACCTGACAACAGACATGTGGACCCGTTGCCAAGCCACAGATTACATGTGCATCACTGCACACTGGGTCTCTTTTGTGGGGGTTAGAGATAAGCCATCTGAAGGAGGTGCTCTTGACACAGCTCAGATTTTTACAGCTATTTGGAAACATGCAACTGTAGCCATGTTCGCCATGGAGAAATCTCATACTGCTGTAAACATTTTGGAAGAGTTTTGCAGCAAGGTTTTTGAATGGCTGCGCCCAAGAGAGCTTAGTATTGGTTTTGTTTCCACAGATAATGGCAGTAATGTACTTAAGGACCTGGAGCTTGATTCCTATTTCAGGGTTCCGTGTTTGGCGCACTGCATAAACATTATAGTTCAAGACTTTCTGAATAAAGAACCCATAGTCAGCAACTTACTGACCACCTGCCGAAGAATATGCACTCATTTCAGCCATTCTTTTAAAGCTCAGAAGCAGCTGAGGATCATTCAATGTGACAATAAAATGCCTGTAAAAACACTCATCCAGGAGGTGGCCACACGTTGGAACTCAACTTATTACATGCTTGAACGTATGTTTGAGCAGTACAGGCCACTCAATGAATATGTCATGCGAAGAGGGGATGCTAGTGTGAAAGGCATGACCCTTCAGAAGGACCAATGTTGCCTAGTTAAATGCCTGACTGACATGCTTCATCCTTTTGAAGTCTTCACACATGAAGTCAGCAAGGAGGACTGTACTATGGGCAAAGCTATCCCATTATTGCAAATGCTAGAGCATCAGCTGAAGGCAGTGTCTGAATCATACAAAGCTGTAGAGGAAAAAGAAGCCTATGAGTTGGTGGAGAGCTTAGCCTGTCGCTTAGCTAGCTATACAAGGGTGCAAAATTAGATTTTGTCATAAGAACATTACATTTCTGCCACAATTCTGGATCCACGAACAAAATTGGCACAGAAGACATTAATTCCTGATGGTGCCCGCTACAAAACTTGGATAGCTGAGGCAGCGAGTAAGTTGGCTGCTAATTAAATTTAAAAGCCCGCTAGATCAACCCACAACAAGTACTGCAGTTGGGCATGCGGCATCAAGTGAAACTTCGGAGGCTGAGGGCAGTGCGTTTGGCTCAGAACACTCACCATCACTATCGACAACAGCAATAACTGGATCATTCGGCCCAGTAGAATCTTTACAGGATTGGTATTTCATTCATTCATTCAATAAACTTTATTTCGGTTTGTTTTAACCATCAAAGTACATAAAAATACATTTTCACTTTTCTACAGTTCATTTAGAGTTATAAGTATTAAAATACACCATATAAAATCAGAGGGGAGAAGACAAATTGTTAAAACAATAAAAATGTAAATAATTAAAAAATTGTTTTTTTTAAAGTTAAGATAACATTTGTTAATCCAAATAATTCTCAAGTCTCAGCAGATAAATACATAGGTTGCCTTGTTATTTAAGTAATTTCCTTCAGATAAACCACATAGAGAACAGAAACTTAGTTATAGCGGACACTATCAATGGATTTGTGTCAGACTTCAAAATCCTAAAAAAGGCTTGATAGTCCCTTATGCCCAAATTATTACATAGTTGTATTATCCACTTTCTTCGTATAAGTGAATAGGCTGGACAGAAAAGAGTAACATGCAGAATAGTTTCATTTTCAGTTCTACAGCCAGGGCATAAATGTACAGGACCCCCCGTCCACCTATCTGTCATAGAATAGAGGGGCAGTGTTCCAAATCTAAACTGTAAGTACAGCTTCTTCGCTAAAGTACGTTGCATTACGTCTATTTCTTTTTCAAATCAGGATTGGTATTTACATTTAGGCATTGGGAAACACAGTGCTAATGCACAGAGAAAAGACCCGGAATTTTTTTAGCACCCCTGAACATTGAGCTGATGGTCCAGGCCTATCTGGACGACCCAACAGAGGTGTACATTGATCAAAACCCATTGCGGTATTGGTATGAGAAAAGGGCCCAATGGCCACTGCTCAGCAGGCTGGCAATAAGCTATCTGGCTTGCCCTGTCGCAAGTGTCTCTTCCGAACGTGTTTTCAGTGCTACTGGTTCCATTGTAACAGTGAGAAGGACCAGTCTCTCGCCCAAAAACGTGGAGAGGTTAACAATGATCAAAATGAATCAGCACTTCATACCACCGAATTACACAATACATGAATCAAGGGAGGAAGATGAGGACAGCGGCTCAGGTGACGGAAGTAGTGTGTTACATGATATTTACCTACTTCTGGTTGAACCCCTAGAGTTTGAAGACGAGCTATACTTCCCTGACAATTAGGCTTGCACTTACTGTCTTCCTCCCTGATTTTCCTTTATTTGTGTGTCTGTCTTTCCGATTACAAACTTTGAATCACAACAAAGGCATCACCACCGCCTTCTTCTCTTTTTATTTCAATATACGAGTTTCAGCTGTCTGCATTTCACAGTACAGTCCTCCGAATCCAGCTCCTCTGCTCCATCCTCCTGAATCTCCCAAAATCCATTGCCCTCAAGACAGATGATGATTAGATGATGCAAAATAGAAGAAAAAATAAGATCTTTCCTAGTCCCTTCAAAAGAAGTGGAACATGGTGACTAAGCTATTCTCCTTTCTGAGCCAAGAGAGACTGCCCATTAACTGAAAATGAGATGGAACAGGTAATGAATGATGCCATGCATTGGACGCAGACTGAGTGATTTTGATTTTGTTTGTTGTGCATGAAGTTATTTCATTGTACACTATTTGTAATAATCATCATTCTATACACTAAAAGTAACTCAAGGCATTTTCCCCTTCTTGCAACTATTTTTAATAAGAAATTTGTACTTCTACTGCAGCTTGATACATTGCTTTTGATTGAATACAGGAAGGGAACTCAATCTGTGCACACTGAGTATGACAACAGCACCGTCCATGATGATGATGGCGAGAGAGATGGCCCCTTAACTTAAGATGACATGGAACAGTTAATGAAAATGAATGGCATGCATTGGACACCTAACTCTGAGTGATTGGTGTTTGTGTTTTTGTTGTTTGTTGTGCATGAAATGAAGTCAAAGTGTACTAGTCTTAGTGTACACACTAAAGAGTGACTCAAGTCAATAATATTTCTACTCTGTTGTTTAATAACAACATTGTACTTCTGCTGCAGGCAGATCTTCACAGTCAGTCAGTACAAGTATCGGAGATGATTGATGGAATAATAACAAGTCAGGACGTTTCATGAGTTGCCTAAAAGGTAAACAAGTCAACAACAACCACAGCAGACCTAAATGTCTGTGTAGAAGTGGAGTCCAGTGTAGCGGTCATATGACTGCGGTGCATTGATTTAGTCACTTAAATTGTAAAATGCTATGTTGCTGGATACATATGTGCTTCGTCCAACTTTAAAAAAATATATACTCTGTCTAAACGGAGGATGTGCTAAGCGACGTGCCTTCACTGTGGGCCTGTTCTGTCCTGTTGCTGTTGTAGGTCAATGCTGGAAACGGACTAGAGTAGAGATGATGCATACATGCCGCCTCGGAAAGTGTTCTTGTTGCACTACACCATAATTTGTGCATTTTTTTCAACTTTGTTTCTCAATAAAATCCCTGTGACCAGGCAGGTCGCTCCCTTTGCCACCCCGCAGACCCCCTGTGTACCGCTGCTACCGCTTCTGTTGTCTGCTGCCTTGCAGACTGGTCTGTTGCTCGGTTTTTACTGCTCCCTGTTGTCTGTTTTTTTGGCTTTTTTTTGGCTTCCCCCTCATTTCCTCTTGTGCCCCTTGTTATTTCTTTTGCTTAGTTGTGCCGCTGTGCCCGTCTCTCCCCCCCTGCCCCCTCTTGCCTTCTGTGACACTCTTTTCCCGCCGCTCACATCCCCTGTGGCCCCGCCCCTTCACTTCCCATTGGCCGCCCCGCTCCCGCCTCCCAGCTCTCTCTCTCCTTCATATGGAGGCCCTGCAGCGGGCGTGCTGAAGGCGCGCCTAAGGCAAGCCCGTCTGCACCCGCCCACGCCTGGACCGCACTCAGCACCAGGACCCCTGGCCCTCGACGTTGCCAGCCAACCCGGCGGAGCTACGACGCCGCCACCCTCCGCGCACTCAACACCAGCCGGACCCCCCCCTGCCACTGAGCCACCCAGAAACGCACCCACGACCCCTTCACCTACAAAGCCTGCAAATTCACCTGCCACCGGACCTGCACCGCACCCGCCAGACCAGTCGACATGTTGACCGGGCAGAAAAGCGTCGGACGGTCTTACCATCCACCGCGGACCCACCAGCCATTGTAATATGGCTGGGGTCTTTTCTACAGGGATGACGGGCGGTTTGCCCCCGCCGGGCCGGCAGTGACTACAGCCGGACCGGTGGGGGAAATCTGCCTGCCACCCTAATGGGGCCCTAAGTCTCAACAGTACTGTATACATATAGTACACCATTGCAGTGAGTGTAATGTCAATAGTTAAGGATTATGAATCTAACTTACTACCGCCCGCCACTGGTGGTGGCTCGCCCCCTGCAGCTCCATCCGCAACTGCCGCATGCTCGCCAGCCGCGTCGCCTTCGCCGCTGGCCCCGGCACTGGTGGTCGGTAGTGCGCCTAGAAAAAACATTACAAATTTTTTAGGTGTCATATACACCTCCCCCTATTGGTCAGTAGCAAGATTGAAAAATGAGTTAATAGTATACAATACATCACTAGTACAAATCAGGTAGTACTAGAGTAGACACTAGTAGTTATATGGTCCCTAGGGTCATTCTAGTCTTTGCTTAGTTAGCCCGAGCCATGCAACCATTTTACCTTTGTGTCTTTTATTTTTGCACACGTAACGTTATCTCACAGCTTGTTGTATAAGACACCTTTGAGCCCACATGACCTCATACTGCTACTGTCTAAGCGCTGCGTACAAGGTCAACCAAAACATTAACAAGCCACTTTTTTGTAAAATTTTCATTTTGCAAGAACCAAAGAAAACACAGGAACGAGCACTGAGATGCCGCACATTTCCCCACGCAGGGGGAACAATCCAAAATCAAGAGGGCAACGACCTCACAGAGTAGGGACAAGTCTAGTCCGACAGCATTGGTTACATTCAAGGATTAGTAAATCACGAGCTCAGGTAGCCTACCAACGGTGCCATACAATGCAGATAAAATAAGTTCCAAAGCGATCCGGCCAGGGGTCTGTGTAGCTAAGTCAGATGTGCCTGCTTACAGTATCGAGCACCTCAGTAACCCAGAAACCAGAAGACGTAACTCCCATTTCCCCCTCCCCCCCCCCCCCCCCCCCCCCATGGTGGTGACACTCACATACCCACACTCATTCAGAAGGCCACTCTAGACTTGGAAGAGATGTAGAGATCTCAGGGATGCTGGACATACAGCCGACGGCAACCCCTTAGAGAGGAAGGCAACCAAGGGTCCCCATATGGCTTAAAGTTCCTGAAATTACCGAGGAAGATGTCTGCCCTTCTTTCCAAGCTCAAGAGCTTCCATAGTCGTGCGTGCCACAGAGAGATTGCTGGTGCCTCCTTCCGCTTCCATGCCGCAGCCAACGTGAGTTTGGCCGCCCCCAGGCAAAGCCACAAAATCTTTTTGTCAGCCCGCGTTTGATGTTCAAGGCCAGGGTCACGAAGGCCCAACAATACAGAGGCTATAGAATCCTCTATAGGGTATTGAAGGATGTCCTTGATATGTGAGAGTATTTCCTCCCAATATGGTCGGATCACTGGGCAGTCCCACCAGATATGGCGAAAGTCCCCTAGGTGTCCACATCCCCGCCAGCATTTATCGGAAGTCGCTGGGTATATGCGGTGGAGCCTGGTTGGGCACATGTACCATTGCGTGAGGGTCTTAAGATGAGCTTCTCTCAGATGGAGCGAATGGTTAAATTGGGTCATATCTCGCCAGAGCGCCGACCATTCATTATCGGTGATATCTCTCCCCACCAGCTCCTCCCACTGTTCCATGTAACGTGGCCTAGGCGACATTGCCGATTTAAGCAGCAATTGATATATGAAGGAGATAACGCCCTTCATGGCAGACGTCCGCAACAAAAAAGCTTCGAACGGCGTAGGAGGTCTCGTAGCTGCCTCCAGTATTCCCGGCGATGTGGCCCAGTGCAACAACTGCACATGACGGTACCGATCGGATTGAGGGACCCGATAGTCCCGCACACAATTGGCAAAAGAAAGGGGGTCCGGTCCATGAAACAGGTGGGTCAAGGCCCTACAGCCACCCTCTCTCCATACATCAAAAGCCCCCTCTCTGAGCGCCGGCGGAAAAGCCGGATTGAAGTGTAAGGGTGTAAATGGCGAAGGGAACGTTGTCCAACGCTCATCCTCGGCCAAAGTATCCCCGACCTTCAATGTGGTACCCGTGGGGGTACTGATATAAGCATTCAAGGGTCGGTCCTTCTTCGGCTTCCAGGCAAGGTCCCATATTGACCGGCCAGCCACGCTCCGGTCCATGTGCAGCCAGTGTTTTTCTGATAATTGCTGCGACCATTCCACCAGAACCCTCAGTTGGGCTGCCTTGTAGTAAAGCTGCAGATCCGGAAGCCACACCCCACCCTCCGATCTAGGCCGGCGCAGAACTGCAAAGGACAGACGCGCCCGTCCCCCTTGCCAAATAAACCGCAGTATCTGTGTCTTGAGTTGCCGAAAGTAATTACTGTCTAGCGGAATGGGCAAAGCCTGGAATAAGTACAGATATTTAGGAAGCAGAACCATTTTAATTGCATGAATCCTGCCCAACCATGACAAAAATTTGGGTTTCCATCTCTCCAATTCAGCTCGGGTCTTTGCCAGAAGGGGTGGGAAGTTGGCCGCGAACAGTTTGCCCACCGTCGGGGTCAAGTGGACTCCCAGGTAAACAATGGAACTAGCGGCCCAGGCTAGCGGCATCAGTGGCCGTACGCGGTCCACCTCCGCCTGCGAGAGAGTCAGATTCAAAATATAGGATTTGCTATAGTTCACCCGGAAGCCAGCCACTTCTTCATATTCTAGCAAGAGTTCCCTAATGCAGGGCAATGAATGTTCCGGGTCCGCTACAGAAAATAGAACGTCGTCCGCGAATAGCGTGATCTTATGTTGCTCACCTGCGAATGGTAAGCCTCGGACCCCCTCATGTTCTCTCACCGCCATCGCTAAAGGCTCAATGCTGAGCGCGAACAGTAGGGGGGAGAGGGGGCAGCCCTGCCTGGTGCCCCTCGAGTGCGGGAAAAACGCCGACATCTGGCCATTCACCACCACTCGCGACCTGGGACTGCAATAGTTCGCCTTCACCATGGTGATAAATTTTTCCGAAAACCCAAATGCTGTCAACGTGTTAAACAAGAAGCCCCAATCTACCCGGTCAAAGGCCTTTTCCGCGTCCAGACCCACAAGCACTGCCGGGATGCGGAACCTGTCCGCCTTTTCAATTAAATGAACCACCCTGCGAGTGTTGTCGTGGGTCAGGCGTCCTTTGATGAATCCGGATTGATCCGGGTGTATGATTGCCGGCATCAGGTCTTGCATCCTGCGTGCCAGGATTGCTGAGTATAGTTTAGCGTCAATGTTGAGTAACGCTATGGGGCGGAAGGAGGCACAGTGTGCGAGATCCTTCCCCGGCTTCAGCAGGACAGTGATCACTGCCTCCTCCAGGGAACCCGCAGAGGACCCGGACACAGCCATATCGTTAAAAAGCGACACTAGGAAATCACATAGCTCAGAAGCGTACGATTTCTAAAAGACAGCGGTATAGCCATCCGGCCCCGGCGCCTTGTGTAACTTCAAATTTTTTATGGTTTCAAGTACCTCCTCCCTAGTGATCGGCACCTCCAGCAACTCATTCCATTCTTTAGATATCTGGGGTAGGGGCAGGCGTCGCAAATACTCCCTTTGGGCTTCCGCTCCAAGACTGTCCCCTGTGTAAAGGTCAGCATAGTAGCGGCCAAAAACGTCTGCCTTCGTTTCATCCCGATGCTGCAGTACACCCGCTGCGTCTCTAATTCCTCCTATATATTCTCGTTCTCTGCTATCTCGCAATTGGCGCTCCAGATGTCTACCCACCTTGTTCCCACAGGAGTAGGATTGTCGCCCCAGTCTCAAGAGCGTGAGTTCGGCCCTGTTGTTGTAGTGAGCCCTCAGCTTCCCCCTCACCGCCGTCAATGGACGGAGGGTCACTCTCGAGGGGTTAAGTTTGTGGGCCCGCTCGAGGTCCACCACCTCAGCTTCTAAGGCCTCGTGATCCTTCCGTCACAGTCTGTTGAGTTGCGCATTGAGTCCCAGATACGTGCCCCTGATTGATGCCTTAAAGGCGTCCCAAGTGTTCGAGACCGACGTATCTGACGGGGGATTAAGCTCAAAGAATTCCTTAATGGGAACCCGCAGCGCCTTATTGGAGGCATCGTCCCTGATCACCGAGGCCGGGAAGTACCATTTCCGCTGACCTGCACCGGGCGACGACCAACGCAGGTTAAGCACCAGCAAACTGTGATCCGAGACTGATATCGGAAGGATGGTGGCATCCAGGACATCTCCACAAAGGGCTTGGCCGAGGAAAATGTGATCTAGTCGGGAGTAGGAGTGGTGCACATGGGAGAAGAATGTGTAGTCCCTTGAGGTAGGATGAAAAAAACGCCACCCATCAACCAGCCCCAGCTCCCCCACCACCTGCTGCGATGAAGTAGAAAACACCCCCGTGCCAGCCCTGTGACCCCCAGAGCTATCCATCTCCTTATCCCATACCAAATTAAAGTCCCCCAGTAGAAACAGGTTCCCTTCCGCAAAATCCCCGATTTTTTGTAACAAGCTTTGTAAAAATTTATTTTGACCAGAGTTGGGGAGATACACTACTACAAAGGTGCACAGCCGCCCCTGAACTAGCCCCTTTACCATCAGCCATCGGCCCTCCTTGTCATTGCGCACCTCTACAGGTTGGAAATGAAGTGCAGCGCGAAAGATGAGGGCCACCCCTCTATGTTTTGTTGCCGCAGAGGATCTATATATAATGCGATATGCCCTATGTCGCAAGCGTAACTCATCCTTCCGTGCCAAATGAGTTTCTTGTAATCCCACAATATCCAGCTGGTGGTCAGTCACATACTTCCACACCTTCTGCCTCTTCTGCGGTGAGTTCATACCCTTGACATTCCAAGTCCCTATGCTAACCGGCATAGTACAGTAAAACCCTGGTACTCTCAGCAGCCATCTCTTGATCCCCCTCCCCCGCCCTCGGGAGCCCTCCAGTCGGAGGCAGTGACAGTGGGTCAACCACGCCTCCCCCCAGGTATCCCCCAGCCCTCCACCAGTTTGTAACAGTCTCGGCAACAGCCCTTCCCAGACCACACCCCCCTAGAACATTCGCACACAACACCAGCCAACCATCCAACAGATCCCCCTCGTCACCACCACGGAGCCCCCCACCCCCTTCACCCCAAACCCCCCAACCCCCAACCTCCCCTGCAAAGAAAGAAACAACAGGTAGAAAAAACACAAAACATTAAATTTGAAAATGATACTCATCAGTTCCAGCAGGTCAAAGTTCGTAAAGGACCGTCCAGACTGGAATCGGGGCAGGGGGACCATCTTGGTGACCCCCAAGGCCACTGACCGGGGTGTCTCCTCCAAAAGTACATCCATACCCCCAGACCTAAGGGCCGATGCCCCTCCAGCGCCGATCCACCCTCAGGGCAATTGTCATGCCGCTCCGGAGCTTTGTTGGGAATCTGCCAAAGTCGCCGAGGCCACCGAGGCCACCGCGTTACCCCTTTCCTGCAGGCTAGTGTTGCGATCCGGCCGCCGCCGGTCCGGAGATGCGCCTATCCTGTGCCAGGAGGAAGAGCGACAGCGCCTCCGCGAAGGAGATGTGCTCGCCCCCTGAGAGGGCGCGACGTCGTTCAACCCCAAAAGATCCTTCGCCACTTGAAGAGAGCGAATCTGTGCCAGCCGGTTCTGCCATCGGAAGATGATCCGGAAGGGGTGACCCCAGGAGTAGGCGATATTGCGTTCCCGCAGGAAGGAGGTCACCGGGCGGAACGCCCTTCTCTTCTGCAGCGTGGAAGCTGCCAAATCCTGGTAGAGCTGCGGACGAAGGTCCCTGAACTGCAGTGATGTGATGGCTCCGGCTTTACGTAAGATGCGTTCATTCACTTGGAAATCGTGCACGCAGACGAGGATGTCAGGAGGGCCCCCCCCCCCCCCTCGCCTGGGCAACCCCACTCTATGTACTCTGTCCATCTTGATTTCCCGCACATCCTCCTCATCCTAAATCTGCAAAAACAGCTCCTGAACGTAGCCACGCAGGTCTCCCGCCTCACCGTCCCACGGCACTGCGCGGATGCGGATGTTGTTCCTTCGGGACCGGTTTTCCAAGTCCTCCGCGTGAGTCTGCAGATCCAAGTTCTGTTCTGTGAGACAGATGATATCTTGCTGCAGCTGGTGCACATCATTAGCCACACTCAAATCATGGTCCTCTAGGGTCGCCACCCTCTCGCCAATTCCATCCACATCTCTCCGTACCTCCCGGAGATCGGACGCCAATTGTGCGTGAAGTTCAGAAATATCCTCCTTGATGGAGGCAAAGAGCTCGGACATAAAGGCATTGGTTGCAGGTGCCTTGTCGTCGTCCAATTGCCTCGACGAGCCACTGGCCCCTGGAGATGCCGGCTGCTGCGAGGACTTAGATGCTCCATCCTTCCCTGGACGCCCCTTGCGCAGCGTGTTGGACATCATGGCGGACCGGAGGCAACACCCTGCCAGGGCGACCCTCACTCCCCGAAAACTCAAGGCGTCAGGTCGCTATGGGATCACCGGGTCCGCAAATGGGGCAATGTCCCCCACCGATCTGCCCAAACAATCTCCTCTTCTCTGTCCGGGAACCACCCCAGACCTCACCGCTTGCCGATTTATCCGGGTGGTAGTTCTTCAGCGGATATTCCGCACCAGAAGGGTCAAGGAACACCCGACCCCCCACACCAGTGCCCAGTATAGCAGTGCATGTAAAGGCAATGCCGTGCCTCCCTTTCTTCCAGCCCAGGTGCAAGCGAGTGATACCCGCAGGCAGCAGCCACCCAGTTCCTCCAGGGGAGTCCAGACAAAATGGCACCGTGATGTTCCCTGCCGGGGTGCACTCAGTCAGCGATCAGTGCATGTCCCAGTGCCAGCAGCTCGCTTCACCCCGGGCCCCGAGCCTCAGCTCTCCGCCAATGCTGGCATCCGCGTTCGCAGTGCCCCTTCACCACACTGTCCAGTCCGCAGTCTGCACTCCCGAGGCGTCTCCGGCCTGCTCAAGCAGCCCACATGGTGGTGTAGGAGCCCAGTCTCCTCGTGCCTTTGTGAGCCCCAAGTATCTGCACCAATAGCACCAATGTTAGTCTGTAAGCTTAGGCTGGGCAGTCAAGGCCACCATAGCATCACTGAGTCCACGATGCGGGTAAAGGTGCTCTGCTCAGCCCCCCCGCCGGGCCCTCTCCCCCGACACCGGCTCTTCTCGCCTCCTCCTGCGGCAGCTGCGGGGCCCCCACCAGCCGATCCGACTCACCCCAGTGGCCCGTGGCGGGCGCAGCCTCCGTCAAGCAGTCAGGCGCCTCCGTTCACCCCCTCGGGCGATCACCGCCGGTGTTTCTCGGCTCCGTCGCCTCTGAGTCCCCCTCCACGCCTCAGGCCCGACACCGTCTACTCCTTTCCCCGGAATACACCGGAGTTCAGGGCTGCCTCTCCACCGGCAGATCGCGCTCCTCCTCTCTCGTCCGGCGCAGGGGGAACCGGAAGCAGCAAGGCCAAAGCGACCCCTTCCCCCACAACAGTAGACTCCGCCGATCTCCGGGGCCGGCCTCTGAACTACGCGAGGCCGGCGCTTTTAGGCCGCAAAGTGCTGCTGCGCCTGCGGCCGCTGCAAACGCCACTCCGTTCCACCGACGGCACCGGACCGCTCCTCTATGCATCAGTGACCTCCGCCGCCCTTTTGGAGCCGGTCCGCCCGCCCAGGACCTTGCTGTAAGAAGCTGTACTGGATCGGCGCCGGAGAGGCTCGGAGAAGCGTCCTACTCCGACGCCATCTTGGCCACGCCGAGGAAGCCACTTTTTTATGAAGTTCTGGTGTTAGTCCATATTGCTTATCCATAAAAATGCTACACTTTTTGGCATGGCTGAGAAATGCTTGCAACATACTAACGCACACCATTTTTCTCGTTACAAAAGGAAGATTCCCTTCTACGAACCAGAGCTTTGCAGAGCTTATGGTGTAACAACTACCAGTACTGGGTTCTTCTAAGGTGGGGGGTCCCCAGAATTCGCAGAGATCTTCATTTATAATTTTATATAAACTATATTCCTACAAAGGGGGTGGTGGTGCTTCCACCACTGTTCAGTTATCATGATTTCCCTTTTTTTTCCTATGTACTTCTAGTTGTTGTAACTGTAAGTAAGTGTAACAATGTTTATTGCTTTAATGTTATGCATTTTCCTGTGGGAGCTGCATTATAGAACAACATAGATAGCTTGTCAATTCAAAATAAAACTTTTGAACTTACATAGATTCTGTGGTATTTGGTTTGGACTTACATGAGTGAGCGCGCAAAAGGAAGGGTGCGCATGTGCATTGCTTCTACGACTGAGAGGCCGAGTGTGTTATGTTCTGGGTTGTCTACTTGTTGGGTATCTTAGGGGGAGGGTTCAGAGAGCTAATAGTTATGACGAGACACTACTATAACTAGTCGGGCAGGGGATTGTGGTGGGTTCTGAACTTCTGATTGAGGTGTGGGGAAGGTCCAACCTCCCATCACCAACATCCTATTTTCTTGTGCAAAGTTCTGTATGTGCAAAATCTCTACAACAGTAGTAGTATGTCCTATCCTATCAAAATAGTAATAAATCTGGTTGGGCATTTGTTGGTGGGAATTGTCGAAAAGCCTCAAGATTAAAAAAGACTCAAGATCAATAAGACTAGAAGTAGTACAAGAGGACAACCCAAAGGACTGGACTCAATGGCTGGAGCTACTGGTGAATCTGAGTTTTATTTAAAACCTTTTAAATAAAGAGTGGCCAACTGGCAAGCTTAGCTACTACAGACAGACTAATAGTAGTAGTACAAAGAATCATCATAGCAGAGGCAGTTAGAGGCAGGAATAACAAGAATTTCGAAACAGATAGTACAGATCGAAGGATAATTGTTGGTAAAAAATAGCATTAGGAAACGGAAACAATAGTTCGGAAAACATATGGTGCAGTAAAAGTTCTGCAATAAGAATTATTAATATTAAAAACAAGAAGACTTACTAGGGCCAGCAGAAGAGCCCTCGTCGGTGTCCTCCTGTTGCTGCTGTTGTGCTCCTCCCGCCGACTGCGACCCTGTCTGCCTGCCCCTGGGTGCTGAACAGGAAAGGTATAAGAAAGAGATAAACATTGATGATTGGTGTGAAACAAATGAAATATTTTTAAAGGACTGTCAAAACATTTATGTAAACAACAATTGCAATAAATAAATTGATCGATCTCATCTGGTCAACAACTAGTATCGGGGGATTCGCGGATCAACTACTTACTATTTATCAACACTAATCCAGTCTTCCATTCAGATTACAGAATACTAACTAAGCCTAAGTAGTACGTACCACCTGACCTAGCCCACCTATTCCAGGCGTGCCAATTGTACATTAAGTATGCATTTCCACTTCTTTTAGTCCTCAACAATGCATATGGTCAAATGGAGGACACATGACAACATTTTGTATACACCAAATTTTTGGTTGATTGATTGATGCTGATGTTCTGCTAGTGCTAAGCCTATTGCCACTCCTTGCACAAACTAGAAAAGGTTCTACTAAAGACTGGGGTACTAGCAGCACGTGACATAACCGAGGGGGCATCACGTATATCACTAAAAAATTACAAACTCATACAAAGTAACTAAACCTAAGTATCAATCCGCCCCTATCTCTTAGTGACAGGACAAAGTAAGGACTAGAGTCACTATAGCATTACGTAATTTAATCTCTCTAAAATAAACTCTTACATAATCACGCTAAGCGAGCGCAAAGGCAAAGTTGTAAACAAGTAAAATTAGTAGCGCAGAAGAGCACCTGGGTCATCATAACAATCACAGAAGACTTTTAAACGTAATTTACCTGTAATGTAAGCAATAGAATTCTAGCTGGTTGGAAAAAAATAGATATTCGCAATATATAACAGAGAGCAGAAGAACAGACACAAAGTAGTAATATTTAAATAGTTACTCACCAAGACCCGGGACCTCCACTCCTAGCAGCTCCAGCAGGTCCTGCTACCGGTCCAGGATATCGGACCACCGGTGCGAAAGTTGGTTCTGGGTGTGCCAGACCCCAGAGCAGCGAAACACTGCCCGGTGCACCTTCCCCCACCGCTGCCGACGCTCCAGGAGCCCGTACCCAGACCTAGGCCTGCCACCAGCTGCCAGGGTTAAGGGGAGGTGGCGCTGCATAAAGAAAATAAGTGCAGCCAACTCCACCTCCCTAATAAGGCCCATGCCTGCACCACTTGTGGATGCCGCCTTCTGCAAGGAAGTCGGTCACGGCTCTGACTCCTGCGTCGAGCCCTTTGACCCTTAGACATGGTTCTGGGGTAGACGGGGCGGAAAAGAAAAGGTAAAAATTTTTAAAAAGAAATGAAAAGAGCAGGCAATAGAAAAAGAGTGAAAAAGTATTTGAAAACACACAAAAAGTAGACAAAAACCAAAAATATAGAAGCAGGGAAATAGTCAGAGAGATAATGAATAAAAAAGATTTAAAAAAAGTGTCTAGAAACAAAGGATTCAAAAGATAGAGGGAGGATTCAAAAGCAGGCCCCAGAACCATAGCAAAAGAGTGAAAAACAAGATGGCCGGGCCCATTGCGACTTGGACAAGTTTGCGCGATATTTTCTCCCCGAGCACGCAAAAAGCGTCGCAAACACATAAAAGCATTCTCGAACAGGAAATACGTATCGCGAACGGGCGCAAGCTTGCATTGCGCGACCCAGAACAAGAAATAAGCATTGCGAGCGGGCGGGACAAGTGAAAACAAGATGGCCGCGCCCATAGGCAACCGCATGGGCAAGTTGGCAAGACATTTTCAACGCGATCACGCAGAAAATATATCGAACAGGCGGGAAAAAAACTTCTGCGTCTTCGCGATATTTCCACGTGTTTGCGGAGATTTTTGACATTTTCGCGATAGTTTGCGGAAGTGATTTTCGCAAATTCTGCCCACCCCTACATCAGACACCAATAGAGGATACACAGTATCTTGAATTGTTGGACTCGAAATAGGCGGGTCTGTACTTGCTGGTCTCAAACTGAGGAATTTTTTTAGTTTGAGTTTCCTCGTGTATTTATAGACGTCCACCCTGGTTTGGGTACAATCAAAGTTTGACTCTGGACAGTACAATAGACCAAGTGATAGGACTTGTTTCTCTGCCTCACTCAGGATAACTTCTGAGAGGTTGATTATGGTATTTGCATTAGATTCCGTTTGGTTTACTTCTGCCGCCAATTCCTTCTCGTCGTTTTTTGTTGATGTTTGATTGGGGGCGCAATGTTTTGCTGGCGCCTTGCTCTGCGTCTCTCACGGCGTTTGACATTTCTCCTTTGCCTCCTCTGGTGTTCGTAATCCTGGGGGGGAAGGTTAAACGCCGTTCCTCTTGTAAAAAAACTATTTTGTCTCCGATCGTGTGTTTTGGTTTCTGGGAAGCAGAGTTATCAGCTGCGCCTGCTGTTTGCTCTACTTCAGACTCACTTTCCACGGCGGAGCTTAAATCTGACATCGATGATGTCATTGGGATCTCATTACCAATACCTCCTCTGTTATCAAGGTTTAAAGTAAATCGTACTGCTTTGGGGATGGATTTTACTGCATCGTATTTACGTGCAAAGGTAAAAATCTGGCCTTCTTTCTTTAAACAAACCAACATTTTTTCTCTCAATTTAGAAAGATTGGGACCATTTTCCAATAGAGCATTTTATTCATTGAGCTTATCAATTTTGTGTTATAATTCTGTTCTATCAATATCCGCATATTTGATTAGGATGCACATTAGATTTTTAGAAACCTCCTAATTACTTTCTGCCCTCTCCCTTCAGCATATTAGGGTAAGCATATTAGGGTTCGGATTTTCATAGCTCGGGGCGAGCATAATTCGGAGCCCACGTGGGATTCTTCCAATTTCTAAGAACTTAGATAGTGATTTATGCTCCCACCATTTGGCTTGCTCAGTTTTGCTGAGTTTCTCCAATTGTTTGTAAAGGTCCTTTAATGTTGAGGGCTGTCTTTGTATGCTCGTGTCAGTCGTTTGTACATGCATTGGGGGATTAGGGCACTCAGTGAACATTTCATCTGCCGCTTCCTCCCTGGATCGTAACATATCGGCAGCAGTGGTCGAAGTGGGGAATATAAAGTAGGGGAACTGTGGGTGGAGAATCAGGGGGTGGGAATAACCGAAGATTGGATCGGTGGGCGGAGTCAGGGGTTTGGCTAGAAATCGCAAAACATACCAATTTTTAGTACGTTTAGCATTTCACTGACCAGTTACAGCTTATAACGTTATTTAATTCAAACAATGGATAAACATGTTTATTTGAAGTTTAATTCAGGAAAAAGAAATACTCATAGGGAATACAGGTTTATGTAAAGCGTGCGAAATATAAGCAGGAACAATGGCATGGGCGCAAATTCAGGATGGTGAGTGTAGAAATTTAGGACAAAAGGTCAAAATTCAGGGCAGGAGGTCAAAATTCAGCACACAAATTCGGGGCAACAGGTAGGCTTTGCAGACACATCAGTGAATGTCAAGCAATAGTATATAAATCAATAGGCAAGGAACATAAGTACAAGTAACTTCTACCCCGTCACCGCTCCTTCCCTGTCATTTCCCCTGCCCCGTCACCGCTCCTGCCCATTCACCACTCCTGCTTATGCCTAATACCTTCTCCCGCCCCTATCCTTTCACTGCCCCTATCCTTTCACTGCCCCTATCCGTTCACTGCCCCTATCCTTTCACTGCCCCTGTCCTTTCACTGCCCCTGTCCGTTCACTGCCCCTGTTCATTCACTGCCCCTATCCGTTCATTGCCCCTGTCTGTTCACTGCTTTTGCCCGGTTACCGCTCCTGCACATGCCCCGTCAAAGCTCCTGCCCCATCACTGCTCCTGCCCAGTCACTGCTCCTGCCCCGCCACCTCTCCTGCCCCATCACCTCTCCTGCCCCGTCACCTCTCCTGCCCCGTCACCTCTCCTGCCCCGTCACCTCTCCATCCCTGTTGCCTCTCCTGCCCGGTCACCTCTACTTTCCCGTCTCCTCTTCTGTCCCTTCATTGCTCCTGCCCAGTTCACTCAGTGTATCACATTGACAAATTTCACATGGTTTTTAAAAAATTTTATTTAGTGTATTTTGATTAAGCGCGTACATTAACCGAAGGTGTCAGAGCGCTGTACAATAGAGCCAGTTACGTTACAAGGGAACAGTGGAAAAACAATGTAACATCACAAACTAAAAATGAAAGTTACATAAATACAAAATCCAACAAAGTAGTAAGGGAGCTACTAGCTCTCAAGCCACCTGTAGCTCTCCTGTGTGCAGCCCAGCCAACCAAATTAAAGTTGAGCCTGCTAGAATAAAATATATATATACCAAAATTGAAGTGTACGAGACGAACATTTTCAGGACTCATATTGTGGTGTACAAAAATGGTTGAATTTCCAAAATATTCGAAGCATGCGAGAAGGTGCATCTTACGGCATTGAGTTCAGTTACTATTACTGTGGCGTCTGTGAAGAGTGCAGCAGCAGTAACTTAGCAGCATGAGGCATTTCAACTTGAAAATGTAGACGTTACAACTGGCAATCCTTTCTGAAGCACCAATGCAATCTTGTCATGTGCAGTCACTGAGAAACCTGACTAAGGGCACAGATGTTGCTATAGTTCAAAGGAGAAATGTGGTATAATGCCACCTTCTTACTCTCTGGTGGCTACAGCTGTAAGGATCGCCTAAGATTGGCTTCCGCCAGCATGTTTTTTAGCTGGGGCTGCTTAGTGACCCCGTTTAGGATTGTGCCAATGTTTCATCAAGGGATACATTCAGGGCGCATTTAAGCACTTGCAAAGATTTACAAAAACAGCCACGGTGTGGCTGTGGATCTACAGTTTCTGGCCCTGGTTGCTTCATGACATTCGCAGGAATGGACATCTTCAAGGAGCTGGACAAAGGAGTATCAAGTTTAAACTAGATCAGTTGGCATGGACATTAAGGCCTAAAAACACAAGTCACAATTTTTCATCCGTTTGTTTTCCTCACGAACTTCTTACAAGGACTTCTTACCACCGTAACCAAAAAATAAACATGCAGGTCTCGCAGAGTTGGTGGCAAGTTCCCGACAGTCCTCTGTCTGGGGAAAGCTCCTCGTAATCACTAACTTAGCATGAGATGCTAAAGGCAGAGGGGGGCGCATTGTCATTTGAAAGGATTAATCATCCTCAATTGGAATGACAATGGGCCACCCTAAGTCTGTGAGAGCTCAGGGAGGGGCTGCTGCAGCCTCTGGAGTTCAACAGAGAAGTGCGAGCAGCCCCTGGAACAAGAAAGAATAATCGTTTTGTAAGTTGGACTATTCTTGCCGTCCCGGGACGATTTTTTAAATGAAAGAAGTAGGGCAACGGACTGAAATAATTTTTTTAAGTAGGGGCACGCCGTGCCCTTCCGTCCCCGCCCACTTCTACCACTGATCGGCAGGCATTTTGATAGCACTTTGAATTTAGCGCAAGCTCCGCAATTCGTCGCTAGCAGCACACCTCTCACCAGACAATCTCGACGTCCCCTACCTCATACAGCATTTTCCAGATGTGTGCGCACCCTTCAACAAAGCTGCTTTCTCTTCTCTGCAATCAGCCAGGTTGCTTTTGCCATCTGGGGGTTCCAGGACCACTTTGTCCATTTTTCACTTAGAATTGTAGAAAAATAGCAGAATTGAGACCTCGCTTTTGCTGGGGGGAATGTGGAAACTCTGTTAATAATTGTACTGTGCATTGATTGGCTCTGTACTTTTTGCATAATTCTGAGGAATCGCTTTTAGAATAATTCACATTTTAAACTTTGGAGGCTAACTTCTACCTTTGTGCGGCACTACATTTGGGGGCTGAATTTTTTGAAATAAAACATCTTTTCGGGACACGCTTTGTCCCGGGTGGCCATCTTTGAATTGCTGTGCGCTGACGGAGGTCAGCACTCCATTCCTTGCACGCCGACTGCCCATTGCTGCTATTTAAGAGCCATGTCTTGACGCGCAGCGGTCGCGCCAATGTCGCGATGAAGGTGCGACAAAGGCAAGACCGTCTGCGACCGTCCGAGACCGACCAGGACCTAGGGCCAGGACCTATGCCCAAAATCCTCCCTTCCTTAAACCTGTTACGCAATACTCGTCAAATCAGCTACTTGGTTTGCGAGGTAGGAGGGGCACAAACTGTAGTTTACTATGTCCTTTAGAGGCCGATTCTCTATGTAATGGTTGTAACTACGGCTTTAATAATACTAGTTCTAACTGGTCCTACTGCTGAAGATTTGAGTGAGCAGGAATTGTTGCAAAAAACCCTTAGTAATAATAAAATTTATAATTTTTGGAGTATTAATTGCCGCTCCCTTCCAATACATAAGGACGACATTTTTAATTTTTTAAACAGCGAAGAACCTGGCGCTATTTTTTTGACAGAAACTTGGTTGAATGATAGTTCAGGTCCGGATGTGGCGTACGTCCTCCCTGAGAACTATACTATAATAAGGAGAGATAGAATCCTCAAGAAAGGTGGAGGGATTGCGATTATTATTAAAAGAAGTTATTCATGTAAACTGGAAGACTTCCCTCTGGCGGATTGCGAAGCTGCTCTTTTTAAACTTAAGCTCTCCCACCAGCTTACTTTATACGGTCATTGATCTATCGCCTCCCTGGACCGGGTAGTTCTTGGTGCCCCTACTTTCAGATATGCTGGCGCCTTGGCTACTTAAATTGGCTAATTTTACAGTCTTAGGAGATTTAAACCTTCACTTGGAAAGTACGGAATGTTTAGCAAGTAAGGCTCTGATAGCTGATTTATCGGCACTGAACCTACCTCTTTGCAATGAAGGTCCCACTCACATTGCTGGTCATTTACTGGACCCTATTTTCTCTAATTTGTCTGATAATAACTGCCCTCTTACGTAGCCTTTATGCTGGTCCGACCATTTTGAGGTTAAGTTTCAATATAGAAGTCCATTGAAAACTGTCCCACTGTTACCTGACATACCGAGTCAGACTAGAAACTGGGGCTAACTGGATATAGTAAAATTTAACTATTTATTGCTAAACAATACTCCTTGTTTGAATTCTATATCACCTGCTTCCTTGGATAGTATTTATAAATAGATTGCTTCTGCTTCCAATGCCTGCCTTCCAGCTTCAGTGAAAAAATTCAATAACCACCGTCCTCTGGCCCCCTGGTTTACAGAGCAGCTTAAAGCTGAAAAAAGCAAGTGTAAAGCTATCGTAAGAAGTTGGAGAAGGGATTACTCCCCTGAGTCCAAAAGTATTTACAAAGCCACACTGAAAAAATACCATGCTTTATGTAAAATGGCACTAGCCAATTACGTCTCCTCCACTATTTTGGGGGCGAAGAATTGTCCTCGTACCCTATTTTCCATGGTTAAGAAGCTTGCAGGTTCAGGGACGCAACCTAGTCTACCTGTTCTTGACGAACTACAATGTAACACGCTTGCTACCTTTTTCATAACTAAAGTTGAACAAATCTACCAGTCTTTAGGAGGAACTATTGCTAAGAGTCCAGCTCTGTCTGGTCTTGCTCTGGCTCCCTCTGTAGCAGAGCATTCTCTGCTAAAATTAGAGAAGTGGGCTCCTTTGGACATTGGTTCGTTCACAAAAATCTTAGCGAGCATTAGATCTGGCTCTCCGTGCGACCCTCTTCCAGCTGCAGTGCTCTTACAATTGGACCAGCCTGCTTTAAGAATCGTTATGGAGCTACTGAATGCCTCCCTTAGCGAGGCAGAGATGCCAGCCATCTGGAAACATGCCATGGTCCTGCCTTTGCTGAAGAAGCCAAATACGGACCCTGCTATGTCGACCAATTTTAGGCTGATTTCCCTGCTCCTGATGTTTTCCAAAGTTTTGGAAAAACATGTAAATGCCCAGTTATCTATGTTTGTGGAATCCTCCAACTTTCTGCACACTTCACAATTGGGCTTTAGAGCAGAGTTCTCAACTGAGACTACACTGCTGGGCGTTACGGAGATGCTTCGCCATCGTCTGGATGCAGGTGATACAGTGGCCCTTATACTACTAGATCTAAGAACCGCGTTTGATACGGTTTCTCAAACCGTAATAATAAAGTCTTTACAAGCATTGGGCATCTCTGGATCGGCGCTTGGCTGGCTGTCTTCCTTTTTATCGGAACGAACATTCCCGGTCTTTTCCACTAGGACCACATCAAAGACTTACACATCCCTGTATGGGGTGCCACAGGCCTCAATTTTGAGTCCGCTTTTCTTTAACATCTATGTGCAACCCCTGGCAGTGATTGCTGAGGAAGCAGGGCTGGCGCTTTTTTCATACGCCGATGATCCTCAAATCATCTTTTCTCTATCGGCTGATAGAGACTGGGTCCTTCTGCTCTGCAATTGTGCTTGCGCAACATTGCATCGTGGATGCAATTGAATTTGCTCAAGCTCAATGGAGAAAAGACGGAAGTGCTTTTTTTGGTAAAAATTCTGAACATTGGGGCCCTCAACACTGGCCAGCTGAAATGGGACCCTTATCCAAGCCTTCCTCTCAGGTCCGCAATCTAGGCTTTATTATTGACAATAAATTGTCAATGAAACAACAGGCAGTACAAACCGCAGCCACCTGTTTTACCATCCTAAAATGGTTAAAAAAAATCATTTGGATGCTCCCTGTTGATACCCAAAGGACGGTATTCCAGGCACTCGTAACATCTCGCCTGGACTATGGTAACGTCCTTTTTCTCGGTTCAAACAGGGATGTGCTGCGTAAGCTTCAGGTGGTGCAGAACTCTGCGGCCAGATTGCTGTACGGACTTCCTAGAATGTCCAGTATGGCTAATGCCCTGACAGAATTACATTGGCTCAAGGTGGAACAGCGTACTAAATTTAAAGCCCTGTGCTATATTTTTAGAATTAAGATCGGCTCAGCTCCTAAATGGTAACAAGACATAATATTGAAGTAAAAATATAGAATGGACATAATATCGAATTAAAAATATAGAGCGGACAAAATAACAGGTGAGGAATATCTGACGAGCCTGGGATCCCGCACCTACGCGCCGGAGTGGTACTATACCTGGCAGATATTGGCAGCCATCGGCGACCCCTGAACACTGCCTATCCCTGCTGACGAGGGTTGAAAACCCGAAACATGTGTCCAGGGATGGCGAAGACAGCGAAGATAGCAAGATCGAAAGATGATGCATCGCGAACACTCTACTACAATGACCAGAGTCCTTAGGGGCAACTTCCGCCGGTGTGTGAGTAGTGTGCGACCCCACCCCCTTTTTGTAACTTAAAGCTCCCTTGAGCAGCGGGCTGACGAGCCTGGGATCCCGCACCTACGCGCCGGAGTGGTACTATACCTGGAAGATATTGGCAGCCATCGGCGACCCCAGAACACTGCCTATCCCTGCTGACGAGGGTTGAAAACCCGAAACACGTGTCCAGGGATGGCGAAGACAGCGAAGATAGCAAGATCGAAAGATGATGCATCGCGAACACTCTACTACAATGACCAGAGTCCTTAGGGGCAACTTCCGCCGGTGTGTGAGTAGTGTGCGACCCCACCCCCTTTTTGTAACTTAAAGCTCCCTTGAGCAGCGGGCTGACGAGCCTGGGATCCCGCACCTACGCGCCGGAGTGGTACTATACCTGGCAGATATTGGCAGCCATCGGCGACCCCAGAACACTGCCTATCCCTGCTGACGAGGGTTGAAAACCCGAAACACGTGTCCAGGGATGGCGAAGACAGCGAAGATAGCAAGATCGAAAGATGATGCATCGCGAACACTCTACTACAATGACCAGAGTCCTTAGGGGCAACTTCCGCCGGTGTGTGAGTAGTGTGCGACCCCACCCCCTTTTTGTAACTTAAAGCTCCCTTGAGCAGCGGGCTGACGAGCCTGGGATCCCGCACCTACGCGCCGGAGTGGTACTATACCTGGCAGATATTGGCAGCCATCGGCGACCCCAGAACACTGCCTATCCCTGCTGACGAGGGTTGAAAACCCGAAACACGTGTCCAGGGATGGCGAAGACAGCGAAGATAGCAAGATCGAAAGATGATGCATCGCGAACACTCTACTACAATGACCAGAGTCCTTAGGGGCAACTTCCGCCGGTGTGTGAGTAATGTGCGACCCCACCCCCTTTAAGGAATATCTATTGTCAAAATATCGAAGTCAAAATATCGAAGTATATAATATAGACATTAAAAATATATCAAATGTTTAATAATATCTAATTTTTTTAAGTGTTTTGTATGTTAGTGTATGTGTGAAAAGTGTATATTATTTTTGTAATGTAGGTTTCATTTTTTTAAGTAATTAATTTTATGTTATTTAATTTTAGCGTAATTTAATTCTGTAGCGGGTTGTGGGTTTATAGGGGAATAGGGTGGGAAGTAATTTAGTTATATTAAATTAAATAATATAATCATTTTTAGCAATTATTAATTATTTTTAATTTAATTTTGCTTTTTAGTTCTGTAGTGGGTTGTGGGTTTATAGGGCAATAGGGTGGGAAGTAATCTAATTGTAATTAATTAAATTTTTTTTAACCCCTTCCGTGCGGCCACGATTTTCCCCGTGTGCGGCCGCCGGCAGAACACGGGCGGGCCATGACGAACCCCAGCCGTCATCAGCACACGAGCACTGTAGTGCATGACGGCTGGGGTTCGTCACCAGCATGGAAGGGGTTAATTTATTTATTATTGATTTTTAATTTATTGTTAATACATTTTTAATTGGTAATTAATTTTTATTAATTGGTAATTAACTTTTATTAATTGATAAATTGATAATTATGCTAATTGTATTATTTATTTTCCGTAGCGGGTTGTGGGTTTATAGGGGAATTGGGTGGGAAGTAATTTAATTGTAATTAGGTAAATATTTCTTATTTATTTATTGGTATTGATTTTTTATTTATTGGTCATACATTTTTAATTGGTAATTAATTTTTATTAATTGGTAATTAATTTTTATTAATTGATTAATGGATAATTATGATAATTTTATTAATTTATTTTCCGTAGCAGGTTGTGGGTTTATAGGGGAATAGGCTGGGAAGTAATGTAATTGTAATTCATTACATATTAATAATACTTTTTGTGTATTGATAATTAATTTACTGTTAATTAATTATTAATTGGTATTAATATTTTATTAATAATTCGTTTTTATTATAGAACATTAATTCGTTGTTAATTAATTATGAATAGGTAATTTATTTTTTAATAACTAATATTTATTTGTATTTCTAATTAACTAATTATTACATAATATTAAATTGGTAATTAATTGTAATTAATGCTTTATTGGTATTGATATTTAGTTTATTTTTAATAATATATTAAAACATTACTTTCCCTACTGTTAAACTCACTGGAGTGGGAGTAGTAATTGTTACTCCTGTGCTATCCAACTCTTTCCCTACTGTTGCACTCTCTGGAGTGGGAATAGTAATTTTTACTCCTACGCTATCCAACGCTTTCCCTACTGTTGCACTCTCTGGAGTGGGAATAGTAATTTTTACCCTCCCGCTATCCAACGCTTTCCCTACTGTTGCACTCTCATGAGTGGGAATAGTAATTTTTATCCTCCCGCTATCCAACGCTTTCTCTTCTGTTGCACTCACTGGAGTGGGAATAGTAATTTTTACCCCTACGCTATCCAACGCTTTCCCTACTGTTGCACTCACTGGAGTGGTAATAGTAATTTTTACCCCTACGCTATCCAACGCTTTCCCTACTGTTGCACTCACTGGAGTGGGAATAGTAATTTTTACCCCTACGCTATCCAACGCTTTTCCTACTGTTGCCCTCACTGGAGTGGTAATAGTAATTTTTACCCCTACGCTATCCAACGCTTTCCCTACTGTTGCACTCTCTGGAGTGGGAATAGTAATTTTTACCCTCCTGTTTTCCAACGCTTTCCCTACTGTTGCACTCACTGGAGTGGGAATAGTAATTTTTACCCCTACGCTATCCAACGCGTTCCCTACTGTTGTACTCCTTGGAGTGGGAATAGTAATTCTTACCCTCCCCCTATCTAACGCTTTCCCTACTGTTGCACTCACTGAAGTGGGAATAGTAATTTTTACCCTCCCACTATCCAAACCTTTCCCTACTGTTGCACTCTCTGTATTGGGTATAGTAATTTTTACCCCTACGCTATCCAACGCTTTTCCTACTGTTGCACTCACTGGAGTGGGAATAGTCATTTTTACCCCTATGCTATCCAATGCTTTCCCTACTGTTGCACTCTCTGGAGTGGGAATAGTAATTTTTACCTACCCGCTATCCAACGCTTTCCCTACTGTTGCACTCACTGGAGTGGGAATAGTCATTTTTACCCCTACGCTATCCAACGCTTTCTCTACTGTTGCACTCACTGGAGTGGTAATAGTAAATTTTACCCTCCCGCTATCCTACGGTAAAAATATTGTATATTTTTTATTAACATTACGTTTATATATATATATATATATATATATATATATATATATATATATATATATATATATATATATATATATATGTATTAAAAAATCAAATTGTATTTTTATATTTTTTTAACTTACATTAATTATTTATTAATTTTAAGGTTATTTAAGTATTTTAAGTATGTTTAAGGTAATTATATTTATTTAATTAATTTTCAATTACTTTAAGACATTAAAAATGTTTCGATATTTTGTCTAACTATATTTTTTACAACGATATTTCTGATTCAATATTTTTATACTTACCTGTTCGAAGATAGGATTTGATATTTTTGCATTCTATATTTTTTCCTCGATAGTTTGGTAATTCTATATTTGTGTAATCGATATTATGTCAGTGATCCCCCCTAAATTCCTACAAGATCTGGTACGCCCTTACCACCCTTCTCGCCTGCTTCGCTCCTCAGAAGAAAAATTCGAAATTCCCAGGATCAAATTAATGAGAATGGAAGTGCGCTCTTTCTCTCTTCTTGGACCAACTTTGTGGAATTCTCTACCTGATGTGTTGCGGAAGGAGAAGCTGTACCCCAATTTTCGCAAGCAAATAAAAACTTGGCTTTTTACTGAACATTTCTAATTTCAGATTTCCAGAGTCTCTTTTTATGGCCTGCGCTGGGAAACCCTTTTTGGGTAGCTGTGCGCATTAGAAAAAAATAAATTAACATAACATAACTTCCTTACGGAACTTTATACTTCCGGTTCAAAAAACGAATTTAGCTTGTCGTCCCGTTACCCAAACGGGAGGAGGTCCGTTGATCCAAGTAAGCCGCCTTGGAAGTTATATGTCGATTTTCCAACTTTAAAGCACCTTTGCTCTCAGGAACTTGCAAGAAGAGAAACAGACTCCAGTTTCTTTGTGCTATTGAAGATTTATTTCGTGCAAGATGCCGCCATGACATGTTTCAGACTCTGCAGCCCTTGATCACATGGCATGTTTGTGACTTTTTTCCCTTTTTAAAGTGACAGTGCAAAAGACGACAATGAAAACAGACTATTGTTCTATTATCAGCAAGACAAACACTTGTTTCGTTTTTGCATAATGTAACTTATTTTATGCTATTTTGCAATTAAAAAGACTGCAATAATAATATAACTCACTGAGTTGAAATTGCAAAACTACAATGACCATGATTCCCTGAAGCCAGGAGGAGGAGTTTATTTTGAATAAAGTAGTCAATTGCTAATTTCATGTGTGCGAACCTGAATTGCTAGTGACCAAGGGTGGGAGCCCGAAACGCGTTTGGCAGCTGATGTTGCTGGGTGTGTCTGCCCCACTTGCTGCACCCTCATGCTGGGACTGAACTTACCTGTCAGGCTTTCTCCACATGGGCAATCCTTCATTGTTTGAATATATATATATTCACTAAAAAAACCATAGGTTTTAGGCCTTATATAGTTAGGAATTAACATATAAAAAAACCATTGAAATTCCTCCTATATAGTTAGCTGGACATTTTATTGACATAAAACCCAATGAAATTCCATATATAGTTAGTTGCAATAACTATATAACGCGCACCCGCAATCCACTGCTGATGATGTCACATATTACATCATTCATGACATGGTCAGTGACATCACTGATGACATCACTGATGACATCATCCAGTGACTGTGTGTTTCTGTAAAGTTTAAATATGTTTTACATATTGAAGAATGAGTGGATGTATAAGTGTCTGGATGAAGGATTTAGTAGGTGCGTGACTGACTGAGCGAGTGAATGAATGTGTCTTACTGAATGCATGGGTTAATGACTAAACTGTCTGAAAGTGTGCATCAATATGTCTGTTGTTGTGCAAGCTGCTGCATGTGTTGATCAGTAGCTATATGAGTGGCTATATAGCTTATTGATTGGTTGCCCAAGTATTTGTATGGAAGACGGAGTGTGTGTGTAACTGGCTGGGAGGCGAGTGACTCTGTGCAGATCAATGTGTACTTGTATCAGTAATTGTATAAGAGAGTAAGTATGTGTTAGTATATGTTTGAAAAATTAAGGTGTTCTGTGTTTAACTGTATAGATGAGGAAATCGAAGTGTGATTGATTCTTTACAGGACTGACTAGGTGTGTGAGTAACTCCATGGATGAGTGGCAGTGTGTGAGTGTCTGCATAGGTGTATGAGTGCATATGACAGTGTTGTAATAATGAGTGACTGTATGTACGAGTGATTGTATGGGTGAATGAGTGAATGTGTGCGTAGACGTAGGAATCAGTGAGTGCGTATGTAGTAACTGGTATTGGTGTGTCATGATGTCATCAGTGATGTCATTTGAGATGTCATCAGTTATGTCATCAGTGATGTCATTTGAGATGTCATCGGTGATGTCACTGACCATGTCATGAATGATGTAATATGTGACATCATCAGCAGTGGATTGCGGGTGCGCGATATATAGTTATTGCAACTAACTATATATGGAATTTCATTGGGTTTTATGTCAATAAAATGTCCAGCTAACTATATAGGAGGAATTTCAATGGTTTTTTATATGTTAATTCCTAACTATATAAGGCCTAAAACCTATGGTTTTTTAGTGAATTTCATTGGTTTTTTAAAGGCTAATTCCTAACTATATATAGTGTATAACCTATGGTTTTTTCAGTGAATTTCATTGGTTTTTTAAATGCTAATATATAGATATGTAAGGGCAGAACCCTATGGTTTTTTCAGTGAATTTGCAAGGTTTTGAAAATGCTAATTCTATTAGCGGATAACGTTTAAATATGTTACTATCCTTGTGGGACCACCTGAGCAGCCCTAGGGATCCGATTTTTGATGCATGAACAATGGTTGGATGCATGATGGATGAATGATTGTTGGGTGGATGCATGGATGGATGCATGCATGATAGATGGGTGAATGGATGCATGAATGATGGATGGATGCAGGATGGATGGATGGGTGGGTGGATGGATGTGGTGCATGAATGGTGGGTGGGAGGGTGGGTGGGTGTTGGATGGATGCATGATTGTTGGCTGGAACATGGATGGATGGCTGGTGAATGCATGATGGTTATTTAAGCACAGTAGTGGCTGAAAACCATAGCTGGAAAGGTTTCAGATTGCTGTGTGTGGCATTTTCATAAATTCACCGTAATTATGAGTGACATTTCAACAAATATGAGGGACACTTTGTCGCAACCAAAATCAAGCAATGAAAAACAGGAATACATATAAATATGAGCAGTTAAACCCATTTGAGCAACAAGACATACTAAGAAGATGTTAAAACTGCTGGAAAGCAAAGCACCAGAAACTGAAGCACCTAGTCCTGTTCTAAACTGTTCGTACTGTTATACAAAACGAGGACTCGTGTCTGCACCAGTCATTTATAGTGTGTGCTGTGCCACTGTAAACAAAAGAATCTTTCTGTAAATTTTAGTGGTCAGTTATTGTAGTGGGCTACATAATCTTTTTTAAAAAGCTGCAGTTTGCTTGCCACTTGCTCACCTCAGGTACAGAGAATAACGAGCAGTACCTCAACGTTTGCTGGGGTATGGAATGTAGCCACACTGTGGTAGTAGCGCGGGGGTAGCCAGGGACTGAGCCGGCCAACAGCCCGTCCTCTCTCGGTGCGCAGGCAGCTGAAGAAAAGGACAGAAAGCCCGCCGGCAGGCTCTCTCCTCCCGCGCGGTCTCTGCCTGTCTCCTCCCTCAGTTTGAGGGAAAGTGCTGTGACCGCGCTCCACTGACAGCACCAGAGGGAGGCGGCCAGCGCTCCCTCAACGGCAGGCACCGGACCTCCCTGGGCTGACATGACGTGCTGACCGAGCCGAGTCATAATGAAGGGTGGGGGCGGGCATTGCCGGCCGGCCACGCTGGGATTGGCCGGCCGGCCCCAGCACTTCCGGGTCACCGCGGACAGCGCGGTGGCCCAATTTTAGGCAGGCATGTGGGGACCAAAACGAGCTGGGCAGTCAGCTGGGCAGATGACGCTTCTCTTACAGGTGGCAGGGCTCCCTCCCATCACGGGAGCCCTGCAAAGTCAGCCGCCATCTTCCTTCTTCCCCCTCGCGGCGGGGGCGGGCATTTCCAGCCGGCCGCGCTGGGATTGGCCGGCCGGCCCCAGCACTTCCGGGTCGCCGCGGGCAGCGCGGCGGCCCCATTTCAGGCAGGCAGGCGGGGACAGTGCGCGCACGCGTGCGCGCTTATAGATATATAATTGATTTTAAATGCAATTTTCTCAGCAAATACTGGACGGATTTACATCATTTAAAAAAAAGCGTAATCTGCGAACCAGTCTCTTCCATTTTGCCAAATTTCAAATAATTCTGTTCAGCCATTCGGGCTGTAGCCGAGTCTAAAGGTCCTATGGAAATTAACATGGGGAAAACACGTTTTGGGGCCCCCCTTTTTTCTCAGCCCCCACTTGACGAATCCCCCCCAAACTTTCAGGGAAGGAGCGGAGCGGAGCGAGCCATCTTCTTTGAGAAATTTGCAAAGATTCATCAACCAGGGCCAAAGTTATTCCCAATAGAATGTTGCGGATTTCCTATGGAAAACAATCCTAACTATATATACCTACTGGCTATCGCCAGTAGGTAATATATATATATATATATATATATATATATATATATATATATATATATATATATATATATATATATATATATATGTATATATATATATTCACTGAAAAAACCATAGGTTTCAGCCACGTTAAAGTTAGGGATTAGCATTTAAAAAAACCTTAGAAATTCACTGAAAAAACCAAAGGTTTCACACATGTTATAGTTAGCTGGACATTTCACTCATACAAAACCATTGAAATTCCCCCGTTATAGTTAGTTTCGCTAACTGTAACTCGCGCGCCCGCAATGCACTGCTGATGACATCACATACTACATCACTCATGACATGGTAAGTGACATCACTCATGACATCACTGATGACATCTCAAATGACATCACTGATGACTTCATCCAGTGAATGTGTGTTTTTCTGAAATTTAAATATGTTTTATATATGTATATGTCAAGGTTGATGGAAGAATAAATGGGTAAATAAGTGTTTAAATGATTTCTTTTTGTAAAATTGATTGTATAACTGACTTATTAAGTATATCTTAGTAACTACATGTATTAGAGAGTAATGTTTAAATATGTAAATATCTGTATCAGTGTCTCACTTTGTGAATAAGTGGCTGCATGGGTTAGTGAGTAGCTACATGAGTGTCTATATGGGTTATTAGTTGATTTTTTGAGTATCAGAATGAGTGTCTGTATGGTTTGGTGGGGGGTATTACTTAGAGCACAGATGCATGAATGACTGACTCACTGTTTGTATGTATTTTGAAGACAGCATGTGTGCAGGACTGTATGGGTGGATGGTTGTGTGTATGGGTGTGTTAGTGAGTTAATGACTGCCTCAATAGTGTCTTTATGAATAAGTACATATGTTTTAAACTAGTATATGTGAGTATTGATGTATATAAGTAAGGATATATGACAGTGACGGATTGGAAGAGTCCCTGTATAAATAAGTATGTGTTTCTATAACTGATTGTTTAAGAGAGTAAGTATGTGTTAGTTCCTGTAGTGGTGTGTGTAGAGCTGTATATGCAAGTAAATGGATGTTTATTTGCATGTGTGAGTATATCTGTGAATAAATCTATTTATAAGTGTAGGTGTGTAACAGGATGTATAGGTGTATGAGTACATATGATGAGTGAGTACATGTATGAGTGACTATATAGAACTATTGGTGAATGAGTGGATGTGTGTGTAGATTTTGGAATTACTGAATAGGTTGTTCTAACTGGTATTGGTATCTCCATTTTTTTGAAAATTTTAGGTTCTACTTTTGAATGTGTATATCAAAGGTTATAGTAGGGTGAGAGGAGGTCTGCCACTCTTTCACAAGGATGCTGTCATAAGTGATGTCATCAGTGATGTCATTTGAGATGTCATGAGTGATGTTATGAGTGATGTCACTGACCATGTCATGAGTGATGTAGTATGTGACGTCATCAGCAGTGCATTGCAGGCGCGCGAGTTATAGTTAGCTGAACTAACTATAACAGGGGAATTTCAATGGTTTTGTATGAGTAAAATGTCCAGCTAACTATAACATGTGTGAAACCTTTGGTTTTTTCAGTGAATTTCTAAGGTTTTTTAAATGCTAATTCCTAACTATAACGCGGCTGAAACCTATGGTTTTTTCAGTGAATTTCAAAGGTTTTGTAAATGATAATTTTTAAATGTATAAATTATTATATTTCTTTGTTTTTATACTAATTTCTTACATTTGTATTATAAATATTTATATTTATTTTATTTTTTAAATTATATTTCATATTCTTAATGTAAAATAATAACAAATCTAAATCCCTTTTTATTTATAAATAATTTATTTTCTCCAATGTTTTACAATTAAATTCTGTATAATTCCTTTTTCATATTTTTTTGGGTAATCGCACCGTACGCGTACAGTTATCGCACCACACTTTGTACGGTAAATGGTCTTCTGCGCGTAGCCGTGCACTCATTACAGATATGCTTTGACCTTGCGCGTCGCATCAACGCTTCTGTGTGACGTCATGTACGGCGCCCCGTAAGCGCATGGCGCGAAAGTTTCTAATTGTTCAAAAACATATATTTATGTATTTAATGTACATATTAAGGGAAGACATTATCTAGGACAATCATGAAAATAGTTTTTTTTAACTTTTAATAAGCGATTATTACTTTTAAAAGCAATTACGCAAATCGCAGAGGTACATCGTACGTACTCGCATCTTAAGAGCACCGTAAGAGCACTGTAAGCGTACACAAAGTCATGTAACCATAAAAGGAGAGTTTTGAATGATTCATAATACTTCCTATTCCAACTGTTGAAAGACCCCTCTCATTTTGATCCACCTACTTGGACTTTCCCAGGGGAAATATCTACTCTGTTGAGCTGTAGTCTTTTAGAACTCAGAAAAAGAGAAAAGAAGCTTTCATTTGGAAGTTTTTTTCATATCCGGAGGGACAGAAAAAGGTGAATGCGCCGAAAGTAATGTTCAAGATCTGTGAGGTTACACTTTCCAGGGGTGACCCCACTAAAAAGTACTCTTTCGGGACAGCCTCAATGGTTCGCCATGTCAAAAATTTGCATCCAAATAATTATGCAAGGATGGCAACACAAAGGTTCCAGGAGAACCCTCAACCTGCAGTTCCTTCTACCTCAACTGCACCACCACCTCCTCCGAGCATTCCACATCCTATTACTTTGCGGATCTTACAATTCATTTTAAATTTTGCAGAGAACTCCTTTGTTACGGTGAGCAGTCTATTCACCTCATTGTGAAGAGGAAAGAAGAGCACCGTTGCCAAAACAATCATATTTTTTTTTCTTTTTGTTCCTGTTCCACAGTTTTTTTGTTTCCAGTTTCATTTTTTTGGTTTAAAAAAAAAACAACTAAAAACTTGCTGAAAAAATACAAAAAAAAATAGAAAACTAAAAAGAAAAAAAACTGTTCTTTTCAGAACTACCTCCACTGGCTTAAGAAACAAGCATTGGAAATGCAATAGGTCTCGCATTAGAAAAGTTGGAGCTATTGGTCTTGTAAATGACAAATATTTTATTTATTTGTTGGTTTTCCAAATAGCTAAATTGATAGCTTTGTCATTTACAACGCCAATAGTTATAACTTTCGCGAATGTGACACCTATAGCATTTTGAATGCAACATGTTTTGTATGTACGTGACATAGATGGCAGCTCTGGTCGTTAGGCCACATCTCTAGAGAGCAGGAGAGTGCAGCAGGTGTGAGAGGGTGAGTGGGTGTGTGAGGGTGTGTGAGGGTGAGGGTGTGGGTGTGTGAGGGTGAGTGAGGGTGTTTGAGGGTGTGTGAGGGTGAGTGAGGGTGTGTGAGGGTGTGTGAGGTGGTGAGGGTTAGGGGGTGTGAGGGGGTGGTGGATGTAGGACAGTGGAAAAATGTCCGCTATATAAACTAGTGCAGCTTAACGTTGATTCGGAAGAGGGCACGAGTTGATCACGACCCCCCCCCCCCATGGTAATAAATAATATCCCTCTCTGCGGACCTGCACACATGCTTTACGCCGTGCCGATAATGGATTCATGCCGATAGTTGCGAAAGGTGTTAAAGGAGAGTTAGAGCACAGGAAGTGGTAAAACACTGTGGTAATAAATGCATGAATCGGAGTTTACTAGTAAGCTCGCTCCTATTATCATCTTTCCGTGTGCTTCATACATTGCACCAGTGAGGCATAAACACATTGATGTCATGCCGGTGTGCAAACATGTCCCCAATTAAAACATGTACTATTAGTATACTAATAAACGGACGTTCACAAATGTATGACCACGCACCACCTCACAGAGCTCTTGTGTCATGCTCTCAGAGGAGTCCAGCAGAACATTCACACGGTGCAAACCCACTTTCGGCTCTGGAGCTGGTAAAAACCTCTGTTCACAACTACCAGAGACACACAATTACCATTTCACAAATCATCTGTAAGCTCACTGCTACTCAACTGTGTAAAGAGAAGAGTTATGTGGAAATACACACACAATCTTAAAAAATATATACTGCCCCCCTCCTGCCCTTTTCTGCTACTGGTCTCACTGTGAGGGGAGCGGGCAGACATGTAAATATGAAAGAGGGGCGAGAGAGTTTAATGCGCTCTGAAGACCCTGTCCTAGACGGATGATTGGGAAGGGGGGGTTGTTACCAGAGTGCCCGGCTCAGTAATAAATAGGCAGTCGAGCCCTATACTGTGTGTTGTCGGACACCCGGAAAGGAAAGAACGCTGTGAAACTTACACCAGGACCCGTCACTGCTGCCAGGCTCACCCACCCACCCCCAGGCAAACAGCGCGCGGATTTCGCACATCTTAAATTCAGAGCAGTGCGATTCAATCCAGTGATTCTTGCTCACAACAGAATCCTACCCCCAAAAAATAATAACAACAACATCCGATGCGGCTAATAAATGGGCTTCATTTCCAGGTGCTTTTGGTAAAATGAATTTCAAAAGGAACAGAAGAAACCAAAACTCCAGCGGCATACCGTCATCTGTTTTGGTCTGGGGATACATTTGGCAATTTCTGCCGATGTAACTGCATCGGCTTGGACGGCTCTGATAAATAAAACAAGGAGGAGGCAGCGAGTCAAAATGGAGGGCATTGCTGTGGGGAGGGGGGAGGAGAAATGCGACGCGACATGGCAGGCAGGGGAGGGGGCGGAGCGGGGGTGTGGGAGGAGTGCGGGAACAGACGGCGAGGGGAGGAGAGTAGGAGGAGGAGAGTAGGGGAGGCACGGCCTAGCGGCCGTGCAATCAAGAAGTGAGGGGGCGGGAGAGTAGGCAAGGCAGGCGGCTGGGGGCATGTGCACGCGCTTTTAAGCTCAATGCGCATGCGCATTAAACTTAAAAGTCACGGGCACTGCAAGGAATCGCCACGATTCCTTGCAAGTTGGATAAAGAGTGGATAAGCCCCCATAGTCTCGCTTGCTCGATGCGCATGCGCATCGACAGGCGAGACCTAAAAACTATATTTCTATATTAGTGTGTAAAAGTTTGTCAGAATGAATGTGTAGTGCATAAATGAATGAATGAATTAGTAGTGTATGATGAATGTGAAAGTGCAAAACTATAAGAGAGTGCTACAGCATAAATGTATAATGTGTTTACCTATACTATACTGTAGTACCTCCGAAGCACTTCAATGTAACACATCCATATAAATATGTTAGAAGTCTATACTTCAATTTGCACTGCTAGTAAAACTGCCTGGGTGAATTTGTATGTGTTAGGAGCGGGTTTACAACCCTTTTGTGCCTCTTTTACACATCTTTTCCGTCACTTTTGTGATACAGCGGTGGTGCAAAAGATGTGCCATGGTGTCTAATATTTACAAAGTGATGCATATGGACGGTGCATCACATTCTAAAGCCCTGCGCCAGAAAGAGGCTTTCCTGTGCAGAGAGTGGGGGGGAGAGGGAGTGGAGGTGTTCTGGCATAGGAACGCCTCCTAAAAGTGACTGAGTGAAATCTATAAGATTTCATTCAGTCACTTTTAGGCATATGCTACGTCAAAACCCTGCACCTGCTTGAAACAGGTGTAAGGATTGACACAGCATTGTGAGCATAGAACCCCAAGAGCATTGCTGGAGCTGCGTTGCGCTTGGAACGCAAGTCAGGCAATGCACCACCTTCACAACCCAAATACATCACATATCTGTGCCGTTTTTGCTCTATAATACACCACATTGTAAATACGGTGAATCCATTGTGGTGATATCACAGTGCACAATAACTGGCATATCTCCGGGGATGTACCACTTATTGTACATCTGCTGATTACTGTTTGAATGTAGTGAATGGATTAGTACACACTCATCAATGAGTCACTACAAAACTATAACAGTAATGACAGAGTACTTGGTGGAAGGGTAAAGATAAAGACTGAGGAATTCAAAATATAAAAGGTAAATTTGGAGGTGCATAAAACAATACATGCATAGTAAATATGAGTTTGAAGCAGTCCATATACTAATGCCTACTTTGCTCCATAATTACTTGGGTACTGACTGCATGATTACAGTTCTGCAAAGAGAGTGCATGACTGAATTTATAAGAGCTTCAGTTTTACCACAGTACATATATAAGGAAATACTGCTGAATGGCTCACTACAATATTAAAACAGTAGAGTGAGAGTGATTGTTAAAGTCTAATGATACAGACTGGGGAATTAAATGTATAAAAAACAAAAGTGCAGCTACATTGAAGACTGCATGCATAGTCTATGCAGGTTTAAAGCAGTACATGGCCTAAGGCCTACTTTGCACCATGATTACTTGAGTACTGACTGGATAATTACAGTTCTGCAAGGAGAGTGTCTGTCTGAATTTAAAAGAGTTTCATTTTTAGCACAGTGCATACATAAGGGCATTCTGCTGAATAGCTCCCTACAATACTGAATCAGCAATCACAATGAGTTTGCTGGAAGTGTAAGAACATAGACTAGATAATAAAAGCTATAAAATACAAGTTTGCCCGTGCATAGAAGAGTGCATGCATAGTGTATAGGACTTTGAAGCAGTCCATGCCCTAAGGTCCACTTTGCACCATGACTACTTGGGTACTGGCTGAATTATTACAATTCTGCAAGGAGAGTGTCTGGCAAAATGTGCAGCAGCTTCACTTTTAGAACAGTGTATACATAAACACATACTGCTAAATGGTTCACTGCAATACTAAAATAGCAGTACCACAAAGTTTGGAGGAAGTGTAAATATACAGACTAGGCAACTGAAAGTTTAAAAGCCAAGTCTACAGGTGCATAGAAAACGGCATTGATTATTTAATACCCTTCCCAAAGCTCCAAGCGCCAGTACACCTTTCCGAGGGTAGGATTACGATCTACAAATGCTAGCATTTTTTAAATTAAGAACCATAAAAATAACAAATATTAAACCTTTTTTTTTTCTTCTAATGATAACGATATTTTTTTATACGTCTTCTATTTAGATGCTTTTCATCATGAAAATGCAAAGAACACAGTTTACAGAATAACACTTTTTAAACTCTCCAACGTATGTAGATAATAATACCGTATACGTGTTACCATCAAAATCGAATCCTTTACAACTTCACAGTTTGAAACTTTTCTGAACACGTGCAGACGAAAAACAGTTAAAACGTGAGCACGTGTAAACTGCAAAATGTGCAATCTACATAGGCAGAGCCACATCTTCCTTCCATAGACTACTAAACAAAAAAAAACTATATAAACCACACCTACTATGCAATTAGTTTTGTTTTCCCGAGTTATTTCTGAATCGCCAATCTCTATTGCAGGTTCCGTTCTCCAGCATCGGATTCTCTTTTTGCGTCAACAAACATATTCCGGAGTTGTAAGATGTTTCAAGATGGCATAGGCATAGTACTTAGGTATAAATTGTGACTATTTGTCAATATTTAAACATTTATATGTAGAAAAAAAATTATTGCATGTTTTTCCCTTTTTCTCTGTAACGTCAGCAGCTTGTTCTTAGAAACATATATATTATTACAAATATTACTCCTTTTCCGGCTCCTTTTACCTTATATATAGTGACTTTTTATATTATAATATTGATACCGTACTTCGCTCGAGAGGTGTTGCTAACCCGTTGACGCAAACCCTAAACATTTACAATCAACGTGACAATGATACACTTGTTATTATGTTTTCCCCTAGAGATCACATACTGTTAATATGTACATTATAACATTAACAGTCTTAGTGATCCTAGCGGAATTCACAATCCGTCGTCACAAACAGTAACGATAAGTTAGCAACGTTACCGGCTTGCGGCTTTCAGTCTATTTTCCCCTTGTGATCATATCCTGTGAGAATATATACATATTATTATTCTCAACGTCATGATCTCAGAGGAGTTTATGACCCGTCGCCACAAAGATCTAACTTTTTCACCTCCCGGATAAAAGAAGTTCAGTAAATAATTACCGCTCGAAACTATTTCATTATGGATGTTCTGTTAAATACATAACTTTATTTTCCTTTTCTTTTCACTGTAACAATGCTATCAATCGTTATATTATAATAGATTGTCCTATTGCTACAGAACAGGAATGGGAGATTTGTCAGCGCCATCTGTAATATAATTAGCAAATATTTTTAAAAACTTGATCAGATATTTTTATATATATTAAAATATAGCTATCATGCATACTTTGTTACTTGAAATATTTAATAAACCCTACATTTCTGAATGTCATATTCTAATTTCTATTCTTATTTGCAATTCCTATTCACCTTCTCCCTAAAGAATATATAGGACCTGTACTATATATTATAAGAGTAGCATTCTATATATTCTTTGGTGAGTATGTGATTTATTAGCGGAACAGTCTGCAACTTATAAACATTACGACAGCATGTTTCTGAATTGTACAGAATACACATTTTAAAAATAATTATGCATGTACTTCTATGTTTTATGAAACAATTTAGATTTTAATGTTTTACTTGTTCTCTTGATCTGAGATAATGTAGTGCTGGAGTGTTTGTTGTAGCACTTCTATTCTACTTTATCTAAAAGTAACTGATGTCCTCTTACATCAACAAGAATGTGGAGCAACACTTTTACAAACTGTAGCACAAAAATTAACTATATAGCCACGCTTAACTGATATTTTATGAAATTCCATTTTTAATTGTCAGCCCTTTCATATATACTGCGATAGTTTCTGAAGAAAGTTTATTTGTATTTGCTTAATAAAAACTGTTTCAAACCTAGACTGAATTTTTTGCTGTGCAACCACACCTCCCCATCATGAAAGTAAACACCACATTATAATTAAATAGTGGTAGTAAGAAGTTTATCACCTACAAACTTGATAAAAGAAAACAGCACAAAACAATGTCATTTTTCCGCCGTGATTTTTGCACCACACTGCAATTATATAAATGGCCCTTGAAACATATATAAAAAATTGCTTACCTCATAATTCCTCTCCAGCACCTTATGGGCACTGTACACAGTTAATAGTTTTCCTAACCTACCCTCTACTACTTTCTTTCCCCATACTCCTTTGGAAAATCCATCACAATATCACTGACAACAGTGAACCGTTCCCACCCAATAAGGAGCAAACTTGTGTTCGGAACACTTTAGCTAATAAAATGTCCATGTTCTCCAAAGACGAGCAAGGAACGACTGCTAAGCCTTCTACTTTTAATACTTTACAGCCAATGAACATTAAACTTCATAAAGTCCCGCTTGGAGCACGTTACCCTAATACTCCCCAAACAGGAAGGAATCCTTAATAAAACTTTTCCACAAACTTCTTCTATGGCTAACGTTTCCTATGAAAAAAATAAATATAAATCTCCAGCACAGTAAGTATTTCAATTACCAACATATTGTGGTGAACTTCTAACCTCTGTACTCACACAACTGATCCATGAACTGTTACTATAGTAACAGGCAGACAAGTAGTGGCTGTACAAAAAAACTTTATATTTCCCTTCGATCCTCTACAAGACAGAAACGAAACCAAAATACCATATTTGCAACACCTTTGCACAGTTTTTTTTAATAAAAAGAGGCCCCGGAGGTGGGGGAGGGGGGAGGGAATCGAGTGCAGGAGAAAGCGGTCCCCGGAATTCCAGGAGGCCATTAGTCCCCCCGCATACATATAGTTAAACATTCGGGGGTAGCAATCACCGCACAGGGGAGACACTCTACGCCCCCCATTATGAAAAACAAATAGCCCCAGAGATTTGACCCCCCCGGAGGCTAATTATCAATAAAGGGGGCTTCACGTTTTTTTTCTTTTTCACCCAAAACGCGTACCCTGCGTTTTTTTAATAAAAAAAGAAAATATCCCGCGTGACGTCATATACAGCGCCCCGTACACGTACTCCATGTAAGATTCTAATTATTCAAAAACATATATTTATGTATTGAATGTACATATTAAGAGAAGACATTATCTGGGATAATCATAAAAATAGTTTTTTAAAACTGTAAAAAAGCGTATATTACTTTTAAAATCAATTACGGAAATATCACGTACATCGTAAGAGTAAAGATAGTTTGAAGACTTATACATTTTATAAAACAATATAGCACCGCACACTAAGGAAGAAAAGTCAACACAATTATTGACCCTTATCCCAACATTTAAAAGCCCCATGTGTAGGTGATAAATTAATCGAGACTGAATACGTTAGTACAGGCCACTCTTACGCTACAAGAAAAACACAACAACAGTACAAAGCCCAGATTTCCATTGTAGTGATTTCTTAGTTGCAGGTCTAGTTGTCAGATCGACGCACACTCTCTCATGACTGGTATACACCCACACCACACCTATCCAGCACATCCGTCACTACACACGTGACCCTATGTATAAAAAAGACAGGGCGCACGTGTTCTACGCCATTTTAGAGTTGTTCCCAAAGCACCGAACAAGGGGCCCACTACCACATGCGTGGCCTCTTTGGTCACTTAGTTACTGGTGCCCGAAGCACTGAGCGGGTGAAGAACCTGCGATGATGATGATGGGAGTACAAGTATGTCGTTAGCCATAGACATAACAAGACTCGGCACCATATATGAGACTTCTTTGTTAGAGATCGGAACTACCTTATGAAGAAGGTGTCTTTTCCACGAAAAGGTGAGCAGTGAAGCTTGAGTACGCATCGGAAGGAGTCAAAGGGTTGTAGCTGACTACATACAAAAATGCTACTTAATATTTTAGACGAACACACTCCTACATAATGTATTAATTTACATGTTTAATTATTTTCCCCAATAGCAGAAACGTTTTTATAATCTCTGAAATGTCCGGAATATATTCACAATACAAACAGTTTGTAGAAATTTGACAATCAAACACCTATAAAAGCGCGATATTATCTAACTCCAAATTAATATAGCAAGAATTACCAATCATAACATCTTTCTTTTAATACCTTTTAGATGTACAGTTTCAGGATGGATTATGTAACACAGACAACAGCAATAGCACAAGGTGAGCAAACAAGCTTGTTTCTGAAACAACGACAAGTTATCTGTCAAAGGAGAGAATATGTAGCATGCAGCAGGCGCAAAAGAAACATTGGGCTAACGGGGCTTCAGCAAGGATGAGATAGATTCCTAGGCCCGCACACACTCGCACCTGAGTACGTGGCAGGTCTTTTAAAGACATTTTGCTTGTTAATGAGGCTTTGATAATCCCCCCCGCTTACAGCCCCTGCAGCTCCACTCTTCTTTTTGCTTGAACTAAAGCCCCGACCCCAAATTCTTTCTAGCCCCCCCACCCCCGTTATTTTTGACTGGTTGCGCCTCTGGCTTCACGTACCCCTCCCCTGCCGTGTGTGTGTCTCCCACAATTTAATATCCTTTTTTCCCTTTCTTACTCTCTCACATCATTTCTCTTTCTTTTTTAAAGATTTGGACGCTGCTATCTCCACTCTGCTGTATACAACCTTATCTGAATTGAAATGATTAACTCTCTTGATTACAGTGAAGGCTTCTTCCACACGTAGAGCACCATGTTTCAATCATGCCAATGGCACCAGGTGACAATCAATTTTGTTTACGAAACAACAACAAATTATCTGTGAAAGGAGTGAGTGGGTAGTGTGCACCAGCTTCACTGTCTAAAAGGTTAATGTAGCTCCAAGCAGTGACAAGACATAGGTTACAACAGTCTGACAAACAGATCTACAAGCTTATTACGCCACTTTTGTGTAACTTTTAACATAGGAAAAGTGACGCAAGGAGCTTGTAAATCTACGTCTGACTTTTCAAGAAAAAATCTCAACTCCAGACTCTGCGAGACAGTTTTAATGTTGTTTTCTCTCTTTCTTTCTCTCGCTCACTCTCTGTGACATCATTTCTCTTTCTCTTTTAAACATATAGACACTGCTGTCTGCTTTGACGTCTAGAACAACAGTTAAACTCAAGTTGTGAACTCCAGTGGCCTCAGTGTTTATACAACGGTAAGCACAGAGGCCTAGATATACAATGCCTTCATTACAATGCGTTAGAAATAAGTCGGCATATTTACAATACCGTTCTGTCACTTTTGTTTCAGTAACGCAGTAGGCACTTCCATATAGACACCACTTGATCGCGGCACTATAACAGAACTGAAATGTACTAGGCACACTGCACACGTAAAACTGTAGTGTTACCTTCAATTGTGAAAGGAGACAGTGGATAGTGTACAGCAGCTTCACTGTCTAAAATGTATAATTACCTCTGAGCAGTGACAGCTGATAGGTTACAACAGTCTGACAAACAGATCTACAAGCTTATTACACCACTTTTGTGTCACTTTTAACATGGGAAAAGTGACACAAGCAGCTTGTAAATCTACGTCTAACTTTTCAAGAAAAAAATCTCAACTCCAGACTCTGCGAGACAGTTTTAAAGTTATAGAAAATGCTGTCTGCTTTCACATATAAAAGCAAAGAAGTCTTCAAGTTTTGAATTCCACTGGCCGCAGTGTTTATACAACGTTAAGCACAGAGGCCTAGATATACAATGCCTTCATTACAATGCATTAGAAATAAGTCGCCATATTTACAATCCCGTTGTGCCACTTTTGTGTCAGTGACGCAGTAGGCACTTCCATATAGACACCACTTGAACGCGGCACTATAACAGAAGTAAAATGTACCAGGCACACTGCACACGTAAAATTGTACTGTTACCTTGACTTTTAATGCTTCATCTCATTTACTCACATCTACATATTTCTAAACTCTAATTTTCTTTTTTATTTTGCAGATTACCAATCCAACGTCCTTTGGAGTCCACTTCACAATTTGTTTATAATATTGTTTTTTAAAAGATATTTTTCTAGTTCTTCATAATATAGTTATCATTAAGTTTTGTTTACAGTTATTCTTTTAATAAAAGTTAATTAAAAAAACTACATATTACTTTTTTTTTGTCGGGGGGTTGACGGTCCACAATAAAAATAATATTTATAATGTTAAAGTACTATAGTAAGATGTTCAAGAGTAAGATTGAAAAGTACTGACTTATATTTTCTCTGGGTACACTACAACATGGTAAAGAAATCAAACTAATACGAAACAATGTGTACCACATTTACAAACCTCTTGCAACATTTTCCCTTGCAAACCTACCACCCTACAAAATTAAGTGTGGGTCTCAATGACGCCCCTCAAACCACGGAAACAATCATCCCACAAACATTGTATGAGAGGGACTGCGTGCCCTCTGCCTGGTACCCTGGAGTCCACCACACACAGACCTGGTTCCTGCAGTGTCCTGGGGGGAAACAGCCATTACAACGCGGTCATAACCACGCGTGATCGTCACAACGAAGCCATTAGCACTCATATGGCTTTACCACACATGCTTTTACAACTAGTATGCATTTACCACGCATGTTAAATGCGTAATCTTAATAATATCTTTGTGTTGACGAACACGCGTTGTAATGGCTCTGGCCTACGTCCTTCAAACCAGTTTTTAGGTATACGTGTGACCAAGTCATAAGATCGGAGGCCAAGGACAAACACTGTGGTGTTTGTGCCAGAAAATATCATGGATCTTAGAGAAGATAAGCGGAGAGTAAAATGAAAGCAACAGATATAATAAAAATAACGGAGAAAAACTACTAAAATGTCGGTGGACGAAGTATGTAATCAACGTTTGGCGCCTCAACATTACATTTCAAATAAACATAGATACAATATGTTTATTAATATATTACAAAAGTATAGCAGCGAATGACACACACAGCCCGGGAAAAGAAAGCAGCAAATTTAATACCTGAAATGAGGAGAGGTTTGCTAGGCGAACTTGAAGAAAAAGAAAAAAACGTTGTCTTGGAAACGAGGCTGCCCATGCGTAGGGAGTACAACTGATGCACAAAAAAAACTAGAAAGTTTTACATACTATCATAGAAAAGTTAGTTCTTAAAAAAGATTTTTTTTTTTTTTGTAGCCCCAATGCCCCCACGATCGCAGACGGCTCCCCGCGTCCTTCGTGAGCCCGCATTGCTTTATCAGAGACATCACCTTATATGCTGCTCTCTCTTTCAAAAAACAATCTGCTTTCTTGAAAAAGAGAACAGATTAACTTGCTCTCTTTTTCAAATAGGAAAGCGGTCTCCTGTGGTAAAGTGAAAGCGGCAACGGTACTGCCATACCATACCAAACAGCAGTATCCCGGAAGTACGCACCCTGAGACACTGCAAGAACGGACCCTGGGAGATAGTGGACCCCAGGGCCACCAAGGGTTCCAGGAGGGGGGTAGCGCGACCCCTCCCAACCTTAAAAAACCCCGGAGAGTGCAGGTACCCGGGGCTTGAAGGTAATTTTACATATTACTGCCCCAGGAAGGTGGCGTCCTTCAAATCATTTTTTAGGTACACGTGTGACCAAGTCATAAGATCGGAGGCCAAGGACAAACACCGTGGTGTCTGTGCCAGGAAATCTCATGGATCTTAGAGAAGATAAGCAGAGAGTAAAATGAAAGTAACAGGTATAATAAAAATAACGGAGAAAAACTACTAAAATGGCGGTGGACGGAGTATGTAATCAAAGTTTGGCGCCTCAACACTACATTTCAAATAAACATAGATACAATATGTTCATTAATATATTACAAAAGTATAGCAGCGGATGACACACACGGCCCGGGAAAAGAAAGCAGCAAAAGTAATACCTGAAATGAGGACAAGTTTGCTTGGCGAACTTGAAGAAAAAGAAAAAAAATGGGCTTGGAAACGAGGCTGTGCATGCGTAGAGAGTACAACTGGTGCACAAAAAAAACTGAAAGTTTAACATGCTATCATAGAAATATAGCTCTTTTTTTGACCAGTAAAGTTAGTTCTTGAAAAGACCTTTTTTTTAGCCCCAATGCCCCCACGATCGCAGATGGCTCCCGTCGTCCTTCGTGAGCCCGCATTGCTTTATCATAGACAGCACCTTATATGCTGCTCTCTCTTTCGAAAAACAATCTGCTCTCTTAAAAGAGAGAACAGATTAACTTGCTCTCTTTTTCAAATAGGAAAGCGGTTTTCTGTGGTAAAGTGAAAGCGCCGACGGTACCGCCCTGACATACCAAACAGCAGTATCGCGGAAGTACACACCCCGAGACACTGCAAGAACCGACCCTGGGAGATGGTGGACCCTAGGGCTATGGAGGGTTCCAGGAGGGGGGCAGCACGACCCCCTCCAGCATTAAAAAACCCCGAGGAGTGCAGGTACACGGGGCTGGAAGGTCATTTTACATATTACTGCCCCAGGAAGGTGGCGGTCCCCGCGACGTGTAGGGGAAGAGAGAGAGGGAGAGCTGAAAACACACTTTTAAAAAATATATATATTTTTTTTAAAAGCCTCGTCAGGGTACGGTCCCTGAGACTGAGGGGAAGAGGATCGTAACCCCCCTCGCATACTTCAAAATAAAACCACAGAGGGGTGGCGTTCCCCGGTGCTCAGGCACCTTACAAGCCCCCCACTATGAAAAAAATTGCCCCCGAAATTTGCCCCCCCCCGGAACCTAATGAATAAAACAGACTTCTATTTTTTATTTCCCTTTTCCACCGATTTTTTATTTAAAAAAATAAAAATTGAGCCTAAATATCCATGTACGACCCCCTGGGCAAGCCAAGAGGGTAAGGATGTTTCTACCCTGCCCCCTTTCCTTATTTCTCAAATTTGTTTTACTGTTTTCTTGTGAGTTGCTTCTAGCGACAAACAAGATGGCTGCCAACACTTCCTGGTTTGGAGTGTTCACGCACAGTTGACAGCCAATCAGCATGCAGCTCGTGCTCGGAATTGTACGCATTTCCGTACGTGTGCTGTACTCCGTCTCTAGATATCGCTATGATTTTACTTGTAATTTTCGAAGGAACTACTGAACGGATTTACACCATTTAACAAAAAGCACAATCTGCTAACCAAACTCTACATCTTTGCCAAATTTGGTGTAATTCCGTTCAGCCGTTTGGGCTGTAGCCCTGGCTAAAGGTCCCTATGGAAAATTACATGGGGAAAACACGTTTTGGGACCCCTTTTTTTCTCGGGCCCCACTTGACAAATCACCCCCAAACTTTCAGGGAAGGAGCGGAACCAAGCAGGCCATTTTCTTGGAGAAATTCGCGAAGATTCGTCCACCAACGCCAAAGTTATTCCAAATAAAATGTTATGGATTTCCTATGGAAAGTAGGTCCTAACTTTAACTACCTACTGGCGACCACCAGTAGGTTATATATATATATATATAAATATATATATATGAAAGGAATCCCGACCGCTTCTCGCTGCTGTCCTACACGGGCACAGACCTCCTCTCCACAAACAATTCAATGTTAAATCATTGACGCCATAACACCGGTAAAGGTGTCAGCAGTGCAAAAGTTTATTGAAAGTGTCAGAGCAAGTGCCCTCCCTGACGCGTTTCGCTCCGCGAACGGAGCTTGGTCACATGACGCATCAGGAGTAGGCAGAGCAATATATGGGCAATAAAAGCCCATGCGCCTAAAGAAACAGGACGCATGGGTGGAAGTGATATAAAACAAGCATAGAATTAAACAATTATAGCTAGATCCTGACAGCGAGATACAACCAGAAAAACAATTAAAGCATAGTGCTCATGAAAGAAGGGGTAAAACAAACACGTATAAACAAAATGATATAGTTGAATCTTGAAAAACTATTTGTTAAAGCATGAAAACAAAGTTGGCTGTAAAGTGTTTAAATACTCAATCTCAGCTGCATATCTTAATGCATATATTAATAATGAAAACAAATCAGTTGCAAGTGCAAGATATGATTACAGTTCAATGCAACATTCCCCTTCAAGTTGAGTCTTATTGGATCATCTCTGACATATCGATTTCATAATGCTTGATTGTATAAATATATATATATATATATATATTCACTAAAAAAACATAGGTTTTAGGCCTTATATAGTTAGGAATTAACATATAAAAAACCATTGAAATTCCTCCTATATAGTTAGCTGGACATTTTATTGACATAAAACCCAATGAAATTCCATATATAGTTAGTTGCAATAACTATATATCGCGCACCCGCAATCCACTGCTGATGATGTCACATATTACATCATTCATGACATGTTCAGTGACATCACTGATGACATCATCCAGTGACTGTGTGTTTCTGTAAAGTTTAAATATGTTTTACATATTGAAGAATGAGTGGATGTATAAGTGTCTGGATGAAGGATTTAGTAGGTGCGTGACTGACTGAGCGAGTGAATGAATGTGTCTTACTGAATGCATGGGTTAATGACTAAACTGTCTGAAAGTGTGCATCAATATGTCTGTTGTTGTGCAAGCTGCTGCATGTGTTGATCAGTAGCTATATGAGTGGCTATATAGCTTATTGATTGGTTGCCCAAGTATTTGCATGGAAGACTGAGTGTGTGTGTAACTGGCTGGGAGGCGAGTGACTCTGTGCAGATCAATGTGTACTTGTATCAGTAATTGTATAAGAGAGTAAGTATGTGTTAGTATATGTTTGAAAAATTAAGGTGTTCTGTGTTTAACTGTATAGATGAGGAAATCGAAGTGTGATTGATTCTTTACAGGACTAACTAGGTGTGTGAGTAACTCCATGGATGAGTGGCAGTGTGTGAGTGTCTGCATAGGTGTATGAGTGCATATGACAGTGTTGTAATAATGAGTGACTGTATGTACGAGTGATTGTATGAGTGAATGAGTGAATGTGTGCGTAGACGTAGGAATCAGTGAGTGCGTATGTAGTAACTGGTATTGGTGTGTCATGATGTCATCAGTGATGTCATTTGAGATGTCATCAGTTATGTCATCAGTGATGTCATTTGAGATGTCATCAGTGATGTCATCAGTGATGTCACTGACCATGTCATGAATGATGTAATATGTGACATCATCAGCAGTGGATTGCGGGTGCGCGATATATAGTTATTGCAACTAACTATATATGGAATTTCATTGGGTTTTATGTCAATAAAATGTCCAGCTAACTATATAGGAGGAATTTCAATGGTTTTTTATATGTTAATTCCTAACTATATAAGGCCTAAAACCTATGTTTTTTTTAGTGAATTTCATTGGTTTTTTAAAGGCTAATTCCTAACTATATATAGTGTATAACCTATGGTTTTTTCAGTGAATTTCATTGGTTTTTTAAATGCTAATATATAGATATGTAAGGGCAGAAACCTATGGTTTTTTCAGTGAATTTGCAAGGTTTTGAAAATGCTAATTCTATTAGCGGATAACGTTTAAATATGTTACTATCCTTGTGGGACCACCTGAGCAGCCCTAGGGATCCGATTTTTGATGCATGAACGATGGTTGGATGCATGATGGATGAATGATTGTTGGGTGGATGCATGGATGGATGCATGCATGATAGATGGGTGAATGGATGCATGAATGATGGATGGATGCAGGATGGATGGATGGGTGGGTGGATGGATGTGGTGCATGAATGGTGGGTGGGTGTTGGATGGATGCATGATTGTTGGCTGGAACATGGATGGATGGCTGGTGAATGCATGATGGTTATTTAAGCACAGTAGTGGCTGAAAACCATAGCTGGCAAGGTTTCAGATTGCTGTGTGTGGCATTTTCATAAATTCACCGTAATTATGAGTGACATTTCAACAAATATGAGGGACACTTTGTCGCAACCAAAATCAAGCAATGAAAAACAGGAAAACATATAAATATGAGCAGTTAAACCCATTTGAGCAACAAGACATACTAAGAAGATGTTAAAACTGCTGGAAAGCAAAGCACCAGAAACTGAAGCACCTAGTCCTGTTCTAAACTGTTCGTACTGTTATACAAAACGAGGACTCGTGTCTCCACCAGTCATTTATAGTGTGTGCTGTGCCACTGTAAACAAAAGAATCTTTCTGTAAATTTTAGTGGTCAGTTATTGTAGTGGGCTACATAATCTTTTTTAAAAAACTGCAGTTTGCTTGCCACTTGCTCACCTTAGGTACAGAGAATAACGAGCAGTACCTCAACGTTCGCTGGGGTATGGAATGTAGCCACACTGTGGTAGTAGCGCGGGGGTAGCCAGGGACTGAGCCGGCCAACGGCCCGTCCTCTCTCGGTGCGCAGGCAGCTGAAGAAAAGTACAGAAAGCCCGCCAGCAGGCTCTCGCCTCCCGCGCGGTCTCTGCCTGTCTCCTCCCTCAGCTCCACTGACAGCACCAGAGGGAGGCGGCCAGCGCTCCCTCCGTGGCAGGCACCGGACCTCCCTGGGCTGACATTACGTGCTGACCGAGCCGAGTCATGATGAAGGGTGGGGGCGGGCATTGCCGGCCGGCCGCGCTGGGATTGGCCGGCCGGCCCCAGCACTTCCGGGTCACCGCGGACAGCGCGGCGGCCCGATTTTAGGCAGGCAGGTGGGGACCAAAACGAGCTGGGCAGTCAGCTGGGCAGATGACACTTCTCTTACAGGCGGCAGGGCTCCCTCCCATCACGGGAGCCCTGCAAAGTCAGCCGCCATCTTCCTTCTTCCCCCTCGCGGCAGGGGCGGGCATTTCCAGCCGGCCGCGCTGGGATTGGCCGGCCGGCCCCAGCACTTCCGGGTCGCCGCGGGCAGCGCGGCGGCCCCATTTCAGGCAGGCAGGCGGGGACTGTGCGTGCACGCGTGCGCGCTTATAGATATATAATTGATTTTAAATGCAATTTTCTCAGCAAATACTGAACGGATTTACATCATTTAAAAAAAAGCGTAATCTGCGAACCAGTCTCTTCCATTTTGCCAAATTTCAAATAATTCTGTTCAGCCGTTCGGGCTGTAGCCGAGTCTAAAGGTCCTATGGAAATTAACATGGGGAAAACACGTTTTGGGACCCCCCTTTTTTCTCAGCCCCCACTTGACAAATCCCCCCCAAACTTTCAGGGAAGGAGCGGAGCGGAGCGAGCCATCTTCTTTGAGAAATTTGCGAAGATTCATCAACCAGGGCCAAAGTTATTCCCAATAGAATGTTGCGGATTTCCTATGGAAAACAATCCTAACTATATATACCTACTGGCTATCGCCAGTAGGTAATATATATATATATATATATATATATATATATATATATATATATATATATATATATATATATATATATATATATATATATATATATATATATATATATATATATATATATATATATATATATATATATATATATTTCAGCAATGTGATCCTTCAAGCTTAATGAGAGCGCTCCACAGCGTGTGCTCAGCCCAAGGGTCGGATCCTGACCCAAATAATTAACTTGGACAAAGGAGGCGGCACAACCGGATACTTTTGGAAACCTTTAATTTAACGCTTCACCCCACCAACGCGTTTCAGCCAGACAAGGCTTTGATCACGGTCAGTAAGTCCTTCTACTGTTTCCATATTTATACTGGCCCATATTGGCCATTAAGTGGCATTATGGGATATGTAGTTTGAAACAATTAATTAAAGTTAAAAGAAAAGGAAAGACAAGTGCGCTTTTCTTTACATTCATATAGTATGTGGCGTCGAATGTTAATTCACATCGGCAGAGTTATTTACAGGTATTAAACGTCGTGGGATTAGTACCCCTATTTACAAATTCTGTTCGTATTGGGTTAGTACCCCATTTTTTGGGAGTTCATTTGCACATTTATTCCAGATGTATATAAAGTTCTTCTCCAAAGTTAAGGCCTCTTGGGCTCTTAGTTCGAAATCTGATTATGAGGCGTGATTCCATTTGACGTAGTTTTCGAACGGAATCTCCCCCTCTTTCCATTTTTGGCAACATTCTGATCCCATAGAAAGTCATTGCTCTCCAGTCTCCATTTTGGCATGTGCTAATGTGTTTGGCAGTTGCATATAGCATGTTTGAGTTCTTTACTGCGCGGATGTGTTCAAGAATTCTCTTCTTCAACATATACGTGGTACTGCCAAAGTATTTCTTTCCACATCTGCACTCTATCATGTACACTACATTTTTTGAGGTGCATGTAATATACTGCTCAATAGGCATGATTCTTCCATCTGGTTCTTCAATGTTCCTCATGCTTTTTCCAATTTTGCAGGCCTTGCAAGATGTACATGGTTGGAATCCTTTCCATTGTTGTGTCAGCCAATCTGGTTGTTGTTTCATTTCAAAGTGGCATTTCACAAGGAGATCTTGTAAAGATGTATTTTTTCTATAGGTTATTGAAGGTTGTTTTCCAGCAATTTCTCCTATGTCAGGGTCCCCTGATATTAGGTGCCAGTATTTCCTCATTTTTTTCGCAATACTCTCACTCTCTTTCCTATAGGTAGTTATGAATCTTGGGGGATCTTTGTCCTGAGTGATTTTAGGTCTCTCTATGGGGGTTTCAGCCCTTGTTTTCTGATCCGCTTTTTTCTTACAGTTATTTAGGACACGTTGTCTGTACCCTCTCGATTCAAATCTTTTTCTACTCTCCTGAATTTTGCTTTCCGCATCATCTTCCTTCGAGCAATTTCTCTTCAGTCGTATGAACTCCCCATATGGTATGCTGTTTATCAGGGCTTTGGGGTGGAAACTGGTGCCGTGAAGCACACTATTAGTAGACGTTTTTTTCCGGAACAGAGTTGACTAAATTTTGCCTTCGGATATATATATTTTGGTATCCAAAAAATCGTCATTCTAGAGAAATATTCTTTGAGCTGTTGGTCAGTTCCGTTCCAGATCACAAATAGGTCGTCCATGTAATGTACCCACAGAATAATGCGATCTAAATCGATCTGATTGTTACTGTCCCATGCAATCGTCTTTTCCCACCAGCCCATGGTGATATTGGCATAGTTGGGGGAAAATGAAATCCTCATGGCAGTTCCACACTTTTGTTTATAGAGCTCTTTGTTGACGAGAGAGACGTTATTTGTTAAACACATGTTAATCATTTCTAGGAGCATTGTCGTGTGTTCCAATTCTTATATATATATGCATTTAGCATTATTTTATGTAAATATATGGTATGAAGGTACCCTGTAAATCTGCCACATATTTTTCCCTCCCGAACCTGTGTTTTACACCTCTAGTTCTTCGATTCATAGAATATCAAAGACATTAATAAGACAGTGTATGGGTAAGCTGGTGGATTAATATCAGAATTTCAGAAAACTGAACTTTGCAATGTTATCAGTGGGATGATGCCTATGCATGTTTGACCAGCCAGGTGAAACTCTCTAGCTGTGCCATGGCCAAGAAAGAGTGTGTTCAGGTTAATTAACTGTAGAGTACTGCAAGGATCATCCCTTAGTCTCACGTTTTTTAATCTTTACATGAAACCACTAGCAGACCTCGTAACTCCTTTCGGGATCTCCATAGTCTCCTATGCAAATAACACAAAGTTGGTATTTTTGGTCACCCCAGATTTGGACCCCTCAGCCCCCAGCCTGGGACCTTGTCTAGAGCTTTTAGCCAGCTGGATGAACAAATCATATCTTAAGCTGAACAAACCCAAGACTGAACTTATGATCTTTGGAAGCCATTCTTCCCCACAACGGGCCCTGGGTTGGCCAGAACGCCTTCGACCACCCGACCACCCCTTCACCTCCAAAACGGTTATAGAAGGTTTGGGGGTGTGGTTGTATGAAACCCTTTTGATGGAAACTCAGGTTACTAAACTTGCAACCAGCTGTTTCAGAATACTACTCTGCTCACCCCAAACATCAAGGAGGCTGGTAGTCCAGGCACTGATCCTCTCCTACCTGGACTACGGCAACTCGCTCTACTTGGGTGCACCCAAGGCAATCATCCGAATATTACAGGTCATGCAAAATGCAGATGCATGCTGCTAGGGATCCCAAACAAACTTCAGCCAGACAAGGTCAGGCAGATCTCCACTGGCCCCCATTTACCCAAAGAATCGAATTTAAGGCTTTGTGCACAGTGAGCCCTTTGCTCACAAGAACATCCCATCTCACACCAGCTCAACGTCCCCTAAATCCCCAATAGGTTGCTAAGATCCACCAACGCACATGTGGCCGCAGTTCCCCATATTAGAAGTGCCAGAAGTGGAGGATGATCCTTTAGCTTCACTGTTCCCAAACTTTGGAACTTCCTACCCCCAGCACTACGGAAACTGACAATGAGCTGTCCTTCTGAAAACTTCTCAAGACCTGGCTATTCAAGAACTAACCCTATGCTAAGTATCCAGTGTGGTCAGTGTCACAGTATCTCTCAACCAGCGCTGAGTTGCCTACTTGTCGCTGTGCACTCTACAAATACTCCTAGTATAGTATAGTATAGTGTAGTATAATATAGTATAGTATAGTATAGTATAGTATATTATAGTATCGTATCGTATAGTATCGTATAGTATAGTATAGTATAATTAACTGTTCAATTAAATTCTCTTTTTTGCCACCTACATCAAACTATTTTGTTTCAAGACCCCATCACTCACTCACACATTGTGGCACCACACAAGGTCATTGCTGCATGCCCTTTGAAGCACTCTCCAACTACATGAGTTCATTACAGTTCTCTATGGTCCTTTCCATTGTATATGGGGCAGAGTTATGACCTCAGTATATTTGGCTTTTTTGGTCTTTGAATCATCTCATAAGTTTACGTTTTTCTCAACAACTTTGTTGATGTGTGAGGGGGCGTGGCTAGTGCCGAGCAAGATGGCTGACTGACACCGTGGTTCTGGCGACCTCAGACGCAACCCTCCTTAATGCCACATGACATCTGTACCCCGGGTGAGATAACCTGGCACAGATGTATGGCGGAGGACAGCTGGTGGCTGCAGAACTGTTTCCGGGAGACAACAGAACACCCACAGGAAGCTGGAGCCTACATCGGGTTCGAGGCAGTTGTGAGGCTCCAAGTTTTCCTGGGGCTGCCGCCCAGATGGAGGGCCTCCGGGGTGGGCGGAGAAGGCAGACCAGACTACGTTGAGGCCACAAGTGACAACGAGGAGTCCAGTGTCTGGAAAGCAGTTCCTCTCATGTGAGTGCGCCACTTGGACCTCACAAGGACAACCCTCTATGTCAGGGAGGCCTGGGTGCGAGTTCAATGACCCACAGGGCAGGCAAGATAATACCAGGGGTATCGTGAAGAGATTGAAGGGCCTACAAGTAAATTCACTGAGGCACTGACCCTAGACCTCACCTACCCAGTTGGGGCTTTTTCAAAGAATTTGACTGTAGTGGGGGGAGTGTCAGTATTGTGAATAAAGGTGCAAATTTGCAAATTGTGCCTGTCATAGGAAATAACCACATGAAACATTTAATACATTATCTATGTAAAAATAACTGAGGTGTGATATTTGACAGAGTTGAAGTTGATTTCCTTAATAACATAGAGCATGAAGATACTTACAACATGCTGCCCAAAGGCTGGCGAAGTAGTGAGGCAAGAAACAGACAAGTTTGTCAGGAAATCTGATTTGTGTTGGAGGAAGTAGTTTGAACATTATATTAAGAAAACAATTTGGCAGCTGTTTCTTCCCAAAACAGGTAATCTCTTCTCTCAGACTGTTGTCTCCATTTGTATGCTGTAAAGAAACTTTCAGGTAGAAGATATACTTCATGTTATCTTGGCTTGTAACCTTTACCCTGAATAGAATAGTATGGTTGTTTTGAATTTTGTTTGGCAGAGTTAGATGTGTGAACCCTCAGCAATTGGAACAAAACATTTAAACCAAAGAATTCTGATTTCATTAATCCCTTGTTTAAAATATAAAGATTATGAACTAAGTTGTCACAGAGTAAAAGAACAGACAAATAATTCCTGTACTTTCTGAAGTTTCATTTTTTTGTATAATTAAGGTTGATAAGGAAGTGCAAGTGCATTTTTGTTTTGTGAACATTATTTAATTTGAGTTTAGTTTTAGAAGGTACCAAAGGCCATAAATCTCGACATCCAGAGAAAGACTGTCCAAACTTGCAGATGAACTTTGTTTAATTTTTTGAAATTTTACAAGCCATAGATCATGGCATTTGGATGGACACTAACGTAACTTAAAGTATTTGGAGATTTATTTAAAAATGTTCTGTGCTTGACACATTTTGGTGTGAAGAGAGAATTATTTGTTTTACAGATTTTGTGTTATGAGCCTATTCTTTTCTCGCAAGTATCCTTGGCATGGAGGTGAGTGTAAGCACAGATATTCACAATTTATGTTTATTTAGCAGACTGCCATTTTAGATTAATACAATAGAGAAGAAATAGTTGAGAAAATAAATGTAAATCTGCACGTATAGAAATATTTTAAGTGTGAGAATGTTCCCGGTTAAAATCATATACTTTAGTAACATAATGTTCTTATATTTTAGATTTTCACTGGAGAGAAAAAAGAATCAGACCTACAGTGAGACATACATCTGACGCAGCTGTCTTTTTCTCTTCCATATCCCCCTCCCCATGCCGTGCCAACAGTGAATTCCTTTTGGTCAGTGGATTCTGGTAGGGCAAGTTGAAAGTACTGCAGAGGTTGTAACATTCCTACAAGACAGGTACCTCTGAATTTGTTACAGAGCACCTGGAAAGCACAGGGTCTGGTGAGGCAATGACATTTACCTTCACCCCTCCTCATTGAACAGGTGGCGAGGGCGCAAACAGAGCAGTAGAAGGCAACTCAGGCTGTGACCCATCGAGGACCGCGGTGGTGGGAGGAAATGGATCATAAAGTGTCCAACATAAAAAGATTGACGCATACGCACTGGTGTTACCGACATCCACTACAGCGGCAGTGAGTGGCGAAAAGACCAGAGATCCCACAGAGGAACCCTCCTTCGAAGACATAAAGGTGGCGGTAGGAGGAGTTAAGAAGCATTTGTCTATACAATAGACAGTGTACCTCTGAAAGAGTCCCATCTGCAGGCGGATCTCCATAAAGTTAGCAAAAGGGTCACCCAAACAGAAAATTTGCTAACCACCTGCAAGGGCAGAAATAAATACCTGCAAGCAGCTGTAGCTCTGCTCACCTGGGACATAGAAATAGCAATAGCTTGAGGACGAAGAGGGGAGAGCAAGAAGGAACAATATCAGAGTTTTAGGGGTACCCGAAAAAGCAGTATGGCCTAGTGTATAATTGTTTCTAGAGCAATTGATCACACAGACCCTGAAACCCAAGAGGCTTTTGAAGTTCTTTACGGTTGTGTGGGAGCACCAGGCTCGCCCCGGAAAGTTATTGCACACATATTAAATTACCAGGAGAGCAATGGCGTCCACTGCACTCTGATGACAACGTGGAAAAAGCGAACTCCTGACCTGGGCATTGCGAAGGGGCATCTTTGTTGAGGTCGCGGCTCCCGCTCCTCGGCTGCCGCTGGGACCAATTCGACTCCGTCCATCCCCGCCCACACCGCTGCGGGACTGCGAAGCTGTGCAACACCTGAAGCCTCTTCCTGCAGCGGCACCGCCCCCCGCCTGGCTGACTTGATAAATTTCGCAGCACCCGCTTTGCGGGTGCTACTCACTGCACTCTGGTGACAACGTGGAAAAAGCGAATTCCTGACCTGGGCTTGCGAAGGGGCATCTTTGTTGAGGTCGCGGCTACCGCTCCTAGGCTGCCGCTGGGACCAATTCGACTCCGCCCATCCCCGCCCACACCGCTGCGGGACTGCGAAGCTGTGCAACACCTGAAGCCTCTTCCTGCAGCGGCACCGCCCCCGCCTGGCTGACTTGATACATTTCGCAGCACCCGCTTCCCGGGTGCTACTCACTGCACTCTGGTGACAACGTGGAAAAAGCGAACTCCTGACCTGGGCATTGCGAAGGGGCATCTTTGTTGAGGTCGCAGCTCCCGCTCCTCGGCTGCCGCTGGGACCAATTTGACTCCGCCCATCCCCGCTCACACCGCTGCGGGACTGCGAGGCTGTGCAACACCTGAAGCCTCTTCTCGCAGCGGCACCGCCCCCCGCCTGGCTGACTTGATAAATTTTGCAGCACCCGCTTTGCGGGTGCTACTCACTGCACTCTGGTGACAACGTGGAAAAAGCAAACTCCTGACCTGGGCATTGCGAAGGGGCATCTTTGTTGAGGTCGCGGCTCCCGCTCCTCGCCTGCCGCTGGGACCAATTCGACTCCGCCCATCCCCGCCCACACCGCTGCGGTACTGCGAGGCTGTGCAACACCTGAAGCCTCTTCCCGCAGCGGCACCGCCCCACGCCTGGAGGGTAGATAAGGTACATTTTCAACGCGCAGCGGGACGTGCACGGGACGAAGACCGGGCAAAAAGCGGGCCCGTTTAAGCTCGTTCAAGACCGGGCAGGACTGGACTGGGCAACCCCCCTTATAATTGGTTTTATGTGTTTACGTAATTATTTATTAATTTTATTCTTACGCAAAGTTAAAATTAACATAGGTGCCCGTTACTCGATTGTCCCTTCCCTATCAACTATTAGGTATTGCATTATTGTATTGCTTATTGCCTGTGATTGATTATGTCACCCAGAAGTATGAGGAGTGCTGTAAAAAAACAGGCACAAACTGCAGGCCAGGCTATAGGCCCCATTGATAAATTTATAGCCAAGGCCAACGACGCAATTACTCAGGGTATCACTCTGCTGGAGCGTCGAGTCTCGCAGGACCTTGCGGTCGCAAGACGCTCTTCATTGGGCCTAATAGCGGCAGCAACAACTCCACACCGCCCCTTAGAACTTGCCCCATTGCTGACCACAACAGCAGAAGTCCACAGCGTTCCAGGCATGTGGACTTGTCGGCTTCCCTAAACCTTACCAATTCTAACCTGTCATTAGAGAAGTCACCTGTAATGTTTACCTCCCAACTTACTACTGCTCCCAGCCCGTCTGTAAGTAGGGGGCTAAAAGAGGGTGCAATCCCTACGACAAGGAAAAAGGGCAGTAACAAAGGGAATAATCCCCATAAAACCACCTCTTCCCTGACTTGCCTTAACCCTGAATCCCTGCACACACTACCTCCAACTGCGCAGCCTGTAGGTTTAGGTCTATTGTCGCAGGAGGGAGCTATTGACCCACCTGCACAAACTGTAATCTCTACGCTCATGGTCAATACGAATCAAAGTGTGAGTAGTTGCGACACTAGTATAGATGGGGAATGTAAATCATGTAGTAATAATGACCTCCTCTTGGTAAAAATCTGGGATTTAATTAGAACTCACTTAAAACCGTTAGAGCAGTCCCTCCAGAGGGTGGAAAAGCAGCTGGCGGAACTGACCCTAGCCTCAGCAAAAAGAGATGCCAGGGCCATACAAACTGTGCCTCCTAAAACAAACCCAAAAGCACTTAAGGAGGGTTTGCCTCCTCCACCCAAGAAACCCGGCGTGACCGGAGCAGTGCAACAGAAGAAACCGTCAATACAAACTGCTCTGGTTCCGCCACCCCCCAAAGCCCCCGCACAAACTGTCTTGGCCCCACCACCCCCTAAGGCCCCTGCGCCTCTCCAAACCCCTAACCCTGTAACAACTAAGGCACCTGTAGCCCCTAAATCCACCCTTAGAAATAGAAATAGGGGAGGGCTACCTGTTCATCTCCCCCCGAATCCACCCCATATGTGGTAATCATGACCGGTGTCCCTGAACTTGCGGAAGGTGCCCACGAAACTCCCTGGTCGCTGAAAAATAAAGTGATTCATTGGCTGTCCACGAACAGACCCCTCCCATCATTCGTGGACAGCAGAGTCACGTCAGTGAGAAGGGTAGCATGGCTGGGCGCTGTGCCCAAAAACATTCAGGGCGACTGCATTATTGTTAACTTCGTGGATCCTAACACGGTGGAGCACATTTTCTCGTGGGGTGACCACGCAACCATGGATGGGATAGGGACAAATAGGTTGTCTTATTTTTATCCCCCAGCACCTCGATATAATACAGGCCCAGCCTGGGGGTGGACCCAAGTAGGGAACTGGGATAGACGCGGGGATCGGGGGGGGGGGGTGGTCTGGGAATGGGAACAGGAAAGTTATTTCACACATATTAAATTACCAGGAGAGCAATGGCGTCCTTCAAGCAGCATGTGCCAAGGGTTGTCCAATTTGAGAACTTCACCATTAAAAAGTCCAACAACAGAGGCAAACTTTTGAGGGATTTTAAAAGACCCTCAGGACCCAGGAACTAAAATACATGATGCTCTTCCCTGACAAGCTGAGGGTGGTGGCAGAAGAAAAAACGTGGCACTTTAACACTCTGGATTAAGCCTGGGGCTGGCTGGAGGGGTGGAGACTAGCTCACAACCATCATGGGACCCGCATTGGCAGCATGGCCACCCGCAGTGGCAGCAAGTCTGCAAGAACTGACACTCCTCAGCACCACAGAAACTCCCAGCTGCTGCCACAGAGGGCACAGGCCACCAACGACAGTCTCCTGGACACAGAAACTACACAATGAGAGAGTAAAAAGCAGGAGGGGAGCAGAGGTGGCTCTGAATGCCGGCATACAGATAGACAAAAGATGTCAAGGGGACAAGACAGGATACTGAAGTAAAGGGGGTGGGTCGGAAATAAGGGTGCATGCATTCACCCATCTGTAAGTAAATTCTTGTTCATGGGCAACAGCAATTGCAAGCTGAGGATGCAGGCAGTTCAAAGCCTGCTCGGTAGGGGAACTAGGGAGTGGAGTTCTACGGTTGGAGAATGTTAATGTTAGCTGATTTGAATTCACCAGTCAGCAATCCAAAACACCCACAAATATATGCAAGATGGTCACTTAAAGGGTATCCAATTTTGAGTTCGGCAATGAGAATAAATGCAAGCACAAGCAGTGGCACATAGGGAGACCTTGACGGTCCTCCCATGGAATGTCAATGGCCTTGGATATCGAATTAAGCGGGTAACGGTCCTACAAAACCTTAAATAGAATTCCCCGATATTGTTCTAATGCAGGAGACACATCTGAAAGGTAACCACTGCAAAGCACTAGACAGATATGGCTACAAAATGCCCACTCTGGCTATGCATCAGACTCCAGAAAAGTGGGCATATTTAAAAAAAAGACTACGTTGTTCCTCCCTCTGAGGATATGGCGCGATCAAGAGGAACGATATGTGGTACATTCAATATAGTGGGATGGCATTACATTAAACCTCTGCTTTGTTTATATTCTGCCAATACGCCACATGCACAGGTACTATCAGACTGTTCTTCCTGGTACAGCTATCCCAGGGGTTACTCGACCTGGGGGTGACCTAATGCTGTCATCAGTAATGGACGGTGAGGGGGTATGACAGGGCAGCATGCCAGCTCGGGCCCCCGCCGTGGGTTTCTTACAGCACTAGGACTCGCTAAAATTACTGCAAGCTCAACACCCCACTCATAAACAGTATACATATTGATCTGGAGGCCACAGGAGCTTCTACTGAATAGAGTATCTTCTGATACAGCAATACACTGTAGGGAACTTCACTGAAACGAAATACTTAGCTAGAGATATCTCAGACCACTCTCATTATGGGCTGAACTACAAGGGAGGGGGGACAGGCACAACAGACCCAGCGCCATTGAACCCCTTGTACCTAAAGATTAAAGACCTATGCATCTATTCAAAATGTTCTTTTCCTGATCACTGAGACCTGAGCAACATGGCTGATGCCCGGTGGAGCTGCTAGACAGCTAATAAGGAGATTGGCCCTGGTTTCTCCCTCGACCGTCACCTACCCAGTCGGACATTGGGCACAGTTCTGCATCATCTCCCTGCTATGGCTCCTTCCTCCCCTCCTTTCCTACAAATTCTATCAACCTCGTTGTTTGTTTACTTTACCTTACTACGCTATTATAACTGATGTAACCTGTAATGCAATGTTCCGCTGGTAAAGTGCTCTGATACCTTCAGGTCTAGCCAGCGCTATGTAAAATGTTTCAGATATACCTTGTAATGCAATGATCCTCTGGTTAAGCGCTCTGATACCTCCGGGTCTAGACAGCGCTATATACACTTTTCAAATAAAATGTACTCAAAACTGGTTGTCCTGAACGCTAAGACCTGATCAACATGGCTGATGCCCAGTGGAGCTGCTAGACAGCTAATGAGGAGATTGGCCCTGGTTATCGCCTCGACCATCACCTACCCAGCTGGACATTGGACAGAGTTCTTCATCGTCTCCCTGCTGTGGCTCCTTCCTCCCCTCCTTTCCTACGAATTTTCTCATCTCAACCTCGTTGTTTGTTTACTTTACCATACTAAGCTATTGTAACTGATTTAACCTGTAATGCAATGTTTCCCTGGTAAAGTGCTCTGATACCTTCGGGTCTAGCCAGCGCTATGTAAAAGTTTCAGATGTACCTTGTAATGTAACAATCCTCTGGTTAAGAGCTCTGATACCTCTGGGTCAAGACAGCGCTATATACACTTTCTCAAATCAAATATACTCAAAACTGGTTTTCCTGAATGCTGAGACCTGAGCAACGCTGAGAGCTGATGCCAGGTGGAGCTGCTAGACAGCTATTGAGGAGATTGGCCCTGGTTTCTCCCTCGACCGTCACCTACCCAGCCGGACATTAGGCACAGTTCCTCCTCATCTCCCCCCTATGACTCCTTCCTCCCCTCCCTCCGATGAATTCTTGCAACATTGTTTTGTGTACTGTACTTTACTATGCTCTTGTAACTGATGTAACTTTTAACACAAAGATCCTAAATGTAAAGCGCTCTGATACCCTCTTGGGTCAAGTCGAGCTATATAAAACTTTATAAATAAATAAAGGCCTCACCTCAAAACTCTGAGAAGGTAGTGAACTCTACTTCAAGGAGAATGCAGGGTCGGTGGGATCTACATCCTTCCTTTGGAAGGCTTATAAAACAGTGGTGATAGGGCAAATAATAGGGATATTTACAAGTGAAAAAAAGAAACAGGTAGCCAGAGTGACGGAATTAGATGCTGAGATCCATGACCTTGAGGCACACATACTCAGACAGGAAGACACAGACACACCACAGGTTAAAGCTAAAGCAGCAGGGACTTAGAGATTTATCAGAGGGTTACACTAGGGCCACACATACTCTCAATGCTAACTCTACAAGGTAGGAAACAAGTCAGGTAAACAACTGGCCTGGTTGGACCAGAGACTGGGCAAGGATCTGGGATATAGCAGTTAAAACAGTGAGGGAACATAAGTATAAGGCAATCAGGTAATGGTGGAGGTATTCGCATCAAATTTCTAAAAAGTGTTATGGAAAAAAACCAGGACGATATTGCATATGTCCTAAAGGATATACACCTGTAAGCAGGACTGAAGAATCAGAGGAGACAGGTAACTTGGGTAACTGTGGCTTTATTGGTTTTAGTATCTTTCTCCTCCTTGGGCTGGCTTGATAATACGGAAAGGAGATCTCTTGGTCCTTCTCCGGGGATCCGCTCCCTCTTAGTCCACGTCGGCGCCTCTGCAGCGGTCCCCCAGACTCGTTGGCGACCATAAATACATGAAAGAAAGGAAACCTATTTTAGTCTGGGGTATGTGTTAAATGCACACAGGGGTAGGGTGTGAGGAGTCACTCAGTGTCGTACGCTCTAGAAGATTCAGGTGTCAGAAGTGCTCAGGGTAGGTAGTGCGTGAGGATAGCCGGTGACTTATCGGGACGGTATTAAACCTTTCTCCCCGCCCAGCCCGCTATACGTGCACGTACCTGTGCTAGCCACACTTCTCCAGAAGTATGGCTGGGTGGAGCGTGGTGTCGTTGGCCTCCTGGCTCCGGTGGACTTCGGGCTGGCAATTCCAGGCGTCCTCTCTCGCTCTTCGGGCTCGCTGTCTGTTCGTCCTCTTCTGCTTCGCTCTTTCCTCTCGACACGCTGCTCTCTTTCGCTCATCCGCACTCTACTCCTCCGGGTGAATGACACACCTCTCGCTTCATTGTTCCGGGTGTTTTCTCTTCCGCCTCCGTGACATCAGTGAAAGGGACCGGGACTCCTGCGAACTCGGCCCAGTTAAAGTAACAGGCTCCCGTCTCGGTCTCTGGGAGGCAGAATGGTGACATTTCTAGTTGCTCTGGGGAGAGAGACGGTGAGGGCTGTTGGCAGGTACTGTATTTCCTAACTGACTCCCATGTGGACTCTCCTTGTCACATCCCCTTGGATTCTCCCGATCGGGGAGAGGAAAACGAGAGAGGTAGTCAGTGTTGTTTTTATCCTTTCCTTTTCGATGGCATACTTTAAAGGCGAAGGGTTGTAGGGTCAAAAACCACCTCAGCACCCTTGGGTTATGGGAGATGTTTTGACTCATCCAGGTGAGAGGAGCGTGGTCAGTGTAAAGGGTGAATGGGTGTCCCTCCAGGTAATATCTTAATTTGTCTACCGCCCATTTGATAGCGAGACATTCCTTCTCTACAGTAGGGTACTTCAATTCACGAGGAAACAGCTTTCAACTGATGTATAGTATTGGATGCTCTATGCCATCTGGGGACAACTGGGAAAGCACCACCCTGTAGTGACTGGATATTTTGCCCTATTTCTGAGTGATGGTGACTTTAGTCTACTACCATCTTAGTATAGTGGATAAATCCCTATTTTCGGCCTATTCTTAGGGTTAGCCTATTGACTTTGGCATAATAATATGTCCTTTCATCATTTTCGGGCCTGAAGGCCTATATTAGAGGGTAGATCCTTCATTCCTGATATTATTACCTATTGGTAGGGCTTGCTTATGTATTTAGATAGAGCTATGCGTCTCTTTCATCTTTTTCGGGCCTACAGGGCCCAAACGAGAGGGACTCCATTTTCTTTCGTGCCTCGGTTGCTCGAGGCGCTTGTAGGTCAAGAGTGATGTTTTAGCTATGAGCTGTTGTTCATTGGAGAGGAACCGGTCAGAGCTGGCCCTTATCGGAGGAATGTAAGCAGAGCTCGGGTTTTAGACGAAAAAACAGTTGGCCACTGTGGGAGCGTCGGAGGCCCAGAGCCTAGTACAGGAATCTGGTGGGCGGCAGGTTACTGTCTGAAAATTTCCATGAACGAAGAGCTCTTTATATTATCGAGGTGTAGAGAGGAGAGGCAGGCAGATGACAGTTAGCAGTTGCAGTCGACAGTTGGAGTTTGGAACGATCGAAGGCTGATGATCTTTTGGAGAGACTGAAGCTATATCGTGAGTCAGTCTGTTAGAGCAGTTGGAGATAGTTAAACGTCGGAGTTAGAACAATCAGAGTGAAGAAGTTAGTTGAACAGATGGTTTCCAGAGGGGTTGAAACTATATTATTAGATTGAAGTCTGGAGGTGAAGACAGTTCGTGGGAGAGAGGAAGCCAGTGCAAAGTAATCAGTGCAGAGCTGAGAAACAGAGAAGAAGACAAGAGGGTTCCAGTGCTTTGAAGGAGCATAGCGGTGCAGACGTGTATCCGTGGGTGAAGAGTAGAATCTGAGATGAGCCAAGGCACAGACGAGAGAGGGACCCAGAGGACAGCTAGAACCGGACTCCGTAATTATAAGGTGAAGTCTGTCCTGCTATTTTAGTATGCAAATATATTAACTCTTTCCTTTACTTTTCAGGCTATGCTTAGACTGTTAGATAGTATTGTAACTTTATAATGTTTTCTTTGTCTGTTATTGTGTAATAAAGGAACCCCAGTTTGTAACGAACATATATATATTTGAGTATTATTTCTATGATAAAGCTAACCTTTCTTTACAGCCAGGTGCCAGTGTATGGAAGGTTGGGCGATTCCCTTCCTACAGGTAACTGATGCAGGAGATTGATGTGAGTTTTATGTCAGGGAATAATTCTTAAGTGTAACAATTTGGCAGTTCTTGTGTGTGAGGATCGGATCTCCTATCTATCACATGAGGGATAATAATTCATATAAGGTAGAAGATACTCCCAGTAAATATTAGGTACTTAGAAACTTCCCCAATAGAGAGAGAGAGCAGAAGGTACTAATAGGACAGTGAGATCGCTCAAGATAGGGCGTTAATGAGAACACCGATTGGGATTGGTGTGTAATGAGATTGCTCAAGATAGGGCATTAGTGAGAACACCAATTGGGGATGGTGTGTAGTGAGATCGCTCAAGATAGGGCGTTAATGAGAACACCAATTGTGGTTGGTGTGGTAGAGTGAGCTGCTCTCCAATATGAGAGGGAGGGTGGAATAGTCCGGGCCTGATTGTCGCGGGGCTATAAGGTGAGATCATAGGATGAGATATGGAATTCCGTAGTTATTAGTGACTATTCTTAGTAATCCCTTAGATCTAGCAGTGTTTTTGATGGTATAAGCTTTTATATTGCAAATTCCCCATTTCCGGGTAAGTACTCAGGGACTGTTGTAAATAGGGTCCGGGAAGGGATGGTGTTACGTTTTGGCCGGGTTGGTTGTATCTGAGTGAGTGGGTAATTCTTGGTCCGAGAATCCGGTCATTACACACCCCCACCCCATAGTCAGATGCATCAGTGTGTAATAAGAAGGACGGTTAAAGTCAGGACTAGACAATACTTGACTGGTAGTGATAGCACGTTTTAGTGTATTGAAGCCGTCCCACATGGGGGTTGTGAGACAATGGAAGACGGAGGGTTTGTATTCTTTTTTTAACGTATCCGTCAGAGGGGCTGCGACCTCTGAAAAGGACGGGATAAAGCGACGATAATAACCTATGAGCCCTAAAAAAGCCCTCATCTCCTTTTTATTTTTGGGGAATGGTGTTTCTGCAATGGCCCGTTCTTTTTGAATTTGCGGCTCAATCATGTCATAACCCAATAGGTACCCTAGGTATTTCACCTTTGATATCCGTTTCGGGACTTCTTGGAGTTTACGTGAAGGCCCGCTTCCTTGAAGGCTGTCAAGATGGTCTGCATGTGTTTCATGTGGCTTTCCCAGGTGGGACCGAAGATTATGATGTCGTCTAAGTAGGCTGAACTAAAGCTCTGATGTTCCCTTAGGACTTCATTTGTAAGGCGTTGGAACGTGGCGGGAGCGCCATGTAAATCAAAAGGAAGGACATTAAATTTGTATAGCCCGTCGGGTGTTAAAAAAGCTATTTTTTTCCGGTCTTCTTCTCTAAGCGGTACTTGCCAATATCCCTTGGACACATCTAGGGTACTGTTATATTTGGCCTCTCCCAGTTTCTCAATAAGCTCGTCAATGCGAGGGATAGGGTATCGCATCAAATGAGGAGATACGGTTTAGGGCCCGGAAGTCCATACAGAACTGGGTACTGCCGTCTGGTTTTGGTACCATAACTATCGGGGTGGACCATTCGCTCCTGGAAGGTCTGATCACCCCAAGACGAAGCATTTCCCTGACTTCTTTCTGTATGTCTTTTCTCTTGGCTGCAGGGATGCTGTATGGTCGTTGCTTGACCACAGCGCAAGTGGTTGTCACTATTCGGTGTTCGATTAGTGATGTCTTTCCTGGAAGATCAGAGTACAAGGAAGAAAAAGGCCGAAACACTTTCTGTAGGTCGCTCTGTTCGGGCTCCCTTAGATCTTCATTGGTAACCAGGCTCTCTAGAGTGGAGTTGGGGAAAGTACCAGTGGGGATGGCCAGATTGTTATTCTTTGGGGAGGTCCTAGCCATTTTTTCAGGATGTTTATGTGGTAAGTTTGTCTGTTCTGGGGAGTAACCTGGATCTGATAGCTAGTATTTCCGATCGTTCCCACTACTTGATATGGCCCCATCCACTCTGCCTGGAACTTTTTTGTGCTGGAGGGAAGGAGAACCAACGCCCGGTCTCCCTTCTCTAGTTTTCTCCAGCGTTTGCCCTTGTCATAGGCTACTTTCTGCTTTTCCTGACTTTTCTCTAGGTTAGAGTATGCTAATTCTCTGATCTTTCCTAGCTGGGTTTTCAGATTCTGACTATATTCCAAAATGTTCCTGGTTTCTCCTGCCTCTTCGGTATCCCAAGCCTCTTTTGTCATCTCCAAAAGGGTTCTAGGTTGACGTCCATATAATAGTTCAAAGGACGAACATCCCAGACTGCTTTTAGTTTGCCCCCTGATGACGTAAAGGGCTAAGGGAAGAATGCGGTCCCATTCGGTCCCATTCACTGTTAACATCTTTTTGAGGGTGGATTTGAGGGTACCATTACAACGCTCAACTAGACCATCGGTTTGCGGGTGGTACACCAATGTCTTAATATGCTGTAGGTCTAGGAGCTTACACACCTCTCTCATTAGTCAGGACACGAAGGGAGTCCCCTGGTCGGTTAGGATTTCCTTCGGAAAACCAACGTGTGAAAAAAATTCGATGAGTTTGTCAGCTAGTACTCGGGAGGTGGGGGATTTTAAGAGAAAAGCCTCGGGAAACCTGGTGGCATACTCTAATATCACAAGAGCATACAGGTTACCTTTTTTTGTTCTAGGCAGGGGCCCTAATAAATCCATCCCCACTCTCTCGAAATGTGTGCATATTATCGGTAGGGGTTGGAGAGGTACCGATGGGGGCCTGTGGGTATTCTTCTGCTGACATACTTCGCAAGTTTGGCAATGATTTTTGATGTCTTGATAAACACCTGGCCAATAAAAGTGTCTTAAAAAGTTATGTGTGGCTTTCTCAGTCCCTATGTGTCCCGTTATGAGGTGGGTGTGCGCACAAAACATGATCTGTTCCCTGAAGCACACAGGAACCAGCAATTGAAGGGAGGTGGAGGACCAACCCTGCCGATATAGTAGGCCCTCTTGTATGACAAAATGGGATAACAAGGGTCTATCGAATCCTGTGTACTATGGGCCTGCTCCCAGGCGTTGAACAGGGTCCTATCATTAGCTTGGGCAACCTTGAAACTTCGGTCTGTGGCCCAGGGCTCTGGAGACAAAAAAGCTGGCATGTTCGGACCTTTTTATCAAGAGATAGGGAGGAAAACTGATCGTTTGATCCACAGACACCAATTACCACTCAGGGTGGTGGAAGGTCCAGTAACAGCTTGTGTCCGTATCTGGTACAAGGAATACAAGAGGGGGATTGCTGTACTGTTCCTATGTAGAATCGAGGGAGGTTTAGCTGGCATGACCAAAGGTGTAAAAGTGGCACCTTGGGGCATCCATTGTGTTGGATGTATTTGCCTCACACACCCCGAGGGATGTCATGCTTCATCATCGGCGTTTGCTCCTCGTCGGGGAGGCGGTGCAATCCCCGACGGGCTCACCTCAAGAGGGGCTCTTTGGCGGAGATCTTTTATCCAACAGCCTTATGGTGAAGTGGGGGTATGTGGGCAAGAAGGTGTAAGGTGATAAGCTGGCCTGAATCGTGGTCAGATTTGAATGTTGTCTGAGCCATTTCTGGGTATTGTAAGGCAAGGCCTCTAAGTACTGCTCCAAGTAAATTTTGTCCATAATGTCCTCTTTGGACGAGGTGGCAGGAGTAAGCCATTTGTCGGCTGCCATTTTTAATCTCCCCTGATACCCTCCTTTCCTTCCGAAAATGTACGCTGTATGCCTCGGAGTCAAGACCCAAGTGGTCAAGTATTATTGTTTTTATGGTGGCATATGGGACGTTCCCTCAGAGGGTTTGCAACAGGATAGGCCGCCTGGGCTTCAGCAGACAATAAGGGTGCAAAAAAAAATGGCCATTTCTCCACAGGCCAGCCACATGCATAGGCGGCCCGTTCAAAGTTCAGAAGGAACGCGTCCGGGTCCTCTCCTGGTATGTACTTTTGCAACGCTACCCCTGATGGACTGGGATGTGGGCTCCTTGATTCTCTACATTGAGGCATGACGGGGTCTGTAATCATTTTCTGTAGCCCGTCGATCTGAGCCGCGATAGTGGATTTAAATGTTTCTCTATCGGCTTGGGCGGATGTTAGGTGTTGCTCCACTGCCCAGCCTAACTGCTCTTATCCTTTAACTAAGTGCTGTAGTAATTCCTCCATCTTTTCTTTGCAGATGGTTACTTCAGTACCCGCATTCTCCACCACTGTAAGCAGGGTCTGAAGAATCAGAGGAGACAGGTAACTTGGGTAACTGTGGCTTTATTGGTTTTAGTAACTTTCTCCTCCTTGGGCTGGCTCGTTAATACGGAAGGGAGATCTCTTGGTCCTTCTCCGGGGATCCGCTCCCTCTTAGTCCGCGTCGGCGCCTCTCCAGCGTGCCCCAGACTCGTTGGTGACCATAAACAAATGAAAGAAAGGAAACCTATTTTAGTCTGGGGTGTGTGTTAAATGCACACAGGGATAGGGTGTGAGGAGTCACTCGGTGTCGTACGCTCTAGAAGATTCGGGTGCCGGAAGTGCTCAGGGTAGGTAGTGCGTGAGGATAGTCCGTGACTTATCGGGACGGTATTAAACCTTTCTCCCCGCCCAGCCCGCTATACATGCACATACCTGTGCTAGCCACACTTCTCCAGAAGTATGGCTGGGCGGAGCGTGGTGTCGTTGGCCTCCTGGCTCCGGTGGACTTAGGGCTGGCAATTCCAGGCGTCCTCTCTCGCTCTTCGGGCTCGCTGTCCATTCGTCCTCTTCTGCTTCGCTCTTTCCTCTCGACACGCTGCTCTCTTCCGTTCGTCTGCACTCTACTCCTCCTCGTTTCGTTGTTCCGGGTGTTTTTTCTCCCGCCTCCTTAACGTCAGTGACTCCTGCTAACTCGGCCTAGTTAAAGTAACAGGGTCCCCTCTCGGTCTCTAGGAGGCAGAATGGTGATGTTTCTGGTTGCTGTGGGGAGAGAGACGGTGAGGGGCTGTTGGTAGGTACTGTATCTCCTAACCGACTCCCATGTGGACTCTCCTTGTCACAACACCTGACCAGACTCATACCAGAAAATAGGCAATTTCTGAGGAGCAAATAGAACCAACTGAGATCGCTGCAGCCATTGCTACAATGCAATCGGGGAAAGCAGTGGGACCGAACGGCATCCCTGTTCAACAATACAAAGACTTGACATCCCATCTCTCACAGTCAAGGCTCAGCATGTTCCTGGAAGCAATTAAGGTAGGCCTTCTCCTGCAGGACCTCAGACTGGTCAAATTTGTGGTCATACCTAAAGAAGGCAAACCACCAGATGAATGTGCCTATTTTAGTCCAATCTCATTACTAAATGCCAAGGCCAAAATTCTTGTTAAAGTACTAGATATGCAAGTTATACAGGTAATCCTCATGCTAGTCAACCTGGATCGACAGGATTTATGCCCAAGGAGGGACCAAACCCAATGTGCAGCACCTGTATGGTTGATGGGGCTCAGCAACAGAGTGATGGAGCAAACCTTGATGATGTTGAAAGCCACAATGGCATTTGACTCACTGGAATGGCTCTATATGTTCGCAGTCTTTGAAAAGATGGGATTCGACCCTGGCTTTTTAGGATGGGTATAGCTCCTTTATCAATGGCCACTTGCTGCGGGCAAAATTAACAGCAGCTACTCAGATCCGTGGTTGCCCACACTCCGGCAGGACTCATTCATTCATCCAAAGCCTGAGATTGGACATCACGTGAAAAGAGAAAATATCCTTGTACGCAGACAATGTGGTGCTATATGTAGCAGACTCACTTCAATCCATACCGACAATGCTCCAAGTTTTTTACATTTTGGTTACATTCTAGCTACAGGATCAGTTAGGGGAAGTCCTTGCCATACTGCCTTCCAGGGCCCATACTGAGGCTCCTCATCAACTGTGGGCTATCACTGGCACTGAGAGCTTCAAATACCTGGGCATTTATATCACCAGAGAAAGGGCCACATTTATTGCCATAAACCTATACCGACTTCTCAACCACTTCAGAGAGGACGTGAAATACTGGCAGTCACTCCTGCTATCGCTGCTAGGCAGAGCAGCCCTCTTTTAAATTATGACACTGCCCAAATTACCATACAACATGCACCCCCTTCCCTGCACCCACAGATTTCTTTAAGAAAGTGGAGTCTGGGGCGTGGCCAGACTAGCAATGGCTTAATTAAATAATATGGTAATATTACTGCACAATGGCAATGTGGGTGATTTGAAAACAGACGAAAGGCAAGTAAGTGGTATATGCACTGGAAGAATATATTTGAATAGCAGCCAAATTAAATACTGATTTTACACATATAGACAATATACACATTTATGTACACTTATACAAATTGAAAACAGTGAATTTGTGTCCCAAGTGAATAATTTTGAACAAAAAACCCAACTTATTTACAAAAATTCATACAGAAAAAAAATGACATAGGGTTTATTTTGTGAATTCGTTTTTTGGAAAGGAAAGAGGCGACCTATTGGTTAATTTCAAAATTAATATTCAAGTTGACCAATAATGACAACTTAAAAAACGGTCTGCTTCTTTACAAGTTGTCGACGACGTTTCGACCTTGTATGGATAGAAGGTCTCTTCAGGACTGACTGTATATGGGGCACCTGCTCAATGCTGGTAAATCTATACTACTATTATAAAGAGAGAACAGAAACCTTTTGGCAAGGTAAACTCGGGAACCACAGCGCCAATCCATACACCCAATACATTGTTGTAATCCTCAGGGTGTGTAGATGGACATAGGATGCATAAAATAAAAATAAAACGTTAATTAAAAAATTAAACTTTAAAAACAAAGTAGTCCCCTAAAAGTAGCGCCGGCCGCGACATAGCGCTGGCCGCGACCTAGCGATGTCCGCAACGTGCGTGATGACGACAGGCGGGGAGGAGCGGTGACGAGCAGCGAGGAGTGGCGGTGAAGTCCGGAGCACGGGGAAGAGCGGCGGCTCAGGTAAGGCAAAGGCGAGGTGGGAGGGAGGCGGAAGGCAGGAGGCGGGAGGGAGGCGGTCTGGACAATGTCGGGGCGGGAGTGCACCCAAGCCTGAAATGTTGCCCCCAGCCCCCCTCTGCCCCGGGCAACGCTGCCGCAATCCGGAAATGCTGCCCCTAGCCCCCTTCTGCCCCAGGCAACGCTGGGGCGGGCTGCTAGTATGTATACAAAGACAGTGACACCGTGATGAAGGTGAATGAAAGCAACTTACAGAGATCCCAGCCGGGACCCCTGTCGTGACTCAATTTGGTATGAAACTACTTTTTACCAATTCATGAAACTTGTCCACGGGTCAAAAAACCTCTGGACAAGTTTCATGAATTGGTAAAAAGTCGTTTCATACCAAATTGAGTCACGACAGGGGTCCCGGCTGGGATCTCTGTAAGTTGCTTTCATTCACCTTCATCATGGTGTCACTGTCTTTGTATCATATTTACCAGCATTGAGCAGGTGCCCCATATACAGTCAGTCCTGAAGAGACCTTCTATCCATACAAGGTCGAAACGTCGTCGACAACTTGTAAAGAAGCAGACCGTTTTTTAAGTTGTCATTATTGGTCAACTTGAATAATAATTTTGAAATTAACCAATAGGTCGCCTCTTTCCTTTCCAAAAAACGAATTCACAAAAGAAACCCTATGTCATTTTTTTTCTGTATGAATTTTTGTAAATAAGTTGTGTTTTTTGTTCAAAATTATTCACTTGGGACACAAATTCACTGTTTTCAATTTGTATAAGTGTACATAAATGTGTATATTGTCTATATGTGTAAAATCAGTATTTAATTTGGCTGGTATTCAAATATATTCTTCCAGTGCAAATACCACTTACTTGCCTTTCGTCTGTTTTCAAATCACCCACATTGCCATTGTGCAGTAATATTGCCATATTATTTGAGTAATTGTCCACAGGAGCCATTGTTTTTGTAGAAATACTTTACCCAGGCTCCCAGTGAGTAGGGTTCCCCTGTTTATTTTCCTAGCAATGGCTTAAGACGCGACTCTGGAGAGCTCCGGCGGCCCGCCACCTACATCAGCAATTATAGCGGAGCCGGGGCACTATTTTTGCAGCCATAGGGGTGGACTGTGATCGCTGTGGCCTGGGGGCATTTTCTCGAGGAGCTGCGCATCGCGTGAAGGTGATCCCCTGGCGAAGACTCGCAGACGCTAGAGGCCCGGAGGGGAGTCCCACCATTTTGTACATCTTCAGACGGAGCTGGCCCAGAGCCGTGCGACACCCTGGAATTGCTGGGGGCTGGAGGCACGGACTCCCTTGATGGCCTGGACGGGGGCCCGGGTGTCCTGATCGGCAGTAGTAACTCTGTGGATTGTGGTGGAGAAACCCGCTTTTGAGCAGCCGGCGGAGGTGAGAGCGGGCCGAGTGATTAGGCAGGAGCGGATTAAGTGACACGGCCAGGGATGGCTAAGCGGCCTGCTGGGGCCTCCATGGCGGCGCTGGCAGAGACGCTGCAGTGACATCCACTGGGGGAGATGCTGGACGGTGTGCCCTGGAGAGCTGGGGGCGGCCCTGACATTGCCCGGCAACGGCTGGCGGCACAGAGTGAGGCGGGAGACGGGCGGCCGGGAGGTGCAGGCTGCCATCTAGGGAGGGCCAGGACGGCGATCTCCCCCAGCAGTCTGGAGAATCCCCGGGACCCAGGCGAGTGGGGACTTGTGGTGAGGCCCGGAGGCAGGTGCGGTGACGTTGGCGCCCTGCGGCGGACCGGAGGCGACTGAAGCAGGCTGACAGGCGGAGCACGGAGGAGATCTGCGCCGGGACGAGCAGGGGAGACGTAGGAGCGACCTTGTGGAGTAGTGGCCTAGCTGCCCTTGCCCGGTGACTTCTGCCTGTGGAAGTGCGGAGGCCGCGCGGGACTCAAGAGGGTGGCGCAGGGCAGGCGGACGGTGCTTGGCAGCTGCTCTGGGTGGCCTGCGCTGAGGTGACTGGAGTGGTGGGGCGGAATGGTGGGACCCTCTTGGATGACCGGCAGGAGGCGGACTGCAGACATGGACCTGTGACGGCGGCGGCGGATCATTGAGCCTGTTGAAGGTGCGGCGCGGCGGGGTGTCGGGCCATTGTTGAGAGCGCTAACACAGGTGGCACTGGGGGACCCTAGACGGTACATACTGCTGTCCCCCGGAGTCCTGCTCCCCGATCTCCCCGCGCCGCTATTTGGGTGCCAGGTGCGCCTCCATTTTGAATCAAGCGTCAGGTCGCCCCGGGGGTTCAGGGCGGCCGGCACTGCGGCAGTGGAACTCTGCTATATACACTGGACTGAGCAGCCTGGGATTTATCCTTGGTGGGTTTGCTGGAGGCCATCGTAGGCGAAGCGCGGCTGTACGCGTTGACGCCTTGTGGCCAGTGGTGGGCACCTGAAGGTCCTGTAGGCGAGCGCCGCCATTTTGAGCCCCGACCTGGATGTTCCCCAGAGACTGGTGTTATAGCGGGGGGCCCCTCCCTTTGCCTGTGCTGCTGCCTTAGGCCTTAGTGGAAGCTTGGGGTGGACTGGTGATGCGCTGGTGGTGCTTTGAGGGCCTATGCCTTCTGCGGTGCTGAGATCCGGTGGAGGCCGCCCATGAAAGTGGCAGTGACGTGGATTGGCGCACCCCTTTGTTTAGACTCTCTACTGAGTGACTCCTCCGCACTGGCTGGCCCTGACTTTGGTGGGGTCTGGGGGGTGCTTTGCAGTGCCTGAGCTGGGTGAGGAGGCGGGTGGACAGCGCAACCCCCAGACTGCCCTGCACAAACTTTTTGGAGATATTGCGCTTTTTGCTTGATTACGGCGGACGACAGGGGAGGTACACGTTGTTTGGTAGGGAGGGTTGGCCACCGGCATAGCAGTGCCCTGATTTTGCTGGTCCTGGGGGGCTTGGGACTGAGGGGGGGTTCTAACGCACCTGGTCCTCTAGCTACTTCCTTGCTTATTGCTAGTTAGGCCTTGGGGTGGGACCGGGGTTGGGATTGGGTCTTTCCTGGGCACACACCATCTGGCAAGTGCAGAGTACGCTGATTGCTTGCCCGACTACCTCTGCGGAACTGGCGATGATGCGGTCCAAAGGGGGCAAAGCCGGCCAGGCGGCGGCCTCCAGAGACAATTCAGTTGTGGTGATGTGGGGTAAAGCGGGGGCGTCGGCACCTGCGGAGGGGCCACCACAAGCCGCTGGAGACACGATGCCAGTGACCCAGGCCTTTATGACCTCCTTCATGTCCGAACTCAAGATGGAAACAGGCTCTTTACGTTCTGAGGTGCACTCCTGCCTACGGGAACTGCGGAAGGAGGTCACCGACCTGGGGGACCGAGTGGATGGGCTGGAGAAAACGGTAGATGCTCGCACGGAGGACCAGGAGCAACTGTGGCAATGCCTGGCGGCATTGGAAGAGCAAAGCATAGAGCTGCAAGTCAAGCAGGAGGACCTAGAGAACCGAAGTCGCCGGAACAACCACCGTATCCAGGGGGTTCCTATCAAGGCAGAGGGGAAGGACATCCTGACCTATGTGGCGCAACTCCTCCACGAGGTTTGGGGGAATGAGGACGCCTCCCCGCCGGTTTTGGACCGGGCCCACTGGGTTTCCGGGCCCGCAGGGAGGCCCTGTCTTCTCCCAGACATCTTGACACAGGTGCATTTCTTCACCGAGAAGGAGGCTATATTGAAGGCGGCAAGGGGCAAGCCGGATCTCAGCTACGAGGGGCACAAGATACAGATTTTTCAGGACTTGGCACCCAACACCTTGCACAGACGGCGAACCTTCAAGCCAGTGACGGAGAAGCTACGGGTCCTCAACATCTCTTACCAGTGGGGTCATCCCTTTGCCCTCATCTTTCAATGGGAAAACAAGCGCAGAGTAATAAGGTCCTATCGGGAGGCGGCGCAGCTCCTTACACTACCGGAGTCGCCATCCAACAGCCCTTCTCGGCAGTGGCGTCAGGGGCGGATCCCGGCCAGGCCGTCCTGGACTACTGTGCAGCGCCACCGCCGCTCCCCTCCACTGGATGAGAGATCTGCCTCGCAGGCCAAGCAAGACATTATAGCACACATCAGATACCTCGAAGGGGACCGAGAAGGGCCACCTTCACATCCATCCACCCAGTGACTAATCGGCCAGCAGTAAGCTATATATTGATGCCTGCACCTCTGCTGATAATGATTCCTCTCCCCGGGGTCTGTCCTAGGTAGTAAGCCTTACACCTGCGCTCCAGCTACTGACCAGGGTGGTGGGGCGCCGGGGCTCTAGTGTGGTTAGCCCTTGAGACAACTGTAGGCCTCCCCCAAGCTGTTCCTAAGGGAGTGACATCTCTGAGTGCGTGTGAACCCTTGGGTAGAGGATGCCTTGTGACTGGGACAGTACAGTGTGGCCCTGTTGGCCTTTGTTGACGTCCATTGCTGGGTGGCCCGGTTGGCCACCTTTGGGGCTCTTGACCTTTTCTCCCTCTCTTGGCTCCTTACTGATCTCTTTTCTCCTCTCTCCTCTTTCTTCTGTGTGCGATGGGTGGGGGATCGGGTGGCCGCGACCTTCTGAGTGGCGGGGGTGGGGGAGGTCCTTTTTGAGTCTATATCCTTGCAGTGGCGGAGTTGGGGGCCGTGGGTGGGCCCCGCTTGACACATAGCATGACCACGACCTTGCCTAGGCCCTTACAGATTTTAAAGCTTAATGTTAAGGGCTTGAACTCCCCCTATAAGCGGAGGCAAACATGGCGTTACCACCTACAGCAGAACCCTGACATCATATTCCTGCAGGAAACTCACCTGTTGCAAGCGGACACAAAGCGCTTGGCGCTCCCTAAATATCCTCTCCAGTTTTGGGCTGCAGCTGACTCTAATATGGCGGTTGTGGCAATATTGTGCAGGACTGGCTTCAGTCGGGGGGACACTAAGCCTTTTAGGAGTGGAGACGGGCGCTTTCTTAAAGTCACAGTGGAAATCGGGAGGCGACGGTTTACTTTATGTAATGTATATGCGCCCAATCAGCTGCAGGATAGATACCTCCAGACACTTTTGCAGGCACATATTCCACGTGGCGACCCCTCATTGGTACTGGGAGGGGACTTCAACTTAGTCTGGGACCCGGACACGGATCGCAGTGACGCCTCGTTCAGTGAAGCCGGGGCCATGTCCTCTGCGCTGCGTACACAGATAACAGAGCTGGGGCTGATAGACCCATGGCGTTACCACTGCCCGGGGTTGAGGAACTACTGATTTTACTCTTACGCCCACCGCTCGTACTCTCGCATAGACTTCTTGTTTGCCTCACATGCCTTGGTGCGGAACATGCTTGGGGCTTCCATGTCAGATATCTTGTCTGATCACGCCCATGTTGAGCTGCTCCTGCAGGACCCGGCCGCTTGCCCTGCTCGGGAGGCGCGATGGTGCTTGCCGCCGAGTATTCTCCGGGATGCAGCTGACTTTGAAAGCATCCGGGCCGCCATTGACTCTTACTTTACTAGTAATGATATCCCGGAGATGCCCTTCCCTGTGGTGTGTGACGCCTTTAATGCCACGAACCGGGCCACATCACCTCTCTATCGATCGCGCAGAGGTGCGAGGCTTGTAAATTGGAGGACAGCTTGGCGAAGGACATAAAGCGAGCTGAGCTAAAGGCCTTGACTCTAACGAAGCACTCTTCGTTAGAGTCCAGGCGGTGGCTCGCCAACCTGAGAGGGCAGCTCAGGCTATTGTGAACCAACAAGGCAGAGCACTCTCTGCTGGCGTTGAAGCAGCGATATTTTGAGAGAGGAGATAAGGTGGGCCGACTGCTGGCGAGAAGACTGAGAGCACGTGCGGCCAGGGCCCACATAGCCAATGTCCAGCTCCCAGATGGGACCAGGGTTATCTCGGAGAGAGACAAGCACGAGGCATTTCGGGGCTATTATGCCGCCTTGTACCAGAGGGAGACTCCCTCTACAGACGCGGTTGCGGCTGTTCTGAATAGCTATGAATGGACGCCAATGCATCCACTGTGTGCAAAGACTCTGGAGGACCCTGTCTTCGAGGAGGAGATAACGGCAGCCGTGAGGGACCTTCCCTTGGGGAAAACACCGGGGCAGGATGGCCTACCCCTGTCCTTTTATCGCACGTTCTAGTCACAGCTTCTGCCCTACCTTCTGAGGTTATTCAACTCTTTCATGGATATCGAGGGACCGTCCTCCGACATGGGCATGGCGGAGATTGCGTTGATACCGAAGCCTGGGAAGGACCCCACGCTGTGTGCATCCTACCGCCCCATAGCTCTACTGAACACCGATCTTAAAATCTATACTAAGCTCCTCGCAAAACGCCTAGATCCTTATATGCCGGGGCTCGTGGACCCGGATCAGGCCGGCTTCATGCGCAACCGGCAGGGAGGGGACAATGTGCGTAAGCTTGCGCATCTTGTGGGGAAAGCGCACCATTGGAAACTCCCGGCCTGCCTTCTGTCGCTGGATGCGGAGGACGCCTTTGACCGGGTGGACTGGACGTTCCTCTGGGCGGTCCTACAAAAGTTTGGGCTGGGTCCGAAGATGATCACGAGGATCATGACTCCATACGTAGGGCTGCAGGCCAGGATCCGGGTCAATGGTCAGCTTACGGCACCGCTTCCTATTCATAGGGGTACAAGACAGGGGTGACCCCTATCGCCCCTGCTGTTTGCCCTTGCAGTGGAACCCCTTGCAGAGATGATTAGTCGAGCACCCGACATTCATGGTATCTCCCATGGCGGCCGGGAAAACAAGGTGGCGCTCTTTGCGGACGATCTCATCCTCACTCTTACACGCCCTCGAGAGTCTCTCCTGGCACTGCATAAGGTGCTCTGCCTATTCGAGAGGGCCTCTGGCCTCAAGATCAACCATGATAAGTCTTGGGCCCTTAATCTTACTATTCCGAAAGAAGAGATACCTCCTCTGAAAGACGTGGTACCCTACCAGTGGACCGAACAACGCGTTCGCTACTTAGGCCTCCTGCTGACCCCCTCCTTGGAAACATGGACATCGGTGAACTGGCGAGAGTGTCGACGAGCGGTCCTTGAAGACCTACGGAGGTGGAGACCTCTGATGTTGTCGTGGTTGGGCAGACTTAACGCCATCAAGATGTCGATCCTCCCTAAAATGTTGTATTTGTTCCAATGTCTTCCCACTCCTGTCCCACTCCACTGTATACGAGGCCTGCAACGAGAGCTCACATCCTTTATTTGGGGCGGAAGCAGCCTCGATTCTCCCAGAAGCTCCTTATGACACCGCGGGATAGAGGGGACTAGCCTGCCCTAATCTAGTGGACTACTATTGGTCCTCGCACCTCCGCTTCGTGGTGGAGTGCGGGGTGAGGGAGAGCGAGAAGGGATGGCTGCATATGGACCGAGCGGTAACGGGGCAAACCATCTGGGATCTGGCATGGTTGCACCGGACGGCCCGGTCTAGGAGCGCTTATAAAGCGGTGCCCACGAGAACATCCCTAGAAATATGGGATGACATAGCTGTGTCCAGAGGCCTTAGTACGTTTCCATCTCCACACACCCCCATAGCGGGGAACCCGCTTTTCCCGCCGGCCCTCCGATCCCGCGCCTTTGACAAATGGATGCAAGGGGACTGCAATGTAGGGAGGAGTTTTGTGTACCACCAGAGGCGAGAATGCAGTATGCCCAGCTGCGACATTGGGTCTCTGAGGGGGGAATGTACCAGGCGGCCACAAACAAATGTACTCCTTTTCAGAGGTTGGCGCGCTCTCTGGGGGGATCAAAAGGGCTGATCTCTCAGATCTATCAGATTCTGCAGCACCCGCCGACTACACCCTCTCACCCATACCAGCACCAATGGCAGCTGGCGACCGGTACGGACATTGAGCCTTTGCAGTGGGATAGACTTTGGCAGGACATTCCCAAGATATACCGGAGCATCCCGCAGAGGGAGAATGCCTATAAGCTCTTGACTCAGTGGTACTATACGCTGCAGCGACTTCACAAGATGTTTCCCACATCCTCTCCCCTGTGCTGGAGGTGTCAGTCTGCAACTAGGGATTTTATCCATGTTTGGTGGGCGTGCCCAATGTTGACCGTTTTTTGGAAGGAGGTCCTTATCACATCAGGGGGGTACTGTGGTTTCCCCTGCCTGAAGCCACGAGCACGATCTTACTAGGCATCAAACCTGCCAGTCTTAAGGCACTCACCCGAAGTGACTGGATCCTGGTGGTCCAGATGTTGGGAGCAGCTAAGCAGCTTATAACCCTATACTGGAGGAGAACTGAAGCCCCCCCAATAGCAGCCTGGCTTGTACGGCTCTGGCATGTCCTCACGATGGAGCTTTTCACAGCGTGATTGCAAGCAAGTGACATGCGTTATAAGGCAGTTTGGAGACCCCTAGTCCAATACCTTTGCTCTATAGAGCATGCGCGCCACATGCCTACCAGGCTCAGAACGCTGCAGCTCTTTGAGGATGCCATTGCTCCTCCTGACCGCAGCAGATTGCTTTCTTAAACACCCCCTGAGGCGTGGGCATTGCCTTGGGCCTTTTAACGTTGCTCCCCCCTCTGCGCTCACTACCTTTACTCTTGCTGTACTCTCTTCTCTCTCACCTCCAGTGTCCTCTTTTCCCCCTTCTTCTTTTCTCCAGTTCTTGGTTACTCTTATGGTTACTGGGCCCTGTTGGACTGCCATTACATGTTGGGCTAGTTGCCCGCTTCTTACTTGACAATGATCTTAGGGATCTGGGTTGTCTGAACGTCCGGAAGATGCCACAGCTTGCATTATGAAATGCGGCCAGCCCCAGTGGGGTTGTAGGCAAGACGCTGTGTAACAATTTGCCTTCCTGTGCAGGCTCTAAGGCCCCAACGCTGACATCTTTCGCGGCCGGCCCTGTTTAGGGATGTAGGCTTAACGCTGTGTTTAATCAAACCTGTAGCACATGTTATTGCCTGAAAATAAAACAGACTTGAATACAAGAAAGTGGAGACTGAAGTGCAGCTCCTGCTTTGGTGTGGGGGCCTCCACAAATCTCCCTGTTGAAATTGACATTGGTTGCCTACGATGGGGGTACAGCTCTACAGAACATTAAAAAACTATTGGGCAGCACAACTGGGAATTATACACAACTAGGTTTCTGTGAAGAAGGAGGAAAGGAGGACTCTGTAGTCTGAGTGGATGGATATGGAATCGGTGGGAGCAAGGGGATATCCTGCATTGTTATACAGAAGCAGCGAGGCAAACCTTATCACCCACACTAGGACAATGAGGGCGGTCTTGTGGGGGCCGCAATGTCATTCTTGGATTGGAAAGACACTCCCATGGAACTGACCCTGCTATGGGACAGTGACGTACTCAAGGCGGGGGGGGGGGTGCAACTGAAGGGGTTCACTGCACGGGACATGATAAGGATTTTCACAACTGGGTGATCTATGGTGATGTCAGCCCTTTTGACACCCTCAGATAGTCAGATAGTCAAGCAAATGGCAAGCACAGAAACATTTAGCTATATTCAAGTGAAGCAAGCCTTGAGACCTTGCTTGTCACAGAGCCATAACCTCACTGAGTCAGCCCCCTTTGAGGACAGACTACTAGCCAACCGCATGACCAAGGGCACAACCTCCTTAGTATACAAATAAAATATTAAACAATTCCCCAAATGTCCTGCACAAACTTAGAGCCTCATTTACGAGGCTCATAGGGGCACTTTTGCACCACTGGAGTGGCACTTTTTTGATGCTCCTGTGGCACAATATGCAGGGCCGTTTCTAGGTCTTTTGCCGCCCTAGGCGAGAATTGAAGAATGTCGCCCTTCCCATTTACTACCATCACTCTCTCCCCCGTCATCCAGACTAGAAGAAAGACACATCAAACATTAAATACCACTGAAATTCACAACAAAATAAACACTGAAAACTGGACAGGCTCAGCTTCTACTCTGACTCTCAACCAGACTTTGCATTGCCTATCCTCATTAATTTTCTGACCCCTCTCACCCAATACTGAATTGTAAATGGCTGGAGTGGCTTAGTGGGTGAAAAAAAGTATGAATTTGGATGATGCACCATGTAGTTACCAGTGGCTGAATTTAATAGAAAGATCCCACCGTGCCTTTTTTGTTTTTCCATGTGAGATGTTCTGAGTATTATGGGTATTCCCAGAACTAGAACTTATGCTCTGGGTAACGTTTCTGCTGGAAGCAGAATTGCTTTGTTGGATGTCAATATTTTTAAAGGCATTATTAGTACCTGTGGAGAGGGAAAAATTGTTACCCGAGGAAATTGTCTTTATGAAGACAGTACATAAAACACGTTCCTTTTAGTCTTGCACCTCGAGGCCTAAATGTCCACCAAGGTACAACGATTCGGAATACAGGTTGTCACTTCCACGCAGGCCTTCCAGTTTACCTTAATGAGATTATAAGGGAAAGGTTTCAAAGACATGTTTTTTCTTTTTTACTAGACGAAAGGGAATACTTGACCCAATTTGGTATTTAAGCGATTTGTGTTCACTTTTATCATACACTTACCAATTTATAACCTTTAAAAGCAAATTTGTACTCAGAATTATGCCCAACTCTGAAATGCTTTCACAGGCGGGTGCATTTATTATACTCGCTGTTGTTTATTTTCGTTTTCCTTTTTAGATTGATATTATATATTTTTTAGAATGTGAATTATGGAAGCATTTTCAACAGAAAATGCCACATCTACCTTATCTAGATTCAACAAAAGACCAGGAGAACATCACACTCCCTGTGACCCCAATAGCATCACAGGGTTGATCTCATGTCCAACTCTTCACCCCTCACCAGCTTCCTATAGGCTACAGAGGGGCTAAGGTAAGTGCAATGACTGGAAACTATAGAAAGTAAACGAGATTCTTAGGGTGGCATTAGGAGTGTTCATTAGAAAGGGGCTTGCAATTTCTGTTACTGTCAAGTCCACTGGGAGGTCCTCTGTGCCTCAGGATTGGTTAGCTACTAGCCGAGTCAGGGATGCCTGAAGGTAGCCCTGACTCTGCTAGCTAATAAAGCTCAGAGTTAATACCACAGAGGCCTGATACAGGAAAAGGTCAGGTGGAAGGAGACATGAAATAATTAGTTTGAAAGTTACGTCCAGCCCATCCCCAGCTGACGTAAACTCATAAATAGCAAGTATTGCATGTTCAAAAGGCACCCTCGCTTATGAATTAAACAGATATAAAAATAAATGTATGCTGTTTGTCCATCACAGCAGTTTTTAAGACTTGTACTTTTTCAGAACGATATTGCTGCTCCTTTAACACCGCCATCATGAATTAGAGTGAGAGCTTGCTTTATTGGATCTAAAGATACACGTGTTTTTAAACAGTGCGCATATATTATAGAGTTGTTGGTGATTTGATGCTGTCGATCTGGTCCTTCTTATTTCAACATGCAGCCCTGACTCTACATTTATAAGCAAACCCATGCTGACTGTATCAAGTAAAAAAGTTGTGCAATCTGCCGGCTGGAGAGCAATTAGCGAATGCTGAAAGAGGAAAGCGTTAATGCCTACAGGAACACATAGGTGATGCGGTCATGTTTAATCTCTGATAGTATTCTGTTGCCAGGGTATCTCAGTTAATTAACAAAGTAATAGTGACAAGATTGCGCGTTTTCTTCTTGAACTGTAGATAAAACCCACTTGCTGAATGTACTGGGGATTCCCAAACGTGTGTTTTTGCCGCCCTCCCACTTTTGCCGCCCTAGGCAGCCGTCTACTCCTGCTTAATGGTAGAAATGGCCCTGGCTATATGCAGCAGCATATTTACAAGGTCATGCAAAGCCACTCTGCGTGAGTTTATATGGCCTTGTGGTAACTAGACATAATATTGAATACAAAATATAGAATGGACATAATATCTAAGTAAAAATATAGAATGGACAAAATATGGAATGGACACAATATAGTGGTTAAAAAATTTCGAATTGAAGGTAAGAAATATAATATCGATTGTCAAAATATAGAACTTTAAAATATCAAAGTATATATTATAGCCATTAAACGATATCGAATTTTTAATAGTATCCAATTTTTTTAAGTTTATTTGTATGTTAGTATATGTGTGAAAAGTGTATATTATTTTTGTAATGTATGTTTAATTTATTTTAAGTAATTAATTTTATGTTATTTAATTTTTGAGTAATTTAATTCTGTAACAGGTTTTGTGTTTATAGGGGAATAGGGTGGGAAGTAATTTAATTATATTAAATTAAATATTATTTTTTAGCAATTATTATTTATTTCTAATTTAATTTAGCGGGTTGTGGGTTTTTAGGGGAATATGGTGGGAAGTAATTTAATTGTAATTAATTAAATATTTTTATTTATTTATTGGTATTCATTTTGAATTTATTGTTAATTAATTTTTAATTGGAAATACATTTGTATTAATTAGTAATTAATTTTTATTAATTGATGAATTGATAATTATGTTAATTTTATTAATTTATTTTCCGTAGTGGGTTGTGGGTTTATAGGGGAATAGGGTGGAAATTAATTTAATAGTAATTAAGTAAATAATTTATTTTTATTTGTTGGTATTGATTTTTACTTTATTGTTAATTAATTTACTTGGTAATTACTTTTTATTAATTGGTAATTAATTTTTATTAATTGATTATTTGATAATTATGATTATTTTATTAATGTATTTTGTGTAGTAGGTTGTGGGTTTATAGGGGAATAGGGTGGGAAGTAATGTAATTGTAATGAATTACATATTAAAAATACTTTTTGTGTATTGATTAATAATTGGTATTAATTTTTATAATGAATTATGTTTTGTTATTGAACATTAATTCGTTGTTAATTAGTTATAAATATGTAATTCCTTTTTAATAATTAATATTTATTTGTATTTCTAATTAATTAATTGGTATATAATATTAAATTGGTAATTAATTTTAGTTGTTTTATTGGTGTTGATATTTCATTTATTTGTATTGATATATTAAAATATTACTTTCCCTACTGTTAAACTTACTGGAGTGGGAATAGTAATTTTTACCCTTGCGCTATCCAACACTTTCTCTACTGTTGCACTCTCTGGAGTGGGAATAGTATATTTTACCCCTACGCTATCCAACGCTTTCCCTACTGTTGTACTCTCTGGAGTGGGAATAGTAATTTTTACCTTCCCGCTATCCAACGCTTTCCCTACTGTTGTACTCTCTGGAGTGGAAATAGTAATTTTTACCCTCCCGCTATCCAACGCTTTCCCTCCTGTTGCTCTCTCTGGAGGGGAATAGTATTTTTATCCCTACACTATCCAACTTTTCCCTACTGTGCACTCTCTGGTGTGGGAATAGTAATTATTACCACTACGCTATACACGCTTTCCCTACTGTTGCACTCTCTGGAGTGGGAATAGTAATTTGTACCCCTACGCTATCTAACGCTTTTTTCTACTGTTGCACTCTCTGGAGTGGGAATAGTAATGTTTACCCTCCCTCTATCCAACGCTTTCCCTACTGTTGCACTCTTTGGAGTGGGAATAGTAAGTTTTATCCTCCCGCTATCCAATGCTTTCCCTACTGTTGCACTCTCTGGAGTGGGAAAAGTATTTTTTACCCCTATGCTATCCAACGCTTTCCCTACTGTTGCACTCTCTAGAGTGGGAATAGTAATTTTTACCCCTACGCTATCCAATGCTTTCCCTACTGTTGCACTCTCTGGAGTGGGAATAGTAATTTTTACCCTCCCGCTATCCAACGCTTTCCCAACTGTTGCACTCACTGGAGTGGAAATAGTAATTTTAACCCAACGCTTTCCCTACTGTTTCACTCACTGGAGTGGTAATACTAAATTTTACCCTCCCGCTATCTTACAGTAAAAATATTGTATATTTTTTATTAATATTATGTTACTATATATATGTATTAAAAAATAAAATGGTATGTTTTTTTAACTTAAATTATTTATTTATTAATTTTAAGGTTATTTAAGTATTTTTAAGTATGTTGCAGTTAATTATATTCATTATTTCATTAATTTTAAATTACTTTTAAGACATTTAAAAAAATTCGATATATTCTGACTATATTTTTTACAACGATATTTTTGATTCAATATTTTTGTACTTACTTGTTTGTAGATAGGAATGTGATATTTTTGCATTCTATATGTTATCAACGATATTTTGGTAAGTCTATATTTTTGTATTCAATATTATGTCAGTGATCCGGCCTTGTAAATATGTGCCCCTTTCACGCAGAACACTGCATGAAAGGGGCATTCCATGGGTGTTGCTGTGGGTGTTCCTGTGCATCACCCATGGAATCTGAAGCATTCCCAGATTTATGATTAATCGTGAACCTGGGAATGCGTCAGATTCTAACGCCACCACAGGGGTGGCGTTAGGGAGGCGGCACGAGGAAAAATATCCTTATCCTTAACTCTTCCTGCACAAAAACAATCACCCATACAACGCAGCCACCCTTGTACCGTGGTGCAAGGATGCCTGGGTTGGCGCATGGCAGCCCATTTTGCGCTAGCACAGGGAAAAGGACAGGAATGAACTGTACCTCATAGATAAGGCACATTCCTGCCCTTTACGTTTGACGCAGGGCAGTGCAGCAAGATTCTTTGGGTCACTGCCCTGCGCCAAAACCTCGTAAATGAGGCCTGGAAAGTTGACTTAGAAAGCGACCTCGGAGACCTAGAGGAGGAAGAGTCAAAGGAAGCCGTCAGAGGCCCCAGAGAGATTCCGATTAGGGCAGGGTTTTAGCCCATCCAACTCTGGACACTACACAGAGCCTACTATTTCAAGACAGTTTTGCAAAGGCTTGGGAGGGGCACCTCGCATATGTTCATTAGGGAGTGCTATCAGGCAGGCACCTTTTCCCTTAAAGTGTGGGAATGCCCCAAACTGCAGAGTTTTTGGGAAGGGTTGGTACCATGGATGACGCAGGTGACTGGCATTCCTCTAGTCAAGACGTCAAAATGGTTTGTGCTGAATGGACGAGGGGAAGAAAGAATACCAAAGCACCTGAAATTGTGGATTTCACTAGAGTTCATAGTCGAGAAACATGAGGGGGTGGGGTCGGGGGTGGCGGGGCAAAAGTAGCACCAGAAATGACCGAATGGGAAACGGACATGGGCTGGTGTATACTGGGGAAGAGGGTGGTCTATGTGTGTCGGGATGCCTCAAGAAATGGGACAACATTTGGTCCACCTGGTGAACCTGCAGAGGCCTCTGAAAGGAAAAGGGATAGCGGGGGCGACCGGGTTCGATACCCCAGACTTAGAGCCATTATACTTGCGAATAGTGACCCACTGTTTTGACTGTTCTGTTTTTCTTTGTATAAACCCATTAAAAATAAACATCTTTCATTAGTGATTTATTTGTTTAAAAGAAAAGTCACACTAGTGTTTGCACACAGTTTGTATTTAATTGTATAGTTGAACAGAAAAGACTATAGAGTAGAATAGTGTCAAAGAAACGGCAAAGATTAAAAATTAAAACATAAAGTGCAATTTATTTCCATATTTTGTTACTGTGCTTTATTTCTTCATTATTGTAAAGTGCTTTAAAAGTGGTGCTCTTTTCCCACATTATACAGACATGTTGATTTAGTGAAGTTCTATCTTGATTGTTCAAAGAGGTATTCGATCCTTTGTTTCAGTTTTATTTGACAGAGCTTTAAAACTTAAAGACTGTGGTAGCAAATACAACAAAAAATTAGTTACTTTCTGAGACATTTACTATACTTTTGAATGACAATCTAGTATGGATTCATTTGTTGTCAGGTTCCAGGAACTATAGATCACCCAGATTCCGAACAACACATTCACCTTTCACCAAACAACACATCAATTAATGAAAAAAGCTTCACCTTTCATACACCACAGAAATTCACCCAGCAATCAACTCACTAGATATAGTTCCAAGATAATATAGATGTTCTCTATTTTGTCAATTCTCACTACCAACAAATATACAGTACAAATAAAAACAGTAAATGAACGTTTTTCACTCTTGACCTCCAGTGCATGACTCTTGAACACAGGGTCAAACGTTTACCAAAAAAGTGAAATTCTGTTGTAGCCAGTTGAGGTTCTTATGCAGATTCCTGACTTTGTTTGCATTTTATTCAAAATATATTCTGCACGTATTTTTTAAGGTTTTACATTTTGTGAACCTGCTTTTTTCGTTCATTCGTAGTCTCAGACAGGCCGAGATGCAGTTACCTTCTGCTCTCTGAGACAACCTATTTTTTACCTACAAATCTCGAACACGAACCTATAAAATTGTAAATGTTTTTGCACGGGAAGTCAATACTGTATATACCTTGTTTAAGAAATCAAGAAACAAATCCACCCGTGTGAGTATAGAGCCATTCCACTGGTCCGGCTATAGTTATTTCTTCTATGCTAGTGAAATGTTAGTTAGTCGTGCCTCTGGGCTGAAGGAGGTACCGTGCAGTTGCTGCTGAAGTGACTCAGGCAATCTCAAGAAAGGCTGATTTTGTGTGCTGTTTTGTTTTGTTTTCTTTGAGTCTGTGTGTTGCTACCCTTCCTTTCTACTCGAGTACAGATTATCTTAGTTTCTACTTCTGCAGTGTTTGCAGTACTTGTGGAAGGAAGAAAGAAAAGAAGAAAGAAAGAGAGAGAAAGGGAGGGAGAGAGGAAGATACATGGAGAGTGAGAGTGACAGAAAGAGGACAGAAGGATGGAAGAGAGAGCAAGAGAAAGAAGGATGGGGAAGAAGAGTACGCACGAGGAGGCAGACAGCGAGGTAGGATAGCGGCATGGAAGGACGAAAGCAGGGAAAGGAGGACGAGAAAGAAAAAGAAAGAGAAAGATGAGGGAAAAGAGTGTAGAACAGATCAAAAGGGAGAAGGAAAGACGGAAGGAAGTAAATGGCTAGGAGTGGTTAGCGGTAAGGGGAAAAAAGGAGCGAAGGCTTGAGAGGAAGAAAGAAGAATGGAGAGAAACTAAGAAGGGAGCACATATTCAAGGAGGGAATAGATGGGAGGGGAGAGATGAAGAGGAAGGATGACAATGAATGAGGGTAGAGACGGTGAGGTAAATGGGACATGGAGGATACAGGGCGCGGAGGCATATAGAGTGGAAGGGTAGCGATGAATGAAATAAGGAAAGAAGGAGGAAAGGTACGAAAGAGCTCATTTTAAAGCTTGTCTGGTGCAGATGTTTCGAAGTATATTATGTGAACACAGTGCAGCTGGAATCGGGAATATTTCATTCTTACGTTTAACCTTCACTTTGCTGCTACTGGATTCCTTCTTTTAGCTGTGTTAGTGACCGCTCACTTGCTGCTTGCAGAAGCATTTACTGCCTGACCTCTGTTCTATGAGTTCAAATGTTCAAGGGCCTTTGGCACCAAATTCTTAAGACCTTCTCCAGAGGTTGCTAACTGCTCCCAATTGCCAACCCTGAAATTATTGGCCCGCACTGCAAGTGAGGGGACATAATGAGGCAAAGAGCCATTAACAGCTTCTGTTGTCTGACGGTATGGGGTAAATATATAGACTAATAGACGTGTAACTGCCAATAACGAGTCCCCTTTCCATCAGGTGCTTCCAAGTAACATTATAGACAACTAGAGTGAAGCTCGAGGTGAGAATCTCCACTTTACTGACAGCTGCTGATGGTCAATGTTATGTTGTGCATCATGCATGTCTCCCACGTGAGCATCGCAGTCTGCAAGCGTTTCCCATGGATCACCCTTGCAGCAAGTCAGTCACGGAGAAGCCGCGCACAACACGGCCTTCCGTCGACTCTGCTTTTTACCCCCAACATCTCTTATTTTAAAAAATATATAGACATCGTAATGCCACTTTTCTCCATCTCACTCTTGCCTGCCTATCCCATCCGGTAAAGGACTTATTAATTCTGCCAGCTTCCACCACACCCTCAGACACTCCCGCCACCTCACCCTAAAAAACATACCTCGTGTCCTGCACCCTCCATGGCCACCCACAGGCCTGCTTCCCTGGTTGTATCAATAAATTGCCTTGTGTGCTACCACCCTCCTCATATCCCTCAACAGCTTCCACACCAACCCCCAAAAAAGAAAATTGTATCTGGGGCAATATTTTACAGATGCCCAGGGATCATAACAGCCGTTTGTGCCCACTTTCTGCCACTCCGCAGCACTTGGTGTTACAAATAGTGCGTCAGAACCTTGTGCGAGCCCTTCTGTAATAGAGATCATGTAGGTGCTGCATGTGTGCCAACGCCATCTCAGTGTGGATTTCCCTCATATGCATGGGTGTCATGCCCATGCAAATGAGGACACAGGCTGTCTTTGCCCCAAGGCCATATTACAGATGTGGGCTCAGAGGCAAAGGAGCACAGTTAGTGCGCCCCTCGAGGGAGACCCTTGAAAGACAGGAATGAACCCCCAAACATCCCCATATAGGTAGGTGCAATCAGTCATTGCACCTGCCTACTGGGGAATATCTGTCCCCCATTGAAGTGTAGACTCATTACTACATCCACAGTGAACGTCAAAAAGCAGGTTCGCCTTTCACCAATGTGCTGCCCCAGGGCAGGTGCATGTTGACATCTGCACCAGGGGAATGCAGTAAATGTAATAGGGGGAACTGTCCAGGTCTGAGCCTTGGAACAGACCAGGGCAGGGTTCTCTCTACATAATACAGACTCTAGCATCCTCCTACACTCCATCATAACCATTGGACCTACTTCCCCTATGACAAACTAGACTGGCCTCTTTCTACAAGTGGTTCTGCAGATTCAAAAAACTATTCTATACCTGCTCTAAAATATGCTGTCACTCAGGGTAAAGACAAACTTTGAGCTAGTCTTGGTATACCCAAACCTCATTAGAGAATGTGGCATCTTCTAAGTGCCCCATACTAAGACAATTTTATAACCTACAAGTCTTCAAATCCACTGTGTGACAAGAGGCAAAGTGTAAGTTGATCTTACAATGTATTGAAAGAGTGAAGCCTTCAAGAGATAGCCTCTTTGTTGAGTTCAGGGGGTGCAATGCAAACCGTTCTTTTTGATGAGCCTCAGGAATCTGTAAATCTCTTGGTTCCAGCCCTCTCCTCTCACGCTGTGAAGGTGTGTGGGGGATCGTGTAGCGTGGGATCACAAAAAAGAAAGTTTACCCACCACTCGCTGATGGCATTTTGCAGGGTTTCTGACCTTTCGTGAGGGCAGAGGGGCTAAAGCCTCCATTGTGATGGTTGCAGTCCCCTAGAAACGTTTGTGCATAAGCACACCTAGCCTCAGGTTGGAATGGCCTATGAACTCCATGCTTTGTTTTCTGCACTCTACAGCCCAATCCCTGCAAGAAGGTCTCAAAGTTTACTTTCCCAGGGGACACTCTAATCTTGTGTGCCTCCAGCAGACATTCAGCACATCTCTTGAGGAATCTTTACGCTTCTGCCTGATTCCATGCTGGAAGCTTGTACAGCACACACAGGACTTGATTATTATCTGCTGTGGCGTTGCCTCTATTGCTGTGAGAACATTGACTTTGCACATACCCAATCTGTCTCACAGAAGGGGCTTTGCGAATACTTGAGGCTCATTTTCTAATACCAACTTGTCCATGTAGCAAGAGAAACTGGTGCCCTTTCTGGGTGAGTACCCTATGCAGTTTGTATTATACTATTCGGATGTTGCCTGGATCTGGCCCAGGAGGGAAACAATGTGTGTACTGCAAATGAAAACAGTGTTTTACTGGCCTATCCCACACCGTCCCTCAATAGGTACAGATGCTGCTTGTTAGATAGTACAACATGTTGAGATGGAGTACACAGTGCCAACATTAACAGCCCTCATAAATGCTTCCTTAAATATTGATATTTCTTTGCTAGGTAGCTGATACGGAAGTAGAACCCCTTAGCCTTCCCCGTCTGCATCAGACTGAATCATCAACAGATACCCACTTTCTCAGTGAGGGTCCATCACCAAATTGCAAGACAAACTTGCTCTTGTGCCAAATGCAGTAAGTCATAAACTTGGAAGGGCTAGACCCTATGTCATTGGCAAAACCACCATGAAGGAAAACATTAAAATGTAGGATATTGTCACAGAGTCTTCAGAATCCATAGTTATCTGCGTACCACCATTTAAAACATAGTTGCTATAATATTAGTTTATAAATTGCATGCTCCTTTGAGAAAGACAATGTTGTTAGCAAAATAGAATTTCTAATTAAAAAAAGAATTATATTACAAACAAAAAGGGTGATTTTAGATGATCAAAGTCCAAAAAAGGATCTGATAAGTATTGTTTCCAGTGCACTGTCAGAAAAGAGGCTCCAAGTGCAGTATATAGGTAATACTGATACCCACTGTATGAGCTTTACTTTCATGAACAGCAGGCCACTGGTGATGTTGCTTGGGTGATCCTCATAACAGAGCTGCTGATATTGTCCAAAAATAAATGTTGTGGAAATATATCTAAAACAGAGGCTTCATGTGCATCTGCTGTTCACCAACGAAGTATCAATGAAATAAAAAGAGTTTGATAAATAGTGAAGATGTAGAGTCCATTGCCACGAAGAACCTCAATTTCTTCTTCATCCACCCCATGTGTATGGATTCCCTGGTACCTCTTCATGAAGCCAGTCTGCGCATTGCCTGTGTTGAAAGAAAATTTTTAAAAATCGTTATAAAATTTGGATTGGATTCAGATTCAATTTCCGACCCATGTTTTCCTTCTTCTATGAAACAACTACACCTGTATTTGACGAGCTTTCACTAAGACTATATCCTCACTGGCAGGTGCTGCAATGATAGAACATGTCTTACCACTCTTATCTGTTGTGTCCACCCTGGGAGCCTACAGTAGAACTAGTCATGTAGGACATGTCATTGCCCTTAGCAATGGTGTGGCAGAACCTCTGACTCTGAAGACCTTCTAGAAGTGATATGGAAACAGCTACATCTAGACTGGCAGGAAGCACAGTTCTAGAAAGTGGGTTAACACTGAGCACTAGTGTGTCCACACTGCCGATCCTTAAAATGGATACATCTGCCCTGATATGAGCCGCAGTGCCATAAAATGTTACGCATCCAAATATTCCCAAAAACATATGGTTCTCTTGCGTTTTCCAGGAGCGCTCCTGGAATTCTTTAAGAACTCCATAAATTATGGAAGCTTGCTCCAAACGCAGCAATAATCTGAAAAGTCCAAATTTCCCAATTGGACGCAAAATGATGGAGAGAAAAATGCTTAGAAAAAGGTAAAAAGAAACTCTTGGAAATCTAGCAGAAATTAGGAAATTAACATGAGCAAAATATTTTAACTTTTTCATACTACAAGTCCACTTTAGGATAGCCAAAGCATATCATTTCTGTAGCGCTATTATGCTTCTAAACAGACCAGTGAACACTTTCCTGCATGATAGCACAAATGAAAGGTCCTAATAATGTGCAGATGGAGCTACAGCCTAGGTGCAAGAGAGCCTGGTGCAATTCCCTTTTTTATAGTAGCCACTAACTAATGGATTCAATTCAGATTAACTGTGCGATGTTCTATCTCAGTGGCTACCCTTAAAATGTGGCATGACTGGGGATTCCTAGACAAATGTTATGCACTACTGGACTAGAACACCCTGAAACACAGGCTACTGAGATGGTTCACACTTCTTTTTTTATGTCTGAGATACTCTTGCCTAACCTTATGATGTCTTGTAACATAGCGGTACCTCATACTGTAGATCTTCCCATAAGTAACTGAGCTTTAATGATGTTCATTCATTTGACTTGTTAAATGGTTTATGCGTTAGTCGACTCATTAAAATACAAATAGATCAATGTTCTAACTGAGTCTCTCCTTTAAAAGCTATCTTATTCTCAAGTTTCGTAAATAGGGTTCTTACTTCTGCTGTCCTCCATTTTGTAATTTTGTTCAACCTCTGAAAAAATTTAGATGTTTGTAGGACGAGGACTATAGCCTATAGGACAATTATGGCAAAGAAGGTGCAATGTAAAATAAAAATGTTTTTGTGGGGAAAGTCAAATCAGATTACAACTATTGCATTGCACGTTTGCCACTGTAATACATCTAGAAACTTCAATTCCTTTCCTTCTTTGAAGTCACTTTCAGTTTCTATGTTTACAGCCCACAAAATGGTGATCAGCATAGTTAAACGAAATGGTGGAAGACGTGCTATGGGCAAACGTACGGGAGGGTGGGAAACGTACGGGAGGGTGGGAAAGGGAAATCTGCTCAAATGTCACCTGGTACTGTAATGCGAGGCTCATTGGCAGAAATTCTACTGTGGTGATGCGCCAAGTCTGCTACCGTTTGTGTCAATAGGCAGCAGTAAAATCACTGGAAAAGGCAGAAGTCTCCAACATCAAAAGATGATCATCTACCACTATATTTACAGATTTTCCCTCTGTCATGGAAACATGGTGGAAACAGCAAAATAAGGTATCTAAACAAATGTATCCATCTTATGCAGGAAAACCTCTAGACACTATTCCCTTCCTTAGCAGTGTCCAAGGTACACAATGGATACCATTACGAGTTTAGTCAAAATTCCGATATAGCCGGCAACAGGTTGCAGCCCTAATCAGGATTTGAGTAATATAAGAACACTTCAGGTTTTCACTGTGTAACAGGCAAAGGTGGGGAATTGGCTCAAAATGGCAAATCATGAACAATAGGAATCATTGTATTATTGTCGAAACCCTGATTCCTTAATGCTTTTCCCCATTTCCAAGGGGCAATATCCCCTGATATTCCAACAACCTGGAATTACCCGCAGTGGTATACCTCCATAATTTAAAATTGGCACCTATTTGTAATTTATCACTGTTTTTTCTTTGCCCTTGTCTCTAAAGCAAATCCCCCTCCTCAGTACGTATCCAGGAACTGGGCCTGAGATGTGGAATGTACATTTGTAGTGTTTTCACATGTTGATAGATATTCAGCATTTGCAATTTTGGATGAAATCCCACCGGTGTTTTCTCCAAATCCATCAGTATGGTAGAGATGACTAAATATATCAGGTTCGGCTACCAAAGGGTCTTTAGAAATTGTACGTCTGTCAGACAACTCCAAATTGCACCTTAAAGCAATTAAATTGTTAAAGCTAAAAAAAATCACCCACTTCTTCTTCCCACTCCAAAATCACGACGAACACCACCAACCCCTGCTTGGTGCGGTTGACCACAGATTACTGTGCGATCGTTCTAGAGTGCCTCGTTTTCCTGTATGCTGCCACCACACTATTTACCACCACATCCTTAACAGCACGGTCAACATAAATACAGACAATCTCAAGGTAAATAAGTTGACTGGGATACCTCTTCCTGAGCATCAAGCTCGTTTTCTAATGGTTCAAGACCAGTGAATTCCAGAGGTTCCTTGGATTCTTGCATCAGTGAAATCTAAACATTAAAAGAAGATGACATAATTAGTAAATGCAGAAAGGGAAATACAAAAATCTTTGCACAAGAAGTACTTTTGAGGATCCATATTTTTGTCATCCCACTTCATCAGGGTCAACTTTAGCAGATCCTGGTATTTTACCAAACATTCCCCTGAGTTCTCAGACTTGCACTTTTGCCCACATGCATCAAAGTCAATTGCATTCGCAAACAGTGCGAATCGCAAATTTCGGCCGTTTGCGAATGCAATTGACTAATTTGGAATGCATCATGCATTTCGCAATTTTAGGAATCGCAACCATGTTGCAATTTCTAAAATTGCGATTGCATTTAAGAAATCGCAATTTCAGATTTCTTAAATGCAACGCATGATCATTTTGTAATTGCGAATTCGCAATTTGGAAGTGGTAAATTAGCATGAAGTTGAACTTCATGCTAATTTACCGAAAAGTTTAAAATATGCACAAATTGCATTTTTGAAACTTTTAATTTATACACACACATGCCCTTGGGGCATGTGTGTGTGTAAATTGCATTGAAAGTTACATTTCAGGGGTGCAGGGAGGGGTTCTTTGGACCCCCCCCTGCACCCTTGAAATTGCATTCACATTTTGCGAATCGCAATTTAAAATTCGCAAAATGTGAATGCCTTCCCATTCATTCCTATGGGCCTTTTGGCCCATAGGAATCAATGGGAAGGGTTTTCCTTAATTGCGATTCGCAAATTGTGAATCGCAATTAAGGAAAAATACCGAATGGCAAAAAATATTGCGATTTTTTAATGCATAGCATTTTGCGATTTCTTAATTGCGATTCCTTAATTTTCGCAATTAAGAAATCGCAAAATGTAACAATGATGCATGTGGGCCTTTGTCTTTTTCTGTCTTCAGATAAGGACTACATGTCCAAGGAGCAAAACCGTTCTAAAATAAAAATAAGGATTGTCTGAAGCTGTCCTCGATGAGGCCGGGTTAGCCGGAGGTCAACCATTCACTATTGAACTTGTTTTCTGATTCAGAATCTTCAAACTTATAATGAAAGTCTTCTTCTCTCTTGAGAACGTTTGTCTAAAACCATATTTTATCTCAACTCTTCTTACTAAGTGTAAGTATGTAGATAGGCGCCAGAGTGTACTTTTTAGAGAGTTTCATCTGCAGAATGAACAGGAAAATGTGTACACTGTGTCCATCTTGAACTAAAATATAAAGAGTGGAACAGATAAAGAGAGAGGGAAGTATGTAGAGGGCTGTGGTTAGAATAAACTGTGCGCTTTACAAATCTTAGGATTGGAAATTGTTTCTAAAGGACTTTGAAGACTGTTTTGGAACTGTACAGGGAATCCCTGCCTCTTACACTTCCATGCAGGGAAATAAAAGATCACATGTTTATGAGAGGAAGCCTGCGGAATACACGGATGGCAGAAGGGGTGTTTCCCACCTGGTCCGTGAATCTCTTTATGTACTAACACCACCATGTAATCTTTTATTGAGTGTCAGCAAGAAGGCCAATTATCTTACCTTCTCAAAGATTGGATCCTCAAGGTCTCGGAACATGTTCTGGCTTTGTATGTAGAGGACGGCGTCATGGACAGTCAGGAAAAATATGTCATGCTTCATATCATTGTCAAAGAACAGACACATTTCAAACTTCTTGAGAACTTCATCTAAAATAAATCAGATATTTAGGGAACGTTACCGAGCAGTAGTACAGAGTGGAACAAGAAACGAGGACCAAAACCCAACTCTTGAACAAATATTTTGCAGGTTTCACTTAATTAATTTACATTTTTATTTTCAATGTACAACAGTAAGCATGATCGCATACTATTGCTCTAGAAGAATGCACATAATTTAAAGATGGTCATGACAAAACAAAAGGACCCTGCAACTCATTTGGTGTTTCATAATATTTCTCCTCAATATTGTAGGTGCTTTGTTTAAGGTATCACCTGTCCGGTTACATTCATTGGACAACTGGGTGATCCTGTTATTCATAGAGCCCTGCACTTCCCTTAAATGTCATGGCAGAGATCGGGCCTGCAGCTGGAGCCGTCTCCACTACAGGTGTACTGGACTCAGTTTAACTTCCTAATTAAATGCAAACAAAAGGTCAAGGTGTGATAATATACTTTACATGTTGGTGTGGGTGTTTTCACGACCTGTTGGCTAAGGAAGGATTATAGGGGCACATGCATCATTGCAGGAATTTGCATTTCCTAAATTGCGAAAATTAAGGAATCGCAATTTAGGAATAGCAAAATCCTATGCATCAAGAAATCCTAAATTTTTTTAGGATTTCTTAATTTTCGGAATTTGCGATTCCTTAATTGCGAATCGCAATTAAGGAATGGCATTACATTGATTCCTATGGGCCTAGCGGCCCATAGGAATCAATGCCGTTTTGCATTTCTATTTTTTGGAATTCGCAATTTGTTGATGCATTGCAAGGGTGCAGAGGGGGGTCCAAAGGACCCCCCTCTGCACCCATGAAATGTATTTTAAAGTGCATGTTTCACACACACATGTCCTAAGGACATGTGTGTCTGTAACATGACACTTTCCAAAATGCATTTTTATGCTTTTTTAAAGAATTTCGCAAATTAACACGAGGGTCAACCTCGTGTTAATTTGCACTTCCTATTTCAAAATTCACATTTTAAAAAAAATTAATGCATTGCATTTAAGGAATTGCACAAATGCGATTCCTTAAATGCATTCGCATTTTTAGGAAATGCAAAAAAAAGCGAATTTTGAAAAATTGTTTCATGCATCCCAAAAACGTATTTAGGAAGCGCAAACGGCCGAATTTACCGATTCGCACCGTTTGCACTTCCTAAATAGGTTGATGCATGTGCCCCTTAGTGCGATGGGAGGGGGGTTATTTAGCTCTACTTTCTTTGTTTTTTGTGTGTTTTTTTGTATTTCCTTCCTTTTCTCTTTGAAAGTATTGTCTAAATGTCAAAGTCATGATGTTGTAAGATTATTGTGCAGATGTTTTCTGGGGTACAGAGCTCTGCATCATATTTGCTATTTGACTAATAAAATCTGTTTAAAAAATAATGTCATGGCAGAGGGTAGTGGTGAAGGTTCAAGTGCTTTATTGACATTGGATCTTCACCAGTTAGTGCTGGCGGAGGCTCCTCCCGGTGTGTTTAGTTAACCATGCAGCGAGGAGGGGCTTTTGTTTCTCAAGTTATGGGACACCACTTACAATATATAATTTGATCCTAGAATGGGGACATGAGAGGTTGCAAAGCCTTAGGTTACTTTTGTGGAAATATTATTCTATTACTCTGGAATCATGACCTACTATTTGATTAACTGTGACTTTGCTTGTGGGTCAACTCCTCCCACTCTGGGAGGGGTAGTGAGCATTTGGAAGTGGCATGGACGACTGGGGTGTTGTGTGAGGCAACTCAAGACATCATTGCAATGAGACACAGTTGCTGCTTATACCACATTTCCACTAAAGCTCGCTGACATGAGTGTGTGTTAGCAAGAGAGAAATAGAGTGAGCCAGTCTCACACCCACAACTGATAGACGTAGAATATTGTTCACTACCTCTGATGCAGCTTTACGTGGGTTTTGTGGCAAGAGTTGCAAAGGCAGCTAGAAAGCCAGCGGCAGTGGTGCTATTTCTGAATAATAAGGCTCAAGGCCGAGACACGGTTGTGGGGACTGTCACCTAAATTGCCTTACTGGATAAAGGATATGAGAACCTGCAATAAGCATCAGGAAACACACGCTGTACTTCTACTTGTTTAGTCATGCTGGGTCCCTCAAGAACATTCTTGAACAGCATAGGGAAAGGCCACAATTGATATTCTACGTAAGCTTTAACGTAAAATCATCTTTGTGAAACCTAGGATAGGCTTCTTGCTATATGTGTGTTAACCGCATCGCTGCTGCAGTGATTTTTCCCCTACGCGGCTTTTTTTGAAAAGCCGCGTTAGATGACGAGCTCAGCTCGTCATCCGCACACGCCCCCCGTGGCTGATGACGAGCTCAGCTCGTCATCAGCATCGAAGGGGTTAAAATACTGATAGCACTTGATACTCAGATCTGGCCTTCTGTTATGTTTTCATGTAGTGTAGTGTCTAATAAGAACTAACACTTGAAATAATTTTTAAAATGCTGGACAGTGCAATCTGGAGAATATAGTGGCTAAATACAAATGTTACATTGGCAAACTTAGCAAAGGTGCATGGGCACTGCAGGCACTCCCTTTGGAGACGATAGGGAAAACAGTCTTTGATAGGTACCATCATATGCAGCAATGAAGACTTTCACGTCAATCCTTTGGAATTCTTTTATAATCTGAAAATAAAGGAGGAAATTACAGTAATTGACATATTCATATTAATGCATCTGAGGTCTTATTTCTGTGCATATTAAATATACTCATTTCTATATTAGTCATCCAAAAGATTTTTTTAAATGTGTGAAGAATATCAAAAACCATAAAAATGCAATTTGATAGCGAAAGGAATGCAACACAATCATAAACATGAAATTAAAAGATTTTTGGCAGACATAGGGGCCGTTTACGATTCAGTAAAATCCAATCCGAATCGCCATACGGATCGTTTTTCCCGTACGAATCGTATGCCTAACCATCCCCGTACGTACGATGTACGCACCCAATGCAGTTCTCCGGACGAATCGTACCAAGGACCGTACGACTCAATAATCCGTACAGATCGCACTCGGAACAAGCAGTACGCGATGTCCGTACATATCGAAGCAGCTCTGTACGACCCAGCAAGTACGATTCGTATTGACAACACTCCGCACGACTCTTTTTTACGGGAGCTGAAAACGACCGGAAAAGCAGATTTTGCCTCGTAATGTGTACGGAGCAGACCCCCCCCTTGGGTACGGTGTGTAGAGCCCATGATTGCAGGGGTACGGTGCGTAAGTGTACAGTGCGTACACCCCTGGATTTCAGGGGTACGGTGCGTATGTCCCCGTGCGTACCCCCATGTATGTTGATGTACGGTGCATAGGGGTACGGTTCGTACCCCCCAAGGCCGTAGGTGTACGGTGCGTAGACCCCATGCATACACCCCGTGCGTACACCCCTTGAATTCAGCGGTACAGTGCCTATGTTATTGTGTGGCTCTCCGTACGAATTGCCTATACGCGACGTTTTCCGTACGAATCGCGTACTAAGTCCCCGGTCCGGATCGTACTTGGCGGGTCGTACGGCATGTTTACGATTCGTACGGTTCTATGTGAGGGTCTATGTCGTACGGATCGACCCTTGGTTTTTGTACGGTTCGCACGGATTCGGACGGATTTTCTACCTACGGATCGTACTACGCGATTCGAACGGATTTGTACGATTCGTATGGAAACGTTTCCCGAATACGATCGACCCCATAGTGTATTGCTTTTTTAAAACGTTGTTTTTAAATAATCATTAAACCATATGGCAATTTGTAAAACAATAAAAAAAGAATCTATCATACCATCTTAGAAGAAGATTAATTTGTCATGTTAGTTAAAAAACATCAGCAACATCATCATTGCAGGCTGAAAGTAGTTGTTTAATTCATTAAGAGAGGAGTCACTCTGGTGCCTTTGCATTCACAATACCCTCATGGTCAGGGCAGAAAATACTGAAATTGATTCCTCAGTATTTCTGTATATTAATATTCTATCAATTAACAATATACTCTAAGTATGCCACGTTCAAATATGAAGAATATAATTTACATTAAATGGATCAGTTTTCTCTGCACTTCTGAACTGCATCAAAGGTAGCCAACAAAGTAAAACTTTTAAATCAGGTCAAATTTAAAGTGCAGAAAAAAGTGCTATGAAACAATATTCATAATGTGGAAATTTATCTGCACCTTAAAGTCCTTCTACTTACAATCATTTCTGTATTTTTCAGTTATAAATATGGCACCATGTCTATCAGCCACTTGGAGAAAGATGCATGCTTGTGTAAAATTGACACTTTAAAATGGGAAATTATAAAATTGAACAGCTAACTTTATGTTTATTTAGATTCCACAAAGCTCATCATTTAAAATGTCCCCCATTTTCAAGCATTACATTTACAATCACAAGCTATTGTGCTCCCAATGGCCTGTAGACATGGTGCTATATTTATAACAGGAAAATACAGCCATTTGTTTAAATAGGAGTAATTTAAAGTAAAGAATCATGCTTCATAAAACATTAAGATGTAATTGGCTTAATCTAAAGTAGAGAAAGACATAAAGACTTATGTTTAATATAAATATTTATCTTCCCTTTAAATTTCTCCCATTTTGAAAAAAAGTAGTGTGCTTTGCTGTTATTAATATGGCACAGTGTGCACTGGCCACTGAGAGCAAGAGACCTGCTATAAATGGTAGACTTTTAAATGGGAGAAGATTAAAAAGAAGTTAATCATTAGGGTGACTTTCCATTTCAATTTTCTCCCATTTCAAAGCCTTCAGAAACATTTATTTGCTCTCATGCTACCCTCCAAATTTGAGTTGACAAGGACTTTTATAGTACTGCTCATTATCAGGCCCTATTATCTGCAGCCTGGTATTAAATACTGTAAAATAAACACAGACTTCGCTTAACTTTAAAAGGAAACTGTGACCATGTGCTTAGTTAAAAATGAACTCAAGGCTTCGAGGTACTCTGAAGGTGTCTGCGAGCTACTGGTAGCTCACGATCAACTGACACCTGTTTTATATTGTCCCAAGTAATTGATGAGGAGGAAGAAATATATCTGATATCAACTATATTTTTACATGTTTCATAATGTAACCTATAATTACTTCCTGCATGTAAGCAAAGAAAAATAATTTGCGATCCTCATCATTGAAAAGAAATGTGATTCTGGAACCAATGCATAATTTTTAACCCCTTCGCTGCGGCGTCAATTCCGCTCCGTCATGAGCACAGCTCAACCGAGGCTCATGACGGAGCGGCTCCGTCATGAGCATGGAAAAGGTTAAAGATTGAACAGAGCTACTTTCACCTACAGCTCCTGTACCCCTCTATTGTTTTACCTAGTAAATCTCTCAAACACACCTTGTAAGAAAAGCATTCAAATGTATGTGTCAAATTATTATTGTGTTTACAAATGCTGCACTACAGATCCAGATGCGGCAGTACCTGCTTCATTGACCTCACAGCTACAACATCCATGAAGGGTATGCCTCCGAAATCGAAAATGATGCTGTGAATGCTGACTTTGGGGACTGACACTTTGACTGGTAGCTCTGAATTCCAATCCACTTGCACCTCCACCTCCTTGGTTTGGATTTCACTCTCTTCGGGGTCATCCAGGTCAGGATCGGACTCAAAGCCTTCGTTGGTAACACCACTTTCACTAATTATACCATTCTGTGAAGAGCACAAAGAGAAAGGTCCACATCAAGCGGATGGAAAAAATACAAGATATTCACCAAATTCAGACCCGTTATTTCTGTTATTTAATCTTTATGTAAATATTGAGATATCTAAGTATGGTGCTTAAGACTCTTGTAGGATCCACCTTATTAAACACAAAATCAACCAAGCATTGCATTTCCACCTCAAAAAAATACATGCACAGTCCCCCTCTGGAAAACCATTTTAATTAGGAATGTAAGTAAATGTAAGTAAAGGAAATGTACATTTTGTAAATAGTAATAATTATGTGTAGCTGTTCTGCGAAGCACTATTTAAGTATAATTACTACTAGCCTTGCAGCACCCACAAACACAGAAATCTCAGCACCTTTCAAGCGCAGTCACTCAATTTTCTGCAAGTGAATTTTTTACCAACAATTTCCTTTAGGTCCAGTGAACTAATCAGTGACCGTCAGTGCGACTCAATATCCCACTCTTAGCTCACTAGCAGTGCATGTGTGATGACCTCAGGGCAATCATGATCTTTGCCAGAAGTCTGTCCCAGGGATTCTCATAGCCTTCAATGTATGCTCCATGTTTTAAGGACAATCAGACCTTCACCGGTGGCCCTCTTTTGCTCTCTAACCACCAGTGTATGCAGCTTGCCCTGAGGACCCTTACAACCTGCACAAGCAGATTGTTCCATTACCCAACCCAAGCTAATGATCTCTACCAAGAACCAACACTACCTGTGAAAGTTTCATGCCATCACTATGGTCCTCACAGGAGCCAGTAGATTTTCTTTTTGTAATTTAACCACGTTTAGCAGTTATCACCTATTTATCACCAACCTACCGCATTAGCCACAGTCGTCCTATCAAAGTCTATTTGTTGTGTGGTGTGAGCCCCATTCAAAGTGACTTCACTATAGCCTTATAGCCCGCGCAGCGGGCTATACCGGCTATTAAAGGTCCGCTGAATCGTTAAAGGCCGGAGCCAAAGACAAGGGACTTTAACGAGACAGCGGGACTTTAATAGCCGGTATAGCCCTGCTACGAAGGGCTATAAGAACATTCTGCCACTAGAGGGCAGAATGTTCTAACAAATTAAACAAAGGGTTCTCGAAGCTCGAGGGGATATAAATCCCCTTGAGCTTCGAAAAACCTTTGTAGAACATTGGAATGTTGCTCTGCGGGCCTTTACCGGCCCGTAGAAGCAGGGAGCACTCCATTGTCTGCAATGGAGCTCCCAACATTCCAATGTTCTAATTTACATTACAGGAGGCCTGGGCAGTCTCCACATAATGACCACAGCACTCAGAGGATGGCCAGGTCTTAGCAACATGCATTCTGGTATGTGGGCATGCACATGGAGAGAAACAGTACTGGAAGGGTTTTAGTAAAAAGAAAATGGTGTGATTCCGAAACCATGCTCAGAGAAAAGGGTGATCATACACACGCACATGCATTTTTCATGACAAGAAAAGAAGGGCTTCTAGGCAAAGGGTCCGGGCCATGTCCTATGTATTTTGACAAAACTAGAAAAGTGTGCAAATTGGTGTGCGACTCTAAATTTTAGATTTTTCATCTTCTTCTGAATTTCTCTTCATCATCACAGGTGTTTGACTCAAATGCTAATTTACCAACCTGCCCACGCTACCTGCTCAGTGCTACGTATCAGGATCTGGGTTGGTTTGCTCCCTGAAGCTAATATCATAGTTCCTCTTACCTAATTTGTACCAAAATGTACCTCTCTCTCTCTCTCTCTCTCTGTATACATATATATATGTGTGTGCGTGTTTATGTTGGATTTATTATCCTAAGTGGACATTCTATTGAGTGTCATAGAATATAAAAGTATGTGTGTTTTTTATTAGTTTTGACGTTAGCCAAGACATTGTGATTTTACTAAAAGTGTATGTATAGCATACTTTCTTACAGGGGTTTTTAGCCAGCGCTCTATCTCCATTAGCCTGTTATTGTGTCATTCACATTTTTCTTCTACCCACAATAGTATACTGTATGTGGCAGCTTTTCAGGCGACTTCAGAAATTGGCTAATTTCACTGTGAGTGATGGCATTTCTTATCTTTTACAAGGAGCACCTCCACACACAAAATAGTTCCCTACAGTGGCCGAGACTACTATGGCAATGGGTGCTTTTTGAGACCAAAAACATATTTTTGCTTTTAGCCAGCTGCAGTCCATGCAGGTAAAAGAGGTGGGGCCGTGGGGCGTGTAGGGGGGATTTCGAGGGATGACGCAGAGGGAAAATTAAATAATTAATTAATTTTCCCTCTGCATCGTCCCTCGAAATCCCCCCCCCCCCCCCCCCACGCCGTCCCACCGATGATACCTGCACAGACCACGGCTGCTTTTAGCCAATGATTCTTTCTTCAGAATGAGGACGATCCGGCAGCTTCCCTAACAATCAGGGCAACTGCTCGTTTGGCACCCTCTGGGGTGAGAGGGGGGCCGCTGAGAAGTTTGCGAGGGCCGGTTTTGGCTAATTCTGTTACAAGGGGCAGATATTGCCGGCCCCCAGTAACAAAAACGGCCCCCCTGGGGCCCATACCAGCCCCCACCCTAGCGGCCCACCGGGGAAACGCCCGGTGCCCGCTACGACCAGTCTGGCCCTGCTAACAATAAAGTTGTGCAAAAGCCATTCCAAAAAATGAAAACATTAATTCTAGCTGCCGCCCACGCAATTCTTATGACCAGTGGCTTAGCAGAGGGGGGGCGTCTTTCCCCGGCACTCCCTGGACTTGTTTGCCCGCATTCCCCTATGCCCCCCACCCTGGCTCTTACGGCCGCCATGCACGGCAAAGCCTAGCTACGCCACTGCTTATAACTTTGGGTGGCCTGGAATACTCTGAATAGTCACACTTGTATGAGTGTGCTGGTTAGTGTTTCTGTTGGTGCTATGATTGTTCAAGATGCAATAGCCTCGTGAGAAGGGAACCGCAACTTACTTCTTTAAAAAATGAATCACTATTTATTATATTCATTCACATTTCTATTTTTCTGACAGTTCAACGAGGCTCTGCTCTTCAGTTTTTTCAATACCAATCTTAAACATGAAATCTAAAGTTAAATTAAACACAGGTTGATGGGGGTCCCCAAAATGACAGTAGCTGCGGCCTGGAAGAAACCCGAGGCCCCATCCCTAACCCAGTGGCATGCACAATTGTGGCGGGCTTTGGCTCTAGAGCGAATGACTGATATCGTTGAGGACACCAGGAAAGGTTTTGATTATATTTGGTCACCATTAGTCAGTTACCTTTCAGAGGGGCTCCCTTTGACAGCTTGCAATCCAAGACTTGGGGACCTCCACTTATTTCTAATCTAACTGTCCTCAAACGCCGGGAGGTATAAATACTGCGCTGATCATCGGGGCGAAGACCTAGTACCCCACGCCTCCCACCCATTTCTCTTTGCTTTTTTATTTTCACCATGACATCTTAGGTAGACTTATTCCTTTTTTTCTTTCTTAAGGTTCGCTAAGTTTCCTTTTCATGTTACTCTCTTGGGAGGGTAGCTGGTTATTAGCTAACATGTCATGTCCTAATGAAACTGTGCCATATATTAAAAAGCTCATTCACCTGGACATGAGGGTAAAATGTAATTTTTCTGAACAAATTGTATACCTGGGCGGATGGTAATATTGAGAATTGTTGCATATGTACTGCTTTTGTTGCACTCTCGGTGAAAATTTCAATAAATTTTATTTTAATAAACACATGTTGATTTCCAGGGGTTTATTACTGTGATGCTGGTCACATCAGTAGCGCAAGCAGTGTGTCGTGATCTCTAGTGCAAGTAAAACGAAATGGGCCCCCGGATGCTATTAAAATTATGAAATACAGCAATAATCAGGGTTCGGTGGGCTCTGGTGCCACTGCACATGCTGCACCAATGAAAGCTACACCACTGGTTATACGATACGATTAGATTCCCGATTTGTATGGAACATCATGTTATGTACTATTTGCCTGTTTGTTTCCTATATTCTCCCTATAAAGCGCTCTGATACCCGCAAGGGTCTTATTCGCGCTATATAAAACCTTCAAAATAAAATAAAATAAATAAATTGGTTCACAATGATATAACATGAAAAAATGAAAAGTGCAATGACCAATGAACTGGAAAAATAGGTCTGGCTTACCCTTGTGGCTCTTAGCTTCCCTTTCTTGATGAGGTTCTGGATGAGGCTTAGAGCCTTGGCCCGCTTGTTGTACACTCTGATGGCGCTGAACCCCACCTACAGGAAGACGAGGGGACAGCGTGAGCGCGTGAGCGCGTGAGCGCAGCGTCGCATAGTCACCAAAGGTCACAAAACAAGAAACAAATGACTTACAATGGAAACAATGGTCTTTCTAAGGCTGTCGATGTTGCCGTAGAATAGCGGACTGGAGAATCGAATAATCTTCACTCCTTCCGGCTCAACCACCTGAGAATAAAAGTGAGAATAAAAGTTTTGAGAAGTGAAGCTGACATTTATTGCTCGAAAGCACCTGTTGCTCGCATGGCAAAAAGGGTATTAAGAAAGAGAAAACCTGAAATGCGTACATTTTTGTAATCCTTGACTGACTTGTAGATGTCGGTGCCAGGCACATTTCCAAGCGATCCACTGCTGGGGCTAACAAACGACAAAAATACAGTTTAGTCAGTCATGCATCCGAACTCTCCCAAACCTACATGATGGGCACATCATGCCCCCAGTGCACTGAAGCAAAATAGTGCTCACGATAATGCATGTGCTGAGTACATCAAGGTATGCTCATGGCACCTAATTACTTAAGACAGAAGTAAATCCTGGTGAAAATGTATTTTTGACGTAGCTGTCTGAGTTTCTCGCTACAAAAGCAGCACTTAAACCTGGCAGGGGCAAAACTATATTTCCCCATATCTATGGATGGAATTCTATTAATTATTTTGTTGGGAGTATTTATATAGTGTACCTAGCTCAGAGGGAATTGGAGTGTTTTGTATAAGTCAGGGAATTACAGGACAAACTTGACGATGACTGGTGACAGAGGGATGTTTGCATAGCAACAGGGAACACATTTCCCCACATTGGGGAGAGTATGTGGCCTAACGGCTAGAACGGTCGACCTCGAAGCTGGGGAACCGGGCTCGAGTCTCAGAAGGGATGCTCAACATTCTGTGATTCTGGGTGAATCACTTATTCTCCCAGTGCCTAACAAAAATGAATGTGGCGGAGCTGAGAATCTACCAATAGAGGCTCACTACGAAAGAACTCAGATGGGAAGGACAAAACCTTCGAAATGCTGGAGCCTTCTCACGGGCTGTCCAACAGAGTGCGAGAGACAGGAAAAATTTTCTGTGTAAGCCTTGAGTAGATGAATGGTTCCCATTTATATTCATTGAATCCAAATATATTTCAATTGGATACTCTTAAAATGTGCCATGGATCCTCTATTGCGGACCAATATTCGGCAATCTTGGGCTAGACTGAAGCAATTGCCAGTAGAGCGGACTAGCCCTAGTTACTCAGAGCAAGACAATCATCGGCAGATGCTACTGTCGCAATCCCTTTCTGTCTAAAGACAGAGGCAAAGGGTCATGAAGGTGGTGTGGATCCAAGTAGTTCTGCAGTTGTTGCTTATTGACGTGCTCCAAAATTTTCCAGGAATCTGGGAGTTTCAATGCATGCATAAACAAGCTGTGGTGAGAGGGTGTAAAGATGAATTCTTGAGAAGTGCTTTGACCAAAGATTTCCTAAGAGAATGTGGGACCACAATCCTAAAAAGACTGGTCTGTAGTCATGTTGAGCCTATTATTCGAGATCAGTAAATTTGCATTGAATAGGGTGATAGGCCAGGATTCTTGGGGAGCGTTGTTTAGAAGTGACAAGCAACGTTTCCATTTCCTGAAAAGCAGATGTGACGTCATTGAAACATATGGGCAGCCATGTGCATCACATGAAAGCTACAGGTGGTGTCTGATCCATGGTTATAAATGTACGTTTTATTATGTTATTTATATCTGTATAGAACTAACTACGACTGTTTTAATACTGGAAGCAGAACACAGAAGCAGACTAGAAGGACCATTGTTTGTTAGTGGTTGGTACAGAGCTTGGACCTTGTCAAGGCATTGCCATGATTCACCGTCATGGGTGTTGCACCCCACCCGTTACCTATGCGAGAACTACAGGTTTTGGAGGGACAACCAGAGGCCATTCTTGTCACACACGTGTTCCACTAAGAGAGAAACTAAGGAAGGTCTAATGATAGAATACTACTTACAATTGCACTCTCAGCACAATGGTCAGCAATCCGAAGACCAGCCCGGCCAAAAGTCCAAGGTCGAGACCCAGAATGATGGCTGCGATACAGGTGAAAACCCAGATGGCCTGTTGGAAACAAATGCAAAGCCAGTCATCTCTGTACTCATTAAAGTGTATTTAAGAGCACCTTGTTGGGAAGGACAGTACAAACTGGACAGGTTTGATGCAAGCACGCTGAGGCAGAAAATGTCTAGGAAACACTGACACAAAGGTGCATAGACTTCATTTATGCCCAGAACAACAGAAAACTGAGCAGGAGTTGGAGTTCAGCAGGCAGGGGATTTCAGATTATTTGACCAGTTCCAGCAAATGATAGGCGTAAAAGCGCCTTGTGAATCTTATCCAAAATGGCCCCACATCACGGGGGCAAAGCAAAGGCTGAGTGAAACAACTAGTTTGATTTTTCGTCTTTAATCGGTATGAGCACTATATAGGTTTGTTACCTTACCTAGGGCCTTCAAATTGAGTCTCTGCCAAAGATAGGGCTTGAACATTAGAGCCACTTGGGGCACAATGGGTCAAGGGATGGTTACCCTCGTATAACGTGAGTGTGCAAAGTGCCCGATTGTACAACGACGAAAAGCCCAATCGCAATGTCTGAAAATGACACTGTGAGTCACAAAAGTCAACACTGTGATTCTGTGTGAATCGCAAGGAAAAGGGATTCCACCTCATTTCTTGTGATTCGCTAAGAAATGTTTCAGTGCACTGTGACCATTCAAGGAGTCACAAAGCATTGAAAGGTTCCAGGCCACAGTCCTTAGTCATTCATTGGGTGGAAGTTGCTGGTGAGGGACAGCTTCCACTGTGAAAGTGACAGCTGAGGGCACAGGAGAAAGGAGAAAGCGGGCTCATGGATAGCTGCATGCTCTCCACAGTTTCCCTCCCTGAAAGTGTCCCTTTTTAATGCAGCCACTATCCCTTGACACATCTAGCAGAGGGCAAAGAGTTCTTCAGATGCACCGCAGACACTATGCAACTGCAGCACTGCAATACAAGTATTCTACTACACCTCTGACGCCTGCTTCCACACTTCAGTCCTGTTAACCTCATCTATGCTCATGACGAGCTCAGCTCGTCATGAGGCACAGTGCAGCTGCACTCATGACGAGCTCAGCTCGTCACGGCCGTTGGAACGTTGCACACGGGGATAATTACCCCGCTGTGCTGAACATTCGGAAAACGGGTGTGGTTGTGACAAGCTCCGCTCGTCATGAGTGCAGCTGCACTGTGCCTCATGACGAGCCGAGCTTGTCACCAGCACAGTGGCGCTGCGTGCGGCCCCCCCGCACAGCGGGGGGAAACACCCCGCAGCGAACAGGTTAAATTGAACCTTTTTCTGGCAGACCAGTGTGCATAGAGACTTGCACTTCCCAAGCATGAAAAGGTCAATGTAACACTTTAATAGATATGTGGTTCCGAGGTGTAGAAGTGAATGAATATTAAATATATGATTCACAGTTCTATGTAGGGAACTGCAGTGCTCTTTGGTTGTCTATAACATAGTTAAATGCAAGGATGTCCCAGAGCTGGTGAGGGTTGGAGTTTCAGACTTTGACAAAATGTGCTGCTGTGAACTAGACCATGCTAAAGGCTGCTGGATGGTGGCACCCCTGCAATTTGTGGAAAGGGCGTATGACCTACTAAGGGCCTGATTCACAAACATCACTTTGTATTACTACAAAAGCAGTACTACAAAGTGCTACCCACAAACTGCACTTTTGTACTAAGTTACACTTTTGAGTACGTTTGCTACTTTTCAGTATTCACAGGCTGCACTTTTATAGTATCTTACGTTTATGTAGTAAGTCCCTACCACCATTATTTTAAGTGGGTGGGTGTTTCAGTACCAGTGGTTGGCCCTGTGTAGTGGTGGACTTACTACAAAAAGTGTAAGTTACAAAAGTGTTACGTTACTACAAAGGTGCAGCTGGTGAATAGCGACAAGGCATGACTCAAGCCTGCATTGGCTTTCCCATCTACAGTAGGGCCACGGGTGATGCAGAAGAGACAGAGGAGTGGGGAGTGAAGAGAAAATGTTGGAAGACAGAAGATGAGATGAGGGAAGAGGGGTAGAACGGTAGAAGCTTAGAAATTGGAGGGAAGGAGATAGAGGGGCAAAGTGGTAGAGCGGTAAAGATAAAGGAGCAATACAAGATGGGATGAGGAAGGAGGGCAGAGTAGAGGCATCTAGGCAGAGGGTTAGAGAGCAGTAGAGCCAGAGTTCTAGAGTTAGAAAAAAAGTGGTGAAGGTAAAAGGGTAGAAGTCAAGTGGATGCCAGGAACTTACTGAGTCGAATTTATTCTGTTTCCACAGGCGCGGCACATCCAATACCTGCCAGAACATTCCTTTCAGGTTAGCGATAACAATGGCTGCCAGCACAGACTGCGATGGGGATGAGAGAAAAGTTGCATTCAACAAAAGAGGTGAAAGACAATGTTGAGTCAAAGCTCTCTTATAAGTTGGGCTGTAGGTTGTTATAGGATACATCTAAGATATATGTTCTCATGCTTCATTGAACCTGATCACTTCTCAGAAACTCTCTGTAGTGGATGGCAGAGCTTACCCATCATCATCCCCTTGACTTGCCTTGGTGTGTTTCTATTCTTCAATGGATTTTGTCAGATTCAATAACATGAATTCAAAGCCAATACCTTTCTCCCAAGCTCTTCCATGGATGATGTAAGGTTACCTCCCCACCACTGAGAATCCTAGAAGCTCAAACCAATGTGTACACTGTCAGAATAAATACATTTTGTGTTATTTCAAAGAAAATAAGTTGTACCTTCTGCAAAGGCTCCAGCAGCGTCCCAAGGGCCACAATGGCTATCAACACTATTAAAGCTGAAATAAGGCTAGCCACCTAGAAACAAACAAAGAAAACCTAAAGTCAAAATAGAGCAAGCAAGAGCCATTTTCTCCCCATTAGGGTTTTGTTTTGTTCTCAGTTTTCAGCTAATGAACTGACTAGCTAAATGTTCTTTGCACGTTTGCCTAGGAGGTCACTTGAGCACAGCTCACTCCAACAGTTGCAAACTCCACATACACTGAGATCCAACCCTAAAAGAAGGTCAAAGTGCACATCCCTCTTTACCCCTAAGTCCATCATATATATTAGGGCATTTATTCATGCGGCTTTCTGAAATGTAACAGGGGCATTGAAGTGTTCTACAATTTAGGCACATAGTTTCAAGACTAAGACTGTAGAGACATAGGCACATACCCATGTAGGAACATTTCAACAAAATAAAAATAGAATGGAATTGTAAGTATATATAAACAACAATGGGGAGTTTAATCAAACAGTAAACAATACAGATACATGGAGGGGAGTACAACAGGAACTTGAGAAGTCGTGGCAAGCAAGCTTAGCTCAGAGGTGAGAGTTTGCTTTAGGTAAGTAAGACCGAGAGGAGGATGCAAGAAGGAAGGGAAGAATCTGAGGCTAGATCAAGAAATAATAGGCGAACAGGCTCAAAGGGAGGTGAAAGAATAAAAAAGGGGAGCAACATCAGAATTGCAGCTGAGGGGAGAATCAGGAGGTCGCATAAAACAGAGACAGGAGAGCAATGCAGTTATCAGCAATGCAGTTGGTTCAAACCAAATTAGTAACTCCTTCAGCTCGCTCCTACTCGCCTAAAGAGGATTGAACTAAGGTGCTCCCTTTACACCCAGGAAGAGCATAAGGTTCTACACCCATTTGCATGTGCTCTTTCCCCTTGATAAGCAGACAAGAACCGCACGTTTGAGGAAAATAGATTTTCATGAGCCATGGCTTTGTGGTAAGCTGGGGTGACCAATGAAAAAGCCACCACAGACCTGGTGGTATTAACAGAGAAAAGATGTTGCTTAGGTTGTCCATCCTGCCCTGACACTGGAAGTCTGATAATTCTTCTAGGTGAATAATTTGAGAGTAAGCATGGGCGGAAAATCCGTTTCGCTCGCGGATTTTGCGGATTTTCGGTAAATTCGCAATCCGCAAGATTTGCGAATCTCCCGCAAAATCCGCAAATCCGCGAGCAGCGGATTTTATGGCTTGCTCGCACTGTTCGCGTGAGTTTGCGGCTTTCCAGTACAACTTCGCGCCCCGCGAATAAGCGCTAAATTGCAGAAATACGATCTTAGCAAAACTGAAACTACTTACCAGGTTCAAAAGTTCAGGCTCATCATTAGTAGCCATTTCCTGTAGTGCTTCCTGAGGGGCCCCTCCAGAGTTCAGTTGCCAGTTGCAACTATTATGTGACCCTGCTCTGAACCTCAGAATAGTTACACATATGCCACAAAGGTCCTGAATTACAGCTAAGGGAGACAAGCAGGAGCCAGGCTGGAAGTTCAAATCCATTAATCAGCCCCTAATTCATTATTGTCAGTTGGGGCAGGGCAGGTGTTGTAACTAATTTTGCAACAATGAAAGCACTTAGCAAGTGCAAAAGATCACTAACCAGGAAGCACTATGGAAGCAGGTGCCAGCTAAAAAAATATTCTGTGACACATTAATCAGCCCCAAATTAATTCAGGTCACTTGAGGCAGGGAAGGTGTGCTTTGCTTTGCCACAATAATGTAAAACTGGACAACCAGAAGGTGCTGTGATGAAACAGAGGGTGGCATGGGTGGGCCAGAGGGTGGCATGAGTAGTCAGAGAGTGGCAGTGGTGACAGAGAGTGGCAAACACAAAAAAAAAAAAATCCGCAAATTCGCGAGAATTCGCGGATTTTGCGGATTGCGAGTTCGCAAATCCGCAAAGTTCGCGAACGCGAGATTCGCAAAATTCACCCATGCTTATTTGAGAGATCAAAGTTCTTGCGTACAACAGCAGAAATGCTCACTGGCCGTAAGATCAGTGTGACCACGACTAAAGTATACTATAGTGTGAATCAGACCATTCAGAGGTTTCCACTGAAAGCTGGATATTCAAGGCTTTTCACCAAGAGAAAGATGTCAATCTAGGACTGGATGTTCTGAGGCTATCCATGGAGATAGTTTGATAAAGAGATCTGACTTAGTGACTAGAGGGGTTTCCGAAAACAGTAACGAGATTGTCCTACCCTTTTAGAGTCAAGCAGAATCAGTGCTGCAAGGATATTGGAAAACACGCAAGCTATCATGGGTATTCAAACTATGGAGCACAACCAATCAACTCCAACAGTTACTACGATTGGTAAAAACAAATACCTCCAGCACACATGCAGTACCATGAGCAGCAACCGCATTACAGGTGCTGATCACATAAAATAACAGAAATTACCCCCAAAATAGCATGAGCTCTAAAATGGTCTTAGAGAGGATACGACCTATACCATACTGCCGCCACGTAAAGCAAAGACTGGGTGGGCTCAAACAACACTAATATAATGACGAGGGAGTGTCATGGGCGCCCTAGCCCTGCCACTAAAACTAAAATATCCAATGGGCAGTGGTATTATTTAAAACCAACTGTAATTGTTTTGTTCCGGGAGGTGGAACTGTACTGCATGTATCTTTACTACCAGCTTTATTCAACACAGGACTGTATAGATTACTGCAACACCATCAAATGTAGCTGAGAAAGAAGTGATTTTCTGAGTAGAACTCACTGCTGGCAGTATTTCTCATGTAATGGAGCACTACTTTCTTTTATTCATAAAAATTGGAACTGGTCGTCCTATAACGCTGGGTGTTTTCGAGTGATTAAGCACGGCGGGCTATACTCGGCTGTTTCTCTTCCTCTGGGTTAAAGTAAGTCCTAGTTCCCAAAAATGAGTGCCAATGTTGAGCACCTGCAACCCTCGGTTTGAATCAAGCACAGAAAAACACCACACTTGAGAGAGAATTAAGTACAGTGAACTTTACCTGCGTCTTTCCACCAGTGCTTTCTTGGACGGCGGTTCTTGAGAGGGCAGTGGTTGCAACGAAGCAAGAGAAAGCACCTGAAAATATGTTGGTGATCCCAAAGGCGATGAACTCCTTGTAAAATTTGAATTAACAAGGTCGTAAGTGATTAGATATTAAACACATACGCAGTTTCTTAGTAAAATACAAACGATTTTTGCTACCATTTTAACACTTGCACCTATTAAGAGTGTAGCACAAACTTTGTAGGACTGTGCTCCATTTTATCACTGAGAAGCATCACACAAAATTACCAAACTTTGGCTAGATTACACCGGTATTAAGGACATTTTGCCCAGGTCCAATCATACCCTAACACTACCATGTCCCTATCCTTGTTCTTAATATTTGCCCTGATACTAATCATACACTTTACCTTAACTCTTCTCTTAATTGTGGCTATAACCCTAATCCTTAAACTAAGCCTATCTTTGGGCTTAATCTTGGTCTCAACTACTCTTAACCATAAACGTCACCCAAACCCTAATATTAATTCTGACCAACACTAACCCTTACTCTACCACAATAATCACATCTATGCTGCACTTACCCTTAAAATATCTATTAGTCTAACCCTAACCCTAACCCTTTCCTTATCGTTTAATCTAAATCTCGCCCTAACCCTGACCTCCATTTTAGCCCTCATGCTGAATGAGGTCACTTGTACTTCACTTGCATTGTTTTTGCAATAAAATAGTTTTTGATTACATATTTTTCAAGGGTTGTTTTTTGATCAGTTACATGAGATGAGCTGTCAATATACTGCTTGGACATTCCAATGCATAGCATTCACCTCTGAAGGTACTGTGCCCATGACTGTGTCCCAGTTCTCAATATGTATGGGTTCACACAGATTTTGGTGCTCTATAAGGCATCACTCGTACTCTCAAAGGCTCCCAAGCAGTGAAATTAGGTCACCAGGCTTAAGGATGGAGACAAATGAAGTAAGCATGTCTGCAAATCAGACTGAAAGAGATCCAGGAGGTATGTATGCCATTGTGGCCCCATAGATTATACTAAGGTCATGCCTCTGATCTACATTCCAATTGCTTATTGGTTGCTGGGTGTGTTCTGTGGCCTGGTGGTCCTCTAGCTGCATGTCCTGCAGTTTCAGTGGCACTATTCATCTTAGAGGTTTGGAGCCACAATATCGAAGTTTTAATATCGACCGGCACATATATTCGCTGCACAATATCGACTTGGCAATATATTGTCAAGGTAAGTAGATGGGGCGTTACAAAAGTAAATCTACGCTTCACTATGTATGCTTACTGTTTATGAAACAGCAGTATGGACAGTGCGAAGCTGGTATACGTGCAGGTCGATTTTATTTACCTTGATATTGTGACATACATCCGACCATGATCATTCTGGGTGTACTTCTCCATTGATGATGCTCTTGATGATGCTGCAGGGCCTGTTTCAGCAACATATAAGACCCCACCACACTGCTCAGGGTGCATGTGTCTGTGACTGGGAAAACCCTTCTCACTTCCTGTCATCATAAGTTATGTGGTAGCGGGGCATTTCTGTTCGCATCAATTTATTGCCCCAACCCTGCTTTGCATTTTTTCAACGTAGTTGGTTAATTTAACCTTTTCCATGCTCATGACGAGCCCAGCTCGTCATGAGTCACAGTAGAGCTGTGCTCATGATGAGCTGGGCTCATCATAACTGCCGCGGTCCACCCACGCGCGATTGATTCCCTGCCTGTGCGGGCGAATTAATCAGTGGGCGGAGTCATGACGAGCCCAGTTCGTCATGAGCACAGCTCTACTGTGACTCATGACGAGCTGGGCTCGTCACGAGCACCGCGCCCCCCCCTCCCCCGCGCCGTGGGGGATTACCCCCTCAGCAGAGGGGTTAAGCTTTGGTGCGTATGGCTTCTACTGATACTAGAAATGTGGTGTCCTATGTTACACAATGTAGCTATGGCCATTTGTTTTGTCCACTATCCTTCAGAGTGCTGTGACCTCAATGCCCATTGACAGCTGTCCATATAAAAACAGTGGGCCTTTTTTAGAGTTTGGTGGACAGAGTACTCCATCACAAACCTGGTGGAATAAGTACCCCGGCGCCCAACTCATACTATTCCTGCTCGATTTAGAGTCAGTAGAACTAGCATGTTTCTGCTGGTGGAGCCCCGCTCTTTCCACTGGTGGAAACCTTTCACCAACTGCCCGACTGACTGACTGACTTTAAGCCCTTGGTCAAAGCATCTCAGACTGTCTGCCACAATTGTTTCCTTTTTGGGGCCGCCAAGGTAAGCCTGGCGTTCCTGAACAATAAAACTGACCCCCACATGCAAGGAGAAAACTTCAATATGTGTTTCGTTTTTCAATATCAGACTTTCACTGGAGGAGTTTGTTTTTAAAAAAACAGTACGCTTTGGTGTGCCAGCCCACTGAACATGGTGAGCACACAGTAAAGTCTCAGTGCCTTCATCTGAGCCGCTGTGGAGGCAACTCTGCTGAAGGCACGGACATATGTGCCTCCGTGGAAAAGGCCTCTAAATATGGCGGGCTGTCAACCACAGGAGTCCATCCTTTATCAAATTGTCTGATCCTACTGGGCAGTTCACTTTACTTTACTGCGCTTCATTTTCCCTGAGTGACCAATCGGAGAGCACCATGAAATAAATCAGATATGGATATCTGCTACACAAAAAGGCACTCCTACAAGGTTTAATATGAAATAACATTGCTTCACATGTAACATTGAAATTGTTTCAATAGCTAAAGTAGATAACAGAGCATATCTTTCATGGTTGACTTATTGCAACCTTGTCATGGCACAGATGTTTTCCTGAATATGTCTAAGGTTATGTTTAGAAACGAATGCTTTTGATAAATGTCATTCAATACAGCGATATTAACTAACATGTTAGATTTAAAACCTTACTGAATTTGTACATTGTGTTTGTTATGTAGAAGCTATAGCAAGTATGTCCATGGCTTGGTTCATGCTTTGGCTCGGAGGCCCTAGAGTAGACACATGGCTTGGCTCACTTTGTGAATTAGCTGGTGTATACCTCTCTAATGCATACATAATAGCCCCTAAATGCCTTGGATTAATCTGTACAGAAATTGAAAAGATAAAGATCTGCCAAAAACATTTCTTTCCTTTGGGTCCCCCATTTGTGTTAGACAGCGCTCCAAATCAGGTTCCCAGTGGACAAGATTTTAGTTCTCCCCTAATAAACTGGACCAGTTTTGCATGGAAATAAATCCACATTTAAATTGTCAGCAGCTTCACAATAATCATAACCACTATTTGAAATGGTTCTGTATACAGCACTGGCGCCATTTTAAGAGGTGTAACTAAGATGTATTATTAATAGCCAGTTATATGATTCTCGAGTTAGTGCCCTTGAAAGGATAGAGGGCAAAGTTGACCATACAATGGTTTGAACTCATGACCTACTGTTCAACATTTATGTCAGTAGCAGCTGTTGTTTAACTCTATGAGCCATCCTACATGTTACTGAACCCCAAAGTGCTTCTGCAACAGCTCTGCTCTAATTTTAAATATATATATTTTTTATTTCTTTTAAAAAAAATTTTTTTTAGATGATCTAATTTTGTGAGGCCTGACAACGCACCAGCTGCCATCTGACATGTGAGCATGCTCAAAACACTCGCATTAGTAGCTCATTGTGTCCCTCGATTACTCACACCATAAAAAAAGAGTACACGCAAGCATACTGTTGGAGTACACCAAAAAAATAATTAAGGGGAACATTGGGTTCAGAATCTTATAGTAACACCAGTGTGGATTGGGGCAGGGAGACAGCGGTTGAAAATGTGATGAACACTCACAAACTTGCTTCTTAGTGAGTTTTCACAAATTCTCCCAATAGTTTTTTGCAGCCAATTTGTGCATAGGACAAAATACTGGAATACGGCCCCATTTCGAGATGGACAGTAACACTAACTGGAGGATACAATACCGGGGCCTTATTTATCGATTCCGGCTAGTATCTCCACCCTAATACCTTGCCATCACAAGATGTCAGCCTTGGAATATGCAACAAAATGCTGGAGCTGGAATTACCAGGTCCATTTCCACATGGGGTACTTGGTTCCGGGCCCCTTTCTGCTCCCATTTCCTCCAGCATTTAGAAGTTTAGAAGTATGCCTAGAAACACAATCGGTTTTACTGGCACTTGGAACTTTGTGGTGGGTATCTCCTGCAGAGGTGCCACTCCACACAACTCATACTGTGAGCTTAAGAGGGCAAGCCAGGAACGACATTTCCCCAAATATCCACAAATTTTCCTTAGGCACAGAGGATGGGGTTTCTTCATATGGAAATATTTTTTGGAGACTGTACTAGACTCAGGAATAAGTATAGTACATCTTTGACTTGATAGGAGTAAATATGTAATGTGTCGGTTCTGACTGAAGATGATTAATGCCGAAGAGTCTAGAAACACCTAGAAGGCTAATGGAGGCCATTCTTTTAAGAGAGGCAAATTATATAGTCCAAAAATCTATTTTCCTAGTTAAACAACTGGCTAGACAAACTAGGAAGTTAGTTGGTTGCCTATACCACAGTGTCATCTTGTGTTTTGATGTGGGGCCGCCTATGTCCCATTTTCTGTCTCTTTTAATAGGAAAGAGGCAAAAATAAAACAGCTACCTTGCTTTTTTGTCTTCCTTAATAGAAATGTGTCAGAAAGTTCAATAATATTATCTTGACTTTTGATTCACACATTAGGTTCCATCATTGATTTATTTTTACTTTAAGCTTTCCATTTAGGTTCAGTTAATATCCAAGTGGCACTGGAACTCAATTTGATGTTTCTCCTGTGTGATGAATGGTAGGTCTTGATGTTACTTATTTTGTAGCATGTTCTCAAATATATACAAATATATAAACATTTTTAAAAGTTCACCTGATTTCCATCAACAACATAGTTGTGCTTCGTGGCATATACTTTTCCGACGGACACAGCAATGGCATACGCGACTATGGCTATAGGGAAGGCCGATCCAATTATATCCGAGAACATTGACACATTCGGGGCCACAGGTGGTATGAACCTGGAACATCAAAAACAGAGACACATATGTTGGTGTGCTGCTGCAAGGTTTGGCCCAGATTCTCTTCACATTCTAGCAGCCTCTTGGCAAGGAGGCCGGCACTCCTTCTCCAGGACCTGATACATTCTAGATTTTCAGGCTATTCACAAGGATACAGTTGCATGCTGGGAATCTAAATGAGAATAATTTACATAGCCACAGTAGAGCTGATTCACAAAGGGCCTCTGCACTCATGGTGGAGGCGCTGCAGTCTTGGTGGAGGCCCTGCAGTCGTGGTGGAGGTCCCGCAGTCATGGTGGAGGCCCTGCAGTCGTGGTGGAGGCCCCCGCAGTCGTGGTGGAGGCCCCTCAGTCATGGTGGTGGCCCCGCAGTCGTGGTGGAGGCCCGCCGTTGTGGTGGAGGCCCCGCAGTCATGGTGGAGGCCCCGCAGTCGTGGTGGAGGCCCCGCAGTCGTGGTGGTGGCCCCGCAGTCATGGTGGAGGCCCCGCAGTCGTGGTGGAGGCCCCGCAGTAGTGGCAGGACGTCTGCAATGAGTAATTGTAGTTCGGAGGTACGGCCAAGGGTGCAGGCCCCCTGCCATGACCGCAGGGCCTCTGCCACTTGTGTGGAGGCCCTTTGTGAATCGGCCCCATTGAGTGTTCTGTAAATTAGATCGGGTTCTGCCCTCCTGGATAACAAACACAGCCCTAAAACAATCGGACAATACACATTTAGAGTGCTTGGTACACTGAGCAAGTTGTATATGTTGTAACGTGATTGTATATGTCATCCTTTCATATAGTTTTCATATAGTACCATTTAGTAAGTGGTCTGTGGTATATTTGTGCTAATTAACTAAGGAAACAACGAATGGTATTACAGGACACATAACATCCTAAAACATCATTCAAACCAAGAAATACACTTTAATGTAGCTGGGGTAATGAGAGAAGTCATCCTTATAGGCTGAAGTCACAATTCTTCAATTCATCTTAGATATAAAACCCAAGCCAAAATCTCAAAGAGCCTCTCGCAATCATGTAGTGAATTAAAGTCAGAGGGCTTCATTCACAAAGGTAAGTTACACTTTTGAGTACGTTTACACTTTGTAGTAGGCTTACCACTTTTGGTATTCACAAACTCAGAGTGTAAACTAACTACAAAAGTCTGAGTTACATGCCTCCACCCCAGAATAATGCAATTGGCTTACTCTTGTGAGTGTGGATGACATCCCTACCTAAACTTGCCTCTGGCCCTCCTTAAACCACTCTTACTCCTCATTAATCTCATCCCCTTTAATAGTAAGTCTGCCACCCTTTTCCTCCCACTACCCTGGGCCCCTTCCACATAAACGACTAAAATCTATACTTACCTGTGTGGTGACTCTGCAGTCAGGGCGAAGAACTCCACACACATGAGGATAGGCAAATCTTACGCTTTGTAGTATTACAAAACATACTGAAAAGTGCAGATTGTGAATCAGATCTAGACACTTCCTCAGAGCCAGAGGTCAGATCTAACCATCAGGCACCTTATCCATCTAACTCTATTGTCGGCATTGTAGGGGAGGGCGACAAGTATAAGACTTTCCAACCTTGGTGTAAAGTCCCTCCTTGAAATGAGTGCCAGCATGGCCACTCTCCATGGAATTCTTATTTTTTTACAATGGTTCCTCCAATATTGTGTTGTAAATCTACCCTGACACATAGATCCTCCCTATTACGAATAGGTGAAGTTAACAGTTATCGAGGGATGGGATGTGGGCAACGCAAATACGTCGTGCAATGCCTTAATTGGAGAGGAAGCGCAACGAAAAAAAGCTTTGATTGGGGGGGAGAAAGTGGGATTCTGATATAAGATGGACAAAAGATTCTATAGAGTCAGTGATATCAAGATAAGGGTAGTGAAACCCATATACCATGCACTGGGTTAGGCTACACAGGCAAACAACAAGACAGAGAAGTTCGGGGACCACTTGAGGTGTGTAGATCTGAAAGGATTTCAGCAGGGATGTGGATAATGAGCCATGTCCATCTAGGGTGGAAAAAATTGTGTTGCCTTGAAAAGGGTTTAAACTGGAGAATAGGATGGAGACTCTGCTAGCTACAGATATAGGACAGTGGTGGTGGCCGTACACTGGGGGATATGTGAAAGTCAGAGTTAAAAGGGGCTCAGTCATGTATGGAGACAGTAATAAGGGAAACAGGTTCCTTAGGAAAGGCCTTGTATCTTCTGACTCTGGTGGGTCAGGCTCGATGGACATTTACTTTTGAGGTTAGAAAGAGAAAGGAGGAAATGCTTAAAGTTAGCCTTCTTGAGGTGTTATATTGAAGTGTTTTAACTCTTTGAAAGGACTGATTTTATATATATATATATATATATATATATATATTAATATTAATTATGAGAGTGCAATTTGATATATCCCGGATGCATTCCCTTGGCATTTCCTATTGGAAGAATGAATGAGTTGATTTATAAATGATGAAAATATTGTAAATAATGAAAAACTATGCTACAAAGGTGATGGTTTCTTGTGGACTGCGACCTTGCCGATGTTGCCCCAGTCGGTGATACGCCGATACACGGCGAGATTACATCAATTTTCACCGACTTGGGTTCAAGTCATATGTTAATGTAACAATGACGGTAACAACTTAATCCCTGGTGCAACTGGATGACAATCGTATTGTCCAAAATGGTGTATACATTGTATATAGTGTAAATATTTGTAAATAGGGCTATAGAGATGCCATGACACGCTGATACACAGCGAGATTAAAATTCACTGTAATCCAGTGAAATCGGCATTAGTATAACACAGGGGTCAGAACACATTGCGAATATGTCACTGTGTGAAGTATCTGACCCACTTAGTAATGGCTGCCCTTTTGTAAATATTTGCATGATTTGTCCCTTTTCCCTTTCATCTGACAGGAAGTGAATTGTATATATTGTGTTGGGTAACGCGGCACATACGAACACTGACGAAAGACTTGAGGTCTGAAACGCGTCTGTTTGTCTTGTCAGAAAAGCCGAAATAAATCTTTGTAAACATACCCCCGTGAGTGCGTTATCGTTTCTGGAGCAAGGGACGATTGGAGCTGCTATATATGTTTATATCTATATATGTTTGTGTATATATATATATTTGTATATAAATATGTATGTGTTTGTGTGTGTGTATATATATATATTTATTTATTTATTTATATATGCCATACAACTAACCAAATGATACTTCACTTTAATTTCCTAAAAAGTATAATTAGCCAATCTGGTGTGCGGTAACAAATAGGAAGCATGAAGGAAGTAAAGAGTCAGTATATGTTGTAACTGCTGGAATGGCTGAAGTGAAGCATTAGAAGTGGTAGGATAGATTTTTTGATCTGGGGCTGGTGGTGGCTAAGAAAAGATGGAAGTCTGAAGATCCCCCAAAACCAGTAGCCTGGACCCGCTCTGCACTGAACCGGGCTAGAGCAGTGGCGGCATCGCACCCGAAGGAAGACACCTTAGGGCTGCTCCAATATCCCATTGCAGATAGCTGGAACTCTATACTAGTGATGTTGCAAATGAACATGCTCCCTGATCCGATAGAGAATCGCTCACAGAATGAGGAACCGGGGATTACTTGAGGAGTCAAGACAAAGTTCACCCTGATAGAACACACATGGTGGGATGCCATGTACATGCGGGCATGATTAACAGAATGTCAATGTATAGGAAATAATCTTTTATTTTTGCTGTAATCCAGAGACATGTGGTGGTTGTCTGGTGGGTTCGCAGTACACGGAAATGCCTGAAGTTTATTAATGTTTGATCCTGATGATGGGTTACAATGTGTATGTTCCTTCCTAATATGTTTGAGGCTGATGATAATGGCATCCTGTTATTGCTCTCCTGCATAGCCCATGTTTAGTGGAGCAAACCTTTGGACTCACCTTGGTACTTCTGGTATAAACATGTAGAGTACTGATCTGCGATTGAGTTTACTGATGCTATTGCAAAATTTGCAATTATAAAAGATTCGTTGTATTGTACATAGGGATTGCTGCCCACACATGGCTATGCATGCATATTGTAGATGGTGTGGAGGACAACTAATGACATTCCCTTGGGGTGACACTAGGATTGTGGGACATTTATGCATGTAATATACAGGTGAAATGTACTTTTTACATTCTAAAAATCAAAAAACAGTTCAGACAATTTTTTAGTAGTTGTAGGATACGTCCCTCTCTATGGGAATCTCAGTAGGAAACTATGGAATATGCTACCAAAGATTGAATGAGTGACGGTCATCAAACACTTATTTGAAGGGGTTGCTAATAGAAACCGAACAACAGAGAGGATACTCATTTTTTGAATTCTTCAAATGAACTGTTGTGATGAAGCTGCAAATTTGGGCTAACATTACCAACCAAGCTGGATCTTATAACTTATCCAGAAGACCCACCTTCTGCCAGAGCTCTGCAAGGTACCAACTGCACCAGTGCCTGCCTGGCTCTACCAAATGCTATGATTTACATTAAAGGACGCAGAACACTGGGAAGAAAAGAAAACTGTGAAATAACATACATACTGAAAAAGAAGATAACTGCTGCAGGATTTCGCTAAACAAAGAGAAATTCACTCACCCTCTTGGAATGGTTCTCACAATGCCAGCATTGTATTTTCCCGCAAGATTAGCTCCATACGAAATCCCTGTTGCTACGATTGTCTTTGGATTTAAAAAAAACAAAAAAAAACATCCAAGTGAATAATAAATTATTTAGGCTACAATATATTTTATTTTTATTTATCATTGTATCTTGGCTCTCAAAGGTGTAGCTGACAGTACCTCTTGCTGTTCCTAATCTCGACAATCAGCTGTCGAGAAGGAAGAGAACAGGTACTTGCTCCTCCTGGTAGTACCAGTCGTGTGTGGGTTCCTGGATGCAACAGAGTGGGAGCCAGCACAGCACCATTCCCCATGCTTTGCAAACCAGGCTTCTGCACCTTCAATGACCATTGGGGGCGGGGGGAGTCTTGCAAGTGATGACCCTTTGTGAGGGCCCCAGAACATAGAGAGTGCAAGTTGTGTGCATTCTCCACATCATCTAGTAACAGGCAGCAGCACCTCCGGCCCCTGCCCCACAGCATAACAAGGACCAGAGCTGAGAGTAGCTGCTGACACCACCAGACAGGAAGGTCATTTCATAGATGGTTATGTGTGTGCCTGTGCATCGAAAGGCCTATGTATATGTCAGAGTGTGTCTCTTTATTTGTGCATATGTAAGCCTGGTGTGTACAGTAGTGCACCTGTGCATGTGTATGTGTACATGTGTGTGGGCTTAGACTGCAGGTGACCTTGCACATGGTAGTATAGCAGACAGGCCTTATAGTCACTGATACTGTTTTTGGAGTTCAGCAACTCTACATGTTTTTTGATTCAATTCTTAGCATTCTACGGGTTGGTGACTACACAGTGGGCGAGATGTTCCCTCAGACTTTTCTTCACAGGTTCTGAAGTTGCTCCATGAATACAAACAGACACTGCTGCACTACTCGGGTGAGTTAGTAAAAAGGGGGAATAAAGCAGGATGTTTATGAAAGCAAAACGACAGGAAATGCCACACCAATAACTTCAATAAGTACAGTGCGCTCGGATATGGTAACCTGTGCTTTCGAAACCTGCAGTTGTGCTGTAAAATATGAATTGTAAAACTGTAAAAATGTATCGTTTCTTATGAACATTTTTATCACTTTCTTCAAAAATAGTTCAGAGCACATTTCAGATCAATAAAAGTATTTGAGATCTTTAACATAGGTTGTGCTTGGATATGCTCCCAACAGAACACGGTGAGTCACCATAGTAAGTGCAAACACACTAAAGTGTGTAATTGTGCATGAGTGAATAAGGATTTAAACAGTTAAAACTAAGAACCTTAATATACAGTCTTGTCCTGGGACACTAGTCCTTCACTCAAAAAAGTCCTTGTGAGGATATAATCACAGTTATTTATTGCACCCCTTCAGATAGTCAATCGTCCACGTTTAGCCAATGTCCCCCTCTACTGAATGTTGGAGAAGTCCTTTCTAAGTCCTTCTAGGTCCTATACCCTTGTTCCACTTGATATCGACATGTTTCAAACGCATTCCCTTCTGAAGTCTCCTCAGGACAGGGGCTGGTGTAGGTAATTTCTGATTCTGACAACTAGGTGGTGGAATTGCAATCATCTTTAATAGAGATTTGAAATGTACATTAGAACCAGTCGAGATCCCTGACTGCGAAGCCGGCTTTTTTAAAATATCTTTGAACCCGAACTTCACGATGTCTGGCCTATTGATATACCGGCCCCCCGGCAATTCATCCCAATGGGCGTCAAACCTAGCCAATCATATCACTCCGTACTACATTGCCTCCAAAAATTTCTCACTTATTGGTGATCTCAACTTACATCTTGACGACCCTTCCATCCCCTTTTGCTCTAATTTGTTAGATGATCTGACGGCCCTTAACTTGACCTTAGTCAATTCTGGACCTACACATAAAGTGGGCCATCTACTCGACCCCATTATTTCTAATATCAACAAGCTAAAATGGCAGAACACCACTGCCATTTGTTGGTCTGACCATCATTTAGTAAAATTCAGCATCAATCTCCCACCTACCACCACTATGCAATCTGTTTTTCTAGCTACGTCCAGGAAAAACTGGAAGTTACTGGACATGGCAAAACTTAACTCAGCACTCCATGAAAACCCTCCTAGAAACGCTCACGACATGGGCAGCTTAGCAGCAGCTACTCAAAAATGGCTCAGTGACGCCGCTGATCACTGTTTACCCACCCCTCATATCAAAGGAAACAGACACCGTCACCCTGCCCCATGGTTTAATGACCTTTTGAAAATTGGAAAATCGAAATATAAGGCACTTGAGCATCAATGGCGTAAAGACTACGCCCCTGACGTTAAAAAGACCTACCATGAAGCCAGAAATTTATACCACACTGCTTGCGCGAAAGCGCGAGCCTTGTTTGTTTCTAACACCATCATGGAAGCAACTAATACGTCGAAAACTCTGTTTAATAAGGTAAAAGAACTTGCGGGTGTACAAACCACAGCCACGGCTCCCCCTCTGAATACTCAACAATGCCAAGATCTAGCATGTTTCTTTACCGAAAAAATCGAGAAAATCATCAGGGACATTAAAACCAATAACAATGAACCATCCCCTTTTGCTGACTCGGAACATGCTCCCACCAACGAAAATACCTTGGAATCCTGGCCTCCCATCACGGTAAACATACTGACGACCATTTTTAAGACCATCAAATCCGGCTCCCCCAGGGACCCGATTCCGATTAAAGTAATTAAACAACTGGACGATCGCTCCCTGGAAATCATCGTGGATACGCTTAATTCCTCGTTAGAACTTTCCGCAGTTCTGGCCCTCTGGAAACACGCCATGATAACGCCATTGCTAAAAAAGCCCACAGCAAATCCGGAAACCCCAGCAAACTATAGACCCATACCTCTGCTCCCTGCTTTTTCCAAATGCTTAGAGAGACATGTCCACTCGGTCTTATCCACCTTTGCTGAAGACAACTCGCTTTTGCACCCCTCGCAATCGGGTTTTCGGGCTGGTTTCTCGACAGAAACCACCCTTCTAGGAGTCACGGAGCACATCCGGAATCTCCTTGATAATGATCAAACGGTCGCGCTCGTGCTTTTAGACCTGAGCGCGGCCTTTGACACCATATCCCACGAAACACTCATTAAGGCGTTATACAGAAACGGTGTCCGTGGGAAAGCGCTCGAATGGATTCGGTCCTTCTTGGCGCAACGGACATTCTAAATAACATCCTCCTTGGCCTGCTCCGACACCTTCAAAGCCCCTCACAGAGTGCCACAGGGATCTATTTTGAGCCCCCGTTTTTTAACCTTTACCTTAGACCCCTGGCCGACCTAGCGGAAAGATCTGGACTTACCCTCATGACCTACGCCGACAATTCCCAAATTATATTCTCCCTATCTGAATCTTGTCCATCATCCCCATCTCTCCTCAAATTAGGGCTTCAAAACATCCTTAATTGGATGACAAGAAATCAATTAAAGCTTAACGGAGACAAAACAGAGATTCTTCTTTTAGGGAAACGGCGAGATCTTTGGAACCCTTCACACTGGCCAAACCAGATGGGTAATTTTCCCACCCCAGTTACTCAAGTTCGTAATCTGGGAGTCATCATGGATAGTTCTCTCTCCATGAACCAACAGGCCAGCAAAGTTGTCGGCCTATGCCTTACCATTATCAAATGGCTGAGGAAAATCCTTTGGATGCTGCCCTCCTCCACTCAAAAAACCGTAGTCAATGCCCTCATAACATCACGGCTTGACTACGTCAACATTCTGTACCTTGGCTCCAACAAAGCGGTAGTCAGTCGACTGCAACTTGTCCAGAACGCAGCTGTTCGACTACTGTGCAGAATCCCTAAAAATTCCGGAGTCTCGAGCTACCGTTGTGAACTCCACTGGCTCAGGGTAGAAAGCAGAATCCGTTTTAAAGCCCTGAACTATATGTTCAGAATCAAAGCAGGTACTGCACCCAAATGCCTTTTAGCTTTGGCTCATCCTTATACTCCCAAGCGAAACCTTCGCTCGCAATCAGCTGCCAACGTCTGCGTACCAAGATTTAAACTGGCAAGAATGGGAGGCAGATCTTTCGCCCACCTTGGGCCATCCCTCTGGGACGCACTCCCTCCCTACATTCGAAAGGAGGAAAACCATGTCAGGTTTAGAAGGTACGTTAAGACTTGGCTATTCGAACAATAACCAGAATAGCCAGTAATCTCCTGCCATCTTTTTGCTGTGTCTCGGCGCCGGGAAACCCTTTTTGGGTAGCTGTCGCGTCTTACAAATTTAAAAAATAAATAAATAAATAAATAAATTCTGTTATGTGGACATTAACTATGGGGAAGACGTGGCTTTAAAGTTTTTAATTAAGGCATCTTGGGAATGTTATTTGGCATATAGTGAAGGTTCATGAACCACGTGCCAAAGATCTGGAGGATGAGCTGGGTAGTATTATAGTTAGTAGCAGAAATACGATGCATATAAACTTAGGGCCAGATTTACCATCCCTAGCTCTTTTGGCCCGGTGCCACTGCGCCTGCTGCGCCATTTAAATCAGGCCCCTTTTACCAGAATGTAACTGCAATTCTGACTTCCTGTGAAGTAGTAACCTGCAGTGGCACCAGGGCCAAAAGCTCGGTGGACTCCACAATACACATATTATTCCTAAATTTTACTACTAAACAGTCAAAAGTGCAGTTATCTAACAGGCACAAGGGTCATGATTACAATGGAGCAGCAGGTGCAGTGACACCTGGACCAAAAGCTCCAGGCACAACACTAAACACCTGATATTGCTATATTTTACTACTAAGCAGGCAGTCACAAGTTCAGTTACCTTGCAGGCAACAGTGTCATGATTAAAATAATGCAGCAGCTGTAGTGGCACCAAGCCAAAAGTTGTCATAACTCCTTTAAACATCAAATATTGTTATATTTTACTACTAAACGGGCATTCATAAATGCAGTTATTTCGCAGGCACTAGGATCATGGTTTGAATGGTGCAACAGGTGCAGTGGCACTGGGCTCAAAAGTTTTCAGAACTCCACTAAACACATAATATTGCTATATTTTACTACTAAAGAGGCAGTCACAATTGCAATTACCTTGCAGTTAAAGAGTGCATGATTAGAATGATGCACCAGATATTGAGTCAATATTGAAAGTGTCAGTTCATCATCTTTTATTGAGAATTTATTGATCATAAAAATAAGCCATCAGCCAACGCGTTTCGTTCCTTTTCACAGTAGGAACTTCGCCAGGGCTCCAAATAATAAATAGTATGGTCACGTTTGTAGATGAGAGTCGTCGCAGCAGTGTTTAGTGATGGTCACCCCAGGGTCAGGGTATAAGGTAAGTTCCTGTCCCGGCTCGTAATCTGAGTCAACGTGTTTGAAGGCGTGAGCAGGATCAAACAGGTCAGCTGCAGTTAGTTTTCTATGTTCTTATCATTGAAATGGTGCAGCAGGTGCAGTGGCATCAGGGCCAAAAGTTGGCATAACGCCTCTAAACACCAACAATTGCCATATTTAAATACTAAACAAGCAGTCACAAGTGCAGTCACCTTGCAAGCACTAGGGTCATGATTGCAAAGGTGCAGCAGGCGCAGTTATACCGAGGCTGATAGCTCTAGGAATCCCTCTAAACACCAAATATTGCTATATGTCGCTACTAAAGAGGCAGTCACAAGTGCAGTTATCTTGCAGGCAATAGGGTCATGTGTTAAATGGTGCAGCAGGTGCAGTAACACCAGGACCAAAAGATTTCAGAACGTTTCAGAACACCCAATATTGCTATATTTTACTACTAAACAGGCAGTCAAAATTGCAGTTACCTTGCACTTAAAAGGGTCTTGATTTAAACGGTGCATCAGGTGCAGGGGCACCGGGGCCAACAGCACTAGGGACTCCATTAAACACAGATTATTGCTAAATTTTTACTACTAAACAGACACAAGTGCAGTTATCTAGCAGGCACTAGGGTCATGATTACAATGGGGCAACAGGTGCAGAGGCAACAGGCCCAAAAGTTGTGGAACTTTATTCTTACGTTAAGACTGCATAGAGTTTACTGATTACTATACTAATACTTATCTTTCCCTAGCTGCACATATTTAAAATGTGCTTGTTTAACTCAGCTTTAGTGGGTGGAACTTTTAACTAATTTTCACATTCTTTATGATATTGTTCCGCAATTTTTTTATTTTTTTCTGTGTAATTCGTTTCTTGCTATTAAAATTGCTTTGTTTTGTGTCAGGTGTTTGTTTTTGCCGCATTATGTAGAGTATACCCGAAAGGAGTGATTGCTGTGCTTTACATGAGCACGCTCCGGTCTGAAGGGATGTTTTAACCTCCTTTATCCATTGGGACAGTTTCTGTATAACATTACAGAGCCAGACAGCAGCCGCTGAGTCTTCGATTGTGAACACGGTCATGTGCCTGTTCTAATGATATTCCTCAGATTTAGTAATTGTAGCCTGTTTCGTCTACTGGCCGGGAAGGGACGCTGTATAGTTTCAAGAGCACTGAATAAAAAAATTCCAGCTACTGGGCATTGTTGTCGCATTACCTTTGTGAGCAAGCATGTTTGGTAACTGTATGGGATTTGTGCTGATGTCTTTTTTTTGAAGGTATCTATCATTTTGGATTCTTTTAAATAAAAAAGAAAAAGAAAAATCTTCTTTGGTGTGAGTTCCCCACTTTTTTAACACAGAGGGGCATACTTACAAGCCCCTTGCACCGCCAGTGTGTCACTTTTTGTGACGCACCGGCGGCACATTTTGCTGCCCCATATTTACAGGGACACAAAAAGCCACCCTGCATGGCTTTTCCTGTCCTTGTAAATATGGCCCCTTTACATGCAGCACTTTGCGTGAAAGGGGCGTTCCATGGGTGTTGCTGTGGGTGTTCCACGCAACACACATCGAACCTGACACATTCCCAGATGTGAATGCGTCAGAATGCTAGGCCTCCCCAGAGGAGGAGTAGGGAGACGCAACAAGGAGAAATGTTTTCTGCAACACACATACAAAGAGGAAATCACCTCTTGTGATTGTTTTTGTGTAGGAAGGTGTCCCTTCCTGCACAAAAACAATCTCCCCGCAATGCAGGTACCATTGCAGCCAATTGTGGGCCAGCCGAGGGGGAGCACAGCGATCCGTCATATCATTATACATATGATGCATCCCTGTGCTTTGTAAGTGACTCAGTGTGGCGCAGCAAAATAGCTTGCGGCACCGCGCCGAGTCATTTTTGTAAATAAGGCCCGAGCATTTAGCTTATAAAGCAGGTAGGTGGTAAGACTTGCTTTTTTTCAGATTGGTCTTTACTGTGCAGATAGTCCTGTTCTAGCACCAACACCATGTTATATCGTTTGCTGTTTTTTTCTGTTGGCCATAAGCAATGTGAAATAAGCAATGAGACTAAGTAAAGTGGTAATTGAGCAATACTCTGTAAACTGAAGCAGGAGGTATTTCCTAATAGTGAGAATGTTGCCATTCATCTTTCCATGGATGTAAAATGCATTAATATTTATTTGAATACTTTTAACGTGTGGTATTTTAGCTTAATAATTGCTAAAAAGCGTTTGACCCTCAGAGGCACCCTCATCTACAGACCCCCGGGACCACGCACACAATTCAGCGAAGACATCACGGACTTCATCAGCCCACACGCCCTCCCCTCCGCCGACTACATCCTCCTAGGGGACCTCAACTTCCACCTGGAGAACAACAAGGACCGCAACACCGCCGCCCTGCTGGACAACCTCGCCAACCTCAGACTCAAGCAACTGGTCAACACCCCCACCCACCACTACGCCGGCCACACGCTTGATCCCGTCTTCTCACTACGCCGGCCACACGCTTGATCCCGTCTTCTCATCCAGCAAGCACATCACCTTCAGCCACTCCACCGGACTCCACTGGACCGACCACAGCTGCGTCCACTTCAGCTTCAGAAAAACCACAACCCACCACCACTCGCAACAGGTTCCTCACAGGAGCTGGAGCAAGATCACCGCCGACCAGCTCACCACCTCCCTCAGCCAGAACCCACCTGCCAGCACAACGGACCCCAACGAAGCAGCCCGCAACTTCACGCAGTGGCTGACCGCCTGCGCCGACGACCTCGCACCACTGAAAAACCCTCCCAGCAGACCCAGAAGCAAGAAGGCCCCCTGGTTCACCGACGAACTCAAGGACTCCAAGAAAACCTGCCGCACCCTCGAGAAAGCCTGGCTCCTTGACCAGACCACTGACAACATGACCGCCCTCAAACACGCCACCCGCAAGCACCACCAGCTCATCCGCACCACCAAGAAGAAATCACTGAAGGAGCAACTGGACAACAACGCCCACGACAGCAAGGAACTCTTCAGCATCGTCAAGGAGTTCTCCAACCCCAGCACCGGCAACAACAACATCACTCCTTCACAAGATCTCTGCGACTCTCTCGCCTCGTTCTTCCACCGCAAGATTGACGACATCCACAACAGTTTCGGGGCACCATCTATGCACCCAACCGTCGAACCAACGCACCCCACTGCCACCCTCCGCACCTGGACCACGGTGACCACCGAAGACACAGCCCGCACGATGAACACCATCCACTCCGGATCTCCAACCGACCCCTGCCCCCACCACGTCTTCAACAAGGCCGACTCCACCATCGCACCCCAACTCCGGGACGTCATCAACACCTCCTTCAACACCACCACCTTCCCGGAGAGCTGGAAGCATGCTGAGCTCAGCGCCCTACTGAAGAAACCAACAGCGGACCCCACCGACCTCAAAAACGTCCGCCCCATCTCGCTCCTCCCTTTTCCTGCCAAAGTCATCAAGAAGATCGTCAACAGACAGCTTGCCGCCTTCCTCGAGACGAACGGATCCCTCAACCCCTCGCAGTCCGGTTTCAGAGCCAACCACAGCACCGAGACCGCCCTCATCGCAGCCACCAACGACATCCGAGCCCTGCTCGACAACGGGGAAACAGCGGCACTCATCCTCCTGGACCTCTCTGCAGCGTTCGACACTGTCTGCCACCGCACCCTAGTCCAATGCCTCAGCAACATCGGCATCCAAGAGAAGGCACTGGAGTGGATCATCTCGTTCCTCGCCGGAAGAACACAGAGAGTCCGCCTCCCCCGTTTCGATCCGAGGCCACCGAAGTCATCTGCGGCGTCCCGCAAGGATCATCACTCAGCCCCACCCTCTTCAACGTCTACATGAGACCTCTTGCTGCCATCGCATGCCAACACAACCTCAACATCATCTCCTACGCCGACGACACCCAGCTGATCCTCTCCCTCACCAGAGACCCCGACACCGCCAGAACCAGCCTACACGAAGGGATGAAAGACGTCGCCGAGTGGATGAAGAACAGCCGCCTGAAACTGAACTCAGACAAGACGGAAGTCCTCATCCTGGGACCATCGCCCTCCGCCTGGGACGACTCCTGGTGGGCCCCAGCCCTGGGCACCGCTCCCAAGCCAACAGACCACGCACACAACCTGGGCTTCATCCTGGACTCCTCCCTCTCGATGACCAGACAAGTCAACGCCGTCTCCTCATCATGCTTTCACACCCTTCGCATGCTTCGCAAGATCTTCCAATGGATCCCGACCGAAACCAGGAAGACGGTCACCCAGGCCCTCGTCACCAGCCGACTGGACTAAGGAAACACCCTCTACGCCGGAACCACAGCCAAGCTACAGGAAAGACTCCAACGCATCCAGAACGCCTCCACCCGACTCATCCTGGACATCCCCCGACGCAGCCACATCTCCGGCCACCTGAGGGACCTGCACTGGCTCCCCGTCAACAAGAGGATCACGTTCAGGCTCCTCACACAAGTCTCTCCACGACCTGGGCCCCAAGTACCTCAACCACCGCCTGACCTTCTACACGCCCACCCTCCAGCTACGGTCTACTAGCCTCGCCCTCGCAGCCGTTCCACGCATCCGAAGAGCCACCGCCGGAGGCAGATCCTTCTCCTACCTGGCGGCCAAGACATGGAACTCCCTCCCCATCCACCTTCGGCTGACCCAGGACCACCTTGCCTTCAGCAGACAACTCAAGACCTGGCTGCTCGAGCAGTAGCGGACCCCTTCCCCCAAGCGCCTTTTCAACTTATTTACGTAATCTTACCTGAATGGTTTTTCATCCCCCCTTTACCTATTATCCCCATAGCTGCACCACTTTCAAGCCTACTAATCAGGTACTCATTTTTTTATTTTTGTCCTCCACCATTTACCTAATCTGTTCACTTTATAATACCACTAGTAACAGCACATTATATTGCCTTTTTGCACATAAAAAGTCATTACACTTTAACAGACTTTCTGTAACGTATGTTGTCCAGCTACTCAGCAAGCTACAACTTACAATAAAAAAGCTTCTTATTAATCACATAGGTGAAACATAATACATTTATTAATGGCTGTTAAAAAGTAGCAGACTCTATACCTCTTGTGAAAAGCATTAAGCACCCGCAGTTGGAGATTACTAATGTTTTCTGTATGGCAGCCATGCAATCTGTGGTGTAAAGTGCTGTGTGGTGCAAACTGTCGGTCCAACCATTTCTAATTGAGCCTGTCTAGTAGGGGATTTACCATTGAATCCCATCATGTTCCTGGACTGTCTAGTTAAATGCCACATACAATAATACTATTAACTGTAACATCCCTCCCTTAAACAACATCACCTCCCAAGTCCCTCCCTTAGGCCTAGCATAAAACCCAATATGTAATTGAAGGAGAATTCATGCTGATTGAGAACTATTATTGTTGATGTTTTTGCATTATTTCATGTGTTGCTCAGGGCATATTCTTGCTGCAGTGGCTGTTATTTCATATCTCATGCATCAGGTGAAGAAATTCCATTAAGTTTTACTTATAGAAATATTCTATTTGTTTAATTATTTATGAGCATTATATGTAGTTGCAGTCGGTTGCCTGAGACTGTAAGATCTATATAACCTCTCCCAGTCGCGGATGGTGTCGGGGGAAAGTGGCAGGGCAGGGAAAGGTGGGGGGGGGGGGACAAAACAAAAAAACAAATAAACAAAACCACTTACCTGATTCCCAGCTTAGCAAAAGTGGGCAGAATTATTTCAAATAGACTCCATGGCCCTCATTTAGACATTTCGGTAAATTTGCTGCAATACCACAAGTTTTTCAAAGTTTACGGGTGAGGAGTTAATGCCAAGTGTTTGCTTGTGCTAATGGGCACTGTTGCTCAGTGCTGAAATGCATTATTACAGCACTATTTGTAACCAGGAAAAAGTGTTAAAACATGCCAGTAATCCAATTACCACACATGTATGAATGTTGCGTGTTATAAATGAGTGCCTCCATGCCAAAGCTCTTGTGCACCAAATATAACTTTGCTGTGGATAGAATTTGTTTATAAGAATAGAGATGCTGCTCCAGGTCTTATCCCTTTTATTGAATTTAAGGCAAGTGACAAGGCATGGTTGACACATAGCTGAAGAAGCAATGTTGCTCCTAGGAGAGAAAATATTTATTTCAGTGGGCGCATCGCAAACTTGAGGAGCCCTAGATGGAAGAGTGTGGCGTGTGAAATGTGGTTAAGACCAGATTCCGTAAAGAGGAGAAATTAGAATGGGACTATAGTGAACACACTGTGGGGAGGTTTCTTCAGTGCATATATTGACAATTTAGTTTAGATTGCACAGTTACAAATTTACAATTTCAGGCACTGTCAGATGAATTAACAACATTTCTTTGGTCAAGTGTCAAAGATGTCTTTGGACCTCTCATACAACTATTAGGCGTTAGACCACATCTCCTTGATACCTAGCTATTGTTTGGCTCAGAGCTGTATATATTTTCTATTTCTTATCCAGTTCGCAGATATTTCAAATGGGAACCACCTTTATGCCTTTACTTACCTAAGTGCAATGTTTATGAAACTTTTTGGGGTGGCAATTTTGAGAATCAACATCCACATCAGCACAATGCTATTAATGTTCCCATTTAGTTACATACATTTAGATGACTTTAGTTGTTTTCTTAACACAATCACTTATATGGGAATAGAAACATTGAGAATGTGTTTGTACTGATCATTAATTTCTTTCACCACCACTTAGACAAGGAACGTCAGAAGCTCCGCTATAAGACCCACAATGGTGGTTATGGCGATGTTAGAAAATATGTTAAAATGTGACAGTCAGTAACCCAATTACCACTCATATAAATGCATCTTGAGTATTATAAATGTGTGCCTCCATGCCAAAGTGCTTGTGCTCAAATATAACTTTGCTGTGGATAAAAGTTGTTTATAAGAATAGAGATGTTGCTCAAGGCCTGACCCCTTTTTTTTGCATTTACGGCAAGTGACAAGGCATATATGGCACCTAGCTGACAGAGCAATATAGTTCCCTGGAGACAAAATATTTATTTTAGTAGACGCAACACAAACTTGAGGAGCCCTAGATAGAAGATTGTGGTGTGTGAAATGAGGTTGAGACCAGATTACAGAAAGGGGAGTAATGGGACTATTGTGGACACACTGTGGAGCGCTTCTTCAGTGCATATATTTACAATTTATATTAGATTGCACAATTTCAAATTTCAGGCACAGGCAGATGAAGTGGCAACATTTCTTTGGTCAAGTGTCAAAGATGTCTTTGGACCTCTCGTTCAACTAAGAGGCATTAGAACACTTCTCCTTGATACCTAGCTATTGTTTGGTTCAGAGCTGTATACATTGTCTTTTTCTGTTCCAGTTAGCATATGTTTCTACTATCTTTATGCCCCTAATTACCTAAGTGCAATTTTTATGCAGATTTTTGGGATGGCAATTTTGAGAAACAAAATTATCCACATCAACCAGGTACTATTAATGTTCACATTTAGTTAAACAAATGCTGATGAGTTTAGTTGTTTTCTTACCACAATGACTTCTATGGGAATAGGCACTTTCAGAATGTGTTTGTACCGATCATTAATTTCTTTCACCACCACACAGACAATGAACGTCAGAAGCCCCGCAATGAGATCAGCAATGTTGGTTAAGGCGATGTTAGTAAATATGTCTCTCAGGGTCTGCAAGGAAAAAAAGGAAAAGTGCTATGTGAGATAGTGGCAGTCAAACCCTGTTTTGGATTTCTTATCACGTATTGGCCCTCTTCCACGTTGGCAATGCCATTCTTGCTTGTCATCCTAGCCCACTGAAAATTTCCCACATTTTAAATATGCCTATCTTAAGATCTTTCAAGCTAAGAGGTAGCATCACACAACTCCACTTCCAGGGTACCCCTTGAAGACTAAATCACCCTGAAGATTAGCTGCAAAGCCCTTCATCTGCCTCAACCAAGTCATAACTGAAAAATGCTACCTCTCACCTGAAGGCTGCAGAACAACTCTCCTCAGACTAGACATCTCTGTTGTCATAAAAACTAGAACATCTAATCATGCCCATGTAGATGCCTCTCAGAGACATTCAAACAACCCTGACCAGTTCATGCAGTATCTCAACCTTCTAAGAAAGCCGTAAATCCAGCCTCTGTAAGACACACAGACAGGCTTTTGCTTCCTTAGTAACAAGTGATTGGCCTTTCTACTAACTGCTACGTGAAATCCAGTCAGGTTCCCAAGATGTCCAAAACAAATATGTATAAGTTGCATTTACATATAACGAATTTCAATGGTAATCAATTGCATATTTGATGATCATACAGAAAATCTGACTGGATGTTACTTTTCGGTGAGGCTTGTACCCTACTTGTCACCTCCATCACTTTCTTTACCTTCGTGTTTCTTTGCCAATGTGTCTTCCCTGTTAAAGATTTGTGGGGTTAAAAACATTTTTTTAGTTACAAAAATTGTATTGCTATTGAGGAAAATCAATTAATGCATGTAGTACAGTTACAAATAATACATTCCAGCAAATAGTATGGAGTGCAATATCATATATAAAAACATATATTGCTTTTTTAGAATGCAACACCTAGGGGCCGATTCTGATTCCGGCAGGACATTGTTTCACCCGACACGTACCCGTAAATTTTTTCCGACCGAATCGTACACCCGCCGTCCGAATGAGCAAGTACGATGCGAAGTAATAAATCACCAAACGATTCGGTGAAAATCGTTTTACCCGACACGGATCCGTCAGTTTTCCTACCGAATCGCATACACTCCATCCGAATGAGCAAGTACGATGCGAATTTAAAATTCACCAAAGGATTCGGTCGGAAACAAAGATCAATGGACGAGTCGGTTGGAAAGGAGCCTGACGTGATAGACTCGGACGCTAACGATGCCACACAGGCAAGCACATACACGACGAGACAGACTCGGACGCGAACGATGCCACACACCCAAGTACATGCACGACGCGACAGACTAGGACGCGAACGATGCCACACACCCAAGCACAGCCACAACAACACAGACTAGGACGCGAATGATGCCACACACCCAAGCACATACACGACGAGACAGACTCAGACGTGAACGATGGCACACACACAAGCTCATACACGACGCCACAGACTCGGACGCAAACTATGCTTGCTACATAGCCCAGAATGAATGGAACAGACTTGGACCAAACAAATCACAAAAAAACAAGCCACATGTCACGTCAAAACAATTTATGGGGTGAACAATGCTGGGAGTGATAGGCATCCACCCCCTCTGGGGTGGACAATGCTGGGAGTGATGGGCATCCACCCCCCTCTAGTTATGATATGCTAATAGTGATAGGTATACACCCCACTATGGGATCGACACTGCTGGGAGTTATAGGCATCCACCCCCTCTGGGGTGCACAATGCTGGGAGTGATGGGCATCCACCCCCTCTATTTGAGATATGCTACTAGTGATAGGCATCCACCCCCTATGAGGTGGACAATACTGGGAGTGATGGGCATCCACCCCCCTCTAGTTAGGATATGCTAATAGTGATAGGCATCCACCCCCTATGGGATGGACACTGCTGGGAGTTATAGGCATTCACCCCCCTATGGGGTGGACAATGCTGGGAGTGATAGGCATCCACCCCCTATGGGTGGACAATGCTGGGAGTGATAGGCATCCACCCCCTATGGGGTGGACAATGCTGGGAGTGATGGGCATCTACCCCCCTCTAGTTAGGATATGCTAGTTGTGATAGGCATCCACCCCCCTATGGGGTGGGCAATGCTGGGAGTGGACCAGGGTGAGACATCTGCCCTGGTTCTGCTGGACTTGAGCGCGGCCTTCGACACGGTCTCCCACAGGATCCTGCTTGCGAGACTGTGGGATATCGGAGTCAGGGAGAGTGCCTTGGGATGGTTCACGCCGTTCTTATCTGACCGCTCCTTCCAAGTGCACGCCCCGCCGTACTCATCCAGCATACATCCCCTGGACTGTGGAGTCCCGCAGGGCTCTGCGCTTAGCCCCACATTGTTCAATGTGTACGTCCGCCCCCTGGCCATGCTGGCCAGGGATCGTAACATCAAATTAACATCATACGCGGACGATACACAACTCATCTTCTCCTTTTCTAAGAACAGTGGGGCTGACCAAATTAAGTTCCAGGAAGATATCCTGGCTATATCGAATTGGCTGTCACAGAACTATCTCCAGCTAAATTCCTCCAAGACGGAGATACTCATTGTAGGTAGGGATACCGAGAAATGGGATGCACATTGGTGGCCTCCCACTCTGGGACCCTCTCCCGTCCCCAAAGAGGCTGTTAAAAACCTGGGTGTGATGTTGGACAACTCACTCTCCATGGAAATTCATGCCAAGAGAGTGGCAGGCACCTGCTATGGTCGCCTGCGCTCTCTTAAACCTATCCTCGGATTCTTTGAGCCTTGCATCCGCCAGTCTTTAATTCAGGCCTTAGTCTTATCCCATCTAGACTACTGCAATGTCCTGATGCTAGGTTCTAACTTGACGGTGATAAACAGACTTCAGAGAGCTCAGAATGCCGCGGCGCGCATTCTATTCGCTCTGCCAAAAAATGCCACACCTCCCCTATCCTCCATCGGTTACATTGGCTTCCCGTTAAACAACGTATCCAGTTCAAAAGTCTTTGTCTAATTCATAAAATCCTGTATAATACCGCCCCTCAAACCTTGCTGGGACTCTGTTCCTTCTATGTCCCCTCGCGTGCCCTTCGTTCAGCCGACCTGTCACTGGCACGCACGACTAAGATCCGTAGGTGCCGAGCTGGTGGTCGCTCTTTTAGGCATCTGGCGCCGAAGCTGTGGAATTCGATCCCCCTTGGGGCTCGGGCCACTTCTAACCACCTGCTGTTCCGTAAACAGATTAAAACTTGGCTGTTCTCTTCCATCTAACTCCACTTTCTCTGTTGTGTTGCACTGCTTCTAGGTATGTCCGCAGCGCTGGGACGCCCCATTGCTGGGGTAGCCATGCGCTATATAAGCAGACTTAACATAACATAACATAACATAGGCATCAACCCCCTATATGGTGGACATTGCTGGGAATGATGGGTGTCCACCCCCTCTAGTTAGTATAAGCTAGTAGTGATGGGCATCGACCCCCTATGGGTGGACAATGCTGAGAATGATAGGCATCCACTCCCCTATAGTGGTGTTTCCTTTCGTGTACTCTTGACATTTTGGTGTGTGTAGTTGTATGACTTACCTTCTGTGGTGGGGGAGTCGGTAGAGGTAGGCGTCGGTAGAGGTAGGCGTACAGTTTAGGGAAGACATACGTGATTGGATACATGGCTGCTCCGTCTCGTACACGTTGATCATGTTCTGGTGCGACTCTGAGCTTTCATACGCCTCGTCCAAATGCTATGACATGCCGGAGGCACGACCCAGTACGACACTTATTAAAAACGCATCGTATTTGCGTATCTGGAAATGGGTTGCTTTGGGCCTCCGTACGACGCGATATATGTGTTTCCTGAGCCTATAAGGTACTGACATAGTTCACAAATCGGCCCCCAAATGTAGAAATACAGGGCAAAAACACGGAGGTACTGTCATAACTTAAAAAAAGGGAAAGACATTTCTTCTAGATGCTGTACACACGGAAGGCCTACATATGCGATTCGGACAAGTTATAAACAGAGTGCTATGACGTGCCGGAGGCACGACCCTGTACGACACGTATTAAAAACGCATCGTACTTGCGTATCCGGAAATGGGTTGCTTTGGGCCTCCGTACGACGCGATATATGTGTTTCCTGAGCCTGTAAGGTACTGACATAGTTCACAAATCGCACACGAAGATTCGGTCGGGATTTGCCTGGAACACGCATCGTACTTGCACGTTTGTTGGAAAAAGCTCCGGATACGAGTCAGTCGAAAGGTAAGCCTATGAATAGCATTAGGAAGGCATTTTCTCCAGAATCGGAATCGGCCCCCAAATGTAGAAATACAGGGCAAAAACAAGGGGGTACTGTCATAACTTAAAAAGGGAAAGAAATTTCTTCTAGATGCTGTACACATGGAAGGCCTACATATGCGATTCGGACAAGTTATAAACAGAGTAACCAGTAAAACAAATTACTGAAACATTGGAACGTCCAAATGCTATGACGTGCCGGAGGCATGACCCAGTACGACACTTATTAAAAACGCATCGTATTTGCGTATCTGGAAATGGGTTGCTTTGGGCCTCCGTACGACGCAATATATGTGTTTCCTGAGCCTGTAAGGTACTGACATAGTTCACAAATCGGCCCCCAAATGTAGAAATACAGGGCAAAAACACGGAGGTACTGTTATAACTTAAAAAAGGGAAAGACATTTCTTCTAGATGCTGTACACACGGAAGGCCTACATATGCGAGTAACCAGTAAAACTAATTACTGAAACATTGGAACGTTGGAAGTTCTACTGAATAAAATGGAGTGGCAAACAACTAATAATGGCTGGTGCAGGCCTTCTGCTCCAATGTCCCAAAGTGTAACTTAAAAGTAGCCCCATGTTTATTTTAAAGAAGGTTTTAATAGCATTACAGTCGATCTCCCTCGCTATGGGCCTTCCCCTGTGGATTAGGAGCGTAACTCAGGGAGCAGGTTTTCATGACCAGTGTAAGTATTAGCAGTGGGCTATAATGTTACATTAATTGGAGATTTCATGAGAAATTGCTGGTCACTGCATACCTAATGAATGCAATGGGAGAGGTGTCATTTGACTTAATGAAAAGATATGGTACTAAGATATCAAGTTTTAAATACTGTGCTACAAAAATACTGTAGCAAAAATACGGCTGGGGCTGCTTCCATTTGTGATGTATATGGGTTCTATGGTGATGTCATGGTTCTTGAGGTGACGATTTGTCAGTTGGTGTCCAGCTATGATTGGCATAGCTGATGTGGGGGTTATCTCTGCCTCATTAAAGTTCTTCTGTCAAGAAACCATGTCTGTGCCCTGCTTCAACATCATAACAATTTTGGTGATGATTTAGCCAGACAGAAGGCAGAGGCAGAGGTACACAAAGCCCAACCACAAACTTAACGTGTGGAGCGGAGTTGCTGGCAGCTGTGGTGTCATGCCGACGGAGTTCTCTGTGTGGGAAACTGTCTACTATTGAAACTCCTACGCCAACTGTAAGGGAGACTGCGGGGGGAGAAGTGACCACAGCATAGAGCATGCCGTGAGCGCTGAAGCTTTTGGGAGAGACTGTGACAATCACTGTCTGATGTCCTGTCGAAAATAACAGTGGAATGTATAGGAACAGGCGACAGCCGCTTTGAGAACGTTGTGAGTGTTGGAGCTCTGTGGAGAGGCAGCAACAGCTACTGAGAGAATGGTCCATCAAACAATACAAGTGAGCAGTGTTTCTAGCACATGGTTAGCTCAGTGAAGGAGGCTAGAACTTGCAAGCGTGGAGTGAGCACTGTGAAAGAGGCTGTTGTGTGAGGCTTATACGTGACAACAGTGAACAGGGGCGGCCTTAGGCATGTGCAAGCTGTGCACCTGCACAGGGCCACCAAATCTCAGGGGCCACCACACCAATATATATCCGTAATATAATAATCCTCTGAGGATGGATACATATTTGTGTGGTGGCCTCTGGCAGGGATTTGGTGGCCTCCGGCTCTGTTCCACTTCCAAACACCTTGACCCACCCCCCTTTTAATTTTAATTTTAATTTAAAAAACATTTGTACAGCGCTCGCATACCCAGCGGTTTCATGGCGCTAGTGGTGATCAGTGGATGGCAGCAACTGGGAAATTAAATCGGGTAGGCTTGTGTAAAAAGAAAGGTTTTAAGATTTTTCCGGAACAAAAGGTAGGAAGGTGAGGTGCGTAGAGTAACCGGGAGAAAATTCCAAAAAGTTGGAGCCAGGACAGCGAGTCTCGCTCCGCCCGCCTTCTGCTTTTTAAAGCGGGGGATGGTAAGGAGGGCCAAATGGGCCGAGCGAAGTTCTCTGCCTGGACAGTTTGGCTTAATGAGAGAGCAGATGAACTCGGGAGCAGTACCCGATCTGGCCTGATACGTGAGGCAGCCGAGTTTGAACAGGGCACGCTCTCTCACAGGGAGCCAGTGCAGTGCTTTGAGTAGTGGAGTGGCCCGATGATATCTGGGTAGGCCATGGATCAGGCGGGCCGCCTGGTTCTGCACCAGTTGCAGTCGATGGATCAAGTATGCAGGGGCTCCATTATAGACTATGTTTCCATAGTCTATACGGGACAGTACCATGGCCAACATAATGATTTTTAAAGCTGAGGGGGAAAAAAAACGAGAAACTTTCCTAATTACTCTAAGGGAAAAGAAACATGAAGAAACCACGGAACTGACTTGCGGGTGAACAGTGAGCTGGGGATTGAGAAGGATTCCCAAAGTTTTCACTTTGGGCACGGGAAGTGGAGGGGCACCAAGGGAAGGGGGCCAGAAGGAAGGGGACCAAGGACTGCAGCCACCTCCGGTCAAGACCAGCTCGGGCTTGTCCGGATTAAGTTTGAGGTGGCTGCAGTTCATCCAATCTTGAATGAGAGTCATGATTGTTTGGACGTTCAGGGCAGATGAAGGTGAATGAGAAAAATTAAAGATTAACTGGAGGTCATCCGCGTAATTGAACACGGTGACCTCCAGTTGCTGTAACATAAAAATGAGGGGAAAAATGTAAAGGTTGAACAAAAGAGGGGAAAGTGATGAACCCTGAGGGACCCCGCATTCTACCTTGCGAGAGGCCACCGCAAAGCCAGCCAAATGGACTCCTTGAGTTCTCCCAGCCAGGAAGGACTCCAGCCAAGAAAAGGCTAAGCCTTCTATGCCCGCCGCCCTGACACGGTTAAGAAGGATGGTATGGTACACCGTGTCAAAAGCGGCGGATAGATCTAGGAGAATCAAGGCTTGCGGAAGGTTGATGTCAATACCTTCACGCAGCTTGTCCATGACTGAGATGACCACTTTTTCTGTAGAATGCAGGGGACGGAAGCCAACTTGGCAAGGGGAGAGGCAGTGATTTGCTTCAATATGAGTGCTCAAAGTAGAAGTGATGTGAGTTTCGAGAACTTTTGCAAGGTAAGGGAGGAGTGAAATGGGACGGTAATTGGAGGGGGAGGAAGGATCGGCGTCCAATTTTTTTAAAATTGGGATGACAACCGCCGATTTGTGTGAACTAGGAACATGACCATGAGCAAGTGAGTCATTAAGAAGGGTCAGAGGGGGAGTGGGGCAGGCTGAGTAAACTTCCCTGAGGGTACAAGCAGGAGCAAAATCAAGGGGAGAGCCTGATTTGACCCGTTGGAGCAGTGGGAGGAGGGTGTCAGTGGTTAGAAGTGGAAAGTTGGACAGTTTAACGGTAGTGGGGGGAGGGGAAGGGTCAACAAAGGTGGAAGAGGGCGGAGGGATGTTGTGTTTGATTTTTTCAACTTTGTCTATGAAGAACTCGTTGAGCGAGTCACAGAGGGATTGGGACGGGGGAATGGTGGCCGTGACTCTGGTGGATGAGGCGAGTTCGTGGACAGTGGAGAAAATTTCCTTCGTTTGTGACTCAGCGACCATTACCCTGTTAGTGTAATATTCGGCTTTTGCTTCCAGGATGCTCTTTTTATAGGTTTGCAGAACGGCCAAGTAGATTGTTTTTTGGGCTGGGTCGTAAGTTCTTCTCCAAACTCGTTCGGCCCTTCTTGCAGCTAGTTTTTTCTCTTTAAGGTCGGAAGTAAACCAACGATTGGCTGCGTGGGCCCGTTTAACTGAAAGCCGTTTGAGGGGGGCGAATTCATCACCTGCCGCCGTGAGCCAGTTGTTAATGGCGGCCAACTGTGGGGCGGCTGTCAGGCCGGTTAGATCAGGACAGGTCTTGGCCAGGGCTGAGCAGAAGGAGGGCATGTCTACATTTCCCCATTTCCGAACCCAGGTGTTCTTGGGAAGGGGGGGTTTGACCAGGGGTGCTAGGGCGAGGGAGAGCGTGATGATGGAGTGATCTGACCATGAGCAAGGGGATATAATAGGAGGTGTGGAAGGAACATTCAGTGTCCAAATTTGGTCTAGCATATGGCCATGTAGGTGGGTGGGACTGTGAATGACCGGTACAAAGTTCAAACTTTTCATAAGGCAGGTGAATTCCTTAGATTGGGGGCTTTCGGCAGGATCATTGGGCCAGAAATTGAGGTCCCCTAAAACTAATACAGAAGAATTGTTAACTACCAGAGTGGCCAAGAGGGTCTGGATATCAGGGAGAAACGAAGGGGTGGGCTGGGGAGGGCGATAGATAAGAACAAAAGTGAGGGGGACTTGGTGAGAAGTAGAACGAGCTACAAGGAGATCAACATCAGTGATAGGAGGGGAGGGAAGGACTTGAAAGTTGAAATCAGTACGAGCTATTAGAGCCACTCCACCACCCCGCTTGCCTTCGGGACGATCCGCACGGATGGCGGAATATGTCGATGGTAAGGCGGCAAGCACATTGGGCAGGGAGTCGGTCTTGAACCAGGTCTCGGTTAAAAAAAGGAGATCTGGTTCATTAGAGTCGATATAATCAAATATCACTGGCCTCCGTGCTCCGCCCTGCCCGGAACCCCTCTTCCAGGGCCCCCTACCTACGCTCCCTGCCCAGGGCCACCATGAGCCTAGAGCCACCCCTACAGTGAAGGTGAGCGCTGAGTGAGCGCTGTGGGCAAAGCAGAGACTCAATGATTTTTGGAGGTGTGAGCAAAGGCAGCGATCAGTCAGCGGTGTCTGATTTCACCCTGTTTGCACCCGCTGATGAGCTCCGCTGTTGAGCGGTGCTTCAACTGTTGAGGGTTAGCGGGCACTGCAGAAGCGTAGTGCTGCTCTTAGATTGTGACTTGAGGCAGCAATGACGCAAAGCATGCTGGAGTACTCAGCGCTTCCTCTGCTTGCGGTAAGGAATGGCTGCCGAGCGAGCTGCTCAGGATTATCACAAGAGAAGTGTGACATCAGCAAAGCTTAACAGCTATGGGGGTGAGTTAGGCACGTGTTTGGCCAGCACTAGCATATAGAAAGGCGCACGTTTGTTTATCTTTGAGCTCAGCGAGGTTTCAGGTCTAACTGAAGGTGTTCTACTTTCTGATGACTTTGTGACTGTGTGAGGCAACAGCCAACAGGTCAAGTCAAGTCAAGTCAAAAGATTTATATAGCGCGCTACATACCCAGAGGGTCTCAAGGCGCTTGTAGAAGGGTGGGGAGTTACTTGTCGAATATCCACGTTTTGAGTTGCTTTCTGAATGCTAGGTGGTTCTGAGTAAGGCGAAGGTGAGTGGGAAGTGAGTTCCAAGTTTTAGCTGCTAGGTAGGAGAAGGATCTACCTCCCATGGTGGTTTTGTTGATGCGAGGTACAGTGGCAAGGGCTTGGTTGGAGGATCGTAGCTGGCGGGAGAGGGTGTAGAAGGATAGTCGTGTGTTGAGGCATTCGGGTCCGATTTCGTAGAGTGCTTTGTGTGCGTGGGTTAGGAGCCGGAAAGTGATCCTCTTATTGACGGGGAGCCAGTGGAGGTTTTTCAGGTGATCAGAGATGTGTTCTTTACGCGGGATGTCTAATATGAGCCTGGCTGAGGCGTTCTGGATGCGTTGTAGTTTTTTCTGGAGTTTTGCGGTGGTGCCGGCGTAGAGGGTGTTTCCGTAGTCCAGTCGGCTCGTGACCAGAGCGTGGGTGACTGTTTTTCTAGTTTCGGTAGGGATCCAGCGAAATGTTTTTTTGAGCATGCGAAGAATGTTGAAGCAAGATGAAGTAACGGCGTTGACTTGTCTGTTCATCGAGAGTGAGGAATCCAGGATGACGCCCAGGTTCCGTGCGTGGTCCGTCAGGATGGGTGCTTTTCCAAGGGCCTCTGGCCACCAAGAGTCGTCCCAGGCGGAGGGGGAGGTACCTAAGATGAGGACTTCAGTTTTGTCTGAGTTCAGCTTCAGACGGCTGTGCTTCATCCATTCGGCTACTTCTTTCATTCCTTCGTGTAGGTTGGTTTTGGCCGTGTTAGGGTCTCTGGTGAGTGATAGGATCAGTTGAGTGTCGTCGGCGTAGGAGATGATGTTGAGGTTATGTTGGCGTGCGATGGCCGCGAGGGGGCTCATGTAAACGTTGAAGAGGGTGGGACTGAGGGAGGACCCTTGAGGTACCCCGCAGATGACTTCAGTGGCCTCTGACTTGAATGGTGGAAGGCGGACTCTCTGGGTTCTTCCGGAGAGGAACGAGGTGATCCATTCCAGTGCTTTTCCTTGGATTCCGATGTTTTTGAGGCGCTGTAGAAGGGTGCTATGGCAGACTGTGTCGAAGGCTGCGGAGAGGTCGAGGAGGATGAGGGCGACAGTGTCTCCATTGTCCAGTAGAGTTCGAATGTCGTCTGTTGCTGCGATGAGGGCGGTTTCGGTGCTGTGCTTGGCTCGGAAGCCGGACTGTGAGGAGTCGAGGGATTTGTTTGTTTCGAGGAATGCGGCGAGCTGGTTGTTGACAGCTTTCTCGATGACTTTGGCCGGGAATGGAAGGAGTGAGATAGGGCGATAGTTTTTGAGTTCGGTGGGGTCAGCTGTGGGTTTCTTCAGGAGGGCGCTGAGTTCGGCATGTTTCCAGCTTTCCGGGAAGGTTGCGGAGTTGAGGGAGCAGTTGATGACGTCTCTGAGGTGCGGTGCAATAATGGAGTCTGCTTTGTTAAAGATGTGGTGAGGGCAAGGGTCTGTGGGGGATCCTGAGTGGATGGAGTTCATCAGACGGATGGTGTCCTCAGTGGAGATTGGCTTCCAGTCATTGAGGATGTTCAGAGGGGGTGGGGGTCCTGCAGGGGATTGGGTGGGTTGGTCTTCGGGTTGGTTGTCGAAGCTGTTGTGGATGTCTGCGATTGTGTTGTGGAAGAATGAGGCTAGGGAGTCGCAGAGGGCTTGAGAGGGGGTGATGTCGTTGGAGTTGGCTGAGGGGTTGGTGAATTCCTTGACGATGTTGAATAATTCCTTGCTGTTGTGGGCGTTGTTATCTAGACGGTCCTTGAAGGCTGCTTTCTTGGCATTTCGGATTAGTTGGTGGTGTATGCGGGTGGCGTTTTTGAAGGCGTCCTTGGTGCTGGTGGTTGAGTCTTTTTTCCAGGCCTTCTCGAGGGAGCGACAGAGTTTCTTGGATTTCTTAAGATCATCGTTGAACCAGGAGGCCTTCTTGCTGCCTAGTTTGATTAGTCGTTTTTTCAGTGGTGCTAGGATGTCGGCGCTGTTGGATAACCATTGGGTGAGGTTGGTGGCTGCTTGGTCTGGGTTTGAGGAGTGGGCGGGGGGCTTTTGAAGAAGGGATGAGGAGATCTGGTCGATGGTGATTTTGTTCCAGTTTCTTTGCAGAGTGGGTTGGGGGTGGTTGTTGGGTGAGGGCTTGTTGTAGGTGAAGTGAACGCAGCTGTGGTCAGTCCAAAGGAGAGCTGTGGTGTGGCTGAAGGAAACATGCTTGCTGGAGGTGAAGATAGGGTCGAGTGTGTGACCTGCGATGTGGGTGGGGGTAGTGACAAGTTGTTTAAGTCCGAGGTTTGCGAGGTTGTCCAAAAGGGTGGTGGTGTTGCGGTCGTTGTTCTTTTCAAGGTGAAAGTTGAGGTCTCCCAAAAGGATGTAGTCCTCGGAGGGGAGCGCGTGTGGAGTGATGAAGTCCGTGATGTCTTCACTAAATTGTGCGCGGGGTCCTGGTGGCCTGTAGAGGAGGGTGCCTCTGAGTGTGGTCTTGGGGTCGATGTGGATCTGGAAGTGAAGGTGTTCAGAGTTGGCGAGATTGGCGTCTGAGCTGGTTGAGATGCGGATGGATTTCTTATGGACGATAGCGATGCCTCCTCCTGTGTGGCCTGTACGGTCCTTGCGAATGATCTTATATCCTTCCGGGATGGCGATGGTGATGTCTGGGGCTGAAGAGGCATTCATCCATGTTTCTGTTAGGAAGGCGACGTCCGGAGAGATGGTGTCGAGTAGATTCCAGAGGTCAATGGCGTGTCTGTGGACCGAGCGGGTGTTGAGCAGGAAGCATTGTAGGTGGTTGGGGTCGGATATCTGTTGTGTGTTCGTAGATGAGGAGTTGTTCTTGGTGCCGTCGAACTTGCAGGAGTAGCAGGAAAAGGGTCCATGGGTGTGTCCAGGAGCGGCTTGGACGCAGATGGGGGAGCGGCCAGGGTTAAGGGCTAGGAGGGTGGTGGCATCGTAAGTAATGCGGGAGGGGTGGGCATTACGGGGACCAGGGGGTCTGGCGCTGGGCGCGGTCCAGGCGCGGACGGGCGTAGACGGGCTTACCTTTGGCGCACCTTCGGCGTGGCCATAGCGCGTGGACGCTGCGCGTTGGGACATATGGCATTTAATGGATAGTGGGGGGGCGGAGGAAGGGAGGAGCAGCTGGGGAGGCGGGTGCGGGGCGGAGAGGAGGGGCTTGCTCGAAGCACAACAAACAAAATGGAAGAAGAGGGAAATACGAGCTGGGCGTGCTTGGGGCACAAAAAGTGTACTACTCAAAGGAGACAGGTAAATGAACATCAACAAACACGCAAATAAGCCCAACAAAGCGAGCGCAGCGCGAGTTTAAACATGCAAATGCAGCAGGCAAATGCGGGCGGTACAGCGAGGACAAGCGCTGCGATGTAAGCAGAGAGCAGCAGTGCCAATGCGAAGCGCTACGATACCAGCCGTCCGTTTTGAGCAGGGAAACACTCAGAGGGTGAGGATGGCGCTAAGGGAGTCGCCAGAGAGCGAGTGAGCGTCCGCCTCTTACAATGTAAGGGAGGTCACAGCGCTACAATCTACGGTGCAGATGTGATCAATCCTGGAAGGGAGGAGCAGCTGGGGAGGCGGGTGCGGGGCGGAGAGGAGGGGCTTGCTCGAAGCACAACAAACAAAATGGAAGAAGAGGGAAATACGAGCTGGGCGTGCTTGGGGCACAAAAAGTGTACTACTCAAAGGAGACAGGTAAATGAACATCAACAAACACGCAAATAAGCCCAACAAAGCGAGCGCAGCGCGAGTTTAAACATGCAAATGCAGCAGGCAAATGCGGGCGGTACAGCGAGGACAAGCGCTGCGATGTAAGCAGAGAGCAGCAGTGCCAATGCGAAGCGCTACGATACCAGCCGTCCGTTTTGAGCAGGGAAACACTCAGAGGGTGAGGATGGCGCTGAGGGAGTCGCCAGAGAGCGAGTGAGCGTCCGCCTCTTACAATGTAAGTGGACGATCTCTACTCACCGTGCAGCTCTCTTCTTCCTTGGAGGTTCTTTCCCTAGTCCTGTCACGCCTCAGCCCACACTTTGAACTTTTGGGAGGAGCTAGCATTCAAACAATACTGTTGTCATGCCTTTTCCTATTGGTTCAAGCCTGTCACCTTTTGTATTGAAATTTCACTTCCAGCAGTGTATTTTTCTGGTGTATTCTACCATCTTCTGGTCAAGATGATTTCTTTGTAGGGTGGAACATAATAAAAATCTGCATAAATGGATCTCAGTACTGCCATAGTAACGCCAACCACATTTCTTATGTCACCAGGGGAGCTCCTATTGAGTGGGAGGACTGGATTGACTGCTTTGAGAACTATCTCTTGGCCTTAGATGGTGCAAGGTTCCTTGCCATTTGGAAACAATCTTTGCTTTTGGGCTCTTTAGGCAAAGAAGAGCAACATATTTTCAAATATCTGCCTCCTGTGGGGAATGCACAAGGTGGTGCAATGGAAGATGTTTTTAAGGGGTCTGTTTTATGACTACAAACAAAGTTATCTAAGTAAATCAATGTAGTAATGCAACTTCACAAATTCTACACTCAGCCTCAAAGTTCAAGCCAGACTATAGATCATGTTGTTGCCAGATTTTTTTTTAAACTTTATTTTCAAGTTTTACAGAAAAATACAAGATAAAAATCCCCCCCCAAGGCATCATTAAAAACATTTGTACACACATGTCGGAGTATGACAACATCTGAAAGCACACAAGGCTGTGCAGTAACACGGTTGATCCAATAAATTTACATATGACGTTGTGAGGAAAAACATGCCCAACCCACCTTCATGCACATTTCAACGACCCATCAGTTGGCCCCTCCCCTCCCCCCCTCAGATACACACTCAGAGTACAATTTACCGCTTGTCCCTTCAGAGTCACTGGGTGATGAGCACCCCTCCGCCGCCAGTCCTGCCATGCACATGGCTCGCCTCGCCAACAAATCCTCCTCCAATTTCTCATCCCTCCTAGTAAGCTACATGTGTGTTTCCTCTGTGAGTGTCCACTCCCGCACATCCCTGAGCCATGCATCTACATCTGGGCCCCGCTGTCCCATCCATGTAATGGCGACTCTGCGCCTAGCCAATATTAGCATTAATTGCAATAACTTGTAGGATAGCTTCCATTTCCGAGGCCTCGGGACCAATGCCAACAGGCAATGCACGGGTGTGAGCTCGATCCGGAGGCTTGTGGTAGCTTTCACACGGGCCACAACCACTGACCAAAAACTTCCCACTAACCGATATTCCCAGATGTTGTTGCCAGATTAAGGGAACTTTCAGCAAAATGCCAATTTGGTGCCATGACAGATAAAATAATCAGAGACCAATGAATTGTGCAGTGCAGTAGCAAGAAGATACAGGAAAAATTGTGGGCTTCGAGCAACCCCACTCTTAAAGAAGCGACAGCGATTGCTAAAATGGTTGCGGAATCAGAATGGTGCATGCGTCCGATGAAGGTCACTTCCAGTAGCAACAAAGAAAACGAGGTGGCATCTCTAGGTGATGACACAGAAGGAGTCAATGTTATCAGGAACAAATCTCCATGGCCGGTTCATGGCAGCAACAGGAACTAAGGCCCAGATGTAGGTAAAATAGATTTACCGATTTTTAATTACCGAATTCTACCGATTCGGTAATTAAAAATCGGTAAATCTAAGGGGTGGATATGTAGGAACATCCAGATGTTCCTTTTACCGAATCGGTAAATATCTGTATTTACCGATTCGGTAAATACCGACCGGTAATGCCCCATTCATTCCTATGGGCTTTGAAGCCCATAGGAATGAATGGGGCATTACCGGTCGGTATTTACCGAATCAGTAAATACCGATTTTGACAAGGGTGCAGGGGGTGTCACTTTGACACCCTCTAGCACCCCCAAAAAAGATTCGGGGGCCATGTGGCAGGCATACCTGCCCTAAGGGCAGGTCTGCCTGTCATATGGCACAGGTATGCATGCACACATGTGCATGCACACCGGAATCGGTATTTTACCATGAAGTTGGACTTCATGGTAAAATACTCATTCTGTAAGGCTTGTGGGACTCAGAAGAGTCCCACCTACATCTCATTGTTACCGAATCGGTAAAAATACCGATTCGGTATTTTACAGATTCGGTAAATTTACTGATCGGTAAATTTACCGAATCTGTAAAATATGTGGCCCTACATACCATTTTGTGAATCTCGGTCGGTAACGGCCGAAAATACCGATTTTCGGCCGTTACCGACCGACCTACATCCGGCCCCTAATTTTCTAAAGCTCCTGGAAACCCGCAAGGCAAGTCGGGGGGGTCATCATTGCCTCAGGGTTGGTAGCAACTACCATATGACGGATTCAAAGCAATTATGTGCTGTTGGTAAAGTCTGTCTCAAGTGTGGCAAGAAGGGGCATCTAGCACGCATGTGCAAACAATCGGAGAAGAAAGTGGGTGTGGGGGCGTTGTGGAGGGAGAAGAAACAGGCTACAAGGTTCTAGTAGTACAGAAATAGGCTGTCATTGGGGATGTGGAAGAAGTCGTAAGCATACGAACATGTTCTAAAGCAGAGTTTGACATCAATGGCTGTCTAGTCTTTTTTCATGGTGGACACAGGTTCCCTGTACACTATTGTTCCTCAAGATCTTTTTGAAGGAATGTGGCCTGGGGAGAGATTAACTACGTCTGAGATTGTCCTTAAGGGGTACCAGGGCTGTGACATGATTGTTCTGGTGTTCATGTTAGACAAGATCACTTTTGCTGGGAGGCACATAGTTGGCAAGGTATATGTGGCAAAGGAAGGGCCACCCATTCTGTGTTGGTTACATCAATATGATCTCAACATCATGGTGAGTCCCCGGGGATCCGCTCAAGTGATGGTTGTAGATGACTTAGGCTGGAATGACTTGTTGGAGCTGCACAAATGGGTTTTTAAAACAAGGTTCGGTGAAGCTCTTAACTATGAACAAGAAATCTAACTCAAGAAAAATTCAATACCCATTAAGAATGATCCTAGAAGAGTGCCCCCGGCAGCTAGAGGGATGGTAAAGGAAATAATTCAGCAACTCTTGGATGACAAGGTAACATAACTGGGCAAAGCTGCTGAATGGTTATCTCCTGTCGTTATTATCTAGAAGGCCAATGGGTACCTCAGGTTCTAAGTAACCCTGGGTCTAGTGGGCGTAGCAGGGCTACACGGAGGTCCACAGAGTTGCAAACAAACTCTGTGGAACTCAGTGGAGCTCTGCTACATTGTCCGCCTCCACCCCTGATTAAGAAGTATGTTTACAAGAATTTAAAAATAAACTTAAAACCTTTTACCTCTTTACTGCGGCGTTTTAAGTTTATTTTTAATCCCTGTAAACTTACTTCTTAATAGGGGGGTGGAAGCGGGGGCTGGCCAACTCCGCTCCACTGCGGAGTGTGCGTAGATTTGCCTTTTCCACGTTCTCCACAGAACGCGTAGAAGGCAAATCTACGCACACTCCGCGGGCGGAGCGGTGGTCTCCGCACGGGGTTAGTTCTGTGTTGACTTGTGCAGCTTGACTGCGAATGTAATAATGGACAACTTTCCCCTGCCCAATATAAATGAACTAATACTCATGCTGTCTGGTGGAAAAGGTTTCTCAAAATTTGACCTGAGGAGAGCATACTACCAAGTCAGACTTAGCGAACCCTCCATTACGAATGAGGGAATATTTCAATTTTGCAGGCTTCCCTTTGGTTTATGCCTTACTGCCAGCCCATTCCAGCATTTGATGTCTTCTGTACTTTCATGCCTGGACAAGGCAGTTGTTTTCCAGGATGATATCCTTGTCTTAGGAAAGGATGTGTAGGAGCATAATCAAGCTTTGGGATGGGTTTTGGCTCGCACTCGTAAGGTGGGTCTAACCTTGCATAAGGAGAAATGTCAATTGATGATGCATGAGGTGAAATATCTGGGACACCTGGTGACAAGGGAAGGTGTGAAACCAAAAGTCAATTTGGTTAGTACAATTGTGAATGCACAAGTGCCTCTTGACAGAGTCTCTTAGATCTTTCATGGGGCTTGTAGAGTATTATTCTAAGTGTGATCACAATTTTGCACACAAACTGAACCTTTGAGGGAGTTGTTAAGGAAAGGGACAAGGTTCAGGTGGGGTGAGCTGCAACAGTCTTCTTTCTCCTTGATTAAGGATGACATTGCACATGCAGGTGTGCTAACTCCTTTCAGACTGGCCTTAAAACCTTTATAACTCGATGCCAGTGCTGTAGGAATTGGTGTGGTCCTGGCACAAATGCATGGCGAGGAGGAGAAGACCGTTGCGTTTGCCCCATGTTCTTTGAGTGGAGCTGAGCGCAATTACTCAGTGATTGAGCGGGAGCTCTGGCTGCTGCTTGGGCCACCAATTACTTCAGAGTGTTCTTGTGAGGTGGTGCGTTTCACTTACGTACTGATCACAAACCATTAATCAAGGTATTTTGGCCTGGTGGTACCAAGAACTGCTCGGGGAGGTTAACCAGGCTTGCTGTTAGATTACAGGAGTTTGACTGCAGAGTCGAGTACGTCCGGGGGTGGAAAAACCGGGTTGCCGACTGTCTGTCTAGACTCCCTGACAAAGCAGCTGCAGTACTAGACTTATCCACTGAGGAGGTTGTGGCAAGTGTTGATGATGCCACGGAGGGTTTTGCCTGTGCTATTCCAAAGGAGGAATGGCTAAAAGCAATGGAAAATGACTCTGTTTTGAATGGGGTTTTACTCCTGATGAAAGCTGGTGTGAGGAGAGATAGCAATTAACCAGAAGGCGTGAAAGCATTTTTGAAGGTGGTGGATGAGTTATCCATGAATGATGATAGGTTGATCATGCGACAAGAGCGTTTTGTTCCACCCTCTGGTTTGCGTGCCAGATTGATTAGTTTGGCACATGAAGATCACCTGGGGCAAACACTCACCATTAAGAGGTTGAGAGAGAGTTAGTAGTGGGCCTTTATGGTCAGACAGGTCACAGATTGTATTGTGAGGTGTGAAGCCTGTAGGGATTCAGAGAAATGCCTGAGGGTTGGTTTAGGGATTTCTCAAGAGCCACACCAGGCTGAGAAGGTTTGGGGGAAGGTTTGCCTTGGACCTTTTGGATTTCTGCCTGATCATGAGAAATTTACAGCTGTTTTGGTTGATGTCAAATCAAAGTGGGTGGAGGTTGTGTTTATGAGGTGTGTCACCACTTCCTCTACTATTGGGGTTTTGAGTGGTGTGTTCAAGAGGGAGGGGTTTCCATCTGTACTCCTGACTGACTATGGGACCCAATTAACTTCCCTAGGATTAACCATTTTTTAGATACTGTGGGTGTGAAGCACACCTGTTGCTCTTCATACAACCCACAGGGCAACGGTTTAGTTGAGACAGGCAACCATATGGTAAAGGGCACAATGCAATTGGCACATAGTGCGGGTTTGTCTGTGCAAGGTGCTGTCAATGAAATGCTGTGGGCTTATCGCACCACCAGTAATGGCAGTTCGGTCGAGAGCCCGTTTGAAATGATGCGTGGCAGAGCTCCAGGTATCAAACTGGTGCTGTGATGGATGTGTCAGAGACCATGTTCAGCTGTTTGAATGCCAGGCAGAATGGGTGTAGGCGTTTCATCAATGCAGACAATTGGGTCAAGGTGAAGCCTGTTGGTTACAGCAAATTTTTAAGCAAGTTCAAGAGACCGTTCAGAGTCAAAGCTGTCAGAGGTAATTGGGTTAAACTGGATAATGGCCAAACATGGAATCTGAGGCGTGTTGCACTTTATAAGAGACTGGGTGATATTCCTGAGGAGGCAGTTGAACAGGATGTCTTGGGTGATATACATTCACCTCAGCTGATGATGAATGATGGTGAATTCACTGGGGCCCAGTTGGATTGTAATTCAGGATGCTGTGTCTGATGTGAAAATGTGGTGCCAAAGGGAAGAGATGTGTCTACGGGTGCATCTAGAGTTACGAGGGAAGTAAGGTAAAGAAGACCTCCTTCCTATTTGGGCGACTATGTTCAATAATGTTTTCTTGTATGTTTCTTTCCTTGCCTGTTTAGCTTTCTTTTCCATTCTTTGTTTTATCTCTTTCTTCCAGCCATTGCACTAGGGGTCTCTCTGTGGGCGGGTCTCTCATGGGTGGGCTTTTCCTGTACTGTTTCTTGTTTCCTGTGAGTTAGGCGTTCTTTCCTTGTGGGGACTGTTTTGTTTTTATATAAGATGGAGAGATGTGTTGTAATGTGCTTCGGCGGGTCCAGCTAGGCTGGGGATGCTTCCCTTTGTGATGTATATGGGTTCTATAGTGATGTCATGGTTCTTGGGGTGACGGTTTGTCAGTTGGTGTCCAGTTGTGTCTGAGGAAGCTGGTGTGGGGTTTATCTCTGCCTCATTAAAGTTCTTATGTCAAGAAACTGTGTGTGTGTCCTGCCTCAACATCATAACAGTGTACCATATCTGTACCTTCTCTCTCTCTTTCGCTCTCTCTTTCTGTATATATATATATATATATATATATATATATATATATATATATATATATATATATATATATATATATATATATATATATATATATATATATATATATATATATATATATATATATATATATATATACATGCTAATCACTGTAAATCAAGGAATTAGACACATGATTGTTAGAGGGACCATCATCTAATGTTTCCACGTGCTCATCTGGTTTAGCAAACCAAAAGCGCTGATGCATTTCGGTGGTTAAGTCAGATTTTGACCACCTTCTTGAGGACAACAAGATATTTCCCAGACAAGGGTACATAATATTAAAATATACCTGTATAAAAACATATGAATACAACACGTATCTTTCACAAAACCATAATAATGTACATTTCTTTACATCAATGCATAACATTTCATTGTATCAGAGACAAGTTTAAATCAACAATAAATTGGAATAAAGCTTAAACAAGAAAACGTTCTTGAGGTCACTCATTCAGTTCATTACCCACAAATGTTCAATTTTCTATCCAGCTACTCACATTACATTACATTTTTATGGTTTTATATTTATGATTTCAAGTAACCTGGTGTCAATTCTGTATAGTTACTGTACATTCTTCATGTTGTTTTAAATACTTTGTGTAAACATTTGATATTAAAGACTTGAACTAACCGGTAACTTAGTGGTACTTGACTTGATTAGTTTTGGGCTTGCTGTAGAATGATGTAAGTGACTACAAGGGCTTGATCCATAACAAATGTACAGAATAGCACGCATATAAGTTCAATTTAGATTTATTAACCTATATGGCTATTCTGAAACTCTGGCATGGATCCAGTCCTCATGGACTTACATTGGTCACTCTTGATGGACATAAAGACATTAAACATTCCATGGTCTTCCTTCTAAAGGAAGGTTTGTCAGGGAGCCCACACATCTGTGCTAGGTTTCAGTGCATGGAACATATGATATAATATTTTGTCTCCTTTGCTAGCAAAAATGCCATGCTTACCATGTATAAAGTGTGCAAAAATGTTGTGGATTTCCAGTTTGACCTTGTGGCTTTATAGGCAGATAAGACATGGTTTTTAAAGATGCAGGCCCTTATTACAAGTGGGTGCATTTCCCCCACAGCAATAGATCTGGGTAAAATTCTGCATGTTGGCATTATAAGTCTCTTTGGGCCCAGAATGATCAAATCCACAAACTTGGGACCTGATAATCCAGGGCTAGAAACCCCAGACCTGAGTTTGCTAGTACAGCACATTCTATCCACACTCCAAGCTGAATTACAAAATGCCTTTCAAAATCCCAACAACGTCTACTTTTGTTCATTGATCCATAATAAAACATCCTACAAAAACATAAAATTCCCTGTCGCCAAAACCCAGTAGCTAAAGCAGCGTCCAGATTTAGGATCATAAATCGAAATTATGATAATGTTAATATCCAATAAGAGATTCCATATGTGAGTATAATACATGCATGAAAGTATTCTTTATAAACAAACACATTTCAAATATATACATTGAGCATAATTCAACACACCTTTTGCCCTGAAGACAGTCCTGCGTGAGGCTTACGTACTATTGTGTTTTCATAAAGAACCCTTGCACCATTGTATAATGGTAATAGATGTGGCTATGTGCGTGGAAGTACCACAGTCCTGTATGGTGTGCACAAAGTGTTCGTACTGTAGTCTGTGTGCTTTACTCAAGGGGAAAAGGCGAGCAGGCCTCATCATGATGGTAGCATTTTTTATTCTCTTTTTTGATTCTTGAAAATCAGCCAAACCATTTCAATAAGTAGAAAAACCAGTATTATACAGAGAACCTCTAAGTACCTCAGGTCCTTCAATTGCAGAAGAACAGACAGAATCCCGACTTTTTAGAACTTTAACTGCTTACTCATGATAGTGGGAGACTACCTAGTACTTCTACTATCAAGCCAGCAGGATTACGCTTAAAAATGTCTGGGAACAAGTGGCTCTAATGCAGTAAATATAACTTACCATAAAATGCTATTATTTAAAATCGGTATTTTACAATTCTTTTGAAATGTGTAAAGTAACAGGAATATTAGCGAATAATAGTTTAACAAACTGTTTGTGAAGCGCGTCAAACTTACGTATATGATGGACAGCACTCCGTTGTAGTTACTGGTGGGAACATTTAGCACCAGCTTCAGTTGTGAGACAAACACCTGGAAGGCAGCGGCTGTGGTGAAACCTCCAACCAGTGGATCTGCGAGGTACCTAACGATGAAGCCGATCCGGAGCACCCCCATCGCAAGCTGCAAACAAGAGGGGACCAGTACCAACGTTACACCACCAAGACATGGGAATCAGCATCAGTGTTACACAGCCGAAACATATGAAGCCGCATTCGTGTTACACTGCCGAAGCATGCAACCGACATCAGTGTTAACAGGTTTTACACTAGCAAAACATGTTAACTGCGATCTATCAGTGTTACACAGCCAAAACATTTGAACAGGCTTCTGTCGTGTTACACAGGCAAACTATTGGAACAGGCATCATTGTTACACAGCCAAACCATGCAAACTAGCATCAATTTGAGTTCCACAGCCATATCATGCAAACTTGTCAATTTTACACACGTCAAAACATTCAACCCAGTATCAATCAGTTTTACACAAGGCAAAAGGTGAACCAGCAACAATGATAAGCAGTAATAATATGCAAACCGTTATCATAAATGTCATTCAGTTAAAATATGCAAATCAGCATTAATGACACAGAGTCAAAACATGCAAACCAGAATTAAACAGCATAAAACAGCCAAAACTTTCAGTCTGGTGTCAATCAGTGTTACCCAGTCAAAACATACAAACTGGTATCAAGCTGACTAAACATGCAAATCAATATGATTGTTACTAAGTGAAAATGTGAACCAGTATCAGTTTTACACAAAAAAGGTCAACACGCCATGAAACTTAGAAAGCATATTGTTCGTACTTGATTCAAGGCAGAGTACACTCTATATACTAACGTGTTTCATGGATCTCCAGTCACCGGACACTATCCTTGCGGGGCCTGAAAAAAGTGTTGTTGCACCTTTGCCCCTAAAGAAACCACACTAATAGACAATATACTTTGGATGCAGGAGGGTGACGCTTAATTGTAACTCTAACCATGCTGTTTACTGTTTGTCTTGCCTATGTGGACTTGCATACATGAGCATAACCATGCAAAAAGTTAAAACAAGGATATAGGAAAATGTAAGTATCTCAAACAACCCAAGATCCCTACAAAGCATGTCACACATTATAAATAATTAGGTCTATAGCATATAGAACTCACATGAACTGTACAAATAATTGCCCAGTCATCTAAAATCGGAAATACACTTATTAGGAAAGAAAGGCATTGAATCATCACCCAAAGGACAGATAAAGATGGACATAAAGATACATTTGAATTTGGTACTTTACCATTCAAAATTATGTAGATATTAGCAGTATTATGGATACAGATATGCAGTGACAGCTGCTACTTTACCGGCGTTTTGGGGGGGGGCAGGGGGCGGTCGTGGGGGTGGAGGGGGAATGAAAAAAATATTTTAAAAATCACTTAGCTGCCTGCCAGCCATAGCCTCTCACTCCTCTTCACCCGCTTCCAGGACTCCAGAGGCAGGAACAGGAAGCACCCAGTTTTCCAGACTCCCCTAGCCAATGTGCCGTGGTTTAGCGCTCAGAGAGAGACTGGGAAGCTGTGCATGTTCTCCATCTAGGCTGTACAATACATCCTGGTGGAGTACATGTAAAGTGAGCATTTAGAAGGGTGCTCACCACTCCTCCCCCTGCTCCTCATTTGAAATGACTGCCATAAGAGGGCAGGTGGAAAGTGGCATTGTAATCCCGATGGCGGAGACAAGGATGGTTCCACTGTCTTTATGGTATTGCCATTCCGCCTGCTGCCACAACGGGCTCTGTGAGCCTGTCGAAAGTACAGCTGTATTCCCCCGTGGGTTTCCTTCCGATCACCAGTATTGTAATACGGCGGCTAGACGAAAATCAGTGATGAATGGTGGAAAGCCTTGGATGGGTTGTTGGATGGCTTTCTGCTCAACATCATAATTAAGCCCTAATACTTTACCCTAAACGTAGGATGAACTTTACGTCCTTGCTCATGATTCAATACTTTCTTGTCTGATTCAATCTGGCTTCTGTTTGATGGCTTATCTCCTTAATCTAGCGTATGTCGTACCTGTAAAGAATTTTAGCCTCACAATCTCTTGACTGGATGGGTTGTATCCTTCCTCTGCGGAGGTCAGGGTAGTATTTTTCCTTTTGCTTCCTTGACTTTTACCATTGGACTGTTGCATGTATACCTTCTTCTTTCCCAACTGTTGTCCCATTTCGTTGGTAGCTTTAACCCCTCTCTCATTCTCTTGTGTGTCTACACCTCTCCTTGTTACTCCTCACCCAACGGAGTTGTTGCGCTTTTTATTAAAAGAGACGCCCTCCATAATCAAAGGCGAGAGCCTTCAAAACACAGTTTATCGAGTGGTCCATTGTCTTCACACAAAATGAGGGGCCGGACTGTTTTGTGAGTATGGGATTAGGTTGGGTGGCAAAACAATGCCTTCCTCCACTTCTCCCCTTTGAATTTGTTTTTACTTGCAAAAGGTTGCGCAATTATTTAAGCCTTGTTTTTTAGGTCCAGCAATAGCCAAGACCTTTTGATTTTTATGAAATTACACATGAAGGAGCCTTTGCTAGCCCTTTTTATTAATTACTCTGTTCTATTGTCATTCACTTTTTTCTTCCACCTAATACAGCATAGCGATTGAGGAAATGGGTCAGACCACTTCAGCCATTGGCAAATTTTACTGTGAGTGACGCCAGTCTGCACTTTGACAAGGAGCAGGGGCCGCTCCTCCGTTATCAAAGCCAGGAGATAAAAAAATGAAAATAAAACTATTTATTATCATTTTATTTTTCCTGATTAAATCAAGTGGCTCAAGTCAAGGGCGGGTTGGACCTTCGTTTAAGACAACAGCAAAGCGATATTGAGGGTTGTGCACTGTATGTGTGCATGTCGGTTTGGTCAGCCGTCATGCACACTTACATTTCCCCAACCCAGCTGTGTTGCACAGCTGAGTGGGAGAAGAGCCACAGGCTCCCTGTCTCTGAGCAAGTGTTAGTCCAGCCCACTCAGACCAATCCTGGCGTTTCTTTCGTGCTGAGTAATGGCACTGGGTAATGGCATGAGAGCAGCGCCTGGATTGGGTAGGGAGTCTGGGAGCCTGTGCAGTGCGAATATACAATGTTACATCGCTGTCTTCACACCGTAATACCTTTACAACACAGGCATTACAATGCAAGTTGTTACAATGACTTGCACTGGAGGGCGCTGGACTTAGGAATAGCATGATTTACTATTCCAACTCCAGCCTACGTTACAGTATGGAAGGTGTTGGAATAGTAAGTCATACTATTCCTCAGCTTAGAGCGCCATCCAGCGCAAGTCATTATAATCACTTGCATTGTAATGCCCACATTGTAAAGGTATTGCGCTGTGATAACCGCAATGTAACCAATGTTTCCCGTGCAGTGCGCATGATAATGGAAGACATTAGGCTACTATCTCCCCCCCCCCCCCCCCCCCCCCTCTCGCTGCCCCACCACTTTGTTTTGTTAGCAAACTCCACTGACAAGTAGCCCCCAGGTCAGGATTAAGTTTATATGAGGTTTTGCCTTTGGGCAACTTCTATTAAGTGTTAAGTTATGCTGTGGTATCTGACTCTGTTGCTGACTCTGTAGATCGAATGTTTTTTGTTTCTTTGCCACTAGGTAGGGGTTTTGTGTTTGTGATGAACTGATTCTAATATCTAGACTCTGCTATCCAACAGCGAACCTTTTTTTATATTTATTTGGTGTCAGTGGCGTAGCCAGTATGTCATGGGCCCCATAGCAAGGAAATAAATGGGCATCCTGGCTGCAATTCTAACTGTGAAATACAGCAATTTTCAGGGTTCATCGAGCCTCTCGGGCCTTTGATGCCCCGGTGCCACTGGACCTGCTGCACCAATTGAAGCTATACCAGTTTCACGTACCTCACTTTGTACGTTTTCTGTCATCAATGGGTAGTGCGCTCAACTTCCTGGTGGTCAAGCTGAGAAGACAGTCAAAATGTGTGGATTTGCGTAACACCAAAGGTACATATTTGCTTTTTTATTTCAGTTCACACAATTTTCATCTTGGAGTAGTGTTGAATGTCACTAATGTAATCGGCGTAGATTCTACTTAATGTTCATTCATTCCCACTATCTTTTGGAAGCAAGTAAGCAGGATTCTGACGTAATGTTCATTTTTGCCCATTCCTTCTGTCCCTGTTACTCTCCAAGGTTAAAATAATAATATCTGCCATTTGTGTATATAAATTCCTGTAAATTTACATTTACATTTACATTTGTTGGTGTTCGCTTTAAAGAGTGCTTAATTTTACTAATTGGTGTGAAGGATGTATCATATTTATTTTATTGTTTTCGACTAGCAGCTGACTCATGTTTAAATGCTATATTGCATTCAAAGAATGGATATGGTTTTGAAGGATTAATGTTATGCTGGTTGTTAATTGCCTGTCCTGGTTGTATCGAATTGACCTGGGCCCATTAGTTGCCCGTAAACCTTTCACTTTGATAAGTGGATCGATGGTTTTAGGGTGTGCAGTTTTTATTTCCCCCATTCCCTCATATATGCCTCTGCCTGTTTTACAGAACCCATCTTGTGATTGTATTTGGTCTTAGATGCTCCAGTGCAAAGTGTAAGGAATTAGAGTATTTTTTTGGGTGGGTGACAATCCACCTCAAGAAACAATCACAACCCTGGTCAGGGTGAACCCTCAAATTCGCTAAATTAACCAGAGCTCAACCCCCTGGAAGGTACTGCACAGAGCTGACAGGCTAAACCTAGAGGCTATGGGTAACATATTTGACAGTACCTAAACAGTAATAGAGTTTAAGTGCAACACAATAAAAATACCAAACCAAATTAGAAAAACATAGTAAACTTTAATGAACAAAATTACATCAAGATGACAAAAACCCTACAAGGGGAACCGGAAATATGATTTTTTAAGTGGACATAACACGAAGAAACACAAAGGGGCCGATTACGATGTGGCCCGGAAAGGCTCAGACTCACGGACGGAGATTTCCGGGCCACATCGTAATTGGCCCCTCATGCCGGTCATTCTGGCTGGCTCCTGACAGACTCAAGGAGCCCATTGGCCAGTCAGAACCGGCTCATAAACCCAAAGGGCGGGACTTTCTGCCCTTGGGATTACGATGCACAGTTTCCAGCATGGTTTCCATGCCGGCCTGTCCGACATGGAAACCATGTAGACCTTGCATTTCTGGTTACCACAAGCTAGTAGGTAGGAATGTCTCCTGATTACACCCTGGCCAATGGGGTAAACACTCCCAGGACCATCCCTGCCCATTTTATGCATTTTTCAAGATGGGGAAGGTCTTCTATTGCATTAAGCATAGGCTCTGAAGAATGTGACTCTCTGTGGGGCATGTAATATGATAAATGTAGTGTCCTTCCACATCCAACCCCAAGATCTTGTTTGAAGCAGCCACGTTGCCCCCAATAAACCCAGAGACATATGTCTGGTAGAACAAATTTGTTTTCAGCCCCAGACAGTGGAAACACACACCCATTTTTTTGCATCCTGTTCCCCTTCTTTGAAGTGCTTCCCAAATGTTATATGTAAGCCCATCAGACCTGTGAAGCAGGCTTTCACATTGAAGCAGAAGATGACACTGTCATGTAAAAAAATATGTTCACAGTGATTGGAGCCTGCTAGCTGGAGGGACCAAGGAATGGCCCTTCCCAGATGTAGCTAGCATTTGCCTGTGACTGGGATGGCCTCTTTGTGTCAGGGATCACAGGTGACAGTGCCTACCTTGCCGCATTTCTGGGTGGGAGGAACTACATATTCCAAGAGGCCCAGCGCTCCGAGGTTCATGAAGTAAAATATGTCAACACACGCAAGACGGCGTGTGTTATTCACTTCATCAGAGTCTTCGTGTGCCTGCAGCGGTGGGTTGGGTTTTAGGAAAAGAACCTTCCCTCGTGGATAGAGACGTTACCCATCAGAGGCAGCATCCTGCCTCGCGTTAGTTTGAATTCTCTCTTGGACTCAATCTTTCCCTCATCCGAGTGCAGAGAGCATCGTAATCTTTTTCCACTTCTGTGCACCAAAGCTGAGTGTATTGGAAGACCGGAATACTGAAAGAAGAATTCCCACGGATCAACCAAGCCATTGTGCCCGGTTTCCTTTTGTTGGATATTATTTATTTTGGCCCGAGGAAACGGAGATTGTCTGCTTCCAGGTAGGAAGTACAGGGATATTAAACTCTGTCATTGTTTTTTTTCTTGCTTATCTTGATTTTGAACTTCAAGTTGGATTAGCGTCAAAGGTGTATGCAAAGATTATTTTCTCATATACATAGAGGAAGAACCGATAATTAACTATCTTGCTCTTGATGGTGACATTCGAAGGAGGAAGAGGGTTACTCTGTATTGATCATTTCTCCTCTTCCCTTATCATTCTTTAACATTCTTTATTGTTCATTTATTGTTGGAATGAATGAATGAGGGTTGAGACCTCCATCCATTACAAAAGAACAGTATATATCTGTGTATGTCGTCTGGCAACAGAGTGTTTCTTTACTTTGTTTTATCAGGCGCAACAGGGAACAAAGGACTGGAAGCTTTGCTTTAAGATTTGAAGTTTGGTGGAGCAGACATCTCCTTGTCTTCCAGGTAGGACTGCGTTTAGTGAGACACATATGAGTGTAGACATTAATAGGCAGTTCTAACAAGTGTTTTCTTGTCTTCTCCAGGTTTGTTTTCCTGCTGCTTCTTTCCCCCATCCCTTTCCTCGCCTGATTGCCCTAAAACTCTGTATAGTACTATTTTCAAGGTTTGGGGATGTCGGGAGGTGGAACACTTTGAGCATCATTCCAATTCCGAGGAGTTTCGCCCTGGGGATCCGACAGAATTACGCAGCCATGAATTAATACTCCTTCCGATTGGGGTTCTGCTCAAAGATGGCTAATTTAGACGATGTACTCCAGGCGTTGGCGTTAGTGCAGCAAGAATTAGTGAGCCGAGATGGCTGCACTTAAGGAGTGGATAGACAGACAGGCAAGAAATGCTTTTGACGCTTCGCCCTTTACACCACAGATACAGCTACACATCCCTCCCCCAATGCATTTAGCCACTCCTGAAAGGTGTTCAGGGAACCAGCATAAAATTCAAGTGTTCTTGACTCACGTTATGTTGCATTTCTCCTGCAAGCCTGACACCTTTCCAAACAATCATCCATGGGTTGTGTTTGCTATATCCTATTTAGCTGGGGATGCAGCAAATTGGGCAGTACCGTTAGTAAAGAACAATGATCCCTTATTGTCTGATTGGGCTGCCTTTCATTGTGAGTTTGAACAAGTGTTCGATAGAAGGGCGACCACCTTTAGTGCCGACAAACAACTGCTAGAACTAAAACATGGTAGAAAAGATTTGGTGGCATACCTGACCTCATTTAACTGATTGGTGGCAGAGACAGAATCGCCTGAGGAGAAGAGGATGTCCTTGTATTATCATGGGCTTCGAGAAGAAATGAAGGAATTCTTGCCAAGATTGACCTGCAACCCATCAATTGCAAGGATTTAATCAACCTTACTTTTAGGCTAGATCACCGGTTAACAGAAAGATCTGGTGATAAACATAAAGCAACAGACTGTATGCCAGGCTTGGCAGGAACTATAGAAAACCTCCTGTAAGCTATGATACCGCCACATAACCTATGGAAATTGGGGCTATCCAATCCCCTCTTTCATAGGAAAAAAGAGAAGCTCGCTTTGTGAACGGACAATGTATGTATTGTGGTAAGAAAATGACATTTTGTGAGAGAATGTCCTTCTAACACAAAAGCTTTCCAAAATTTTTTCTCAAGCAAGAGGGTGGCGGTTTTGGTTCTACAAAAGAAGCAAGAAAAGGCAGAACTTAAAACTACCCCCTCTTTGACAGACAATGAGTGGAAGGTGCCTTCCTTATCAGTTGTAGAAGTTAGGGAAACTGAACAACACGTAGGGAGGAGGAATTACTGTCCATTCAGTTCCCCATATCAATTCAATAATAATCAAGTGAGGGAATGGACACTTGTAGCGTTCAGAACCATTGGTTCAAAAAATGGAAACTCTCATAAACGCCGTGTTGTTACGATATGCGGTGTATCTTGATTATCCGCCCCACACTGGCGTTATGGCATTGTCATTGGGCATCCAGTTATTTGTGCTCTATGCCGGCCTCACCCAGAGGCAACTTCTGGGTCTGAATGCAGTGTCCAAGTAATGAGGGGCAACCTCTAGAGGTATAGTGAATAAAGGTGAAAAAGAAAATTGAAATTTAAAAACCAAATCTTCTCCTATAGGCAGCAATTTTAATATGAAAAAGGTGATAGATTTGGTATTAAGAAACTAGCAGGTATCAACTTTGGAACGAGTTACTAGGTCCAGTAGTACCTCCTTAATGGTTTGGTCGACATGTTTCAGCTCCCTATTCCCGGAGGTCTATGGAGCATTCGTCAGGACAGACATACATACATTTACTCACACGACTTGTGCGGTATAGGTCAATGTATTCACAGCCTTTAACACTCTTGTTGACCTGTAGTAAAGAGAGAATGGAAAACAATACAAACAAATGACAGACATTGCTATCATAATTATCACTAGGGGTGGCACTTTAGTTCTCTATTTGGAGCAATTGCAGGAAACCACTTGGTCGTGCAAAATAATAAAATAAAAAGGGAAAAAAGGAGAAGGGTTATGCAAAAATGGGAGACCACATGGATCTTGTCACTTGTAGTGTCACAGAGCATTGAATATATGCGGTTTAAATGATGACTTATTTGCAGGATAGGCGTATTTTTAGCTGTTCTTTTTCACAGAGCTGTTCATAAGTCTATTGACAAAGGGCTGATATCAAACAGAGATGTCTATAAGTGTGTCCCCTTAAATTCATTTTACACACTGCAATGGCACAAGTGGACGATGGTGAATGTGGTGTAACACTTTTACTCTATGTATACTTTCATACTATGTTCGGCGAAAAACGGGTTTGCCACAGTAGAAGTTTTATTTTAAAAGAAACAGGAGATTGCGTCTTAGGCGTTAGCTCTGTGGTATCTAGCATTGAGTGGACACATACGGAAAGTGTGGTCATGTAACAATTTAGGTATATGCATAATGTATTTTAGTAGCATCTTGGAGAACTAAGCTAATACGTGAATACTCCGCTGGCAGTGGACGGATTCGCGTCTACCATTATAAACATAGTTTAGTTACTCAATGATTATAATTAAAAAGACATGGAAAAAGCGGAACTCCGTCTTGTATACAGAGTCTATGTTGGCGTTTAAAAAAAAAACACGCGAGGGAGCCACTTATTATTACCTTGTGCGAGAATGCAGTCTTACTTCATCGGGGGAACGGCTATCTTGTAGCATGGAGCTGGGGACAGATTTAAACGCTTAGTTATCTAGCAACACGATTAATCGCTGTTCTAGCCTCTAAACAGTCGTAGGAGCGGCGTTCGTACCTGCACTTAGAAGAACTTCCTCCGGTAGTGCTAGCTCTGACCCCGGAAACCCTGGGGCATGTATTTTCCGCCTCTATAAGGCCGTCCTAATAGAAAGAGGACTGGCTCAAATAGACAACTTTATTGGTATAATGCTACACTCACAGCATTATTTACAGACACAATCTTATTAAAGGTTTATACAAGATCGTGTCCGCTTTTTTTCAGAATGTGTGCGTTATTTTCAGAGGTGTTCATTTACAGTTCATTTAAATAAGAACGAAGAGAAAAAGGAAAAATGGACCATTCGGTACTAGTTAGTAATGGAGTGCTGAATCGTTTTTTTCTCCCGGAAAAAGTTATGGGAAATTCTCGATCTAATGAAATAGGATATACCTCAATATTTAGTGTGTCCATAATTCACAGATTTTAAGAGGATTTATTGTATATCCCTTGATAATGGTGATCCTAAAGTGCTCATTCACATTACCAAAGGTCTTAGTCATCTCGTGGATTTGATGTTTCGCAGGTAGTGTAAACATAATATCACAATCTTAGCTTTATGAGTGGCTGAATTAATATGAGGTGTTCCCCTAATGATAAATGCATACACATTGGTTGTCTATAAGACAATATATGGTTTTGCTATCGATATCTAACGATAGTTCTCTATACTTAGTGAGCTCATATTTAACTAATATTTTAGAAGATGTAATCTATGTTCCCTGATGATAGTAATCTTATGTTACAGTACCAAGAGTATTCATCATCTTGTGAATTCCCTGCTTCAGGGGTGATGTTATTTCATACCGCACTATTGGCTCTCTATGTGGGTGAATTAATATGAGTTGTTCCGCAAATGGTAAATGTTTACACAATAAGTTTTCTACTGGGCAATATAGATTTCTGCTTTCATATAAAGCAGTTGTTCACAAAGATTGTCTGTTATATATACTCTTGACTTGTTCTAAGAATGGCATTAACAAAATTGGTGCCAAGGTATGTTGTCATTCATGCCCGTTAGATGAGTCTAAAGGTGGTTTACCCATCGTTGCTCCTTTTCGAAGAGTACTTTTTCAGTATTCTGAGTTTTTTCAGTCAACATCTCCAGAACTGTCCAGCGTAGATCCTCACAATCATGCCCGATCTCAACAAAATGGGAACAAAGTTTAGTATTGTTTTTCTTTAGTCTTATATTACTTTTATGTTCCCTTATTCTTGTTTTCACCTTTCTGCACGTCATTCCTATGTATTTCTTTTGGCACGGACAACTCACCATGTAAATTACATGTGTGGAATTACAATTGGTATGTTGGCGTTGTGTCCATGTCAATGTCTACTTTAGCTGTAGAAATTTAGAGGGGGTTGTGAGTTTGCACACTAAACATGTACCACACAGGTAATGACCAGTAACAGGTGACATATCAACATTTCTTACCTTTGCAGGTTATTTCTTTTGGATCGGACGGGTATGTACCAAAAGGTCCTTTAAGTTTTTAGTCCTTTTATTAGCAAACCTTGGTTTTGGCCAATTGAATTTGCCAGTTGATAGTACTTGCCAGTTCTTTCTTATTAGTTTTTGAACTTCATAGGTTGCTGGGCAATATGTAGTTACACAAGTCATCAGGTCCGGAATTGGTTCTTGCAGGTTTTGTTGTAATAGGCACTCTCTGGGCTGGTGTTTTGCTCGTTTCATGCATTTGGAAATTGTTGCTGCCGTGTAGTCTCTGGCTTTCAGTTTTTGACTCAATTCTAGGGATTGCTTGTTATAGTCACTGTCCTTACTACAATTTCTTTTTAGCCTTAAAAACTGGCTATAGGGGAGATTGTCCCTCAAGGGTTTAGGATGGTAGCTTTTATAGGACAGGGGGCTGTTTTTTGCCGTAGGTTTTGTAAAGGTCTTTGTTTCCAACACTCCATTTTCAGCGAAAAAAATGTCAGACCTAAAAAGTCAAGTTTTTCATTATTTTCAGTGAACGTGAATTTTAGCCACTTGTCTTGTTTATTTAGCCATTCAATGAATAATCGGAGATCTTTTTCCTTGTTCCAAAATAATAGAATGTCATCAATGTATCTTTTCCAGTATAAAATACTGGAAAAGATAGGGTTGATCTCATTGAGAGCAAAGTGACTTTCAAATTGGCTTACATAAAGGCCTGCCACCGAAGGGGCAAAGGCAATGCCCATGGACGTGCCATGGCATTGTAAGTACAGGTCCCCATTGTACTCGAAATAATTTTCTTTTAGGGCTAAGCGACAGCATTCCAGCCTTCCTGGGGTAAACTCGTATACAGTGACTCCACATCTAACCCTACTATGCTTCTCGTAGGGTTAGATGTGGAGTCACTGTATATGAGTTTACACCAGGAAGACACACTCTAAATGCTGGAAGATCTACTATTCATGGAGGACTGGCCTTACAACACTCCACGACATTTTGTGCTGGAATGCTGTCGCTTAGCCCTAAAAGAAAATTATTTTGAGTACAATGGGGACCTGTACTTACAATGCCATGGCACGTCCATGGGCAGTGCCTTTGCCCCTTCGGTGGCAGGCCTTTATGATAGCCAATTTTAAAGTCACTTTGCTCTCAATGAGATCAACCCTTTCTTTTCCAGTATTTTATACTGGAAAAGATGCATTGATGACATTCTATTATTTTGGAACAAGGAAAAAGATCTCCGATTATTCATTGAATGGCTCAATAAACAAGACAAGTGGCTAAAATTCACGTTCACTGAGAATAATGAAAAACTTGACTTTTTAGATCTGACAATTTTCGCTGAAAATGGAGTGTTGGAAACAAAGACCTTTACAAAACCTAGGCAAAAAACAGCCTCCTGTCCTATAAAAGCTACCATCCTAAACTCTTGAGGGACAATCTCCCCTATAGCCAGTTTTTAAGGCTAAAAAGAAATTGTAGTAAGGACAGTGACTATAACAAGCAATCCCTAGAATTGAGTCAAAAACTGAAAGCCAGAGACTACACGGCAGCAACAATTTCCAAATGCATGAAACGAGCAAAACACCAGCCCAGAGAGTGCCTATTACAACAAAGCCTGAAAGAACCAATTCCGGACCTGATGACTTGTGTAACTACATATTGCCCAGCAACCTATGAAGTTCAAAAACTAATAAGAAAGAACTGGCAAGTACTATCAACTGGCAAATTCAATTGGCCAAAACCAAGGTTTGCTAATAAAAGGACTAAAAACTTAAAGGACCTTTTGGTACATAACCGTCCGATCCAAAAGAAAAAACCTGCAAAGGTAAGAAATGTTGATATGTCACCTGTTACTGGTCATTACCCGTGTGGTACATGTTTAGTGTGCAAACTCACAACCCCCTCTAAATTTCTACAGCTAAATGAGACATTGACGTGGACACAACGCCAACATACCAATTGTAATTCCACACATGTAATTTACATGGTGAGTTGTCCGTGCCAAAAGAAATACATAGGAATGACGTGCAGAAAGGTGAAAACAAGAATAGGGGAACATAAAAGTAATATAAGACTAAAGAAAAACAATACTAAACTTTGTTCCCATTTTGTTGAGATCGGGCATGATTGTGAGGATCTACGCTGGACAGTTCTGGAGATGTTGACTGAAAAAACTCAGAATGCTGGAAAAGTACTCTTCGAAAAGGAGCAACGATGGGTAAACCGCCTTCAGACTCATCTAACGGGCATGAATGACAACATACCTTGGCACAAATTTTGTTAATACCAATCTTAGAACAAGTCAAGAGTATATATAACAAACAATCTTTGTGAACAACTGCTTTATATGAAAGCAGAAATCTATATTGCCCAGTAGACAACTTATTGTGTAAACATTTACCATTTGCGGAACAACTCATATTAATTCATCCACATAGAGAGCCAATAGTGCGGTATGAAATTAACATCACCCCTGAAGCAGGGAATTCACAAGATGATGATTACTCTTGGTACTGTAACATAAGATTACTATCATCAGGGAACATAGAATACATCTTCTAAATAATTAGTTAAATATGAGCTCACTAAGTATAGAGAACTATCGTTAGATATCGATAGCAAAACCATATATTGTCTTATAGACAACTAATGTGTATGCATTTATCATTAGGGGAACACCTCATATGAATTCAGCCACTCATAAAGCTAAGATTGTGATATTATGTTTGCACTACCTGCGAAACATCACATCCACGAGATGACTAATACCTTTGGTAATGTGAATGAGCACTTTAGGATCACCATTATCAAGGGATATACAATACATCCTCTAAAAATCTGTGAATTATGGACACACTAAATATTGAGGTATATCCTATTTCATTAGATCGAGAATTTCCCATAACTTTTTCCGGGAGAAAAAAACGATCCAGCACTCCATTACTTACTAGTACCGAATGTTCCTTTTTTCCTTTTTCTCTTTGTTCTTATTTAAATGAACTGTAAATGAACACCTCTGAAAATAACGCACACATTCTGAAAAAAAGCTAACACGATCTTGTATAAACCTTTAATAAGATCGTGTCTGTAAATAATGCTGTGAGTGTAGCATTATACCAATAAAGTTATCTATTTGAGCCAGTCCTCTTTCTATTAGGACGGCCTTATAGAGGCGGAAAATACATGCCCCAGGGTTTCCGGGGTCAGAGCTAGCACTACCGGAGGAAGTTCTTCTAAGTGCAGGTACGAACGCCGCTCCTACGACTGTTTAGAGGCTAGAATGGCGATTAATCGTGTTGCTAGATAACTAAGCGTTTAAATCTGTCCCCAGCTCCATGCTACAAGATAGCCGTTCCCCTGATGAAGTAAGACTGCATTCTCGCACAAGGTAATAATAAGTGGCTCCCTCGCATTTTTTTTTTTTTAAACCAACATACACTCTGTATACAAGACGGAGTTCCGCTTTTTCCATGTCTTTTTAATTATAATCTTTGAGTAACTAAACTATGTTTATAATGGTAGACGCGAATCCGTCCACTGCCAGCGGAGTATTCACGTATTAGCTTAGTTCTCCAAGATGCTACTAAAATACATTATGCATATATACCTAAATTGTAGCGTGACCACGCTTTCCGTATGTGTCCACTCAATGCTAGATACAACAGAGCTAACGACTAAGACGCAATCTCCTGTTTCTTTTAAAATAAACTTCTACTGTGGCAAACCCGTTTTTCGCCGAACATAGTATGAAAGTATACATAGAGTAAAAGTGTTACGCCACATTCACCGTCGTCCACTTGTGCCATTGCAGTGTGTAAAATGAATTTAAGGGGACACACTTATAGACATCTCTGTTTGATATCAGCCCTTTGTCAATAGACTTATGAACAGCTCTGTGAAAAAGAACAGCTAAAAATACGCCTATCCTGCAAATAAGTCATCATTTAAACCGCATATATTCAATGCTCTGTGACACTACAAGTGACAAGATCCATGTGGTCTCCCATTTTTGCATAACCCTTCTCCTTTTTTCCATTTTTATTTTATTATTTTGCACGACCAAGTGGTTACCTCCAATTGCTTCAAATAGAGAGCTAAAGTGACACCCCGAGTGATAATTATGATAGCAATGTCTGTCATTTGTTTGTATTGTTTTCCATTCTCTCTTTACTACAGGTCAACGAGAGTGTTAAAGGCTGTGAATACATTGACCTATACCGCACAAGTCGTGTGAGTAAATGTATGTATGTCTGTCCTGACGAATGCTCCATAGACCTCCGGGCATAGGGAGCTGAAACATGTCGACCAAACCATTAAGGAGGTACTACTGGACCTAGTAACTCATTCCAAAGTTGATACCTGCTAGTTTCTTAATACCAAATCTATCACCTTTTTCATATTAAAATTGCTGCCTATAGGAGAAGATTTGGTTTTTAAATTTCAATTTTCTTTTTCACCTTTATTCACTATACCTCTAGGGGTTGCCCCTCATTACTTGGACACTGCATTCAGACCCAGAGATTGCCTCTGGGTGAGGCCGGCATAGACCACAAATAACTGGATGCCCAATGACGATGCCATAACGCCAGTGTGGGGCGGATAATCAAGATACACAGCATATCGTAACAACACGGCGTTTATGAGGGTTTCCATTTTTTGAACCAATGATTCTGAACGCTACAGGTGTCCATTCCCTCACTTGATTATTATTGTTAGGGAAACTGAGTCACACATTTTCATCCCATGACACTATTGACCAGCTCCACCATGGGATGGTCATGATTTACTCCAGGGCCACTGGTAACTTTATAGATCAAGGGCTGGAGCACCAACTGGCATTGGCCCGTGTCCCTAGAGTGATTCCGGAGACTGTGTTGGCAGTTGATGGTAAACAATTAAGGTCAGGCCCTTTCACAGAACAAACAGAACTGGTTTGTTTGACTATAACCAGTACTACACAGAGGCACGAGGAGTATATCTCGTTTAATATAATTGAAGCACACCAATATGAGATCATAATGCCGCATGTATATCGCAACTTCTATTATCGTTGTCGTCTGTGATGAGCATATTATCATTTCATATCCCATTATCTGCAGACATTTTTTATTGGCCCCTGAAATATGTGTCTCTCGTAATAAACACATAATTTCTGGATTCCAAAATCCTAAAATCTCATATACCCTTTCTCTTTTTTTCCTATTGGTTAATCCTCCCACATTCACAGAACAAACCCTAATTTTACCCATAGTTTTTTGTTACTTTTTAAATATAATCCAACATCTCTTTTAGCTTTCTTTGTTCCTTTTCTCCTCCCTTTGTTTGGTCTACCCTACTTGAGTTTTCATCCCTTTTTCTTCCCTTTCCCAACCCCCACCTTCTGACCCACTCTGTCTGCCGCCAAGCCCGTACCCACCCTCCCACCCCCTTAGAAGCTTCCAGACCGGGGTCTGGCATCAGATGAAAATGAAGCCGCATCCCCAATCCATTACCCCGCCTCTCTTCTATCTCCATCTCCATTACAACAAAAATAGTTATCTTTACATATTTCCGTGATTAGACATATCACATATCGAGGTCGTGCCGACGGGCGATGGGGGCAAGCCGTGCCATGTAGATGTTAAACAGAGTTGGGCTGAGCCCTGGGGTACGCCGCAGATGATCTCGGTGGTTTCGGAGCGGAAGGGGGGAAGGGGGACGCTCTGTGTTCTGTCGGAGAGGAAGGAGGTGGTCCAGTCCAGGGCCTTCTCTTGGATCCTGGCGTTGTGAAGGCGTGTTCGTTGTGTGTGGTGGCAGACCGTGTCGAAGGCGGCTGACAGATCCAGGAGGATGAGGGCTGCCGTTTCTCCGTTGTCCAGCAGGGACTTGATGTTATCGGTGACGGCGATGAGGGCAGTCTCGGTGCTGTGGTTGCTGCGGAACCCGGACTGGGAAGGGTCCAGGATGTTTTTCACCTCAAGGTAGCGAGTTAGTTGTTTATTGACGGTCTTCTCGATGACCTTTGCCGGGAACAGGAGCAGGTAGATGGGCCGGAAGTTCTTGAGGTCCTTGGGGTCCGCCTTGGTTGATATCCAGTGGAAAATTTTAAATCAGGAAAGGCGCCAACGAAGGAATAATTTAAGATTTCTGGGAATTCCAGAAGACAATGGGGGGGGGGACAGATCTATGCCTCTTTAGGATCAATACATTGGCTAAAGCTTATCCCGAGCTTACAGGCTTGAACTGGACACAAGAAATACAGAGAGCTCACTGAATTCCACTAAATATCAAGCCGAACATTAGAACTGATGAAAGGCCTAGAGCTATATTGGTTTATTTTAGTAACTATCTTCTCAGGCAGGCTGTATTTAAAAAAGCCAGACCAGATAAGAAGTGTCAGATAGAGGGGTTAGAGTTTTTCACACGTCCTGATTTTTGCCATGTTACCCTAGAGAGACGATGGCGCCTTCAGCAAATGATAAGTTCATTTCAAGAGAAAGGTATTCAGTCCTATCTTATGAATCCGGCTAAATTGAAAGTGGTGGTTGGAGATAAATCTCGGTTCTTCACCTTGGAAGGCCAAGGAATTCTTAGAAAAAAAAATAATCTTAGGGTTTGATTTACATCTTGGCGGAGACAACTGTCACAGATATCCATTCTGCAGAAATATAAATCTCATTGTGTCCTACGGAATTTATATTTTGGCGGATGGGATATCCATCACCGTAGTGACGGAGTACCCTGTCCACCGAGATCTAAATCAGGCCCTTAATTTTTATAACAATAACAGTGATTGTCTTTCATTCACTTTGGCTTTCAAATGTAGCACTATCCTACTAGAAATAGCAAGGAAGCCCAAAAGAAAACTAGACTGCATATGTAAGGTTTCGGATTTACTACATGAACAACTGAAAGACCCTTTGATGGTCACATGTTAATGGAAATCTATAAACAAATACATAACAAATAGAATACCTTTTAATACAAAATAGAAGTGGGCCAACAAGCCAAACAAAAAACATCTTTTTATGCGCCCGTGCTACAAAATGAAAAAATGCCCTAGCAGTGAGCCACACAAACTACTATTTGAAGGTCATGATAACTGATTACTCGGGGGAACAAATCTCTATATTTATAGCAATAACAATGATTGCCTTTTATTCTCTCTGGCCTTCATGTGTAGCACAATACTACTAAAAGTAGTAAGGAAGCCCAAGAATAAACTAGACAGCATATGTTGAGTTTCAGATTTACTATATGAACATCTGAAAGACCCATTTATGGTCATATGCTAATGAAAACCTATAAACAAATATATAACAAATAGAATACATCTTAATCTAGTTAAGTTTTCTTTGCATGCTTTTTGGCTCACAAAATAAAACTCTGCCCAACAAGCCAAACAAAATTCATGTTCCTTATGTACTTCTGTGCAACAAAATGGAAAATCAACCTAGCAGTGAGGTACACAAACTACCATATGGAGGAAATGATAATTGACAATTAAGAAGGAAGAAAAAAATGAGTGTGTTTCATTCACTTCAGCTTCATATTTAGCACAATCCTACTGAAAGCAGCAAGGAAGCCCAAAAAATAAACTAGGCTGCTTGTGTAATGTTTCAGAATTACTACAAGAACAACTAAAAGACTCATTTATGGTCATAGGATTATGTAAACCTATAAACAAATACATACCAAATACAATTTTGGCAAATAAAGAAATTACATTAAATCTGCTTGCCACACTGGTTAAAGCTAGTATTCCCATAGAGAGGAATTCCTCGGATATTACCTTCCTAATAACTTCCCACCTCTTTGACGGATTGCCATAAAACATTCCAGACCTATGGCATTTTCTACATTTTGAGATGATGTACATTTTTGTGGTGAATTGTTAAGGGGTGCAAAGATAAAAGGGGGTCCCAAAACGTGTTTTTACACCAATGCATTTTCCATAGACTATTGTATATGACACAGCCCAAATACGGCAGAATGGATATACATGAAATTTGGCAAGAGTATATATTGTGGTGCAAGGGTGAGGCTTTTTGGGTACTGAAGTTAAGTAGGGAAAGTATTTTTTGAAGCTATAAGGCATTTAAACTTAGTGATATCTGTCACAGCTTACTTTTACGGAATTTCACAAAATTTTGTGAAACTACAGCAGTACATGGCCGTAAACTTATTTAAAAATATATTTAAAAATATATAAATAAATGTCCCTACCTATTACCAATTTATAAGTGGTTATATGTAGGTACCTAATATTTACCTATATATAAGACCCTAACATTGAACACAGTCAAAGTGTAGTAAAACAATATGGCTCCCTTTTAATTCTCAAAAAACAGCCTATACCCAATTATATACTGGCTTGTCATCGCCATGTACCACAGTATACTGCAAAGTTATCACCGTATTCGATAGCCAAAATTTTAACTAAAGCCTAGCTGTATTATTGGATTATGGTACCCTCGCGACATTCATGGTGTCTCATGGGCAATGCAATACTTAAGTCAGATGCGTGGCCCTGCGTTGGTTGGTACTTCTGGAGAAACACAAGGTAGCACAATGTACTATTATGCATTACTCTGCACACCATAATCTACATTGCTGCTAAATTTTACATACATCCATATGCCACGCCACTGTAGCCACTACACGGAAGGCTATTCCACTCTACTCCACTCCACTCTCCACTGTATGAGACTCCACTCTACGCCACTCCACTCTACGCTATTACACTGTATACAACACCACCTTTACATGCCTCTCCAGTTTAGTCACTCCACTGTACGCCACTCCACTGGACGCTGCTACACTATATGCTATTGCACTGTATGCCATTCTACTGTACACCACTCCATTCTACTTTATTCCACTGTATGCCACTCCACTCTACAACAGTCCATTGGACGCTATTCTACTGTATGCCACTCCATGTAAGCTACTCCACTCTATTCCACTGCAGTGTATGGCACTCCACTCTTCGCCACTTCATTCTATGCTATTCGATTGGACCCCACTCCAATGTACGCAACCCCACTGTATGCTAATGCACTCTACTCGACGCCACTGTACGCCACTCCAATCTACACCACTCCATTATATGCCACTGCATTGTACACTACTCCATTGTACACTAATACACGCTACGCCACTCCATTGTACAACACTCTACTCCATATTGCGCTATTACACTGTACTCATCTCCACTCTATGCCAGTCCACTCTATGCTTTTACACTGTATGCCACTCCACTATATGCTTCTCGAATTTATGCTATTCCACTCTACTCCATTCCACTGTATGCCACTCCACTCTATGCTCTTCCTCTGAATGCCACGGCACTCTATGCAACTCCACTCTTCGCCACTCCAGTGTATGCAACTCCATTCTACCCCAATCCATTCTACAAACTTCCATTGGATGCCACTCCACTGTTCGCCATTCCACTGCATGCTATTACAATCTACCCCATTCCAGTGTATGCCACTCCAGTCCACACAGCTTCACTGTATGCCACTGCACTGTATTCTACTCCACTATATGCTTTCCAGTCTACGCCACTCTGCTGTACACCACTCCTCTCTACGCTATTCCCCTGTAAGCCATCCCCTATTCACCACTCAACTATGTGCCACTCCAATGTACACCACTCCACTCTTCGCCACTCCATTCTTCTCTAGTCCATTGAACACTACTCCATGCTCTGCCACGCCACTATATGCTATTTCACTCTACCCCACTCCACTGTACACTACTCAGTCTACACAACTCCACTGTAGGCCACTCTATTCTACAATATTCTACACTACACTATTCCACTCTAAGCCACTCCACTGTACTGCACTCTATGCTTCTCCACTCTAAGCCACTCAATTCTACACTATTACACTGTACGCAACTTTAATCCTTGCCTCTCTACTGTATGGTATTATATTCTACCCAAATCCACTATATGTATGCTATTTTACTCTACCCCACCATAATACACAACTCCAGTCTAAACCACTTCACAGTACCCCACACCATTGTGTGCTACTGCACTATACACTATTACTCTTTACGCCACTCCACTGTTTACCACTACACTATAAGCTTACACTATGTGCGGCTTCACTGTACGCCAATCCAGTCTACGCAATTCCATTTTATTCCACTCCACTGTAAGGTACTCCAGTATACACTTCTCCACTTTATATGACTCCACTCTACAAAACTCTACTACACTCTATGCCACTCTATTAGACTCTGCTCCGCTCTATCCTCTACACTGCACTGTCCAAATTTACTCTCAACTCAATACCTGTACACGTTATTGTATAACACTCTACTCCACTCTTTGACAGTTTCCAAAACTGTTCGACACATCACTCCACTCTTCTTTATAAGAAATCACTCCAATTTGTAACAGTTTCCTCGACTCTACGCTACACCACTTCCAAGTATCCCAACTCTATGCTAATCGACTGTGCCCTACTCCACTCTCTGCAACTACACTGTACACCACTCCACTCTACACTATTCCTCTTTATGCCACTCCAGTCATCAACACTCAATTATACAGAACTCCACTGTACGCTATTCCACTTTCCGATCCATTTGTATTTGTATTTGTATTTGTATGTGGATTTATTAAGCGCGGTTGATGCCCGGGGGCGTCCTAGCGCTGAGGGACCGACAGATGTATAGGCAGAGGCGGGGGTAGTTACCAGAATTATTGTGGGGAGTTGAAAAGGAGAGTCTTGAGCTGTTTCCGGAATGAGGTAAGATTGGAATTGGCTCTCAGCTGTAGGGGAAGGGCGTTCCATAGCTTGGAAGCGTTATGGGTGAAGGTCCTACCGCCTGCTCTGGCTCATTTTATTCTGGGTTCGGTGGCCAAAAAAGTCTGGTTTGACCGTAGGTTTCTGCTTGGATGGTAGTGAGAGATTAGGTCGCGGGTGATGATTGGGCCTTTGTCCCAGAAGGCCAAGTGGGCAATACACAAGGCTTTGAAGTGGATTCTTTGGCGGACTGGCAGCCAGTGTAGACTGGTCAGACTAGCTCTGACGGATTGTCGGCGTGGGAGCTGGAGCAGTGTCCGAGCTGCACAGTTCTGCACTGTTTGAAGTCTCTGCAATGTGTAGTCTGGTGCAGCGAGGTATAGGACGTTATTGAAGTCCAGGCGGGACTGGATCAGACCCTGGATGGCCACTTGTTTTGCCTCCATAGGTAAAAGATGAAGAATTTTTTTGAGCATTTTAAGAAGGCCAAAACAGGTGGCAGACAGTCTGGTGGCTTGTGTGTCGAATGACAGGGATTTATCGAGCCACACCCCAAGACTCTTGATGTTGTCCTTGGGTGTTGGGGGGTGCCCAGACAGGGTGGCCACAGGGAATTGAAGGAGCTAGGATTCGCGGGACCTAGAAGCATCAGCTCAGTCTTGTCCCCGTTTAGCTTGAGTGATGAGGAAGACATCCAGCTTTTTACTTCCTCAAGGCATTTACAGAGTCTCCCGCTCATGGGGATGTTGGCCTCATGCGCCAGTGAGACCACCAGCTGGGTGTCGTCCGCATAGGAGATGATCTTAACTCCATACGGACGAACAACCTCAGCCAGTGGCCTCATATAAATGTTAAATAGCGCCGGGCTTAAAGCGGAGCCTTGTGGGACTCCGCACCTTAAAGGTCTGCTGGTAGATACTGATTCACTGTCAAAAACCTGAAAGGATCTGTCTTTCAGGAAGGACTCGAACCATAGCCAAGCCTGGTGCTTGACACCTACATTAGACAGACGGTTAAGCAGGATGTCGTGGCTAACCGTGTCAAAGGCCGCGCTGAGGTCAAGGAGGATCACTGCCACTGATCCTCCTTGGTCCAAGATTTTTCTGGATTCTTCGGTGACCTTGAGGAGGGCGGTCTCGGTTCCGTGCTTGGGTCGGAAGCCTGTCTGGGTGGGGTCTAGCAGTTGGTTGGTTTCTAGGAAGGTGACCAGAAGGCTGTTGATGTCACCATTGTATGCCACTCCGCCAATATATATAATTCCACTCTAGAAAAGTCTACCACACTTCATGGCACTCTAGGACATTCTACTCCACTCTATCTACATTCACTCCATTGTCCAACTCCATACTCTATATGCCCATACACTCCAATGTTCAACACTGTATTCCACTACACAACAACAGCACTCCACTCTACTGTACAAGTCCCCACTCCAGTTTACCACCTATTCCACACCAGTACACTCCACTCCATCCCACTCTACTCTACGACACACCAATAAACTCTATTGTACTTTACTCCATACTGCGCTACACCACTCCACTCACCTCTACTCCACTGTATGAGTCTTTACCTCACTCTACTCTACTATACAACAATCCACTGCATGCAGCTCCACTGTTTCACACACTACTGTACTCCATGCAACTCTCCTCTACAGCACTCTACTACACTTTATGCCAATATCTGACACTTACTCCTTTCTATACCACTTCACTCCACAATACAACACTGTACTATGCTGTATGCCACGGTACAACACTCTATTCCCCTCCACAATACTCTAGTCCACTATACAAACCTGTACGCAACTCCTTGTATGCCAGTGTACCCACTTTACTCCACTCTACTCTGACACAGTACTCCCCTCTATGCCACTTCACTCTAAGCCCCTTAATGCTATTGTACTCTATCCAATCCACTATATCACACTCTACAACCCTGGCCTGTACTGTACACCACTGCACTCTATAAAAATCAACTAGGCTGTATGCAACTCCACTGTAGTCTACATCACTTTCCAATACTGTGAAATACCCCACTACTTTCTACTGTACAACACAGTACTCCATTTTATGACACTTTACTTGACTATATGCAACGCCACTTTATTCTATTGCACTCCACACCACTATAGTCTGCGATACACCACTCCACTCTACTACACTCTGCACTATTCCACAAGGGTGTACTCCACTCCACCATGCTTCACGGATCAAAGACATAATATCGGGAACACAAATATTGTGACACAAAAATATTGTGTCAAAAATATTGGCTGCAAAAATATCATTTTTGTATAAAGGTAAGTACAAGAATTAATATACGATGTTACATTGTGGTCTTCACACCGCAATACCTTTACAACGCAGGCATTACAATGCAATGCTGGAGGGCGCTAGACTTAGGAATAGTATGATTTACTATTCCAACTCCAGCCTACGTTACAGTAGGGAAGGTGTTGGAATAGTAAATCATACTTTTCCTTAGTTTAGAGCGCCATCCAGCGCAAGTCATTGTAATGACTTGTGTTGTAATGCCCGCGTTGTAAAGGTATTGTGGTGTGAAGACCGCGATGTAACCGATCTTTCCCACAAAGATATCAGAAAAATAAATATTGTTTCACACTAACATCATAAATGAATACAAAGTTATCGATTATATATATCTATATATAGAAGGGGGCGTGGCTTAGCCATCTGCAAGATGGCCGCAATCTGAGTGGGATCTGCCGGCCATGCTTATAATCGACCAGAAATCCTGCAGACATTCCCACCGCTGCCACTCGGCGCCATCATGCCATCTTGACCTATCTCGCCCCGGGGCACAGCCTGATACAACTCTCGTTCCCCTACAACGCCGTTGTGCTGAGATCTACCGCTGGGCCTGGGCCTCTGATCTGGGCCCTCCTGCTGGTATGGCCTAGCCTTCCTGGAGCCTCTCCTCAACGCCCCCCTGTGAGCAGACCATCGATTTGGGCCCAGCCTCCAACTCTCGATCATCAGAGCCGTTGAGTGCTGCCGCTGTGGGGGCATCTGGTGGCAGGGTCTGGAGCGCGTGTGCCGCACTGTCGGGCCCTGGCTGTCTCTCAGCGCGGGCGCCATCTCTCAGCTCCTGGCACCCACAGTGACGGCCTACCCCCACCGGGCCTTGCCACACAGGCGGCGCGCTCCCCGCGACTCCTCGCTGCTCGTTGCCCTCCTCTGGTGCAGCCTCCCGGCTCCCTGCGGTGTCTCGCTGCTGCGACTGGGGCTTTTCCTGCTGCCTTCCCGGCCATCGGCCACCCGCCTGTCACTGCTGCCCGGCTGTCGGCTTTCCACGGACACCCTCCTGCCTGGCGTCCAGCTCTGTGTCCCTCTCCCACCACCACGCATTCTCCACCTGTCGGTGCCAGCGGCCTTGCCCAATTCCCACCTCGACTTTATTGCTGGGCTCAGTGCCAGCTGGGGACCGACCCTGAGGGTGCCTCGGCCATTTGTCACCTGGATGCGCCCTCCTGCGGCCGCTGCCTGCCTCTCTTGATCCTGGAATCAAGGCGGTCCGCTGCAGCCTATTTGCTGCCTGCCTCCCGCTGGTCCCGGTGAGTGCTGCTGCTGTGGGGGCTTCCACGGTGGGGTTGGGGGCATGTGCGCCACACCGCGGGGCCTTGCCTACCTCCATTGCTGCTGGGACCTCCCAGTAACACCCCACTCGGTTGGCCTTGCTACTCTGGCCCCGCATCGGAGGCTGTACGCCCCCGCGATCCCCCACTGCTACCGCCCCACGGCTCTATCATCTTCTACGACACCCACGCCGGAGCCGGCACTGCAGCAACCACTCCTCACCAGGCGGTCTCCAGCTCTGCGGACTCCTTGCACCTTCTCTCCACTCTCCTCCCTGGTGCTCTATCATCCCGATGGCGTCCTGCTCTGTTGACCACACCTGGGCCTCCGTCACCTCTGCTGCACCACTCACCCATTGCTGGCCCTGGCCATCTCCCTCCTGGACTGCGTGGAGGGCGCTGGGCCGGTGCCGGCGCTGCGTTGCCTCTGAACCACTCCAGCATCCTCTTTGCATGGACTCGCTGGGCCCAGCATTTCCACTTGGCCCCTGACTACTCTTGGTAAGTGATTCTCTCATGGGGTGCCTGCGTCTCAATTGGATGTGCGCTCGCCGTTCTGCGGGGTCTCGGCATATTCCCCGTACAGCAGAGGCTTTTTGCCCCTTGCCTCCATTTGTTGGCCCTGCGAAGGGTGGCGGCACGCCCACGTCTCCCTGCTGCCTCCAGCCCCCACAGCCCCACTCATCTCATCTGCTGCCTCTCCGGGGCCGGCACTGATGCTACAAGGATCCTGCCCCCACATCTGCGGCCCAGTGACCTCACCACGTCGCCGGCCCTGCCACTCCTCTGTGGGTCCTGAGGGCCTGACGGATGCCTGCTACAGCCGGCAGTTGCTGGAGGTGACATCAGCGGCTCTCTCACCACACTCCTTCTCCGGCCTGGGCGCCACTTGCTCACTGAGTGCCTGTTCTCTTGTCTCTAAGTCCAGATCGCCTGCTCCACTTCCTCTCACCGCGATGCATTTCGCACATCTCTGCAACCTTGCCCCCCGCGGCAGCCTTCCTCCTGCTTCTTGGCGGCTTTCCTCACCTGCTTCTTCTCGGCCATGGGGAAGACTGACCCTAAACAACCTAAGATCGCCTTTGATCAGCGCCGGCAAACGTGCCAGGATGGTGCGGTAACTGATGGGGGTGACCCTGCCGCCCAAACGGAGAATGGCCCAACACGGGAGGACGATCTTAAGTCCATTATGCTGGGCATCAAATCCACCGGCACGGGCATTGTGGCACAGCTCAACCAGTTGTCCACCCGTCTTGCCATGGTCAAGGCCCGTGTAGACTCACACGATGCTCGCCTGCTGCATGTTGAAACGAGGGTCTCTGATGCTGAAGATGCTGCCACTCAGGATCGCCAAAAGTTACTTCAGATGGATAAGATACTTGAGCTGATCCGGAACAAAAATGAGGATTTGGAGGCGCGTTCGCTCAGGAGCAACCCTTGCATCATGGGTGTGCCCGAATCCACCAATATCTAAAAAAATGGAGGACTTTGTGGAACAGCTCATTTGCAAACTTTTTGGTGATGTCCTATCTTCGGTCTTCATCGTAGAGTGAGCCCATCGCTCCCTCGGCACTCGACCCTCCCCAAGCCTGCCGGCTCCCCCAATCATCTCCAAAATCCTAAACTTCAGGGACCGCGATGCCATTCTTCGAGCGGCCATCAAAAGGGGCGAGATTCGTCATCAGGACAACTCCTTGTCGTTTAACCCCGACTACACTGTGGCGGTGCAGGCTGCTCGCAGTGAGTGCCTCCCGGCGAAACGGATCCTTCAAAAACATGAAGTCTCCTATTCCCTGACATATCCCGCTAAACTCAGGCAGGGCTCCAAGATGCTTGTCTTCCCGGATCCCAAGGATGCTTTGGCCTTCGCGAAGAAACTGGGCCGGTCACAACGATCTTCTCCTGCTAACTCTCAGCCCATCGCTGATGGCAACTTAAGTGAGAATGAGTGAACTGTTGTGAACTGGTTGTATTCGATGTTGCTCAGGTAACTATTTTGCTTTGGCACACTATGTATTTCTTCTTCCGCAGGGCACTCCACATCATAACCTTGTTTCAGAGTTGGTGCCCTTGCTTCCCTGGCATCATTCTTTCTGTTGTCTGCCACGACTTGTGGCTTGGCCACCCAGGCGCCTTGGCAGGGGTGTATGCTGAGAGACGCCTTGCCTCCAAGGGATGATTCCCTTATTGGACTTAGACCTTTCCCTTCCCAGCTGTGGGTCCGAGGGGTGGGGTTGGGTGGTGTCCCAGCCTGATTAGGTGGTTGGAGTGGGTGGTGGGGAGGGGGGTTCTTGGGGTTTGTTGCCTCCCTCTGAGGCACTACTGTTTGTTTCGATGTATGCTCTTCTTTTTGGTCCCTTCATGACACGTCATTTCAGCCATGCAGGTCGTTCAATTGCACTCCTCCCTTTTACTCCATTGCATCCTCATTGCATTTCTGTTACTATTCGCCTTATTGGGGATTCTGTGTTACTGGGACTGTCGCCTCCGAATGAGGCTCTCGTTGTAATTTTGACTGTGTTGATTTATTGCACTTCCAATGTTATTGCACTGTGCTTCTGGCCCCGCTCCTTACTTCATCTCTCCTTCCGACTGCACGAGGTTTCACCCACACTCTTAGCCTTCCTCGACACCAATTTCCTTGACAAGGCACTATGACAGACACCACGCTTTGGACCTGGAAGGTCTGCAGTCTTAATGACCACCGTAAGGCACGCCTGGTCCATGCCCCCTCGCATAGGGTAGACATTTGTTTTCTACAGGAGACCCACCTGCTACCTGCAACCTCCTCAAGGCTCCTTTCCAGGCATTGGTGCAAAACATATTCCTCCTTCTACTCAAACTACTCCAGGGGGGTGTCTATCCTGCTGCGCTGGGGGCTTCTATGGCGGTCTTCCCAGGTGGTCATTGACCCCGAGGGGAGCTTTGAGGTCCTTCATGGTACCCTCCAGGCCCAACCATTGTCATTGGCTGCGTTATATGGTCCCAACAATAATGACCCAGACTTCTTTGCACTGGTTTGGCACCACATCTCATCCCTGGGCCCGCTGCTCTCCTCTGGGGGTGCGACTTTAATGTAACGCTGTCCACCACGCTTGATCGCTCCAGTCCTCACGCTTCCCACCCGCGCGCAGCTTTACTATTGAGCTCCATTCTCACTGATAACTCCCTATATGACGCGTGGGACCACACTCCCCCCGAGGCACGCAAGGGCACTTGCGTAACTGGCTCCCGTGGCTGTTGGTCCCGCTTGGACCTCTGGATCACCACCCCAGACGTTCTTGCTTGGCTCACCTTTGTTGAGCACCTGGCGCGTACCCTTTCAGATCACGCTCCTGTTCGCCTTTGTCTGCGCCTCCCTCACTCCCATGTCGCACCTTCGCTTGGTGGCTTCCCCCTAACGCGCTAAGCGACTCCATCTTTTGCGACAAAATACAAACCGCAATCACAAATTATTTTGAGCTTTAAGAAGGCACTGTTGACTCCCCCTCCACGCTTTGGGAGGGACGTACGGTCGTTATCCATGGAGAATGTATTTCCAAGCAGTCTGGTGTTGTACGCTTTATTTGCGGCACTCTTGATAAATTAGAGTTGGAGATTAAGGCTTTGGACTCATCCCACTCCTGGGACCCTAACCCTGACACGCTGGCTCAGATCCGGGGGAAGCGCACCGGCTTCGATGACAAGGCCAATAGAGAGCTCCCGTTTCTTTAACAGGGAAGCGCAGGCGTGCCGCTTTGGTGAGGGTGACCACCCTGGAAAGACCCTTGCCAATCTTCTCCACCTGTATCACGCTGCGTCCTACATAACCGTTCTCCAGGACGGAGGTCCTGACAGGACCATCTCTCCTGAGGAAATCAAGGCACGATTCACTGCATTTTACGCACAACTTTACACAGCCGGGACTATGCCCCCGCACAAGGTTTTGATACCCTTCAGCTCTTCTGGCTTGGCAACCCTTACCAGAAATTCCTTAATGAGCCTTTCTCCAAGGATAAAATCCTTACTGCGATTATTGGCATGCCCGGTGACAAGGCCCCTGGCTCGGATGGCCTGCCGGTATCCTTTCATTAGGCCTTCGCGCCCCTTATGGTCCCGCACTTAGCTGCCATGTACAACGAATCCTATGAGAACGGTCAGTTTGCCCCCTCGCTCTATGAGGCACTACTCACACTACTTCTAAAGCCAGACAACCCCCCAGAGCTATGAGACTCATATCGTCCCCTTTCACTAATTTATACGGACAACAAAATCTTTGCCAAACTCTTTGCCTCTCGCCTTCTTTCTCTCATGTCGCTCATTGCTCGCCACGACCAGTCCGGATTCATTCTTGGCTGCTCGACCTTTCATAACCTCCGGATTTTATATTCTCCATCCATCATCAAATTAACCCCAAGCTTCCAGCAGTGGGCGCCCTGCTTGACGCCACCAAAGCCTTCGATGCCTCAGAGTGGCCCTTTCTCTTTATCTCCTCCCTCGCTTGGCCTTTCGCCCGCTCTTCCTGAGCAAAACACTACTTCTCTACACCCTTCCCATTGCCCGCCTCCAGATTAACTGTCAAATATCTGAACCTATCTCCATTGAGAGAGGTACCAGGCAGGGTTGTCGGCTATCACCCATGCTCTTTGCCATCGCAATGGAACCCCTTGCTGCTAGACTTCGTCAGCATCACACCCAGAGAGGTCTCAGTTTCGTGGCTTGCGCTCTTGTCGTCTCCATGTATGCAGACGACGTAACTCTCTTTGTCCGCAATCCTCCGGAGAACCTCAGTCCACTGGTTCGTGAGGTGATACAGTTTGGGGGCTACTCCGGCATCCAGGTTAACTGGACTAAGTCTGTGCTTTTCCCCCTCACTGATGCCATGGTGCTCTTCACTCTGGACTACCCCTTTGTGTGGGCATCAAGCCCGACAAGATACTTAGGCATCTGGCTGAGCAGGGACACAGACAAACTTTGGAGAGCTAACTTTGGCTGGACAGTGGACTGGTTTGAGTATAAGATTCCCCTCTAGCACTGGTTGCCTTTGTCTCTGGCCGGTTGCATAGCCATCGCCAAGATGGCGGTGCTCCCAAAGTTTTTATATTTATTTGTCAATATTCCTATTCCCCTCACTGCCCGCTTTTTTTGCAAAGTCCGCTCATTGCTCATCACTCTGGTCTGGGCCGGTCGACAGTCCAGAATTGCATATAATATCCTGACCCTTCTGATGTCGCGTGGCGGTCTTGATGCCCCCGATTTTAAACTTTATGCCCTCAGCGCCCAGGCCAGTTTTCTCCATTTTTGGCTCCACCCTACTCCTTTTCAGCCGCATGTTGCGGTGGAAGCCAACCTCGCCGCCCCATGGGCTCACATGACCGCCTTGTTTGCCCCGGTGAAACTCCCACGTACTGAGATTGACACAGTGGAGACCCTGCGCTGGGCCTGGGATGGGCTGCGCAAACTCTCAGGCTCCGACATGCTCTCCGCGAATGCCATGTCTATTTCTCATCATCCAGCTTCGCAACCCGCTTAGGGCTTACCATAGTGTTGGACCTTTACCCCGGGGACACATTCTTCTCACATGCTACTGACTCCGGCTCCATGGACACACTGCTCTGCTATCAACTCAGGGCTATCTGCAGGGAGCTTTAACCCTCGTTTGCCCAGCCTCATTCCTCGATAGCCACTCTTGACTTCCTTTAGGATGTATGACGGTACGACGCGTACCGTCACAACGCGTGCTTTTACAACGCGTCCCTTACAATGCAAGTCGTTACCACGACTTGCGTTGGGGGCGCGGATTGAGAATAGCATAATTTACTATTCTAACACCAGTCCCCGTGGACACTAGGGAAGGTGTTTGAATAGTAAATATACTATTCTTAATCCTCTAGCGCCCTCCAGCGCAAGTCGTGGTTACGACTTGCATTGTAACGGACGCGTCGTAAAAGCACTGCGGAGTAAAATACGCGTTGTAAAGGATGTCCCCCCTTCCTTTACACATCCCCCTACCCCCAGAAACTAGTCACTAAGATTTACGCCCTTACACTGGCAGCATCCTCCATTTCCACTGACTGGGCGCGTCTGACGTGGGGTGAGGACCTGGGTATCAAAATCTCTCAAGTAGACTGACTTTATTGTTACAATCAGATTAAACGCCTATCCTCACATTACCACCTGCGCCTCATTCACCCTAAGTATTTACATAGGCTTTACCGGACACCTGCTCAGTTGCACAAGATGGGACGTATCCCCAATGATAGATGTCTGCAATGTTCTGCTCCTGCGCAGACTTCGCCCACCTCGCTTGGCTGTGCCCTCAGATCTTCACATATTGGCGCGAGGTCTGAACCGCTATTTCAGAGATCACCTCATCACTGGTCCAGCCTGATCCTCTGCTTTGCCTCTTAGGCTTCGTTAAATTTTGCCCAGATGCTGCGCGTTGCTTGAATGCAATGCTCCTTTTCCTTGCGCGGCGTAGGGTCTCCATGTGCTGGGGTCGCAGGCTTGTCCCTAAGGTTGACATCTGGCTTGAGGATGCTTCACGCTTTCAGACACTCCTGTCCAAATTCTGGGACCTAATGCCAGCGAAATCCTACCCACTTGATATATTGGGTCCACTTGTGTCCTACCTCTTAAATCGCAATGCTCAGTGCCCTGAGACCTACCCTGCGCTCCCCGCTGGCGCTCTGCCCGCAGCAACCGCTGGTGATGGTCAATGAGTTGCTGGCTCCCCACTCATTCTTCCTTATGCTCCACTAGCCTTTTTCCCCCACTCGATGGGCCTCTTCCCATGGTTCATTCTACTCCCCTAGTGCTACCACGCCATCTCTCCCTTGTATCGATTTCATGTGCCATGTGTATGAAAAAACATAGGTTTCAGGGGTGTTATAGTTAGCTGGACATTTCACTCATACAAAACCATTGAAATTCTTCTGTCATAGTTAGTTCTACTAATTGTAACTCTCGCGCCCGCAATCCACTGGTGATGATGTCACATATTACATCATTCATAACTTGGTCAGTGACATCACTGATGACATCTCAAATGACATCATCCACATGACAAGCAGATACATCTCATCATACACTACTATAACCTTTCATCACTCAATTCAATTTCAAAGGTTTTTTAAATAATAATTCCTAACTATAACCTGCCTGAAACTTATGGTTTTTCAGTGAATTTTAAAGGTGTTTTAAATGATAATTCTTAATTATAATGTTCATTAAGCATATCTGTTATATATGTTTTTTTCTATCTTTTTTAATTATCATCCCAATCTCAACCTAGTAAAAACTGCAAATATTACCACTCTTCAATTGATTCCTTCTGCCAACAAAATCGCCACAAACCCCTAAAAAAACAGGCAATAGCTCCACTTACCAGTAACAAATTAACATCAACATTTAACTGGTGTAAGGAGGTCGACTATCTACTGTGTAAATTATACCCAACTCACACCCATATTTAAAGACAAATGTGTGATAGCGGTACTAATCATGCACTTCCGACACCCAACAAAATCACAACACCCAGCTCCAACACCACCACCACAACCACCCCCACGGATCCCTCACCCTACTACCTCAGAGGCAGTGCAAAACAGGACAACGGACCTTCCCAAGATACCATATCCTCTCAAATGCACAATAGCGGAATGTTCAGAGATGTGGCAACCAACTATGTATAAGGGAGTAAATTCGCACATCAACAATAATTTACAGAATCCCAAGTGTACCGGTGATATGCTGTACACAACTCACTATAGAAACAAAAAACTTTTCCATGTGAAAATATAGTATTGATACCTGTAGTGTATTGCACAGTGGACGCTACCATATTATCTCAGACTCTGGGGAATATCTCGGTCATGTAGCTGTGTTGTCTCCCTCCCCCCTTTCAAGCAGAAGCGTAGTGGGCTGGTCCAACGTACGCAACTCCAGCGTAAGAGTATAAATAATTAGCCTACGCTTCCCAGCATGGTTCACTTCTGCAAAGAGAAAAGACTCTGCCACAGCGAAGGTCCTCACCCTGCCACGTGGCTGCCACCATGACCAAGTGCCTCCTCGATACAGACCCACTCCGAACTCAGCGCCACAGCACCGCAGACTTATGTCTATATCGATTACGACCTTCGATCTACACTGCGCACAGCATTGAAGTTATCCTTGATTTATGTAAGGCAGAGACAATTCTACTCTATGTCCTCAGACTTTGTTAAAATAAGTCATAACAATTCTTTGTCGATATCTGTGATGACTACTGCCTTCGATTTACAGTGCAGTCAGTAGAGTTTACAATTTGATACCAGTTGCGCATCAGCACTATAGACATTGAATTCAGTCTGGATCTATTTAAGGCAGAGACAATTGTACTGTGTCCTCAGATTTTGTTAAAGTATGTGACAAAAAAAACATTCCTCGATGTCTGTGTCAACTACTGTCTTTGATCTACACTGCAGACAGCAGGGTTCACAACTTGAATTCAGCTTTGGATCTACACTACGGACAGCATTGAATCAAGCCTTACTTTATTTAAGGTAGAGACAATTGTACTCTATGTCTTCCAATTTTGTAAAAGGATGTGACAAAAAGCATTCATCTATAACTGTGCTGACTACTGCCTTCAATCTACACTGGGGACAGCAGGGTTCACAACTTGAATTCAGCTTTGCATCTACACTATGGACAGCATTTAAGTTAGCCTTGATTTATGTAAGCCAGGGACAATTTTGTTAAATGATGCGACAAAAACATTCCTCAATGTCTGTACTGAGTACTGCCTTTAAATGTACACTGCGATCAACAGAGTTGAACCACTTGATACCAGTTCATGCAGTCCCGTAAGCAACAGTAAATGTATGGAGTACATTACAGATAATGCAGTGCAGCCTAAGATCTACACTGCGGACAGCAGAGTTCACAACTTGAATTCAGCTTTGCATCTACACTACGGACAGTAGGAAATTCAGCCTTGATTTATTTAAGGCAGAGACAAATGTACTGTATGTATTTACATTTTGTTAAAATAAGTGACAATAATCATTTGTCGATATCTGTGCTGACTACTGCTTTCCATCTACAGTGAGGACAGCAGGGTTCACAACTTGAATTCAGCTTTGCAAGTACACTACGGACAGTAGGGAATTCAACCTTGATTTATTTATTGCAGAGACAATTGTATTGTATGTGTTCTGATTTTGTTAAAATAAGTGACAAAAATCATTCGTTGATATCTCTGCTTACTACTGCCTTCGATCTACAGTGCGGACAGCAAGGTTCACAACTTCAATTCAGCTTTGAATCTATACTATATCCGTATTGACTACGATGCCTTATTTAAAGAAAAACATATCATAGTTTTTGGAGATCTACTACAAATTAGTCCCGTAAAAGGACAAAAAGTATTTATAAGAAAACTTGATTTTATTAACATTGTTGCTTCAGGTGCCACTAACTCTGCTTACCACTTATCATTGCTGGTTGCACACACGCTAAATCACCAATACTGTGCAGCTCTACTCAATGCCATGGGCTCTTGCTAACCGCTGCCTCCTGCCTACACTGCGGTCATCACAACTCACAATTAAATAGACTTTTGATTCATTGTTTGCAGAGTACAATACCAAACTAAGTATAACACCTTTCAAACCTATATAATATCCCTTTAGTATGCTTCCTTCAAAATCTTCTTTTATATCTTATCTTTATTCTTTTACTATGCAAGTGCAAAGGCACACTTAATGGCAATCTACACTGAAGACAGCACAGATCACAATTTGAATCTCACTTGTTCTTCATTGGAATCCTGAATTTCTTTTTGGGAGACAAAAACAGCTACATCACTGGAAGAATCATCTGATTCTGATAATTTTGTTGCTGAAGAATTGATAACCATCAATGGTACTTTTTTCCCCCTCAAAGTACATGCAGTCCAGTATTCAACAGTCAATGCTTTAAGTGAAGCCTGTTCAGACCACGCATCATCGCAGGGTGAGCACACGCTAAACACCAGACGTACCACTAACTCAGTACACCATAAATATTCGCCACAAGGCTTTATTAAGGCAAAATTCAGTAATCAAAAAACATTACCTCCAGTGTGGCCTGCCCGGACCGTGCATTGTCACAGGTTATGTGCACGCTCAGTCCCAAAGGTACTACTAACTCAGTGCACCATAATTCATCGCCACATGACATTCAAGCAGAATTCAACTGACTCTTCATTCATCAGTTATATAAAAAAGATTCTCAATATTTACTTCTACTGGTGCCTAATAGCACTTCATGGTCTCGGGGGGGTGGGGGGGGGGCGGTGTCACCCAGTAGAAGTAAATATTGAGAATCTTTTTCATATAACTGTTCTGTGTAATTGTGTGTCGATCGTTTTTGTCACATCAAGTCCTGTGTCCTTTAAATGTATGAATTCACGCCACAACCAATTTGTATGTATATTTTGAGCCATGCACCGGACCTGAGAGCTTGCACAACCTATATGGGGCAAAAAAACACCATATATACTCAAACGTGCGGCATGAAGGAGAATTTGTACCCTATCTCTAGGAGAAAGGGATGATGTGCCACTAATCATATGTCATTCTCTTACAGAAACAGCATTGAGTACAAACGTATGTATTTTACAAAAATGCATGCCTAGTTTCAGCAGCGTTATATGTTGTGTATTTAAATAATTAAATCCCTAGTAAGGGTTCATAGGAGTGGCATATACAGGGCTGGTCCCTGTATGGTCCTGAAGAAAAGCTAGGGGTAAGCTTGAAACATGTCGACCGTATACTGATCCCACCTTCATGACAGGTCGGAATACAGTGACACACCCCATTTTTAATATACCAACCTAGGAGCAAAATAAATGTGTTGAGGCCCACTAGCACGGTATTTTTCATCACTTACACCCACTCCACCACATTTCTGTACCACGCATAGTCCTTCACAAACAAGTGCTCCTACGTATTTCGCAAGTCGTAGCACGCCCCTTTTCGTAGAGAACTGGGATGGCCCCAATGATGAAGCATGTCACCGTGGGGCAACCCCGGTGAGTGAGGGGACTCTAGAAAGAAAGTTTTCTTTCTACTTGGCTCTACTTGATTACTTTGGTCAGTAGCCACAACACAAGCTAGGTCTCAGAACCCAATATTTTGGGCTCCTACTTTCATGTCATGTCCTAGGAGGGTGACCTAGTCTTCAGTTCCTCCTTCTCCCCCCCTTTGTTTTACATATACAAATGATTGTGTCCAGTAGGCAACACGCTGAGCACCATACATACCACTAACTCAGTGCACCATAAATAATTGCCACGTGGCCTTATTAAGGCAAAATTCTGTTGCCAAAAGACATTCTTACTAGTGCAGTGTGCTCTTCCTGAACCACGCATCATCGTTGGCTCCACGCAAACCGCCCCTACCTCAATGTACCACAACTCATGAACCCTTTACGATAGAATCTTCTGAGTATAATTTCACATATAGTGCTCCTACCTTTGAACAGCAGAAGTCATAAACCGTTTATGATTGAATATCTGTGTATGATATCATGATTACTATTCTACTTGTTACCAACAGCAACGTAATAAAATGGAGTCAAGCACACGTGCCCGTACCCACTTCAACTATCTATCTGTGTCTGTGTACTTATAATGTTTGTAAAATGCTGCTCCTGCGCCCTACCACATTATATTGTGCTGTAAACAGCATATGCAACCATCTTTCCTCTGCCAATAAGAAAAACTTTGATTATATAACTTTCTCTCGCTCAAACTATATGAACAATTTACCTTATTTACAGTACATTTTCAGCCACGCGTTGATTACGTCATTACTCTACAATAACAGGATGTGGTTGCGACTCCAAGCTTCGAACAATGATTTCCAGCACCAAGATCGACAGTATACTTGAATGACCACATACGTATATATATTGTCTGTCCTTCAGGTGCCAAAAACTGCAACCTAAACCTTTCACAGCCCTGTATTACTACAGCTACAACACTCCACTGAATGTATTCGCAGAAATGTGTCATGTCCACCATCTTTTATGTGTGCATTTATGGCTGAATATGGGGTCAGTGATACCCCGTATCTTCCATGTTAGCCGTATTGTGGGACTTTACAGACATAATGACACATTTTCGTGTAAGACCCGGGTGTCGGAAGCACTACAACACGGACACCCAAATAAGTAGATTTTTCATATAGCTCACGACGGAACCACGCCCATAGCTCCTGAGTCATCATTCACAGCCTCGCGCAGCACTGGCATACGTCAGTCCAGCCCACTCTGCTTACGCTTCCAGGAAAACACAACAACGGTACGTACATGGCCCAGATTTCCATTGTAGTGATTTCTTACTTCCAGGTCTAGTTGTCAGAAAGGCAAACACACTCCCTCATGGCTGGTATACACCCACACCACACCCATCCAGCACATATGTCACTACACACATGACCCTACCAATAAAAAAGATGGGGCGCACATGCTCTACGCCATTTTAGAGTTGCTCCCATCGCAAGCGCTGTGATGGCCTGTCCTAGTGGTTCGGACGCCTCATGTAGGCCCGAACCACCGAGCAGGGGGGCCCAACACTACGTGCTTGGCCTCTTTTGTCCCTGAGTTAGTGGTACCGCAAGGACTGAGTGAGTGAGCAACCTGCGATTATGATAGGAGCACGAGTATGTCCTTAGCCATAGCGATATCAAGACTTCTTGGTGGCAAAGCGGGACTGCATACTTTAGAAGGTGCCCCGTCCATGAAAAGGTGAGTAGTCAGGCGTGGGTGCACAGCGCAGGGAGTAGATGGGGTGCAGCAGACTGGATACAAAAAGGCGACGCAGCGATTTAGGCGTACGCAGTCATATATACCGTATCTTATTGCATTTGTATTTTTTTTCCAATAGCAGGAAAGTTTTTATAATCGGTCAAATGTACGTCGCTTGTGATGATCTACTCAACAGATTTACACCATATAAGCAAACGGCACGAGTCTGAACCAAGGACTACAACTTTGGAAATTTGGTGTAATTCAGTTCAGCCGTTCTGGCTGTAGCCGCGATGAACAGTACCTGTGGAAAATTGCATAGGGAAAATACGTTTTGGGACCCTCCTTTTTTCTCAGCCCCCACTTCATGAATCACCCCAAGACTTTCAGGATAGGAGCAGACCGGAGCGCCCCACCAGTTTTAAAAATTTGTGAAGATACGTCAACCGGCGCCAAAGTTATTCCAAATAGAATGTTGCAGATTTCCTATGGAAAATAGGCCTAACTATAACTACATACTGGCGACTGCCAGTAGGTTATATATATATATATATATATATGTATATATATATATATATATATATATATATATATATATATATATATATATATATACATATATATATATATATATATATATATACTGTCACCATATAATCCAAGTTAGTGCGCTCTCAGGGTCATAAGACGCACATCCAAAGTTTGCTGCAGAACAAGTTTATTCCACCACTACGCATTTCTACTGCATCCTCAGCATTGCTCACGTGTACTGAGTGCACAATGACACAAGTGTTATAACATCGGGTTGGGAATGAATGAAAACAGAAAAAGGACAAATTCAATAGCTTACTGCAGCGGCCATATCTGAGTGGAGCATGATGCAGACCTGCGTCATGGAAAGAATCAATGTGTCAACAAAGCAACATGAAAAGTTACATGACTAGTCGATGTTTACAGTTAATAATACTGGTGCATGTCATGACAAGTGTCCAAAATTAATGCACAGTACAATACTTAAAAATATATGTAAATCTATATGTCCAAAGCTCACACATGATGTATCGTATTTTAGTCTGTTGCCGTCGCGTTCGCTACAAGGGATACTACGGTACTAATACCTGAAACGTTAAGTGCTAAGCCCAGTTCATACGGGGAGCATTATGCAATGCAATACAATATTTTGCTTGGTACTCAAATCTTAATGGATACGAGTCATATATATATATATATATATATATATATATATATATATATCTTGCTCCTCCGTTTGCCATGGGCGGGGCACTTCGCGGTCTGGTGCAGTAACGCGGTGGCGTGCCGCGATATAAGTCCAAGCTCAATAATTTCCCTTTTTAGTTCAGGAAAATAATAGCACTCACAAGGATTCTGTGGCTCAGCAGCAGTTTATTTAGGACAAACGCGTTTCGGATTTACATCCTTCGTCAGTGTCGTAATCTCTAAACAAAACACCGGCGGCCATTTTTAGTTTCATAAGTGTTTTTATTGAAATTCTTAACAGGCATATAGTAAGACATCTCTGTGAGAAAAGTAAACTCAGAGCATACATTGCGGGCGGGACAGACAAGCATGTCTTCCCTTGTGCAGCAGAATAAGCAATGAAGGTATGCCCAATGAGCGATGCGACGTCATGCTTGGAAGGGCAAAAGATTGACATAAGTAAAACAACACGAACCAAAAACCCCCACCCCTCCCCACAAAATCCCCCCTCCCTCCACCCCGACCAGTGTGCCCAGGAAGGTCAGTGACACCTGCATTGTGTCGCGGGAGTGTGACGAGGCCAAGAGTAGTAGAGTCACCGGGAGCCATCGGTAGTGCTAGTGAGACGCAAAACCCTAAGATATTTGGGGCAGGTGACTTCATTGAACTCCTTGGATAAGAGGGTCAGCAAAGGAAGCCATGTCTTGCGAAAGGCGTCTGTGGAGCTGGTGAGAGTGGCATGGATACGCTCCATCCCAAGGGTGAACCACAGTTTGTGGAGCCATCCCGTGTGTGTAGGTTTAGTCGTAGTGCCCCATAGTGATAAGATGTGTTGTGTGGCTGCCTGCATAGCGATGCCCATCTGTCGGCCTCGCAGTGATTTGAGGGGAAACATTAAGGCATTGGGCAGGCCCAACACGGTGTACGCAGGGAATCTCGGGACTTCAGTTTCGAAAGTGGAGTCTATGTCATCCAGGACCTGTTTCCAAAAGTCTCCCAGCTCGGGGCACTCCCAGAGGATGTGAGTCAAGGAACCACGTTCCCCGCACCCTCTCCAGCAAAGGTCGCTGCGCTTCGGGTTTCCTTGGTGTAATCGGGCTGGAGTAAGGTGCCAATATATGGCGAGTTTGACTGCAGTTTCTCTCGCTTTGGTGTTTCGTGTAGTGTGTGAGGCTCTATGGTAGATGTATCCCCATTCTTTGGATGACAAGGTCCTCCCAAGTTCAGCCTCCCAGCGCCGTTGACCGGGTGATTTAGCCTGGGAGGGTGAAGGGGCAAGCATTTTATAGAGTTCGGAGATGAGGCGCTTGTCTGTGGTCTTAGTAAGCAGCCACTTCTCGAAGTCCGTCATGGGGCGGCCCACTAGGGTAATGACGTTCGGGTCAGTGAGCCAGTGTCGGAGCTGGAGGTATTGGAAGAAGTGGGGGTGTTCTATCCCGTATCCTTGTTTAATGTCGTCGAAGGAAAGAAATCCGTTCAGGTCAAAAAGATGACCCGCAGCTCGGCACGCCGAGCCCCGCCATTGAGAAAATGCACCTGGGCCCTCACCTGGGGGGAAGTCAGGGTTGTCCAGAAGGGGAGTGAAAGGGGAAGGGAAAGTAGTCAGTCCGCGTTTAAGCGCCACCCGATTCCACACCTGTAGGGTCGTGCGAGTGATTGGGGACCGTGACATATATTTGGGCCTGTGGTGTTTGGCCAGGAATGGAACCCGCCACAGCGGCGTCTGAGCCATAGCTCTATCTTGGAAGAGCCATCTCTTCTCCGATTCGGGTCTGTACCACTCCACCAGGTACCGGAGTTGGGATGCCTGGAAGTACCGCGCCAAGTCCGGGATTCCGAGACCGCCCTCATCCATGCTCCTGTATGCAAGCAGTTTGTGAAGTCGGGCTCTCTTCCCCTCCCAAATAAAGCCAGACAGTAAGTCTTGTAAGGTTTTCAATGTGCCCGCTGGGGGCACAATGGGAATTGTTTGAAACAAATATAAAATCCGCAGCAGGACTGACATTTTTATAGCCGCCACCCTCCCCAACAGAGAAAGAGGTTGTTTGGACCATCTCGCCAGGTCTGAGCGTATCCGGGTGATGAGAGCTGCGTAATTAGTGGAGACCGTGAGGTCGGTTGAGGGAGTCAGGGTGATACCTAGGTATGGTATCCGGTCGGCCACCTGTAGGCCGCTGTGGTGACCCATTGCCGGGGCCTGCGGGCGCGCATTTTTGCCTAGAGGTAAGATGAGGGATTTTGCGATATTAATGCGGAAGCCTGAAACAGCCCCAAACGAGTCAAGTACCTCCATGAAGGCAGGTATAGAAGTATCAGGGCTGTGTAGAGTGGCTATGACATCGTCCGTGTATAAACTGATAGGATGGGGTTCGCGCCCGAAGTCGATGCCCTCTATCCTCGGGTTGTCGCGGACTCTCTGTGCTAGCGGCTCGATATACATCGCGAATAGGAGGGGGGAGAGGGGGCACCCCTGCCTGGTACCTCGTTGGATCTCAAACGGGGGCGAGCGCAGGCTCCCCAGGCGAACCGTGGCCTGCGGGTGATGATAGCAGCCCGCTATGCGCGAGCAAAAACGTTCACTGAGACCGAACCGGCGGAGTACGTGTTGTAAATAATCCCAGTTCACGCGATCGAACGCTTTCTCCGCGTCGATGGCAAGAAGCGCAGAGTCCGAAGCTCGAGAATGTGTCTTGTCAATAAGGTGGAGCACCCGTTTAGTATTGTCTGCACATTGGCGGCCTGGAACAAAGCCAGATTGGTCTGGTTCCAAAATACCAGGAAGGCACGGGCCAAGGCGGGCAGCAAGGATACCTGTAAAAAGCTTCAGGTCTAGGTTCAGTAACGAGATTGGGCGGAACGCAGAGCAGTGCGTGGGTTTTTTCCCGGGTTTAGGAAGCACCACCACTTCAGCGGCTAGCATGTCCGGAGGTATGGCTGCCGCCCCCTCGAAGGAGTTGAAGAGGCGAGCAAGCACCGGGGCCAAACGCCGATTGAAGAGCTTATAGAAGCCCGCTGAGAAGCCGTCTGGTCTTGGGGATTTAAGTGGGCGCAGTCGAGAGATGGCAGCTAAGACTTCTTCCTGGCTTATGGGGGCATCGAGAGCTTCTGCAGTAGATTCAGGGATCGCGGTGATAGCCACAGTATTTAGGTATGCCTCAATATCCCTGGATGGGACTTCCTCCCCCCCGTATAGGGAAGCGTAGTATGAACGAAACGCCTCGGCCACTTGGGCATCGTCTGTGAGCACTTCACCGTTGGTGCCAACTAAAGTGGTGATTTTGGCCCGTTGGGTCTTGGCCCTTAGAGCACTGGCCAGTAGACGCCCCGTTTTGTTCCCTCCGACATAGTAAGTATGCCGTAGGCGGAGAGCTGCAAATTCCGCCCTGTCTGTATCCAGACTGGCGAGTTGGGCCCGAGCAGCCTTTAGCTGTTTCCACACTCGAGGGGCACACGTGCGACTGTGTACCCGTTCCAGCTCCGCCACCTGCGCCGTAAGTTCCTCTCTCTTACTTTTGCGGTCTTTAGCTTCCGCAGCCGAAATAGCTATGAGTTCGCCCCGCACGACCGATTTCAGAGCCCCCCAAAGAGCCGTCGCTGAGATGCCCGGTGTATCGTTGGTAGATAGGTAAGTGTCTATGCAGTCCCCAATACGTTTAGTGACATCAGGGCGCTGTAGCAAGGGTTCGCGGAGGCGCCATGGGCCTCGGGGGCGGCGGGGTGCGCGGAGAGCGAGGGAGAGTTCCACCGCATCATGGTCAGAGAGGGCTGCGGGTGTGATGGTAATGTCCTCAAGGGTTGTAAGGAGGTCTGAAGAACCCAGGAAGTGGTCAAGCCTGGCGTAGGTGTGGTGCACATGTGAGTAGAACGTGAATTGTGAGGCAGTCGGATGACGGGCCCTCCAGAGGTCTACCAAGCCCCTTTCGGATAGCCAATCATGTCCGGCAGATGACAAGGCCCCAGCGTCTCCGTAGCGGTGGCCAGACCGATCGGCATGTGTATCCATAACAATGTTAATGTCCCCGCCCAGGAGTAGGGGTGTGTGTGGGGTCTGGAGGGCTTCGGAAATGGCGCCTTTTAAGAAGGCTTCCTGACCTGTGTTTGGAGCGTACAGGGAGCCGATTGTGAGTGTTGTGTCACCCACGGTGAGAGTGTATGCCAGGAGGCGGCCTTTGATTTCCCCCACCTTGCTACCCACCCTCCCTCTAAAGGAGCTAGAGATTAGGATCGCAACCCCGGCATTCTTTGTTGGAAGGGAGGAAAAGAATTGTTGTGGGAAGGTTCGCGAGCGCATTCTGTGCCAGTCCTTCTGGAGGAGATGCGTCTCCTGTAGCAGGCAAATAGCGGCTTCAGAGTTTTCCAAGTAAGAGAGAACAGCTCTCCTCTTGATCGGGTTGTTGAGCCCCTTCACATTAAGCGTTATAATCTTAAGGGTGTTGTCTGTCATCGCGCAAGGGGTGTGTGATGCAGCGCTGATTGGGCCATAGGCACGCCAAGGGAGCACGTGGCGGTTCTTGGCGAATAGTGTATGGTATGGTCTCTATTTGTGTCTGGGTGTGAGCCATTTGTGTGGGTGAATACTCCAAGTCGGCATATGCATCTTGGTGAGGGGTCTCTTCGCGCGAGAGCTGAAGTAGCGTGGCACACTGGTCCCCACCCTGGATCCCTCTCTAACCCAACATCCCCCCCAGAAACAGCCCGCAGCCACCAAAGTATGCAACGTAGTACATGCAAATAAGGACAGTAGTAGGCCGCAGCGTAATAACAAAACCCCAAACCCAGTTCCCCCCAACCCAAACCCAACAAAACGGAAACCTGTAGTCCCAATCCTGTCAAGGCACACAGGATCGTGGTAAAGAACAATGAAGGGGTCATTTCCGATGGCGGCTCCTCCGGGCCCCCCGCCAGGGCTGAGCAGGTGCGATACACAATCTCCTTAGCAAGAGTTAGTATCACTCTGGGGAAGAGGTCTCCTTGATCACCTCTGCCACTGCAGTCTCACGCTCCCGGGAAATGACAGAGGCATCGGGCTTGAAGCGCTGAGGAGGGGATCGTTTGCGGTGTACAGTCTGCCAACCCCCTCTGGAGGAGCCCTGCGAGCTCCTGAAAACCGGTTCAGTATCCACTTGGTCTAGACCCAGGAGATCACAAGTGTCTTTAACCACATGGCTGCTGGCAGTTTTCCCGTCCTGTGCTGAAAAATTCTGGATGCCATATATTCATGACGAGCTCAGCTCGTCATCAGCACACGACACCCGTGGATGATGACGAGCTGAGCTCGTCATCAGCATCGAAAGGGTTAAGAGATCGTAGCTGCTGTAGCCGTCCGTTCCATTTGAATATGATTCGAAAGGGATGCCCCCAAGAATATGAGATTTCTTTTCCCCGCAGGAAGTCCGTGACTGGCTTGAATTCCTTCCTTTTCTGGAGAGTCGTGGCGGAAAGATCTTGGTATAGGGCAATGGGATGGACTTGAAACTGGATGGGCTGAGCTCTCCGGGCTTCCCGGAGGATCCGTTCTTTGAACGGGAAGTCCGGGAGGAAGGCCAATATGTCCGGCGGTGGGGCTGGGGCTCTGCGAGGCAGTCCTACGCGATGTGCCCTGTCAATGCGGATGTGGAAGTCGTCTGCCTCTCCCAGAATGCTCCTGAAGAGGGTCTGCAGGTACGCGGTGACATCAGCCCCCTCGTCTTTCTGAGGGACCCCCCGGACCCGTATGTTGTTCCGTCTGGAACGGTTTTCCAGGTCCTCCGTATGGGCCTGGAGGTCAAGGTGCTGGTCCGTGAGTCGCAGGACTTCTTGCTGGAGCAGTTCGATCTCGGAGCTCCTGGCTTGATCAGCCTCCTCGACTGCGACCACCCGTTCGCCGAGGTCCTCCACATCCCGCCGGAGTTCCTTCACTTCCCCCGCCACCTCCTGTTGCAGGGATTTGAAATCTTCCCGTAGTGAGTTGAAGAGCGTCTCCAGAAAGGCTTTGGTGATGGGCACTTGGTCATCCGTGGTCGCCGGTGATGCCTTCCCAGTCCCAGGGGACGGCGGGTCTTTGCCAAGCTTGGGCTGCGATTTAGCCAACAGTTCAGGGAGAGTTTGCGATCCCTTCTTGCCTCTTTGTCCCGTCATGGCGTGTGAGGGGATAGGGCCCCGACAGGCAGTAGGACAGTGGAGCAAGCATAGAGTAACTACAAATACACAGCGGTAGTAAGGTACTCAGAGACTAACAGCTTAGCATAATGCAATTGCAGTAAAAATAAATATTAACGGTGGGTGTAGTAGGTGTAGTGGGGCTACGCGAAGCTACGTGAAGTGGGCGAGAAACTACGCCCACCTACGCACTTCGCGTAGCCCCACTATGCGCCACCCGCCTTCATCCCGCCCTCCCTAAATACTTAAATTATCTTTTAAAAATGAATAAAAACCACTTACCTTGTACGCCGCGTCCCCTGGGGCTCCCTCTCGTAATCGCACTGCCGTCTTGGATATTAATGCGCATGCGCGGCCGCCCGCGCATGCTCATTTCTCGCGAGAAATGCGCATGCACGGTTGGACGCGCAGGCGCATTATTATCCGAGACGGCGGCGGGATTACAAGAGGGAGCCCCGGGGACGCAGCGGACAAGGTAAGTGGTTTTTATTCATTTTTAAAAGGTAATTTAAGTATTTAGGGAGGGCGGGAGGGAGGCGGGTGGCGGGCAACTTCGCTCCGCCCTAGGAATGGGCGTAGTGTTGCCTGCTTCACCTACTTTGCAAAGAGCGAAGTAGGCAACAATACGCCCACTCCGTGGGCGCAGCGAAGTACTTAGCCCAGGGTTAATAAATATGCATAAAATGTGGTTCATGTCTGAATTCAAGTGTAATAATGTACCGAATGCCTACAATGCCTCTAAGATATAGTACTTATGTTACAACAATGTTGTATTCCAGCATGCACGCTGCATCAGTCCTTTGGGTATGAATCCTTTGGGTATGAATATAATGCACAAAGCACAGTATGACTACACCACACTAAAGACACTTTCAAAGATGGGGACTAAGAATAAACTGTAAAGTCTTCTTTCTATGTGCAGTGATAGCAACTATGTAATGCACCCTTTCACGAATGCCCAGTGTGTGATCAAGAGAGCGCTGTCTCTCGAAACGCATAACATTGGAATAAAGACCTGCTGAAATTGACATCCGAGAGTGCGCCGTCATTCTTTGTCTGTATGGAGTTATAATTGCTGGCTGTGGCACTACCGGCCCCAGCGCGCCACTAGATGAAGGGCGGACTTCCCAGGAGGAGCTAAAACTTTGGAATAAACATATATATATATATATATATAATTTCTCTGTTCCCTTTTGGAATCCCCTTGGTAAGCGCTGAGATGCCCCCGGGTGAGTCATGCGCTATACAAGAAATCATAACATAACATAACATATATATATACATATATATATATATATATCCAAAACTGAAGTTTCGCTCTGAACCCCTGCCCCTTGCAGCGGAGGGCCCAGACGGGGTAGCGAGTCCCCAATAAATCAAAGATTTTCCAACTAAATGAAGAAGGAATGTCCAGGCCAGCTTCTGCAGTTTAACGAGCTTTAATGGTAAGCTCCACTCGACGCGTTTCGAGGAAGTTTTCCTCTTGGTCACGAGCCTATATACATATATATATGCCACAACCTCCCTCTGAAACAGAAGAAGCAGGAGCCCGGAGGGGATCATGGAAGACAGGTTTATTTGCGCAGCAGACTGTTCCAGTGGCGGCGAATGCATTTCGGCATTTTCCGCCTTCTTCAGCGCCCAACACCGGATAGAGTCATCAGGGTAAGTTGTTTCCTGCGTGATTAAATCGCTGCTGTTGGATTCCGCTCCTCCCCCTAGCTGAATAGCTCACCTGCTGCCAGTCATCTTAATGTTCAGGACTGCAACTCCCAGGATGCTTTGTATCGAGACATCGTAGGTCGGCGAAAATGTGGGGAGTGAAAAAAACTGTAGAGTTTGCTGCGGAGTCCAAATATTGCCCTTATGCAGTCCTTAGCCCGAACAGTCTGTCCTCCGGTCCCCTCTGTACCGCCATAGCCACATCAGAAAGAACTTGTATGAGCAGGGGCTTAAGATGCCAAGGCACAGTGCCCATGAAGAGGTGCAATACCTCACTGCTCGGAGTCCTCAGAAGAAGTGGCGGATCCTGGTTGTTTCCCTCTCAGAAAGACGAAAATGCTGTGAAGCGGTACCAGTGTAGAGCCGGACCCTTTAGCATGGCGGGGACTCCCAACTGTGCCTCTGGTAAGCACAGGAAATATGCCACAACCTCCCTCTGAAACAGAAGAAGCAGGAGCCCGGAAGGGATCATGGAAGACAGGTTTATTTGCGCAGCAGACTGTTCCAGTGGCGCCGAATGCTTTCGGCATTTTCCGCCTTCTTCAGCGCCCAACACCGGATAGAGTCATCAGGGTAAGTTGTTTCCTGCGTGATTAAATCGCTGCTGTTGGATTCCGCTCCTCCCCCTAGCTGAATAGCTCACCTGTTGCCAGTCGTCTTAATGTTAAGGACTGCAACTCCCAGGATGCTTTGTATCGAGACATCGAAGGTCGGCGAAAATGTGGGGAGTGAAAAAAACTGTAGAGTTTGCTGCGGAGTCCAAATATTGCCCTTTTGCAGTCCTTAGCCCAAACAGTCTGTCCTCCGGTCCCCTCTGTACCGCCATAGCCACATCAGAAAGGACTTGTATGAGCAGGGGCTTAAGATGCCGAGGCACAGTGCCCATGAAGAGGTGCAATACCTCACTGCTCGGAGTCCTCAGAAGAAGTGGCAGATCCTGGCTGTTTCCCTCTCGGAAAGACGAAAATGCTGTGAAGCGGTACCAGTGTAGAGCCGGACCCTTTAGCATGGCGGGGACTCCAACTGTGCCTCTGGTAAGCACAGGAAATATGCCACAACCTCCCTCTGAAACAGAAGAAGCAGGAGATATATATATATATATTCACTGAAAAAACCATAGGTTTCAGGCCTTATATAGTTAGGAATTAGCATTTAAAAAACCATTGAAATTGCTCCTATATAGTTAGTTGTACTAACTATATTTCGCGCACCCGCAATCCATTGCTGATGATGTCACATATTACATCATTCATGACATGGTCAGTGACATCACTGATGACATCTGAAATGACATCACTGATGACATCATCGAGTGACTGTATGTTTCTGTAAAGTTTAAATATGTTTTACATATTGAAGAATGAGTGGATGTATAAGTGTCTGGATGAAGAATTTAGTAGGTGCGTGACTGACTGTATGAGTGAGTGATTAATTTTGTCTAACTGAATGCATGGGTTAGTGACTAATCTCTCTGAATGTGTGCATCAGTATGTCTGTTGTTGTGTAAGCTGCTGCATGTGTTGATCAGTAGCTATATGAGTGGCTATATGGGTTATTGATTGGTTGCCCAAGTATTTGTATGGGAGACTGAGTGTGTGTGTGGTTGGCTGGGAGGTGTGTGACTCTGTGCATAGATGTGTGAGCAGTTGATTCACTAGGTGTATGGGTTCAAGAGTGCATGTGGAAACAGGTGTATGGGCGGTTGACTGTGTGCATGTGTGTGTTGGTGAGTGAATGGATATCTCAGTGCTACATGTCCAAGTAAGTACATATGTAAAACACAGTGCATGTGAGAGTTGGCATATATAAATGACTATACATGAGAGCCAGTGATTGTGCGAGTGGCTGTATGGATCATTGTGCACTTGTATCGGTGATTGTATAAGAGAGTAAGTATGTGTTAGTATATGTTTGAATAAGTAAGGTGTTGTGTGTATAACTGTATAGTTGAGGAAATGGAAGTGTGATTGATTCCTTGCATGACTGACTAGGTGTGTGAGTAACTCCATGGATGAGTGGCAGTGTGTGAGTGTCTGTATAGGGGTATGAGTGCATATGTTAGTGTTGTATTGATGAGTGACTGTATGTATGAGTGATTCTATGGGTGAATAAGTGGATGTGTGTGTAAACCTAGCAATCAGTGAGTGCGTATGTAGTAACTGGTATTGGTGTGTCAATGGTTTCAAGAATAGTAGTCTGGATTTAACACTGGGTGTGTCAAAGGTTATATTAGAGTGTAAGGAGGTGCATCATATTATCACATGAATTATGTCATCAGTGATGTCATTGACCATGTCATGAATGATGTAATATATGACATCATCAGCAGTGGATTGCGGGTGTGTGAAATATAGTTAGTACAACTAACTATATAGGAGCAATTTCAATGGTTTTTAAAATGCTAATTCCTAACTATGGGGCACATTATGATGGCGGACGGACCTGAGTCCGTCCGCCACCATAGAGTAGGAGGGAACCTCCGCATGGGCTGTGGAGTTCCCTCCTGTGCAATTAGGATGTGACCGCCACCCTGGCGGTCACATCCTCTATTTTTAACATTGCGGCGGGTGCGGCTTCAAGCTGCACCCGCAGCAATGTTAAAAATGCATGCATTGCATTTGTATGTAGAAAGTGGCAGGCACCGCACGGTGCCTGCCGCTTTCTGCATACAAATGCAGGGGGGTACCATAGGTACCCCCCTTGTGCACCCCCCACACCCCCCCCCTTCACCTAGGGGGCCCGCAACGGGCCTCGGCAGTGAAGTTACACATGCTTTTCCACAGCGGAAAAGCCGCTGCGGAAAAGCATGTTTCAGAGCCTATCCTAATCTGGCTGGCGGTGTCTGAGAGACACGTCACCAAATTAGTGCTTTTCCGCCGCGGTTGTAAGCCAACCGCGGTGGAAAAGCTGCGGACGGAAACCAGGACCCACCAGCTATCCTAATGTGGCGGTGGGTCTTTGATGGGTCCGCAGAGGATTTTCCGCATCCTCCGGGCCGGCGGTGGCTACCGCCGGCCCGGAGAATGCGGAAAATCCTCCATCCTAATGAGGCCCTTAATAAGGCCTGAAACCTATGTTTTTTTCAGTGAATTTCAAAGGTTTTTTATATGCAAATTCCTAACTATATAAAGCCTGAAACTATGGTTTTTTCAGTGAATTTGCAAGGTTTTTTAAATGCTAATTTCTAACTATATAAGGCCTGAAACCTATGTTTTTTTCAGTGAATTTGCAAGGTTTTTTAAATGCTAATTCTATTAGCGGATAACGTTTAAATATGTTAATATCCAGGTGGGACCACCTGAGCAGCCCTAGGGGGTCAGGGTGTTTCTACCCTGCCCCCTTTTTGCATTCTACACGTTTGTTTTTCTGCTTCTTTTGTGCCTCGGTCTACCTAGCACAAGATGAATGCCAACACTTCCTGGTTAGAAGTGTTGACAGCCAATGAGCATGCTGCTTTCCTGTGAAAGGCATGCTGATTGGCTGCCACTGTCTGTCAACACTCCAAACCAGGAAGTGTTGGCAGCCATCTTGTGCCTCGGTAGAACCAAGGCACAAGAAAGCAGTGAAACAAAGGTGCACAACACGCAAAGGGGGCAGGGTAGAAGCACCCTGACCCCCTAGGCCTGCTCAGGGGGTCCCACAAGGCCCCCCCAGGCCCCCCCAATTGTTTTTTTCAGAAAATCGCGGGGGTACGCGCACCATGCGCGTACCCTACAGAGTACAGTAAGCTTACAGTAAGCTTACTGTAGGCTTACTATACTCTGTACGGTGCGCATACCCCCGCGATTTTCCGGGAAAATATTTATTTTTTTTGGGCCTGGGGGGCCTTGTGGGACCCCCTGAGCAGGCCTAGGGGGTCAAGGTGCTTCTACCCTGCCCCCTTTTTGAGTTCTATACGTATGTTTTTCTGCTTTCCTGTGCCTCAGTCTACCGAGGCACAAGATGGCTGCCAACAATTTCTGTTTTGGAGTGTTGACAGACAGTGGCAGCCAATCAGCATGCAGCTCATACTCGGGAAGGTACAGAGTACGGTAAGCTTACGTGCTCTCATGGTGTCCCACATATAGATATATAATTTGGGAAAATTCAATTTTCTCAACAACTACTGGAGCAATTTTCACCAAATATAAAAAAGGCACTACTGCATACCAGTCCCTACCATTTTGACAAGTTTGGTGTAATTCCATACAGCCGTTCGGGCTGTAGCCGTGTCTAAAGGTCCTATGGAAAATTGCATTGGGCTACATTTCACATTCAATTTTTTCAAAAACTACTGGAGGGATTTACACCAAACATACAAAAGGCACTGCTGCATACCAGTCCCTACCATTTTGCCAAATCTGGTGTAATTCCGTTCAGCCTTTCGAGCTGTAGCCTTGTCAGAATGTCCCTATGAAAATTAACATGGGGAAAACACGTTTTGGGACCCCCCTTTTTTCTCGGCCCCCGCTTGACGAATCCCCCCGAAACTGTCAGGGAAGGAGCGAGGCAAATTTAAGGAAAATTACAGGCAGATCCCTCAATCGGCGCCAAAGTTCTTCCCAATAGAATGTTCGGAATTTCCTATGGTAACTAGGTCCTAACTATATATACCTACTGGCGACCGCCAGTAGGATATATATATATATATATATATATATATATATATATATATATATATATATATATATATATATATATATATATATATATATATATATATATATATATATATTACCTACTGGCTATCGCCAGTAGGTATATATAGTTAGGATTAATTCCCTATGGGATTTCTGAAAATTCTATGTCTAATAACTTTGGCGTTTGTGGACGGAATCGGCTGAAATTTTCAGGAAAATGGCACATTTTGTTTCTGAGCAGCCCCTGAAAATTTGGTGGGGTTTCGTCAAGGGGGGGCTGAGAAAAAAGGGGGGTCCCAAAACGCGTTTTTTGCATTGAGTTTTCCATAGGGCGGTTGGACTCACTTTTAGCTCGAACGGCTGAATGGATTTGCACGAAACTTGGCAAAATTGTAGGGACTGTTAGCCCGATGTGCCTTTGCTAGGTCTCAATATATGTGCTTCAGTGGATTTTGAGAAATTAACGTTTAAATCAAGATATATATCTGTAACAGCGCTCCGGGCAGCGATCCGGTCCGCTTACTTTTCGCGTTTCGGAACTTTGCGTGCAGAAAGCTGATTGGCTCTCCGGTGTCTGTCAACATTCTAAACAGTCCGGAGCGGCCGCCATCTTGTCTCTCGGTAGGATCGAGAGAGAAGAAGAGGTGAAAAACGAAAGGGGAATTTAATGAAAGGGGGCAAGGTATCCCCCTCTTGACCCCCTAGGAATGTTGTTGGGGTTATTAAAGGGTCCCGTGGGGAAAAGAAAAAAAAAATGATTTTTCACGGTAGAAGCGCTTCACGGGCCGCGAACTGGGCCGCAAACTGGTAGCGAAACGGGAATTCGCCATTTTGTGCTTCGTTTTAATTGTTTAGAGATAAAAATTATCGCCGCACATCGGCCACAATGCATGAGTATCGTTGAAAAGTCAGCGATATTCATGCATTATCCAGCAAATGCTCTTAGCCGTGTTATCCACCTTCCATTGGATAACATGGTTAAAAACTGCTCTGTGCGTGAGCTTTTTTTTTTTTTTTTTTTTTTTTTGCTGCGTGACGTTTGTTAACGTTCGATTCGATGGAAATCAGGAAGTGTTGACCACCATTTTGTCACTGCGAGTAAATATTTTGTTATAAATGAATCCTTATTGAAAAACATTGTCTGCGCCATCTTGCCTTTTTGTCCAATGCCACAATTTTGTCGTGCACGGCAGCCATTTTAGATGCCTTGACCAGGCCCACTCTCTGCACGCCGCCGATCCTCAGCATGGCTTCCCACCCTCGCAAGCATCTCCCCCACGCACTGGTCATCCCCGCTCTGTCTCTCATGCATGGGCCATATACTTCCCCCCATCTGCGCTGCTCTTCTCTGAGAATCACACCCTGTGCCCTCCCGACACCTCTCTTTCACCCTATTTACTACCGCACCCTCTGACACTCCTCTTCCTCTGTGTCCGATTGTCCAGGCCGGACCTAGGCTATCACCTACCCCTGCGGATGTAGTTTATGGCCCCAGCTGTAGAGAATTCAGACATGCCAACCCTCCCGATTCAGGCGTGTGACTACTGATTTCAGTGCTAGTCTCCCGCCTCCCGATTTCTGCAAGCAAAAACTCGGGGGCATATTACCAACAACTAGCGATAATTTTTGTCTCTTATTTGTTTAGAGACAAAAATTATCGCCGCACATCGGCGATTTTTATCGCAGATAAACCTTGCTATTATCGCAGAAAAGTCCGCGATATTCATGTATTATCGAGCAAATGCTCTTAGCCATGTTATCCACCTCCCATTGGATAACATGGCTAAGAACTGCTCAGGGCAGGTGTTAGATTTTGGAGATATTCGCGCTTAGCGCAAATATCTCCAAAAGTTGGTAATAGGAGATAGCGATGTTAGGGACTGTTTCCAGTCGCTAACATCTTGGCACGCCCGCTTTGCATGTCATTAGTGATAAGTATCACTGACATGCAAAGCGGGGCCCAAGATGGTCGCTATCTCCTTTTAGCTGTCACTAACTGGTGTTAGCGACAGCTTGGTAATAGGGAGATATTTTTATCTCCGCTTTCTTTTGCTTTTAAAGCCAAAAAAGCGGAGATAAACCCCCTTGATAATATGCCCCACGATTCCTTGGGGGTTTCAGCTGACAGGGCTTGGTATTGTGTTACATGGTAATTTTTCCAGGAAACGTCAGAGGGTCGATGCAGGGGTTCTAGAAGAGGTGATAAACCATTTAAGCCTCATGAACAAGCGCATGGTCTTTTAAAGATTTGTGAAGTACTCGGGGCGGCGGTGTGTGTGTGCCCTCTTTCAGGAGCGGGCGGGGGGGCACTGCCAGCAACTTGCCAGGTCAGGTAGTGTTCAACACGTGCATCACCCTTTCTCTGCCTGCTATTGCGCTCCATGCTTCGGAAAGGTAAGAAAAAGAACGTGCATTTGAGTTTGAAATGTCCGATCCTGCAGCAGCACACTTCCAAAGCCAAACACATGACAATAACCCGATTCAAGGCCTCATTCACCCGTTTTAAAAAAAATAGATAACACTCCAACAAAGTAAGATTATAAAACTTTATTAACTATTAACTATAACGAACGGAACAAAAACTAAAAACATTTAAACATTTTTCAACACAAAAAGCAACAATGGTTAGAAGCTGTCTTTTGTGCGAATAGTCCCAAGGCAGCACAACGTGCAGAGTTCTGGACAGCACCCAGGTGATGTCGCCTGGGTGCCGCACTGGTTTTGGGATCCTACAATGCAGCACAGAAAAACAGCGTGGGGCGTCCCGGGTGGTGCGGGGGGAGGCCTCGTCAGTAGCGGTCTGTTGTGCGAATAGTCCCAAGGCAGCAGAACGCGTTGAGATGTTGATGGGACTGTGTCCAGTGTCACATGGCTGACACAACATGTACGACAGGCACCCAGGTGATGTCCAGTAAACTGCCGCACTGGTTTTGGTATCCTACAATGCTGCTCCGAAAATTGGCGAGCGGCGGCCCGGGGGTGGGGGAGGCGGCGTGAACGGGCCTCCCCAGGTGGCGGCCATCTAGCTGAGTTGCGCTCGCTTTTGCGGCTACAGCGTCTCGCTCACCATGTTGTTGAGTTGCTTCCACTCTTGCAGTGCAGCGATAGGCGGCTGCCACATGGCTCTTAAAATGGCGGACGGCTCCTCGGTTTTGGGCCTGGTCCACTGAAATGGCCCTGGGACACCTTGGAACTCGGACGCTTGCCTGCTAGGGCTTGGGCTCCATTCTCGAAAAGCGTCCCCTCAGCCGTGAAGATTCTACAAAAGTTTTGGGGGCCCCCGACTCCCGCAGGCTTCCGGTGGGGAGCGGCTGCCATGATTGCTCGCGGAATGACCACGACGGAGCCACGAGATGGTGGTGCTCTCATGCTGACGCCAGTTTCAGTCTGAATGATCCAGAAACAAGGTGGGGCTTTCATCGTTTGGGAAAAAAAAATGTTCTAAACCAATGAAAAGTGTTATTTTTAGGTCATATGACCAAGCCTTCCATCTTTAGGAAACCAAAAGTAAAATGAACCAATGAAAAGTTTTATAAACAAGTCACATGACCTGTTATGCGGCATAGGGCTACAAAAAGCGTAGAAAATCCGTTGGCACGTGAGGCGGCGTCAGTAGCGGACCGATGTGCGAATAGGCTGAAGGCAGCACAACGCGCCGAGATCCGGATGGCACCGAGGTGGTGTCCAGCAAATTGCCGCACTGGTGTGGCCATCCTACAATGCTGCGCCGAAAGACGGCGTGTCCAGCTGAGTTGCGGTCACTGTTGCGGTACAGTGACTCGAACGCGCCGAGATCCGGATGGCACCGAGGTGGTGTCCAGCAAATTGCCGCACTGGTGTGGCCATCCTACAATGCTGCGCCGAAAGACGGCGTGTCCAGCTGAATTGCGGTCACTGTTGCGGTACAGTGACTCGAACGCGCCGAGATCCGGATGGCACCGAGGTGGTGTCCAGCAAATTGCCGCACTGGTGTGGCCATCCTACAATGCTGCGCCGAAAGACGGCGTGTCCAGCTGAGTTGCGGTCACTGTTGCGGTACAGTGAGTCGAACGCGCCGAGATCTGGATGGCCCCGATGTTGTGTCCAGCAAGTTGCCGCACTGGTGTGGTCATCCTACAATGCTGCGCCGAAAGTCGGCGTGGGGTGCCCCGTTGGCTTATGAGGTGATGTCAGTAGTGGACCGATGTGTGAATAGGTCGGAACCAGCACAAGGCGCCAAGATCCGAACGGCAAGTCCTGGATGTTGAGTGCCTCAGTTGAGAGTTCTGAGCAGTGCTTGTAAGACTATCTGAAGTTTATTATAAGAATCAGAGTAAGTTGAAGACTGTCTGAAGCTTATTTGCACCTTTTGCAGCTTCACTATTGCCCAAGGTGGTGTTCAGCGGAACTTTTTTCCTTTTCCTTTCTGCTTCTTTTCCTACAATCCGTTTCATCTGAAGACACGACCAGGTCCCTGAATGTGTGTAGGGGGACGCTATTGAGTGAATGAAAATGGCGGCTTGTCCAGCTGAATTGCGGTCACTGTTGCGGTACAGTGAGTCGAACGCGCCGAGATCCAGGACCGATGTGTGAATAGGTCGGAACCAGCACAAGGCGCCAAGATTCGAATGGCAAGTCCTGGATGTTGAGTGCCTCAGTTGAGATTTCTGAGCAGTGCTTGTAAGATTGTCTGAAGCTTATTTGCATCTGCTGCAGCTTCACTATTGCCCTTGTGTGGCCAAAGGTCGCACATGACATAGGCGGCCGGCTCCCGAGGTCCGGCGGAACATTTTGCCTTTTCCTTTCTGCTTCTTTTCCTACAATCCGTTTCATCTGAAGACACGACCAGGTCCCTGAATGTGTGCAGGGGGACGCTATTGATTGAATGAAAATGGCGGCTTGACACAAAGCTGACTCAAGCGTTACTGTTGATGCTATACAGACAAAAATTGGTTTTCAGTTTGTACATTCTTCATGTTTTTTTTTTCCATCCAAGTCTGATTAAGAGTTTGTAGAAAAATGGCTTCAGATTTTCCACATACTACTCTTCAACATTCTTCCTAAATGTAACAATGTGAAACTCACTAGGAGAACGGCTGTTTCTGTTTCCTTTCAAAATGCTGCCAACAATATTTTCTGAATGGAAGACACCATCTTGTAGCATAAAGGGCCGAAAGGGGTTCTGGTCTGGCCGATGGTTGGTGGAGACATTTTGACTATATCTTGGACCTGCCCGGCCTCGCCCAAAATGGCGCCGGTATGAATGGGACTCGTAACTCCTTGCCCGCAAATGTATATCTAGAAAATGTTATTGTAAGTGGCCCTGTCCTATTTTAATTACAAAATGTATGTCCACCGATTCCGCAACTGTTAGACACCTTAGTTCTTGCAACCTAATGGCCCGCTCGTTACGTTCCTCTACAGTGTAAATGTCTCCTCATCATATACGATTTCAGTTTGCTCCGTGGCCGGCCCACGTGGTTATAGGCCCGTATTTGTATACTGACATTTTCACAATAAAGGTTTTTAAAACAAAACACGGTAGTAGTATTTACATTGGTAAAGTTTTTACTTTTAGTCACTGTTTTCGAATCAGTAAAAGGCAAGTGAAATAAAGCAGTCCAATTACATGACGGATAAAAGGTATAATATGTAGGAACGCAGTAAAGATAAATGGTCAAGGGCAGTTGTGTTTTTCATGTCTGCAACATAAAGTGATCGATAAGAATCTGATAATCAGGCGTATCGGCGACTAAGACAGCAGGCCGAATCTCTTTTACTCAACGGTTCCGTCATGGAAGGAAGAAACGCCCTTTTTCTCGAAAAAGGAATATATTTTACTTGCAAGACAGTTGTAAATTTTCCGGGAAAGTACATTAGCCTGGAATAGTATAACATATGTTTGAAAAAAAAATATTCGAAAACAATAAAAAGCGTAATTTTTAGGCCATATGACCAAGCTTTTCATCATTAAATTAACAAAAGTAAAATGAACCAATGAAAAGTTTTATTAACAAGTCACATGACCTGTTATGCTTACGTTACGCGCTGCGCGCTGCGCCTCGGATCACTTCCGGGTGCGCTAACGCGGCGTGTCATATAACGCATTACGCGACAACGTATGTCAAGAATATAGTCAAAATGTCTCCACCAACCAGCGTTCAGAACACAACCCCTTTCAGCAGTCCAAAAAGTTCTGTTAAATGACAACAGAGGGGACAGGCAACAAGAACCATCAGTCAAAGAGGGGAGGGCAAGTTCTTCTCTTCCGGGTCATGTTGGGGCGCTACCGGAACTGATCGAATTGGTAGTCTACAGTGTTTCTGGATGTTTCAGACTAAAGCTGGCGTCAGCATGAGACCACTACCATCTCGTAGCTCCGTCGTGGCCATTCCACGAGCAATCATGGCAGCCGCTCCCCACCAGAAGCCTGCGGGAGTCGGAGGCCCCCAAGACTTTTGTAGAATCTTCACGGCTGAGGGGACGCTTTTCGAGAATGGGACCCAAGCCCTATCAGGGAAGCGTCCGAGTTCCAATGTGTCCCAGGGCCATTTTAGTGGACCAGGCCCAAAACCGAAGAGCCGGCCGCCATTTTGAGAGCCATGTGGCAGCCGCCTATCGCTGCACCGCAAGAGCGGGAGCAACTCAACTACATGGTGAGCGAGACGCTGTAGTCGCAAGAGCGGGCGGTAAACAGCTGAATGGCGGAAGAGGCACAGTGTAGCAAAAGCGGGCGGAATGGCAACTAAAACGGTAAAGGGGCGCCCCACTACAGCTTGTCTTCAGGTGAAACGGATTGTGGGACAAGGTCCAGAATTGAAGAGTCATCAAAAGGCAAAAAGTTCCGCCGGACCCCGGGAGCCGGCCGCCTATGTCGGGGGCGATCTCAGGCTACACCAGTGCTATAAGACTTGGGGAGGGTGTCGGAGCCAAGCGTCTTATCCGAGTCCATGGCCATCACACCGCCCCTCAGGGGCCTCCGTCAAGCTGTTTAGGAAGGTAACATATCACATTGTTTTCTAATGCAGTCAGGTCCACAAACGACACTCACTTACTTTGAGAATAGTGAAGCTGCAGTAGGTGGAAATAAGCTTCAGACAGTGTTACAAGCACTGCTCAGAACTCTTAACTATGGCACCCAACATCCAGAACTTATGCTATTTGAGAATGGCAGTGACATCGAAGCAACTCAGGGACCAAAACCATTAACGTACTTTCACGTATGAAAATCTTACTTGGGGAGGGGGCAGGAGCGAAGCGCCCCCTCCCAGTCAGCGCCACCACACCGTATGTTGAAAATTTGAAGCCATCGTTCTACAAAGTCAACCAAACTTGGATTGAAAAATCTAGAAAAATGTACAAACTGAAAACCAGTTTTGGTCTGCTTAGCATCAGTAGCAACGCTTGAGTCAGCTTTGTGTCAAGCCGGCATTTTGATTCAACAAAGCACAGGCATTGAAAAAGGCTCAAACTCAGAACTCTGAACTATGGCACCCAACATCCAGGAGCTTGCCATCCGGATCTTGGAGCCTTGTGCTGCTTTCGATCTATTCACACATCGGTCCACTACTGACATCATCTTATAAACCAACGTTATGTAAATAGTTTTTTAATAAAATGTTTTACCCTGTTTCTTTGCTGGTGTGTTGTCTATATTTTTAATATTTGCATAGGGTTTGTCATTATTTTGTGCGGGATGGGTGATGGAGCCGAGCTGTCTTGCAGCTCTCATGGTGTGGAGCTCAGTTCATCTCACTATTTTCGTATTTCTCATGAAGGGTTGTTCCTAATATTTCTATTTTAGCGAGGTCAAAAAGAGATCCAATTAGTGGCCTACTGATTTTGCTCGATTACTTTTATTTTTTTACACGATTTTTCACTATCTGCAAAGACTAAACAGAGTATTGCGACTTTGTGCTTGTTTGTAAATAGAGAATGATCCAAAGAGAACCAATTCTAAAACAGTAAATGCTTGGACAACAATCAATCAAATGGAGAGACAAGCAGGCACGACGGATTACAACGGGGGCAAAGGCTTGCGTTAACTACCGTTCACTATCTGCAAAGAGAGAGTACTACTAAGACAAAAGAGGGGAGGGGGGGTGCAGCGTTCAAAGCACATCAGCGTGCATAAATACGAAAATGTTTTTATCTATCACGTACTTGACATTTTAAAGCTTTTCATATTTGCTATTAAAAAACCAATGAAATTCACAGAAAAAACCATAGGTTATAGTGGATATATAGTTAGGAATTTGCATTTACAAAACCTTGAAAATTCAATGAAAAAACCATTGGTTTTAGGCCATATATAGTTAGGGATTTGCATTTACAAAACCTTATTTTACTCGCATAAAACCATTGAAATTCCATATATAGTTATAAGCGCTAACTATATATCGCGCACCCGCAATCCACTGCTGATGATGTCACATATTACATCATTCATGACATGGTTAGTGACATCACTGATGACATCACTGATGACATCTCAAATGACATCACTGATGACATCACTGAAAACATCTCATTTGACATGACTGATAGCATCACTGATGATATCATTCATGTGATAATACGATGAACCTCTTCAGACTCTAATATAACCTTAGATACAATCAGTGTAAACAGACACTCACAGACTGTCACTCATCCATGGAGTTACTCACACACCTAGTCAGTCATGCAAAGAATCAATCACACCTCCATTTCCTCAACTATACAGTTATACAAACTTTACTTATTCAAACATATACTAACACATATTTACTCTATTATACAATCCCTGATACAAGTTCACAATGATCCATACAGCCACTCACACATTCACTGGCTCTTATGCACAGTTATTTATATATGTCAACTCTCACATGTACTGTGTTTTACATATGTACTTACTTTGACATGTAGCACTGAGATATCCATTCACTCGCCAATGCACTCATGCACACAGTCAACCGCCCATACAGCTGTTTCCACATGCACTTTTGAAACCATACATCTAGTGAATCAACTGCTCACACATCTATGCACAGAGTCATACACCTCCCAGCCACCCACACACACACTCAGTATCCCATACAAATACTTGGGCAACCAATCAATAACCCATATAGTTACTCATATAGCTACTTATCAACACATGCAACAGTTTACAGAACAACAGACATAATGATGCACAAATTAAGACAGTTTAGTCACTAACCCATGCACTCAGTGAGACACATTTAATCACTCACTCATACAGTCAGTCATGCACCTACTAAATCCTTCATCCAGACACTTATATATCCACTCATTCTTCAATATGTAAGAGATATTTTAACTTTACAGAAACATACAGTCACTGGATGTTGTCATCAGTGATGTCATCAGTGATGTCATTTGAGATGTCATCAGTGATGTCATCAGTGATGTCACTAACCATGTCATGAATGATGTAATATGTGACATCATCAGCAGTGGATTGCGGGTGCGCGATATATAGTTAGCGCTTATAACTATATATGGAATTTCAATGGTTTTATGCGAGTAAAATAAGGTTTTGTAAATGCAAATCCCTAACTATATATGGCCTAAAACCAATGGTTTTTTCATTGAATTTTCAAGGTTTTGTAAATGCAAATTCCTAACTATATATCCACTATAACCTATGGTTTTTTCTGTGAATATATATATATATATACTAGCAACCCGTCCCAACATTGTCCAGGTACGAAAAAGAATGTCTTAAATGGTTAGAATAGGCAAGGCAAAGTTTTTTTAAAAGTTCATGGCATAGTACATTTATTGTTTCATGCGACTTGCCTGTGCGGCTGCTCAGAACCCCTCTTTCTGTTGCGCGGAAGGTGAGCGTGTGCTCTGCGGTTTGTTGTCCTTTCCGCAGAATGCAAACGTGTGTGTCTGCTCCTGCCGACGCCCCTGATCAGTCCTGGCATGCACACTGAGGGCGTGGGCCTTAGTAGATACACGCACTCGCCAAAGACTTGCTTGGTGCACTTAGACGCCCTACATAGCGTCACTGCCAAACGCCACAACTCCAAGGACGCTATTCCCCCTCTCCGCAATGCTTCCGGAGTCTCTGAAGGCACACGCCCACAACAATGCTAAACGACACGCCCACTTCAAGACGTGTCAGATTGCTATTCTCATACAGAACGCTTTTCGCAAGCTTTGCTTTACAGCAGAACGCCCACGCCCACAACGGACTACTTTGTCCCAAAACTGTCTTTTTCACTTGTAATGTATATATTGGGCTGGTGTATAGCCTATGTCCATCTGCTTATACTTACCTTTCTAATGCTGTATTGGGTGTTCTGATTGGCGCTGTAGTTCCGGAGCTTACTCGCCTCAAAGGTTTGGGCTCTCTCTTTATAATATTAGGATGGATATATATATATACAGAGTAATCTAGCAGCCTCAATGAATTTGGTCCACATTTTAATTAAATATGCTGCTATTGATAGAGAAGCCATCCTGATTAGCATTAGCAAACTTGAAGAACAAATAAATGCAATAGAAGAAACTGAAACTGTCAAAAAATTGAAAGATGCCATGCAAGAGAGACTGAAAAAGCATACTGATAAAATCAAAGCTAGAAAAGTGAGTAAATTTGCACGTGATGCGGCAGACTATGCCAACGGCCAGATATTCACGTTCGCGCGCAAATTTAATGCTACAAAACGACAACAATTCAGAGGTAAAGGAACTGTGGCAACAAAACAGCCAACAACAACCATAATAACAGAAGAACAACAGCTTGATATGGGGAGTTCAAATTCTGATATCGCTTCAACATCAAGCGAATCAGTAAGTTCAAATGATGATCTAGCCACAACTGGCTTCCCATTGGCAATTTTTGAAATAGATGAAGAGATGGGTTTTTTAGTGGAAGAGAGGTTGCGCACTTTGCGACCACGCCAAAAGAACACAACAACACCCGTAGAAACAAAAAAAGACGGAAAGGAGAAGGAAACGCAAAGAAAGGAGGATGGAACAACGACAAGAAAACAAACCAGACATGGAAAAAGAAAAAACAGAATTAAATCAATCCATTGTAAATCTGTCGGATGTGACCTTAACTAAGGCGGAACAACAACTTCTACTACTAGGTCTTAATTTCTGTCCTGAACAGAACTTTAAATATGCTCCCACCAGAGTAGATGTATATCGTTTCATCCGAAAACTGAAATTGAAAAAATTCTTTGCGTTGCAGAAACTAAAATCCACTTCCAACAAAGAAACAAATATTGGCATGAATAATATTGAGAACATGGCACAACTTACTGCCTCTGATGTACCACTATTTCTCGATATGAATGACTTAGATAATGCAACCAGCTCTCAATCTTTGATCAGTGATGGCGATACCAGCACACAAAAAAGATTAGAAAAAATTCATGTGGTCAAAAAGGTGCCGGTATCACGCCATTTAAAGGAAAATCTGACTTTGTACCGATCATGGCAAAAGATGCAGTAGATGTTTTTCAGGACTGTATAATTGCAGACATCAAAGACTTGTACAAAAGAACTAACAATTATAAGAAAAAGAAGTACAATGTGCAAAGGGCCAAATACTTTGAACTCATGAAAAAGTTAAAAGATAACCCCAATATTGTAATAAAAACTGCCGATAAAGGGGGTAACATCGTGATTTGGCCTAAATCTGAATACTCTGCAGAGGCATTAAGACAATTACAAGATCCTGCCTGTTACATTAAATCAAACAACAAAGAGTACTCTAAAGCTAATGATGTTTTGCACAAACTGCTTCTAAAATATCGCAGAGAGGGCCTCATCTCTACAGATGAATATAAATGTATGTACAATGAGCATCCCGTACTGCCGTCCCTGTACCTAATTCCAAAGGTCCACAAAGGAACAAAACCAATTCCTGGAAGGCCCATTATCTCCGCCATTAATAGTTGTGGAGAAAATGTGGGACAGTATATAGACTTTTTCTTACAGAGTTGAGTCAACAAACTTCCAAGCTTTGTCCGCGATACTACTGATTTTTTGGCTAAAATAGAGGATTTGGAATGGCAGAATGATATGCTACTCATCACTCTTGATGTCGAACAATTATACACCAGCATCTCCCATTTGGATGGCTTAAATGCAATAACTTACTATCTTGGCCAACGACCTGTTGAAATGTATGAACACAATAAGGTGATATTAAGTTTGATTGATTGGTGTTTGAACAACAACTATTTTACATTTGGTAAAGAAATCTGGAAACAATTAAGGGGTGTGGCCATGGGGGCCTGTTTCTCCCCCAGCTACGCGTGTTTACACGTCGGATGGTGGGAGGAGCGGGTCCTCAAGGTCTTACACCAGACTTGGGTGCGAGAGAAGATTGTAAAATATCTTAGATATATCGATGACATTTTTATTGTTTGGCAAGGGGATGAACAAGAAGCACAATTATTTATTGCTGAAATTAACAACAATCCCCTTAATTTAAGATTCACTTCTAACATCAGTGCCAGGCAAGCAGAATTTTTAGATGTCAAGATATATATAGATGATAATAATCGCATCCAAACTACTTTACATAGGAAAGCCACGGCTGGCAACACCACGCTCCATGCCGCAAGCCTACATCCTAAGCATACTATCCACAGCATACCTTACGGAGAAATCCTAAGGTTAAAAAGAATCTGTAGTACTGCTGAGGATTTTAAAAGATGCACTGATGAATTGAGAGTACGGATGAGGGCTCGTGGCTATTCAGACCAGATTTTCAACCAAGCTCTAGCCAAGGCTGAGAAATTGTCTAGAGCAAGCCTACTGGTAAACAAAAATAGTATGTCCACAAATGAGATTGAAACAGATGACATAGATTGTCCAAGATTCATCACAGACTACAGCAGCCAGGAAAACAAAATTAGACAGATCATCCACAAACACTGGTCTACTATTCAAACAGACACTGTTTTGGGATACATGTTACCTGATAAACCCCTGGTCACGTTCAGACGAGCACAAAACATGGGCACAATTCTAGATCAAAGCAGCCCTGAATTGCAACAAAAGCCCAATTGGGTAATATCAGCGGGTTTTCGAAAGTGTACTTCTTGCAGGGCTTGCAAGTTCGGAGTTAATAAGACCCATTACAGAACTCCCTTCTCTACTGCTGATATTCCAATCAAGGGTAGCCATACTTGTAAAACTGAATATGCCGTGTACGTCCTGACGTGCACTTGTGGCCTTAACTATATTGGCAGTACAAAACAGCAAGTGCACGTCAGGAACTGCAGCACATTAGAGCTATCCTTCATAGCGACCAGGCATATCCGGTGGCTCGCCATTTTGAGAGTACACATAATAAAGACCTTAATTGTCTCTCTTACTATGTGATAGCTTCTGTCCCAAAACCAAGAAGAGGAGGCAACAGGGAGCTCAAGTTAAGGCGATTAGAGTCGAGCCTGATCCTCGAATTCGACAGCAAATGGCCGAACGGTCTTAACAACACCGAGGATCTACGCCACTTTTTATAATCACTCGCTCTAAATATCTGCTAGCTGTAATTAATATAATGAAATTTGGCTTCCTGTTAGCAACTCAATAGCCCCCTAGATAAGTCAGGTTCCCTGTGATCTAGGGTGGCAATCTGTTTTCATGTATCACCTTAGAAACATCTTGTTCATATATGTAATCAAAGTGGCTGGTCAAGTTCCTTGTCAGCCACTTTCTTGAATATTGCTCTACTTCTTTCACCATGTACATATTTTCACTGTGTTTTAGGTATTTATTTATGTACCTTAGATGTGAGAATTTTTTAGCTCTTATTTATATATTTGGTGTCTTTTTCTATATCTTTTAACATGATGATATATTTATACTGGTATTAATAAGTTTTATGTATGGTTTTAATCAGACCAAAAAAAGGAGAAAAATTCAAATTTCCCTTTATGTCTAGATTAGCATACATGCATTATATACACAGATTTTTATCATCATACACTCACAGCACTTTATCTCCCCCTTTTTTGGCTTATTTTCCCTCTATCCGCATTTATGCACTTTATTATCTCCATGAATTGCAGACTGCGATTCAATGACATATTAGTAATTGCACTTTCACCACTTATCCCGTTCCCCCATCGTTTACAGGTCGCGAAATTTAGCACATTTTTAACATTTGCACAAACAAAGGAAAATGGCATTAATTTAATTGTTCCATATAAATTGCGTAATTTTGTACAATTGCTATATTTGCACAGGCATTTGCCATGATTTGCACAGGGATTTATCCCAAATGTTCCATTCCTATCGCGAGTTTTTGCACATCTGCTATTGCTTACATAAGCATTTGCTAATATTTGCACAGGGATTCATCCCAAACCATCAAGGAAAGGAAATTATATCTGTTTACAATGTTCTGTGTTCATTGCGTAATTTTGCACATTGGCCACTGCCTGTTTTGGGATTCATCCCAGAAAAGTAAATGAAACTAATGCAACTTTTATGCCTAAAATAATGTGTGAACAATTAGCTATTAGCAAATATAATTTATTTATATTTTGCTGCCAATGCACTTTCAAATTACTTTGTATATTAATTTGATTATGTATACATTCTTTTGTTTATGTCTATGATCATGTGACCGGAGTGTGATGTGGCGGGAAGGCGGGCTTGCACTGCATTATAAAAATGAAAAAATGACGTTGAATCGATGCATGTGAACAAGGGCTTTGGAAGCCCGAAACACGTCTTGCCCTCGCTGTTTTCAACCCTTGAAATAAACCATCTGTGTATCCAGTTCGTGGTCCGTCTCCTATTTGCCTGGAGGGTTCTGATTTTCACAAGAACCAGTAGTGGCTGTTGTTGGAGTTTGCGTAGATATATATATATATATATTACACCGACAATGCTTATCATGAATGAACGTTTGACATGGCCCTGGGTTAGGTAGTAAAATACTGGGCAGGCTTGTGATGCAAAACATAAATGGAAGATAAGAGGGGTTTCATTTTCTAAGGCAGACATGAAACAGCCCCTTTACTGAATCAGATATGAAATAATACAACGTACAAGTCACTAACATGAAATAGCCCATTTGTTACAGCAGACGTAAAATAACCAATTTACTAAAGCAAGGATTAAATAACTCATCTACTAAAGCAGGTATGAAATAACCATATCCTAGAGCAGCAGACATGAAATACCCAAAGAAGTATACAAAACCACTTTGCGGTCACCACACTTTACATCTATGCTTTTGGCCTGCCTATCCCTAGGATGCTTCTTACCTCGATAAACCATTGCTATTTTATAAAACGTTGATGAAGCCTTCTAAATCTCCAATATCCAGACTACAACAACCTGCACGCTGTAATACCTGTAATATTCCAACCAGAAAGGAGAGAGTCGCGGAAATAGACACTCTGGCTGCGTCCCTGGCCACCGTGTTGATCACCGTTGAGTTCAGGGCTGTGCCGTTGCTCATTAATTTAAACATGCTATCAGGAGCCATGGTCAGGACAACCGACCCCACCATCAGACTGACCACGGGGAATGGCCCTATGAGAACAAGGAGAACAGACATGACTTAAGTGCAATTTTGTGGGAATAAACAGAAGCATAAAAAACATTCTTGCTCGCATTCGCACATTTAGATAAATAATGGAATAATTTTAAACAAAATGGATGACTTTATGAAAAAACGGCCATCATCATCTTTAACTATAAACCATCCTTACGAGGCTCAACTGCATCTTAATTAAACTGATAAGGTAACTTTGCTTATTTAGTCAGATACCAGTTCAAGTAAAGACGCGTTCGGTCCGCATCTCCCTCTGGTTAAAATGAAAAGGTGCAATATAGATTAAAAGATGAATCACAGCAAATGCTTTTCATAAACTGGCTGTCAAAACTAGAGACAGCAAGTTTCTCTCAAGTTCAGCAGAATAGTTTAATGCTGTTGCACAGAACCAATAGAATTATGTGGCATTGTACGACCAAATTGTGCAGCAATGTTTGCTTGATTATGTTGCATAACATGAGGTACTCTGTAAATCATGCTGAAAATTCGGTGGCATGTTTTGAGGAGCTATTTGCAGTAAATCCATTGTTTTGTGATAGAGGGACTAAGAAGTAGGAAAGGAGATCCAGGTTTTTAAGTCGAGCCTAGGCAGCGTATGCGCTGCTCTGTAAGGCATGCTGTATTAGAGTATGAATGTGAAGCCCCGCCCACTCTCCACCCTATTTTTCATTGGCTTACATTGTATTGTATTGTAATTGCATTTAAATAGCGCTTACTACCCCTAACTAGGCGTTAAAGCGCTTTTTCGGCGAGCAGCATGCAACTCCAAAACCCATGGATTAGTGGTGAATTTGTATAGTGAAATACAAAAGTAAATTGAGTGGTAGATATGTTAGTCAGTTATTTGGATTGAGATGGGTAGCGGAGGGATAGGAGAGGGAAAAAAGCTTGCATTTATATAGCGCTTGCTACCTCTGACGGTGTGTTGAAGCGCTTTTTCAGCAAGTAGCATGCTACTCCGGAACCCATAAAGGATTAGTGGTGATTTAGTATACTGAAATATGAAAGCAAATTGAGTGGTGGATATGTTATTCAGTTATTTGGATTGAGCAGGATATTGGAGAGATAGAAGAGGTGACATAGTCCCAGTGTCTGCTGGGACAAGGAAGACCCAGCACCAAGGCGCGATGCAGGAGGCAGCCTGCAACAGGTTAAGTACATTTCTTTGGGGGGGGGGGGGAGCGTGGCTAACCACTAAACATGGCGGACGAGTCTTAGAGGAGCTCCGGAGCCCGGGCGCCATGATCCTGCCAAACCGCCACAAGCCGTGACCCATTGGTGCTAAAACACCAAGCCATGGATGCGGTGAATCCAAGGCAAGCCTGCTAGGGATTGAATCAGCCTCTGACAACACCAGGGAGTACGAATCCTGAAGTGCGGCCTACATGAAAGACAGCCCTTGCAGCGCAAGAACCGCCCGGAGTTGCGGCCATAGTGAGAGGCCTCCCACTGAATCGTCGTGAGTGCACCAGGCACTGCTGGGGCTGCTGCTGTTCTTCTGAAGCCCCTACTGGGGTGGTGATTGCGCCGGCGGTTGGCGGCCGGTGGACGGTGGACCAAGTGCAGATGCTAGCATTCAGTGGCCCAGAGGAAGACCGCACCGGAGGCCTCCTCTGCCCAGGAACCACTACAGCAGAAGGACATCCAACTGCAGGGAGAGACCCTCCCCTGAAGTGTGGCAGGTGATCGCGAGGGATCCCCACTGTTGGACGGAGGGCTGCGCATTCACCTGGCCTGAGCCGGTGGACCAGATCCCAACTGCACAGCACAGCACCAGAGTGAAAGGGGCGGCCTAGCTGTTGGCCCGTGGGCTTCCTGGGACTAATTGCAAGCTGGGAGCTGCTTCCGGGAGGGCCTTACTGGCCAGACAATCCCCACCCGCCTCACTCCCCACCTGGGAGCGCCATACTAACTCTAAAGGTCACACAGCAATACCAGAGCAGGAGGCACGCAACAGGACTTATCTCTGCACAGTTGCTCCCTGCAAGGAACTATCCACAGGCAACAAGTGCCTGGTCGTGATAGCACCATTCAAGCAGGAGCACCCATAGACATCTATCAAAGCTTTGAGAAAGGCAGAGAGGAGGCAACGACACCAGATGTCAATACAGGCAGCTTACAGCGTAACCTGAGGGGTAGGGGCCCAAATTGTGATTTGCTGGCATATTCACGGCAATACAGATTTGAACGTGGCTGTAACCATGACTGGGCATCATGGGAATAGCTGGACCTACTTACTTATTAAGTGCATCATCCCATCTCTCAAGAAAGAAACGGGGCACGTAGAGGAGACTTGCATGCCTAGGCCCTGAAAACAGCCAAGAGGACTGCAGCATGTTTGAGCGGGCAAGGGAAGACATACCACATGCATAAGAACGATTAATAGTAAGTTTGCCTGCCATACTCAAACAACAGCTAACATGTGGGGAGTACAGCACAAAGCATGTGGCGGCCCAAAGAGAAGCTGCCAGAGGCAGCCTCCACTAGTACGTAACAAGCAGTGGAACCGGAACATTCAATGCATACACCCTCGCTCGACTTTATACTGCCCACAATTGCTGGAACACCTACAGACAAACTGGATTTAATACTTCAAGAGGTAAGGGAGTCTTATAAGGCCATAGAGCAACAAATTGGCTCACTTACGACCAGCTTAACGCTACTCAAGGCCGATCACACCAAACTGGCAACTACAGTGAAGACCAACAGCCTAACTTTGGAGGAGCTCTTACCCCAGCATAAGCAGCATGTGTCACAAATCCAACAGATACAAAGACAAAACAATGGACTACAAAAAAGAGAGCCGAGGACACCGAGGGCAGAACTAGACAAAACAATGTACGGGTCATTTGGATTCCATGAAGCAGTGAGGGAGCTAATGCTGCCAGTTTTATGGAGCAGTGGTTCCGCAAATAAGTAGCCCCGAAAGGTTTATGGGACTTCTTCTCTGTAGGACGGGCCCACAGAATCCCGACTGACAGACCTAAGGTGGGTGCTCCGCCGAGACCGTTTATAGCCAGGATCCTAAATTATAGGGATTGAGATGGCCTACTCCAAAAGGCGAGGGAGCGAATACAGATACATTTCGAGAATCACCGCATATCACTATTCACTCATAGTCCAACGCCTATCACCGCATAGTTCACCGCATATATCACAGCATATCACTATTCACTCATAGTGCAACGCCAAAGGTCCTCCTGTCAACTTGTCAAGAAAAATTATGAGTTATTAATCTCAAATATGCACTCCTTTTTCCGGCTCGATTGAAAATTATCCACAAACAGAAAACATACTTTTTTGATAGTCCGGAGGAGGTAGCAGAATGGATAGAAGTTATGGATCCTACCCCAATGCTCGGCAATACATCCTAAAGCCTACCAAATAGCCCCAAATGAACACTAAGGAGGCGGTCATGTCGCATCATCAAAGCTGCCCGCAAATCCCAAATAATCAGCCCTACCCATGAACAGGCCCACCGGAGCAAAGAAGAGGCGTTGGCAGCGGCAAACACGTTCAGAGCAGGTGGCCTTCACACCGCTTTGGAATCCTCGTAGGGTAGCAATGTGCAATCAGACTCTGAGAGCAGCATCACTTTATTCCCCACAGTAACCCATCAGACTGCGGACGACCTGCTGAACTAGTGAGGCCCATTGGAAATAACTTCGCAGGCTACATGGACATGAAATGCAGCAGCGATGGCATAACAAGGCTAGTTTGGTAACGAAATGATGTAAGTATGAGTACCGGGCTCCTCAGGGCTCAAATACATGGGTGCAACACCATGGATGGCGTAAGTGACACCCCCTCAATTACGTATGCACCATACAAATGTAGCGATGTTTGCACATTTGCGTTTTTTGTTCGGACCGGCATAGTTCAACTACTGGACCTTGTATTTACAGTTAAGGAGAGGTTTAGGGGTCCTGACACACAACTGATACCACGTCCTAGGCTGAGGTGTTTGTTAACTACATTTGATCTGCACTTAACTGCTACCACCAACCGCACATGTGGCTCTTACAACTTAGTAACCTGGAATGTGTGGGGGCTAGGCTCGATAATACAGCATGGGTACATGCACAATTGATTAAGCGAAAGGCGCAAATAGTATTCTTGAAGAAATCCCATCTCACAGAGACAGAAGCAGGGAAACTACAAAAGAAATTGAAGGGGCAGATATACTCTACTAACTACTCAGCCTTTGCTAGAGGCGTGACAATATGTCCCATTTAAGGAACTAGAGAGGTGGGTAGACGCACAGGGCAGGTTCACATTCCTGTGTGGGATACTTGATGGCCTACATGTAGTAACGGGTAACCTAATATGCCCCAAATTTTGGTCAGGATAAATTCTTTATTAGCTTAAATACGATACTGGCGGATTGGGTGGGGCACCCATGGATTATAGGGGGAGACTGCAACGCGGTCATGAATGCATTACTAGATCGATCGCACCCCCCTCTTCATGGAGTGGAAACTATTAAACAGACAAAGGCTCTCAGTCAATGGGTAGATGGATGGGCGCTGGGTAACGTGTGGAGAATGCAGAACCCGACAAGTAAGAAATACTCCTTCTACTCCCCAGTTCACCAGTTGCATACACGAATTGACAGAATGCTATGCTCACTCACCGTAGTCACGCAAGTGACACAAGCCACTTACCTCGCAAAAACGTCTGATCATAACCCATTAGAGATCTCTTTTAATTGGGGCAGAATCCCCACACTGGTCCCCAAGTGGAAGCTAAGGTTCCAAATGTTAGAAGAAGCAGTATTTTGCAGTACTCTATCCAATGCCATCACTCGCTACTTTGCAGACAATGGGAACACTGCATCTTCCATTCTAGTTGAGTGGGATGCACTCAAAGCAGTCATAAGAGGTACGGCGATCAGCACCATAGTGGGTGCAAGGCAGGAAGTACTTACTAGCCTGAAAGAGTTGGAGAATAAACTGAACACACTAGAACAGGAAGATGTGCATGAACCTACGAATATGTCTCTCCTACAGGAAGCACATACAACATGCAGAGCTGCTAGAGACTCTCAGAGTTATCAATCAATGGGCTTACACCCAGATAAAACACACCACCCAGATAAATCGGGGACACTCCTAACCAGGATACTGATGGATCCACCTCCCATAGTAATAAGTGATATCACCACGCCTGGGGGAGACACGGTACATACTCAACAGAGCATTCACGAGGCCTTTTGCATGTACTACAGTACACTATACAGTAAGCCACCTACAACAGACAACTTACTTACAGATGCATTCCTGGCTAATCTACCATATCCCCAATTTAACGAAGAAGCACAAGAAAGCCTGGCAGGCCCCATATCGAGAGCCGAAATAAAAGCTGCAATCAGAGGACCTACCATGAAACAAAGCGTATGGGCTAGATGGCCTACCAATAGAATTTTTACGCACACATTCGTAAGCCCTAGTTCCCCAACTAGAGAAATTGTATAGTAGGTCACTGGAGATAGGCCACCTCCCCCCTACCACCATGCAAGCACTAGTGGTCTCCCTTTCCAAGCCGGGGAGGGGCACGCCAGACCTGGTGGGTTACCGCCCACTATCACCACTGGCCACAGAATATAAAATATTAAGCAAAATATTGGCAAATAGGCTTCTCCCTACCTAAACAAGCTTATCCACATGGATTAATGTGGCTTTATACCAGCTCGCAATACACACAAAAATGACCCCCTCTCACATTTACTTACAATATGATTTAGACAAAGACCAAATAAACAATTTCATTAAATCTGGTCTGGTATATTTATTTATACCTTTTCTTCATGTATTCTCTGCGGAAACTAAACTTCTCTAAAAAAGTTTTAGGCGGTGCGAGAGTTCACACTGGAGGCCATATATCGCAGGAGTATCCAGTATGTCGGAGTACCAGGCAGGGGTGCCCTTTGTCCCCACTACTATTTGTGCTTGCGCTGGAGCCTTTGGTGCTAAGGTTGCGCCAGGACAAATTGGGATTCAAATAGGCACCTCTACACATCTGATGTCAGCCTACACGGTCGATATCATTATATATGCGCATGATCTACTGGGCTTGTTAGAGCCAATACCTAGTATCTTCTCCCGGTTTGAGCGCATACCAGGCCTAGCTATCAACAAGGCCAAATCAAATGCCTTTTTCTTCCAAAATAATGCATGCCCAGACAAGATCAGCTTTGGGTCGTACACCATACCTGTGGCACAGCACACATTAATATACCTAGGCATAAGTGTCTACAGAACTCACGCAGACCTGCTTGAAGGCAACCTTACTAGAGCAATAGGGGCGATACCATCCAAGGTTGTCTTCTGGACTGCGCTACCAATATCTGCAATGGCCAGGTAGCTGTGCCGAAAAGGGTGGTTCTCCCCCGACTTCTATACTACTTCACCAATTTACCAATAATAATTCCTTCTTCTACCTTTCAAATTCTAGACACTATACTCTCCGACCTAATCTGGGGGACTGGAAGATGAAGAGTGAGCCTAAAGGAAATGCAACTATGAACAGACAAAGGGGGACTGGAGGCACCAGATTGTAAAGCCTATTATTATGCAAGCCAGCTACAATGGCTATCCTATTAGACAGCCAGTCATAATCTACGGGAGATAGGATACACTATGCAAGATATCAATCAGGGGACCCTTCACACACTATTACTACCAAAGGGTAAAATTCCCCCAGATGCACCGCCTTTACTGAGGACAGTGTTATCATGCTGTAAAAAAGCACTGCAATACACATCCCAATGCCCTTCATATGCGGGCAACATCCCACAGTTGGGAATTCCACTACCCAGCGGTACGCTCACGAGAAGTAGGTTTTCGGCTGGTCTAATGAAGGGGTCGACATGGTTGGGGCACAATTCAATAATAAAATACTACTTGACCATGAAAACGTTGGACCGTACACTCGGGTGCCAAACCTTTTATACATTGTGCCCGCAGGTATAGTACAATACCTGAAAAAACATTGGGTCCCTCAGAGGGAGGAAGCCTTGACGCACAAATTAGTTTGTCCATTATATTACATGGGCGAGGGGCACCACCTTATCAAATGGTTATATGTTGGCATCCGGGCACATGCAAAAGTGCCTCTTACTGATCTGCGGGCTAAATGGTCTGAGGACATAGAACGGGAGGTTTCAGATAAGAAGTGGGCCAGCATTCTGGAACACCCTAAAACAGTGACCAGTAATGCAAAATTTAAATTGATACAATATATGGTTCTCCATAGGGCCTCCCTTACACCACGACGCCTGCAACGGATGTTCCCAAATGCACAGCATTGCTGCCCTCGATGTAAGTTGAAAGAAGCAGATTTAGCCAACATGCTATGGTCCTGTCCCCGCCTCAGAGGGTACTAGGGGAGGTACGACGGGACACAGAAACAGCCACGCACCTTCACATTGTGTACTCCGCAGCAGAATGTCAGCAAGGCCTATGCAAACGCACAGCCCCCAGCAAGTTCAACTGAGATTTTTAGATCTTGCCCTAATTATAGCCAAGCGGTCAATAACCATGAGATGGAAATCATTAAAATGTCCTGAGATCTACACATGGCACAATGAAGTAGTATGTTGGGGTGGAGCCAAAAGCGCAGCTATTAAACGTGAGGAGGCCCATGGGCTACGTAAAACCAGATCTCAATGGAGTGGCAGGTCATTTTAGAAGCCTTTAAAACCATAAACCCTCATTCCTTACCTGACACCCCGAATGCACAGTAGATAGACAATGACCAGCCATAGCACGAAAAGCAGCAATCCAGAGCAGGCGTAACCAGGCCACATGCCCACCAGCGCCATGCGCATAGAACACGATGGCCTAGGACACGGAATCATTCCTGGACATGGATAAGACAGTTCAGAATGGTAGGGGAGGCGGGAGGGGGGTGGGCACTTGTTATAAATCAAATGCTAATCTGAACATTACAGTTTGTACAACTACAGAAATTTACTACGTATACGATTGATATAATACCAACCATACCGAACTAGCCGCTGGCTATGTGATGCATGTAACCACATACTGTAAATACCGGAACAGAAGGAGATGTAATGTCTATATGTATTATAACGAATGCACTGGATATAACAAAGAGCATCAATAAAGTTTGTGTTAAAAAAAGTAACTTTAAAAAATATATATATTTTAAAGTCCCCTGCCCCCTCCTTCCTGCACCCCCTCCTCACCGCCTTGCCTTTTTTTGATTGGGGCAGCCACCACTGGATGTTTAGAGTCAGGTTCGTCTATGCACAGACACCTAGACATTAATAAACGTATCTGTGGTGTCTGGTAGGTCTTTATTCATTTGTAAATAAACAAATGCTGAAAAGCATTATTTGGGGCTTTTGAAGTCTTAAAAAAGAAAATCTTCAACTTCTTCTGAAGGAAGAAACTTTTCTAATTTCTTAATGCTGCTACACTTGACGAATGGGGCAGTGCATACCCGTGGCCTAGTTTAGTTACCTCAGACATAAAGAAACATTTTGGTCATTTCTTTTCCTAAAAATCTAGAATGAATCCGGAGCACATGGACAAACATTAGAGATTAATAGGGATGCAACAGCTCTTTATTTGTAACACTGAACAGACCAAGGCGCATAGGCACTGGTATGCTGGTGAGAAGCACAAGTGCACAATGCAAAATCATTGAAAGTGTTAAAAGTTCGAGAAGAATCAACGTGGCGACTAGTCTGTAGGAAAAACTACCTCGTGAAAATGTTAAGGAGGTCATTAATATACATTTGAAGCATTGGATGCAGAAGACAACTTTGCTTTCATCTTGAACCCCTCTTTTAAAAAGGTCTACACATGTTGTCTATGCATTGTGTGCAAGAACTATAACAAATACACAATACCCATCTGTCTGAAGATCTTATTACATAAGGAAAGTGATAATCGCAAACTGGTTCTGCTTAGTAAGTTAACATCACAGACCACTGCTTCAGATGATTAATGCCCTCCACTCACTTGGCTCCTTAGTTCATGTGTTAGTGTGGTCCACCAGGCAAGTCCTGGAGCAAAGAAGGTGTCCAGGCCAAAGGAATGTGCACCGGATATTTTACCAAATGGAGTGTAGTGTCATTGTTGTTCATAAATTCTGGCTTCTGATTCGTTAATAGGCTTGTTAGTCCCTCCTTAGTACCGCCTTGTATTCATTTGTAACCTCCCATGAGAACACCCCCTTTCACATGTGTTTTTGCTCTGTAGGCTTTCATTACAGTTTCTGAGCACTATTTCCGCTAATGGTTTTCTACCGCCTGCAACAGCTCTCTCACAACGCTTTAACATTTTTTTTACACAGCACTGCCCGCCACGCTGATAGTGACGGCTGTGCCTTTGCTTTACTTGCTGTGGCAAGAAGGGGCGTGTGTTTATTTTACTACTTATTTTTTTTTTTAAATGTCATTGCCCCATGTCGCACTTACACTTTAATGTCGGACGTGCCCCTTTCCTTAGAGGAGCTGTGTCTAAATAAAAGGGTGTGGCTGTCATTAAAGTGCTTTTACAAAAAAAAAAATATTTGTCCAAACAAATGCTTTTTCTGTAAATGCATCCCATATTGCGCTTTCATTTTAATGTCGGCCACTCCCCTTTCTTTAGACACGTCACGTGGAAAGAAAAAGTTAAAGTGCTGCATGGGCGTTTTTACAAACTAGTATTTGTAATACAATAGGTGTTGCATTTACAAAACTATCGTAAATGCGAGACCTATTGCATTGCAAATGCTTCTTTAGAATGTCCCGGTACCAGACTGCAACAAGGAATTCACCAAACACCAGACGATGGGGAGAAACTACTATTCTAAGGGGCATTCAGAACGACCTTATCTCTATTTCGATGACAGTGTTTTTCATACGGTACAAGAAGCCTTGAGAAAGCTCTTGGGTGACCAGCTACACAGGGCGAAACATCTCCTGGCTGTTAGTACATGAAACCAGAAACAACATTTTATGAATAAAAACCTGTCTGTCATCGTACCCATGTAGTGCTCTGTGTTTAATAAAGTAGAAATAATGGCTCAATCATATGAGAACTAATTAATATCAGTTATTAATGTATTTTGTGCTTTCTGTGTGCATGTAAATAGTTACTCTTGAAAAAGTCTCTAATGCTTTTAAGGAAGACACACTGTGGCAGACTGTTTTCTAAGAGCCAGACCATGTGTTGGGCTCATTATATGTTACCCATTGGTAATTAGTTCCTTTCAAAGACTCAAGATTGCTCAATCGATCAATCAGGGTTTATAAAGCGCTGCTATTCACCCACGAGACTATCAAGGTGCTGAGAGTCCAGCTGCTCGGGTGAAATGAGTGAATAGCCTGATCAGAAATATATATCAAATATAAAAAAAAGGTGATTTGTAAAGTGCAAGAATCTGCTCGTACATGCTGATCACAGTCGATACACTAGATTACAACCCCAAACTTTATTTTTTAGAAGTCTCTTTTTTTGTAAAGGGTATGAGGTCATCAGAGGTTCTGCAGAAGCAAGGCAACTTTCAAATTAATTCTACTGGCAGCGAGGCCTTGAAGGGTTGGGTCTGGTGTTGGGGTACGGCTCTGGGCCCATCACTCTCTGCCAACCATTGAAGGGATGAGGGGGCGAGGCTTACTGCCTGGCACTGTGTGCAGACCCTACCACACTCTCTAAAAACAAATGCTGATGCAAAATGCTACATATATACATTTGGTAATGGTAAATAATAATTAATGTTTCAAACATATCTACATAGCAGGTTTTAAAATCAAATATAGCACGTGTCCTGAAGTCATATATAACGCTTTATCTATAGTCCAGTAAATACATGTTCTAAAGCCATATATAGACAGGGCACAAGTCGAGGGGATGGCCCTGCCAAGAAGTTGGGCCCGACTAAAACATGTTGCACTGGTCCCGGTACACGTTTAAGACACCTGTTACCGGCACACTTTCAGCAGTGCCTTCCCGTTGTTGCCTTTCATTCAGAGCAGCAACGTGCAGGCGAGGAGGGGGCCTTCTTATTTTCAATTCCTGCTGGCCCAAAGCATAGGCTGCAGTTAAGGGGCCATTAGGCCTCCTTCTGCTCGAGTATCCTAGCTGGGAGCTATCTGGAGCCTCACACCTTAATGTTATATGTTATATATGTTATGTTATATATGATTTGTAACGTGCGCAACTACTCAGGAGTATCCTGGCGCGAATGGACGTATGCAGAGAGGGCACCAATGAAATTAACTAAGAGGGTTGAAAATGGAGTAATGGTTAATGCAATGGAGGGGAAACAGAGGCTCACAGCTTATCACTTCAAAGGTACTTAAGAGAGGCCTGATTTTGACTTTGTTCAGTCCCTGTATATACAACATATGCATGCACTGTACGAATTTCAGCTGTGTTAGGCTACCCAAGTATTAACACAAATAACAATTTTAATACCACAATTCTCTTTTGTTTCTTTCACAGTCCTACTCATCCTAATGCAGGGTTTCAGGAGCTTAAACATTACACATTGGCAATACATCATATGTGTGTAGAACAATGTACAGGGTGTGTTACACAAGACAGTAAGGGTTACAAGGTGTATGCGACACCTGTCCTTTAATGCTCACTGTACTACATTCGAAGGATTACAATGTATGAACAGCAAGTAACACAAGGATACTAATGTTAAAAGCAGCAACCCACTTACCTAGTTACATAATATAAAAATCTATCTTGTGCATGTTACAAGATGTGCTTTGCAGGAGACGCATTCACCCTCTATGCTACTTTGATTCAAAACTGGGCTATACAAAACACAGATCTCTCCAGCAAATGAGTTAACCTCAGTTATTTTACCATTATTATTATTCCCTACGATTTGCTACGCATACAAAGATCTCTGCTGCAGGTGTCTTAACTATACAATATTCTAAAATGCCGACTTTGCAACCAACTAGGCAGAATGGCCTACGTCCAATTTCTTTGTGGCACAGTTTAAAATAAATCAATGTACACCTGGAGGCCCAGATGTTTTGTCAGGGTTGCCTCACTTTTTCGGCACAACCCTGACACAAAATCTCACTTGTTAAATTTTGTAGTGTGCTCCAATGTACTCATAATTGAACTGCTAAACATATGTCTGTCGTGTTAAGATCTGACGTCACTACTTGTGATCTCACTTCCTGCGAGGTCATGGGTTGTGATGCCACTTCCTGTGATGTCACATACTGTGATGCCACGTGCTATGTCATGTGCCATAATGAACCAAGTCACTTGCATACTATCTAACTTGGTAAGTCCCCCCACTTCCGTTTTTTAGGATGTGTGCCCTGTATATAGAACATGTTTAAAATTCATAGAGTAAGTTGTCTAGTACACATAGAACATATTCTAAAGTCATATGCAAAATATCTTCCAAAGGTATATATAGTATATGTTGTAAAGTCTTATATAGAACATACTGTAAAGTCATACAGAGGGCATACAGTTGACAATCTTGGCGTCTGAAAGGATCATTTTTGTCAATAAAGCACTGAAGATCCTGTAACTCGTAGAGTGTATACAATGGTGGGATGCATTAAAGGCCAACAAAGGCAAAAAGCACAAACTTCAAATGAAATAAAAAATCTTCATAGTTACCAGCAGAGAGGTGTTTTGATGTTCCGAAGATAAAATATGTCAACAGTGGAAAGAACGAAGAATACAAGCCAAACCCCACGGGGACTGCGGCCAGCAAGGCAAACGCCAACCCTGAAAGAAGACACAAGAATATTACTGTTTTAATACTGATGTTTTTATAATCCTATAGAAGCTATGTAGAAATTATATCACATCTCTAACCATTTCCAACACTTGAAGTGATAAGCAATTTGGTTTTCACTATTTCAAGTCTCAAACATTAAGCGATTCCTCAGAGCATGGAGTTAAGAAATACACATTCTTTTTAGTAGAACTCAACCTGGAAAGAGATCGATGGTAAAGATTGATACATTCCAGAAAGCAAACATGTGGGGAGTGCGTAATACACGCTCCACTCCCAGACGCACTGCGTTTGAATGGATACCAGATCCAACCTGTTGTTAACCATTATCCTTCTTCTTATTATCCTTCTTCTAAGTTTATCCAATAATATTCATTAATGTTTGCCACAATTTCTTCATCTCATTTATCCAATCCACATGTATATCGTACTGCATTTTAGAAACTTCTCATATTTTCGTGCGCCCATCCGGACTTCTTCAGAAATTAAGATCCAAATACACCATTTATTTAAAACCCAATGCATTTCGGGCTTAAGTCCAGCCCTTCGTCAGGGGTAACTGTAAATGGACAATTACAATTAATGTGTTATTTGTAGATAGTACCGAAATCTATTAAAAATTCGTTTTATGCATATAACGTTTTGTGCTCAAACGATCTATTATTTAGTGCTAGACAACAATTAATTACATTTGTGAAATACAATATAATGGTCCAAACCCATGTATTGCATTTAAAAAAAAACCTTATTGTTCATATGCATCACTCACCCACAAACGTGATTCAAAACAGACTTAATACTAAGAAATTAATTTGAGAATCAACCATATGACACCCCATATTTTCTGTCATGTCGACCTTTGGAAGTTGATCTCACCGAACATTAGCTCAAATATCATCTTGCTCCCGAAGATAGAATCACGATCCCTTCCCCTCCACAATTTTACTCGTCTTGCTGTACTCAAATCATGCGTGCATACCAGCAATATTTCTCCTTCCTGTCCTTCGTAAATCTACCATTTTTATATCTCTCTCCTAACGGGTGCAAACAACGCTCGTATGTTTTCTTGCCTTCTTTACATATCAAAACTTTATGTTACAAAACCCCCTTTCTATCATCCAAAGACCTGACATACCTGCTTGCTCAGTCATATCTTTCACGCGTAATATGCGCTACTGGTAATTGTTTGTCCCGCGTGTGAAAGCCTAACTTTTAAACCATTCGTGCTCTGCCCACATAATCATCACCTGACCCCTTGCGACCTAGTACATAAACTGCATTACCCATAATGCACTAAAATACACGTTGCATAATTCGTACTATCATTAACCTTCAATATTAAAAATAAATAAACGCATGTTCGCAAAATGTCCATAGCCAAAATATATTTGAATCCTTCCATAGGTTTCTCGTTATCACCGTCCACAATTGTTGCTCAGAACGTGTTGTTTCGCCATGTGTGGAATCTTGAGTGTAAATCAGCCTTCTTTCCAATTTAACTTGATGCCGGGTGCAAAAACCAACGCAGGGAAAGTGTGTAGAAACAGTGAATGAGGTGGTCTGCACACCGTAGTTCACACATTGTAATCCATTTGATATAGTCCATATAACTTGACAAATTGCGTGCAGAACTGGGTTGTGCGAAGCCCTGGATGAACTTAACCTAGTACAAACATGTGGGGAGCGCGTAATACACGCTCCACTCCCAGACGCAATTTGTCAAGTTATATGGACTATATCAAATGGATTACAATGTGTGAACTACGGTGTGCAGACCACCTCATTCACTACATTCCAGAAAGCAGCAAATGACAGTTACAGGAAACCATTTCAGTGAGTGCTTACAATTCTGAGGTCTCATTTGACAGAGAAGCACTCTGCAATACCTATAGTACCATCATGGCAACACTCCACAGCACAGCACATTGCATGCATGCATGCAAATAATTACACACCACACAGGTTTTGTTATTGGGAAAAACTGCTGAAAGTTTATTACATACAACGTTATGTTATATGGTGGGTTATCTTACGGGCGATCCAAGGGCAGGCAACATTCTCGCCGCCTGCCCGCCTGATAAGCCAAGCAGCACTGGGGCGAACCCCATCTGTGCTGCCCCTTCTGGTGATCCTCCTCCGGGATCACCTGACACCTGGTCCCTATTACTCACGCCCCTTTCAGGGCAGAGCGTAGTAAGGCAAGCCCTCGGTTGTTCAGGCCCACAACCGCCCGAAGGACTAATGGGGCGCCTACACAGTTTCCAGGAACCTCCCATGAGGCTCCTGGGCTCTGCCTCTGGCACCCCTATGTGCCGTGCAGAGGTACCCTTCTGTATCCATTTGCTTCCAGATCGCCCTGTAACTCCGCCACAGCTCTGGCGGCGGCCACCGTTGCCGACAGAGCCCCCCATCAAAACAACTCCTTTCTCACCTACAACTTCTCATGTACAGGCCACCTGCCAACCCCGGGAAGGAGACCTAATCTATATCCCAATAGCCCTTGACATTAGACCGCAGTGTCTCATGACCAAACCCCTTCTGGCCTGTAAACTTGTGCCAAGAACTAATCCTCCTATGGGAAAGTTCCATTGCTTCACAAGACTCTGCCCCATACCAGCTCTGGGCGGGCGGATTCAGCCACTATGGCTCACATGGCCCACTGAATTTGCTGATCTCACCTGGCTGCCGTCCAAGTAGAACCGGGTATCTTGCACACCTGTGCCCCACATCTAAGGGACAGCAGCACACTTGTTAGCTGACCGCTCCCACCCCCGCCTGCCTACTTTAGGCTGTTAGGGCGAGAAGGATTATATTTTAGCATTTGCGTGGTTCTTTTGCTTTCTAAATCATGCTGCACCTGAGTATCCATAACTATAAGTATGTGACAATGAGCAGGGGGGGGCCCTCCTGCCCTTGCACGGCATCCCTTAATCCTTATGGGGATCGCCAGCTCAGCTCTCCTGAGGTGAATCCCCTTAGGCACACCGGCTCACAGAACGTCTGATTTTATACAGTGCCCACTGCCGGTCATATGGTGCCTAACTTTAAGGATTGACTAAGTCCTGTTTACCCCCCACCCTAGCATATTCGTAAAAGAAGGGGTCGGGGGGGGCTTCGCCTGCCCACACTGATCAGCCCCAGGGATGTAAAATAACCTTCCCCGCTAAATTTAAATTCTTGTTGCACACCAGATGTGCCTCATGCTCTAAAACAAAGTCTTTCCTGCATGGCACCTTGATTCCCCATTTCTTGGGACGGCAGCACAGGATGACCTTGGACAGTCCGCTTAGTGTGCTACCATAAACTGCAGTGGTCATGCTAACCTAGAAAAGCACCCAATTTCCACCTGGGCATACCTCAAAATTGAGACTGGCTTCACACAGCTGCAAGGCCATAGAGACACATCTTAAACCTATTTACTGGTTGTTGGCACTTGGCACTCTTCTGGTTGCAGCTCTGTGTTTTAGTGAAGTGCGCGTGCCCCCAGGACCCGCTGTCGCTGAATAGATGGGATGTGTTACCTACTCGCTGATACTGTGTATCACTAACCGCCCAACTTGGATTGAAGGAATGCTGAATGGACTCAAGGACTTTGGAAATAATCCTCCACTCAGTTTGCCCCAAAACAACAATAAATATAAGACACCAGTTACAGAAGCTGCCCCTTCTGTCTCGGTTGAAGCCCATGGAAGGATCACCCAGGGAGGGCAGACAAGTGTGATGGAACCAGAGGGAAACCTTATGTGCAACTACCTTCAGTTTCCCAGGTATAGGGAATGCCCAATGGTCTACAATACCCTTTTGCCCCATGGCTCTAACTCAGAGTGTACCAAACTTTTTGCACACCAGCACACCTGTTAGCTTACAACTACCACCCCTCGCCTGCTGCCCTAGCTAAATTGCGGGTGAATGACTGAGACCTGTACCTGCCCTTGTAAGCCGAGGGCACTTTTTCACTACCTCGACAAGACAGTATGAGTTTGCGAGCCCCACTTCCACACAATTAAAATTCAACTTAGTCCATCAGGGGTCGAGGCGTTGCCTTCGCTGCCCTCTTTGTGCGTTGCAATTGCCCAGGGAAAGTGTAAAATTGTACTGTCCCCCCCTCAATGGGCTAGTTGGATGGCTGACCACCCCTGCGGGGACCTGGTAGTGGTATAAAACCTTTATATCCTTGCCGCATAGCAACAATCCCGCCGCAACCTTGACCGTCCGCTGATCGCACTGGTCAATCCCTCAGAATTTTCAACTCATGATGCTATGCATATGGATAAAACTATGCACCGGCAGCTTGAAATTTCACCTGCTAGTCAATGTGAAACATTTTGGATGTATCCATTGAATTAAGCCCAGCACCACTCTGGGCAAGTCTTGCCCCTTTCAAACTTCCGCTACTAAACCCGGGGGCCGGCAAGGCATTGGGCGCAGGAGGGGAACTATATGTATCAGACCCCACCCAATATAATACTGGGAATGCCAAATGATCTCCAATACACTGATGCCTTTTTGTGTTTTCACTTTGGCACACTGCTCTAACCCAGTTTGACCCCAAGACGTAGGGGTTTTGCAAGCCCTGCTATGTATACTTGGTTACCTGGCCGAAATGCACAGTAATAACAATAAACTACTCCCTACCCGTCAAGTTGGGTTGCACAGTACATACGATGGATGCAGTGGGCAGTTATTCTCCTGAGGCCCCATGCCACTGCACTTGCAGCGCTAATGAAAACTTGCTGATTTGGGTGTCAGCATTGTTGCCTCCACCACCCTCCAGCCCCATTGGAATTGTGCTGGACTCTCGCTTACTACCCTAATGGGTGAGCCCACTGTGTACACCGAATCCCTCAACAATTTCCGCTTCTGACTGTAATTGGGACACGGTTCCCCCAGTGATCAAGGCTCAGCTCCCCGTGTTTATTGATATTAAAACTCCTTAGTACTTATTATCGACCTCAGGAGTGTGAAATGCTAAGTGGACCTGCCAGGATGTAAACCTATGACCCAGTGGTTGAACCAGCCACTTACAGTTCTGCCTCTCCCCAGGCCTGTGAAATTGTATCCCAGGGCCGAGTGCTGGCACTTGAACCCTTACTAGGACAGGCCTGATTAGGACCCCAGATCTAGAAGGCCTGCCACTGGCTGACCGCTTCCACCCAGTGTGTCAAGCAGCCACTCCTCAACCTGGATACCAAACCATGTATATATGTATCGGGAAACCCCTCTCTTGGCACCTACCTGCCCCAAATTTCGCTGTGTGTCCTAATCAGTTAAAACCCGGTCCCAGGGGAGCCTGATAAGCATGGGCGAATTTTGCGGATCTGGCGTTCGCGAATTTGCGTATTTGCGAACTCGCAATCCGCAAAATCTGCGAATTCTCGCGAATTTGCGGATTTTTTTCTTTTTTTTGTGTTCGCAAGGGTTTCTGCCAGTTCGCGAGGGTTTTGTACCAGTTCGCAATTGCCAGCTTACTTGTCGGCTCGCAACGGTCGCGTCTTTGTTGTTTCTACGTCTGGTTCATCATCACAGGTTCACAGCACCCTCTGTTTCACCACTGCCACGCTCTGATTCACCCATGCCACCCTCTGGTACATCACTGCCACCCTCTGATTCATCACTGTAGATTATGGGGGGGGGGGGAAGCAAGCACACCTGCCCTGCTTCAACTGACATGAATTAACTTGGGGTTGATTAATGTGTCACTGAATTTAAACTTCCTGTCTGGCATCTGCTTCCTTATCTGTAATTTGCTTTCTGTTGCAGTGCAATTTTTTTTCCAGGACCTTTGTGGCCTACTTGTAGCTATTCTATGAGCCTGCTGTGAGGGTCAGAGCAGGGTCATAGAATAGTTGCAAGTAGGCAACTGAACTCTGGAGGGGCCCCTCAGGAAGCACTACAGGGAATGGTTACTAATGATGACTTTGAACTTTTGCACCTGCTGAGTGCTTTCAGTTTTGCAAAACTCGTTTTTCTGCAGAACAGCAACTGTAATGCCCCAAACAAACTTACTTGTGAAAGTTGATTTCTAATCCAAAAGTGATCCAAAGAAAGTCAAAAAGGCCTCAAATCCAAAAAAGTGAAGGCAAATGTCAACCTGAAGAGTTATTCTGATAAAAATCATCATTTTCCGAAGGTTTATGCTGCTTGCTGGTGGATTTCTTGTGCAGAATTGCAAATTTTGTAATTTCGCGGGTGCGAGATTGTTGCTGCCCGCCGCATCTACATGTTCGCAATTGCGAACTCTCGCGATGCGTCACCAAGCTCCCACGGGATCCCGCAGCAAGATCCAAAATGGCGCAGCACTCGCAAAATAACGCTGAATGACGGTAAGTGAACGCCCGACGCCGCAATATTGTATCACCAAGCAAAAAAATCTGCTGCGTGCGAATTTGCGGATTTTCAGTAAATTCGCAAGAGTTCGTGGATTGCGCATTTATCGAAAATCAGCAAAATCCGCGAGCCGAACGGATTTTCCGCCCATGCTTAGAGCCTGATAGGGTGATGTAATACACAGCCCATGCTTGTACCATCCACGTCAGCCACAAACTGATTTCGATCACAGAGCTATCCCTACTAAAAACTACCTCTGAGTGTACTCTGCACCAGTGGTTCACCTAAAAACCACACATTTTAGAAGAATGCGAGCACTGAGCACCCAAGATTATAACTGCATATTATTAATTCTAAATCGTTTTAGGCTAGATTTTATATCATATCTGCCACTGTAAATCTGTTGCATCCAAAAGTGTCTTTTGGTTCCTCGCTTTTGATTTCATGAAAAGAAATGGGGCCGCATTTTGTAAGGTTGCTGCTCTGGGCGGAAGCTCCTAATGAATGGTGAGTGTCTGGTCCTTTAGGGGGTAAAGCAAATCTGGAGATAAACGTCATCCTTAAACATGGCTTAGGGGTGAGCCCAGTCTGCTGCATTCAGAGCGTTGTCCTAAGAGATGCAAGGGAGCTCTCTGAATATTCCTGGATATTTCACAGGTTAGAAGCCCAATGACCCCACAGCTGGTGCAATGTAATGACACTAAATCCAAGTTTGGCTGCATTACAAACATCACATTGGCTTTTAACCTTTACTTCCAGCCAGAACTGTCTAAACGAATTGTTGATTGTATTAAACGTTGCCAGTGTCTTAAAGCTAGTGTACACCCTCTTTGTATAGTGAGGCACCAGACAGTGCTTCTGTCCTCCTAACACCTGACGTGTCCCTATAGGTGGGGGGGGGGCAGCAAGTGACCCCTGGCAGCTGCTAAAGACACAGGTTATTACAAAAAGCCAGGTGGAGTTCACTCGCTCTTAATATTAAATGTATACTAATTTAACATGAGTAGTGAATTGCATCTGCTCAATCTGTGCCAACAGAGTGGATCAGCAAAATGCTGCGGGGGACAAAATATTGCTTTCTCCAGAGCGCTGGACGAACTTGGCAAAGGTGGCCCTTTCATGAGCCAAATGGGAACATAGAAGGACAATCCGTTGTCGATCGAAATGTGCCCGGGGACACACCTGTGCTGCCATGAACCACGTCACCAAACCAAGGTGTGCAGCACGGGCCCCAAGCCCAGTGGAAGGGGCGCAAGGCCTACCGAATGTAACATAGGCTTCTACACAAGGCTATCCTAATTTGGGTGACGGAATGCTCCCTGCTGTGCCAAGCATAAAAGTGTTGCGATCTGGCTCCGTACCCAAACTTGTTCCCTTGTTTCAAGAGACAGACAACCATTCTTGTATACTCCTGCGGATGCCAAAGCCATCGGACACACAAAACCCCGGATATCGCCGGCCGTGAGACTCATACTTGCCATATTCGGATGCTCTTGCACGACACAGTTCTGGCTAGCAAGCCTCTGTCTTAGAAACTAGGCTCTTGCTTATCGCTTTTAAGCTTATTTGCCCTACGCTAGGCGTGCTAAATTGGAATGGAGTCCCTACCTCGAGTGATGCCAACTTGCCGCCATGCGGAACCCTTGGAGGCTTGGCACGTTGTGTAACGGACAGACTGGCACTCTTAACCTCTCTATGTAGAAGACCCTGCATCGTGGAAACACTTTATGGCTGGCTTGGCAGAGAAAATTGCAAGGGGGGAGTTTTATCAGAGAATAAGCAGAGCAGGTGATTAAATACTTTTCTTGGAAACACACTGCCTGTAAGAACAGTAAAAGCTTAGCAAATGATATATTAGGTAAATAATCAGAGCTGACACCACACTATCACTACCGTGCTACCCTATACCACTGAACCCTGTAAACCCATCCGGTTGGCGGTGTGCTGCAAATAACATTAAAATATTTTCTAATTCCTTCTGCCGCGCGCCATTTGCCTCTCGAATGCTTCAGAAAATTGCACAGCTGGGAAGCTGGAAAGCTAACCATGCCCTCTTGGCCATTGGATTCTAAGGAGAGCGTCAAGGATACTTGTGTGAATATACTGTCACTTGACTAAGCGCCCCAGAAGCAGGCCTTGCCCACTACTGAGAGCCGCGCCACAGGCTCATGGGGTGGTTGGGAGTCTGAAAAGGACACCTTCACGTACAGGGATATTAGGTGGTTAGACCAGCCTCGCAGGCCGTGGACCCCTGGCTCAAACCCTACTTTCCAGCACCATAGACGGCAATGTAGTAGTCAGAAAACAACCTCTCCCAAACTCGATATAATTTAAAAGCGCTACCCTCAAACTATTATAAACGCTGGTTATAATGCCTCAAAGCGCATAAAAGAGGCCGAAAGCCCCATGGGAATTCTTGACCTGGCGCGTGAGGCCAAACAGTGTGTTACGGACCCTCCCCCCCATGGCCTGGAGAGCACCTCCGCCCCAGATGCTTCAAGTCTGGTCCCGAGGCCTACTACTCTTGATGAAATGTTAAAATTTGACTAATTCGGTCTGTAATAAACCCCCTTAGGCCCTCGACTGTCTCACCCTCCACTGGGGAGAGTGATGGCTTCTCCAATATATTCACCCTCATGACCGGATAGAGGATGCCCGAACACGGTCACCATGTGGCACCACCCGCCTTAGGAAATCGCACGGGTGGGCTAGCCCCAAACATATATGCCGCCATCTTGGTTGGGGGCGGAGGGGACAGCCTCGCGCCATTCAAGCAACCCAGGTGCCCCCCCTCCTCCAATCGCCGATCTGCCGGGCACACTGAAAAAGGCCTGTACATCGCGGGTACCCCCAAATACGCGGCGCATAGGGTGCTGAATTCCATCAAGGGAAACAGAGGGCACCAGTTGTCTCACCCGTAATTGAGGCCTGGCCGGACCCCTACCCGTGTTCGAGTTCTATTTTGGTGAGTACTTCCCAAGTGGTCCAAGCCCCAAGCTGGGTGCCCGGTCTGCCCCAACCGCATCGAAGAGGAGGAGCGTCCTAGTCCTTGCACCGGAACTACCATGCAGGACATGTGGACCCCTCAGCCCGTCGAGCCCCTGAGGAAAGTCCGGAAGGGGGGAGGATCGCCAGCGGCTCGGCGGCTGGGGTCCCTCCCCATGTGCACAGCCTCAAGCCCCCCCCGCAATTAGAGACTCTGAGCCATCAACAGGGGGCTGGGTTTTCGCCTCGCACGTTCGCAGCACCCCCATGGATGTGCCGCAGGGAAACACGCCGGCCCTGGGACACGCAAATGCAGCATGGTGCGCCACCCTCCCCGTTATAAGCCGAGGTAAGCCCGCGGCCCGCAAGGTCCCCCCTTCCCAACATTGCAGCTGCTTGGTGGACCCCTCCCCCTGCTGAGGGGAGGCGAATACCAGGGCCTGAGCTGGCCACCATAGTTGGTAGGAGCTAGGGCAGGAAGGCGCAGGTTGGGGTTAGCAGGGAGGTGAGGCAGGGTTCGAGGTGTTTAATGGCAGAGAATACATGAAGAGGCGACCCTGTGGTGACCACACGTTGTGTTGGGAACCCTTGAATACTAGCGAGGGTTGAATGGAGGGTTGAACGTGGGCGGTGAAGCGCGGAGGCAGCCGGCAAGGATCCGGTGCTCCCAGAACGGCTGCAGGTTCATCTCCAGCCCTCCGCTGCACGTCTGTGCTCGTAATCCTCCCTCGTAGCACATGAAATTTTAACCGAGCCGGCGTTTAGGCATGGCAGGGGGGACCATTCGCCAGGAGCCTAGCCCACCTCCCCTCCATGGTCGTCCAGAACCCAGCTTGCCAAATGACGGTACACAAGGGCAGCCGCCGGCACCCCTGGGGTATTGCCCTATCCGGTGTTAAATGCACATCAATACTCTGGCCTGCGCGACCACTGCCCCCAAATAGGCCACTAAATGTCTGTAATAAGCATGGGCGGAAAATCTGTTCCGCTCGCGGATTTTGTGGATTTTTGGTAAATTCGCAATCCGCGAACTCTTGCGAATTTACCGAAAATCCGCAAATTCGCACACTGCGGATTTTTTTTGCTTGGTGATACAATATTGAGGCATGCGGCGTTCACTTACCGTCATTCAGCGTTTGCCGAGTTGCTTTTCTAGATATTTTGCGAGTGCTGCGCCATTTTGGATCTTGCTGCGGGATCCCGCGGGAGTTTGGCGACGCATCACGAGAGTTCGCAATTGCGAACATGTAGATGCGGCGGGCGGCAACAATCTCGCACTTGCAAAATTAAAAAATTTGCAATTCTGCACAATAAATCCACCAGCAAGCAACATAAACCTTCTGAAAATTATGATTTTTATCAGAATAACTCCTCAGGTTGACATTTGCCTGTACTTTTTTTTGCAAGGAGTCCATTTTGGGGGGAGGGGGAGGAAGGAAGTGCCCCACAGAAAAACAAGTTTTGCAAAACTGAAAGCACTCAGCAGGTGCAAAAGTTCAAACTCATCATTAGTAACCATTCCCTGTAGTGCTTCCTGAGGGGCTAGATTTCAGTTGCCTACTTGCAACTATTCTATGACCCTGCTCTGACCCTCACAGCAGGCTCGTAGAATAGCTACAAGTAGGCTACAAAGGTCCTGGCAAAAAAAATTGCACTGCAACAGAAAGCAAATTACAGATAAGGAAGCAGATGCCAGACAGGAAGTTTAAATTCAGTGACACATTAATCAACCCCAAATTAATTCATGTCAGTTGAAGCAGGGCAGGTGTGCTTGCTTTTCCCCCCCATAATATACAGTGATGAATCAGAGGATGGCAGTGATGTACCAGAGGGTGGCATGGGTCAACCAGAGGGTGGCAGTGGTGAAACAGAGGGTGCTGTGAACCTGTGATGATGAACCAGACGTAGAAACAACAAAGTCGCGACCGTTGCGAGCCGACAAGTAAGTTCGCAATTGCGAACTGGTACAAAACCCTCGCGAACTGGCAGAAACCCTTGCGAACACAAAAAAAAATCTGCAAATTCGCGAGAGTTCGCGGATTTTGCGGATTGCGAATTCGCAAATACGCAAATTCACGAACGCCAGATTCGCAAAATTCGCCCATCCTTAGTCTCTAAGGGTGGTGGGGGGATTCGGCATGGTTGTGGGCAAGGCCAAGTCGGGGCAGTACGGGGCCCGTGCCATCCTCGCTGCACGAGGCTACTCGGCCTGCCACCTTACGCTGGACAAGGCTTGTCTTACTCCCTCCCCGCCACTCGACAAGATGATGGCGGGGGAGTGGGCTATTGCTCACATTGCAGGGGGTAGTGCGACTCTCCGCCAACTCTGAAAAGCCCTGCCCTGCTAATTTTCCCCGACCGTCGGCACTGCGGGCAGTGTCGGGTTGCACCCTGCCTAGGCCGGGACCCACTGGGCCACCAATGCTCCAGCTAATGCCGCCATCGGGGGCTTGGACTGGCCATCCCCTGCTCCCGAATGTGTCCCGCCCCGCAAAGTCCTGCGCTGCCACCCAAGGGCATAAACGTTCATCGGGCGAAAGTGCCTCCCATGAGCTTGCGCCCCCTCCCCCATGGCCGGACATGCCATGGCCCCTGTGCAACCTGGTACGGCCCAGGGACGGGCGGGGGGGTAGGGGATCGCAGAGCAGCACTCACCGCAGAGACGAAGCTTAAGGAGCCCAGGCCCCAAGACCAGCGACGAGGGCAGGACACAACTTCCCAGACGGCGTGACCCCCGAGGCAGTGGCCGTGGCATGTCCGGTGCGACGACATAGAGGTCGTCAGCGTGGTGAGGGGGACCTATATACCCCTCACCCCGCCGCGCACACCAGACATGACACAGCATCGCCGGTGCCCAGGAAGGGGACTCCCAGAGTCCCTGCCCCCTCAGGAGGAGGGGGGGTTGGGATGCCCGATGCCACTAGAGGGATGCCCTCTTGAGTGGCCTCCTGCGGTGGCCTCGGGCAGCCACTTCTTCAAAATATGCATTGAGTGGGCGTTGGCTTCCTCCAGAGCAGTATTTCTCTTTCACCTCATGCTATTGACTCTTTAGTGTATCGTTCCTCCTCGTTTGAATAGGTTGCACTGCAATGCACGAGGAACTTTTTTTTAAATATAATATGTACTCTGATTCATAACAATTTTTTTTCCTTAGGTGCATTGTATGGAGAAAGCATTCTTTTTTTCACTGAGAGGCTATTTTTTTAATGTTTTTGTCAGACCTATTCGTTTTACCAATGCTTGCTTAAATGAGGAAAATACCGCTACATTATTCTATGATACACCAGAAAAAGATTAAATATGCTTTGATGGACTGACAAGGCATTACTACATTTTACGTAATAATAGAGACCTGGACGTAGTCAAGTCAAAGTCTTTTATTCGATTAAACATTTGTTAATCATAAAAAGTACATCATAACTATTTTAAAAACATAACCTCATGTAAAGGAACACATTATTATTATTACAATGTTACAGTAGGATTAAAAAGCATTAAAAAAAGGGAAAATACGCTTTGCAACAATTACACAGTTAATGCAGATTATCAAGGGTTTAGGTCTTCATTTCTCATTGCTTTACGAATTGTTAGACATGATTTCAAAAACATGGCTAAATTCTTTGCCACGTATTGTGATTCAAGCTGTTGTAGGGCTAGAAACGCTGGTCGACAGGTCCTCAGCCCCATCTGACGCAGCACTGGAAGAACCCAGCGTTTGCGTGTTGTGGCGTAAAAATGGCAGAAGAAAACTACATGCATAGTTGTTTGGGACGAGACCTTATCACAAGGGCATTTCTCCAAGTCATGAGACCAATTTAAAAGGTTTGGAAAAGTTACCAACCGAAAAAACAAATTAAAACAAAACCTAGTTAATAGGTATTTTTCGTGGTTGGATAAATAAAATGTGAGATAAGGCTGTATTCCTGGTGACACTTGGACCATCAATATGTGAGCATTAGTTTGCTTGGGTACTTCGCCGCACAAACGAAGTTCCCTAAGGTGGTTAAGACAGTTTCGCTTAAGGGTTTGGTTTTTTCTGCTTAACTCACTAATTAGTGATGGCTCTATAACATATTGGTTAAGATCCAAATCTTTCAAGAAGTTGACAACGTAAGCCAACCATGGAAAATTTTTCCAGGATGTCAGCCCTAAGCAATCTAAGATCAAGGCACGAGTGAGATGACATTCTGGCTTAGACCAAATACGGTGCCATAGGAGCATTGGTTGACATTTGATGTAATCAGCTAGATAGTCAACCCCAAGCTCAATATGGCATCCGTATGTGGGGGCGCTCTGTGGGAGGGCCAACAGATATTTGGCAAAGCCATTTTGAATTTTTTGAAGTTTGTTCGTGTTTACATAGCCCCATACACCGGCTCCATATGTAGCAATGCTCTGACATTTAGCTTGGTGAATTTTAAGCAATACAGGGGGGTTTGGTTTACCCAATTTTCTGGAAAATGAGACAAGGGCAGAGGTGGCACGTTGGTAAAGCAGTTTTCTGGTTACCAGTGCCCTTTTCCACGTTAGCTGTTCGTCTATTAAAATACCCAGATAGGGGTATTCCCTTACACGTTCCAGTTTGGATTGCTCAATACAGAGATGTTTAGAGCTTTTGATCTTGGGCCCTGTTTGCATGACAAAGGTCTTGGTCTTATTCACCTTTAACCCGAGTGAGAGCATATAATTACAGTACTTATCCAACTGTTTCTGAAGCTGTACTAGGGACCTGGACGTAAGTGTGGTAAAGTTTTGTGAAGTCAGTCTTCACTGGGCAGAGAACGGCGCAGAAACAGAGAGGTTTAGTCAGTGTGAGGTTATTGGTTCTACCAACATGCTATGGAAAATGAACTCCTAAAGCCCAAAGGCTGGAAAGATAGTGGCAAAGAGTCCAATTTTCAAGAAAGGGTAACTATGACCTATGCGCACAATGAGAAACAATTCCACGGGCACTTCATTTATACATGCCTACATTGTGTAGCTGCTCATAGACATTTTAGTTTTATTTCAAAAGGCAATTATTTACATGTATTTCTTGACCCCTACTAATGTGGAATTTGTGAATTGCATAGATTTCACCTGTGTAGCATTAAGAAATGAAAAGCCCTGTAAATCCCAATAATCCATTTTTAAAATATATATTTATTGCCATTTTTAGTTCACAAACAAACCACCGTCATACATTCGTCTCAATGGTTTTAACAAGGGTAAGCAATCCTGCCAGTTACACGTGGGTATAGAAAAAAGAGAGAAAACAGAAGATAATAGTGGTGTTTAAATTAACATAACAAACCCTCCACCTCCCTCATAGAAACCCACCACCCCAGAACAATGGCTACCTTGTACCCTGTGCAAGGGCATCACTGTACAGTAGTGCTTTAGAAGATGGGACAAATTGGGGAGCAATGGGGTCAGAGCAAGTCTGATCCATCCCGTGGGGCTCTAGAATTACGGGTAAGAATTAGGGGTTAGCTGGGTGTTTTGGGTGGACGGGAGTCCTCTTTGGCGTGTTCCATGAAGTCTTAAAGAACAGTGTCCCAGGAACAGTAGCGCAACTAGGCCTTCTGCCGCCCGTGGTGGCCGTAAGAGCAGGGGGGTGGGGAGGAGGATCACCAGTAGGGGCAGCACAGACGGGGTTCGCCCCAGTGCTGCTTGGCTCATCAGGCGGGCAGGTGGCGAGAATGCTGCCTGCCCTTGGATCGCCCGTAAGATAACCCACCATATTACATAACGTTGTATGTAATAAACCTGCAGACGTTTTTCCCATAACAAAATGTGTGTGGTGTGTATTTATTTGCATGCATGCTATGTGCTTGGGGGGGGGAGTGTCTGTCGCCATGATGTACTATAGGCCTTCTGCCGCCCGTGGTGGCCGTAAGAGCAGGGGGAGGTGTGTGCTGGCGAACAAATCCAGAGTTTGCCACCCCAAGCGGTCGCAGGTAAGAGCAGGGGGAGGCTGCCGCTCCCGCAACTCATGCTGCCCAGGCACCGCCAACGCCCCCCCCCCCCACCCCCCCTTGCTACGCCACTGTCCAGGAAATTGCCAGGGGGCACTTATACAAGCCCCACTCTTCCTCCCTGCGAAGTCCTGTGCTGACCACCTTTGTCAACTTGATCATTTCCTCACTGCCCTCATGGTGCTGCTAAGTCGATGAATCTTGTTGTGGCTTTTGACCGTGGGGACATGCCAAGGAGACAGTGCTGCACCGTGGATATCTTGAGCAGTTTGTGCAGTATGCAATATCGGAAAGTCTCGGCGTCTGCTCAACATCCTGTGATTCTGGGCAAACCGCTTAATCTCCACGAGCCTACCAAAAATGAATGTGTCCTTGAGTATTGTTAACTGGTGCTCCTGTAAAACGCTCCATTAACTACAGGTCGAGTTTACGCCACATAAAACTTCAAAAATAAAATGTCCCACACAACCAAGTAATCAAACGTCTGCTGAAAGCATACAAGATTGGTTTGAAAAGGAAAATGATGCCAGGGATTTTCGACCCTAAGGTATGATGCAATACCACACCCTAACATATCAAATCATTACATGCTGTACAATAAGCACCATCCCATACAATACTAAACCACACAATAACATACTATATTATACAATACTATACTATTTTGTACCATAGTTTACCTTACTGTAGAATACCTGACTGTACTGCGCAGGACCAAATGCATCACTATACTGCATACTATACCTAACCATAGCATGTGGAACAAAACCATACTATTATTTATAGGTAACAAGGACCCCCTGAAAATATGGATATAGTAATTCCTAGGTCAGTGATAAACAAGTTATGAAATGTAACAACCTAGGAAATTCAATACTTGGTGCTCATAAAGAAGTGACAAAAGAGAGAAAATTACTAATAAAGCAAAAAGTTAGTGCCTTTGATTTTATCAACATGAGAGATAAAAAAACATTAATAAAAAGTTGATTCTCAAATATAATTAATCAACTGTAAAGATTAATCAAACCAACATTACATAATATCACAATACAGTTAAAAATCACAATTAAAAAAGAGTGTAAAAAGAAGAGGGGTAAAGTGGCATAACGTTTTTCTCACTTTACCCCTCTTCTTTTTACACTCTTTGCAGTTGATTAATGATATTAGAGAATCAACTTTTCATTAGTGTGTTTTATCTCTCATGTTAATAAAATCAAAGTCACTAAATTTTCTCTCCTTTGTCACTTCTTTATGAGCACCAAGTATTGAATTGCCTAGGTTGTTACATTTCATAAAAACAATACCATACTATATCATATAATGCTGTCAAATTTCACATCCGTTACTTTTCCATACAATGCCATACCCTACTATACAATAGTAAAACATAGCAAACCATGCCAGCTTCAGCCAGACTGGATAACATGCCCTTCTCATTTGGATTCTTTTTTGAGGTGGAGCTCCATAACCACCAAGTTGTCCTATTCGTCAAATAGTTATAGAGACCTAAAGATCAAATCAAATTTCCCTGTAGAGAAATTGACCTGTTCTGAAGACATCTGAACAAAGAGAAAGACCACACAAGAAGTTATAAACTGGGGCAAAGCAGAGAGGACATTCAGCTAGAGAATATTTGTATTTGTATTTGTATTTGTATTTGTGAGTATTTATTAAGCGCAGCCTATCGCTCCGGAAGGAGCATCTTGGCGCTGAGAAATTGTGTGTGGATGGGATTGGATGATGGAAGCTCTAGATAGCGGCCATAACATAAGCATCAGATTGTTGATAGACCCAGGTCTTCAGTTGTTTCCTGAAAAGACTCTCAGTCTCAACCAGTCTGAGGTGTAAAGGCAAGTTGTTCCAGGCCCTTGCTGCTAGGACTGTGAAAGTTTTTCCGCCCCTGGTTTTATATTTATACCTCGGAATCTTGGTAAGGTTACCACCGGAGGATCTCAAACTTCGTGCGGGGTCATAGTGAACAAAGCGGTTGACAAGGTATTTCGGACCAATGTTTTTTAGTGCTTTGAAAACTGTTAGTAGAAGCTTGAAGAGGATCCTCTTGTGCAGGGGCAACCAGTGAAGACGATTTAATGCTGCTGAGGCTGAGGATTTCCTGGGAAGTTTTAACACTAATCTTGCAGCTGCGTGCTGTACACTTTGCAACTTCTTCAGTGTGGACTTTTTCACTCCAGCCATCAACCCATTGCAATAGTCGAGTCGGGAGAGTATTAATGCGACCACGACCGATTTCCTGGATGCAATGGGGAGGAAGTCAAAGAATTTTTTTAAAGATTTGATAAGTCCGAAACAGCAGCCTGCCGTGATCCTGACGTGATCATCAAAGGAGAGGGCTGTATCAAATTGCACGCCAAGATTACGTGCAGAGGTCACTGCACTAGGCGGGGCCTCTGAGTCTTTGGGCCACCAATCCTTAGGGCAGAAGGGCAGATCTTTACCGAGTGGTATGATTTCAGTTTTCCCACTGTTGCACTTCAAGTGGTTTTTGTTCAACCACTGAAATACATCCGTGAGACAATTCTGGAAGCGCAGCTCTGTGTCCGTGCAGTTTTTGACGATAGAGACGACAAGTTGTGTGTCGTCAGCGTAAGACGTGACTAGGATCCCATGGGACTCTATCACAGCTAGGAGGGGTGCCATGTAGATGTTAAACAATAATGGACTTAGTATGGACCCCTGCGGTACTCCCGTTGTAATGGTTTTTACGCTGGATAGATGGGGGCCCAGTGACACAGATTGGGACCTATTGGTCAGGAAAGATGTTACCCATGCCAAAGCTGTGTCTGTCACGCCAATCTCACGCATCCTGTCAATCAGGATGGCATGAGAAATTGTATCGAACGCTGCTGTGAGATCGAGCAGGATGAGGACGGCTTTCCTCCCCTCATCCTGCAGGAACTTGATGGAGTCGGAGAGTTCTTTAAGGGCTGTTTCAGTGGAGTGGCTGGGGCGAAAGCCAGATTGCTGGGGATGCAGAATGTTATGGTCCTCCACAAAGGCTTTCAGCTCCCAGTACACTATCTGCTCCGTGATCTTTCCTAGGGCAGGCAGGAGTGAGATAGGGCGCATGTTGGTCAGGTCTGTGGGGGATTTATTTTGTTTTTTCATCAAGGGTTTCACGATGGCCTTCTTCCATTCGTTGGGCACTACCCCTTTGTCTAAAGAAGCATTTATGATAGCGTTGATGTTCGGATTGACTGCCTCAATTAAGTGATGCAGTATACGTGGGGGACAGGAGTCAGTGGGTGCTCCTGATTTGCAGGCCATGATCGCCTTACGGGTCTGCTGTAGGGAGACGGGTTGAAACCTGCAGAGAGAATGATGGTTATCGGCTACCTGCTTCTGGGGTTGTAGAATGGGGACGGTCAGGGGGGGCGGGAAATCCTTTTGAATGTTGGCAATTTTTTCCCCGAAGAAATTTGCAATATTGTTGCACAGGGTTTCAGAGGGAGGGATTTCAGGCTGTAGGGCTTTGGGGTGGGTGAAGGATTTTACGATTGAGAAAACCGTTTTTTGTTTCTGGTGGGCATCGTTGATGGCTTTAGTATAATACTCTTTTTTAGCGGATTTTATACTAGAGAGGTATAGTTTCCTCTGTTGAACATAGAGGGCTCTGGATGCCTCATCATATGTTTTCCTCCACTTCCTTTCTTTTATCCTGCAAAGTAGGTGGCTCTCAGTTAAGGCCTGGGTATACCAAGGGGCGTTCAGCTTCCTTCTGGAACACTTCACACGGTCACCTTTAGGATTGGAATTGTCTGAGATCATTTGATTTATCCAGAGATGAAAGTTACATGAGTCGACCGACACATGGCCCATTTCACTATCCATTTGCAAGACTGAATATGTCAAGAAGACATGGTTGTTTCCAGACCTTAGTTGTGTAAAAATATGTATTTGTATACAGACTCTGACCTGTCAAGAAGTCGTAAGTATCATAAGACTTTGATTGTGTCAAAAAGCTGTGTCAGTCCTCAGACCGTGAATGTATCAAGAAGTAAAATCTATCTCCAGACCCCGAGTGTATCTGGGTAGAAGTGGACAGAAGCTGTGTTTGTCTTAAGACCCCGAGGCTGTCAAGAAGTCAGGTCTGTCTTCAGACCCCGAGTATGTTAAGATATAAACTTTGTCTGCAGCCTCACAGTCTGAGTAATGTAGAGGCTGCTCCGGAGTAGAGTGTTTCTGTGCACAAGAGAGGTGTAGAAATCGTGTCTATCTCTATACTATGAGTGTGTCTGCCTACTTCAAAGTTTGAAATAAGTCAAACATTTCTCCAGATCCTAAGTATGTGAAGACATTGTGTCTGTTTAGCAGGGTCGGACTGGAATCCTAGAGCAGCACTGTCAATTGTTGTCAGGTCAGTCCCCTTATTATTCCAAGCGAGCGAGCGCAGCAAGTGAGACTGACCGTCAGGGGCATTGCCTCTATTAGGGCAGTGAGGCATTGCTCCACTTTATTATTGCGAACAAGCGACAAAGTTTTATTTTTAATTGTATTCGTTCTGCCCTCTGCAGGCATCCTTCGCCGCGGTGTGGTTTCATAATCAAGGCTGAGTCAGGTCCTAAGCCAGTGCAGGCCTAGGGAGGTGGGGCCTCATTAATATTATTGACAGTGACTGACACTCATTGGAGTTAGCCAGGGCACCTGGGCCCAAGTGCGCATGTCAAGTTGGACGGCTGCTTTTCTCCGGCCAACCCCACATGTGCACTAGGGGCCTCCTACAGTCTCTACACCTTCGCTAGTGAGGACTTAAAGCCGGAGCACCCTATCTCAGTAATGAGCGTTGAGGTTGGCTGCCCTAGCCAATCGAGGTGCTGCTGTAACAGCAGGAGCAGCATCTGGATTGGCTGAGAGGCGAGGTGGTTTGGTTACCAGGCAGGCCCTCGGCTCTGATGCATACTGTGTGTACTTGATTGAGGAAGGGCGGGGGTTGTCTCTGTCTGTCTCTCTCTCTCTCTCTCTCTCTCCCCTTTTCAGCACGAACAGAAACAGGCGTTGTCGGTACGTAGTTTTGCTTTGGGTCCGTGGCACGCATTTGATTTCAAAAGATATTCTACAGCACGTAAGTAATTAAAGGATGTTTTGTTTGCAATGCTGGCACCGCATGTTCCCCTTTATTTTGGCCAGTATGATATTAGCCGACGTGCAGGCGCACAAGAAGGGCCATGCCTTAGGCTAGGGGCTAGAAGAAGGTTGAGAAGGTGTGCAAGATCATGGCAGAGGTTGTGGGTCAGGCTAGCAGGCATGGGAGATGCCATGCAGGTCGGCCCGGGCAGGCCTTTCTAACAGTGGGGCAGACTTTTCTGACAGTGGTACAAGCCTAACAGTGGGACAGGCATTTGTAACAGTGAAACAGGCTGTCTCTAGCAAAATCACTTCCCCATCGAAAAAGAGACTGCCACTATCTGTCAGTCTAATGCACTCTCTGGCCACCCCATGTTATCACTGATAGTCTCACATCTTTGCTGGCACTCTCTGGAAGCCGGTAGCCTTGTCTGATAGGGACAGGCCCTCTCTCGCAGTCGCATGTTCTCCCTGAGAGTCTCACATCCTAGCTGGAGCTGAGATGGACCATCTCTCGCAGCCCCTTTCTCACTGCCACTGAGGTAGACCCTGTCTGCCTCATGCTTTCACTCTCAGATCTACCTGCCTCAAGTTACTCTGAACCGTTCAGGAGCTTATCACCTAGATTGCAACAATATTTTTGGACTCCCCCCCCCCCCCATGACCTACTCGTCTGCAGATTCCCTCATCATTACTCTCCAACAGTGCCTTTCATCTCTCCATAGGCCTTCTCTCACATGGATTTAATTTGTTTTATAGCACCTCTCATACCAGCGTAGGGTATTGGAGCGCTTTACATCACACGCACATACAGAGACAATGAATCATACGTATGTAAATCAGTGTATAGAAAATATTACATAAGACAAAGATGACTACAAGGTGTAGGATTCAAATGTCATCAATACTTCAGGTATTTTTTAAGAATGCTTGGTCAGGAGAAGCCCAGACCCAGGACTCAAAATCTAACTCAGTGGTTAGGGTTGGCTTTAATAATAATTATATATTTCTACAGAAACAAACCCTTTTTAATAACATTAGTATAATGAAAGACTTAGAACAGACATTTATTTGTTTTAACCTGTATCCTGCAGTTTGCATGTAGGTCTTTGATGGCAGTTTATAGCTCACTGTGCTATATTACGATTGTAACTTAGGAACTGCAAGTAACAAAATGATCTCTATGACAAAAGCAGTAACCCACTGAGCTATCCACATAAAATACAGTTCTGTGATCTGGATGGTGCACGTTCTTTGCAGATGGCATGTTAATCCTCTGCACTACTTTAGAGGAGTCAAAACTGCCACTAGACAAACCTCCAATCCCTCTCCAGCAGGAACAATAATTACCAGCGTTAACTTGATATTTTTATTGTTGCATGAAAACTGCTGGATACTAAAGGAACTCTGTAGATGTTGATTTTAAACCCATAACAATTTGCAAAAAACAATACCCCACAGCTCAGCGATAAACCGGCCCCCAGTAACAAAATCATCCCCCAGGAACAAAACCGGCCCCCACCCTTCCAGCCTCCGGAGAAAACACCCGATGCTCGGTTCAGCCAGTCCGGCCTTGCTGTTTAGATAGTCCAAGGACTTTAGAAGAAGTGTTTGTCTCGACACCACAAACGTATCTAGGCACTGGAGAGGTAAAAAGAATCTGCGTCTATCTGCAGTCTCAGACCCCGAGAGTGCCAAAAAGTCATGTTTATCTGCAGCCCACAAGTGTGTGGTGGTACTGGTTCGGTAGAAAGAAAGTGTCACTCTCTCCAGAACCCACATTTGTTTGCCTACTGTAACCATGGAAGGAACTTATACAATGGACTGGAGGTCACAATCTCATGGTTGAAATAGTCACCTTCAAAAATATCGATTCCACATTGTAGACAACCATATAGCATGAGTTGGTGTTAAGAATAATATAGTAAATCTACACTTCTGTACATATACTGCCCCTGACAATATAGTGGGGTTTGATACTTTGCAGTTTGATACTTTTAACCTCAATATATGTTGTTTTCCACCATGCACAATCTTTCATGCAACGTCTCCAGACAGGAAGCCTCCAATAGGACATCTAGGAATGGTAGACACCACAGCATTGGAGAGGGCAAGTGGATCCCTTTTGAGTTACAGGCTTAGCTTAGCTCACAGCACTATTAACCTCTTCGCTGCTGATGACGAGCTCAGCTCGTCATCAGCTACGGCGGCCGTATGCTGATGATGAGCTGAGCTCGTCATGTAACGCGGCTTTTTGAAAATTGCCGCACACAGCGGGAAAAGACGCTGCAGCGATGCGGTTAAACCTTGAAGGAGATGATGAGAACAGCTTAGAACCATTTATGTTACTGCCAGTATTAGTCCAATCTACAAGACTAGTGGGAATTGCAAAAACAAGCCCTACCTTGTAGAGTGGCCACAAGCCCCGTGCTGACGCCAGAGATGAGGTCGTTGATTATCCATTCCTTGAACTTGTATTTGGGCAGCCAATCCAGAACCGGCAGGAATGTCTTGGTTACTTTTAGTGCCTTTCTGGTGGTACAACTGTGAAACAAAGCAATCATTATCATCCGAAGTTATGGTGGCACGCCATTCACATAGTTCTTAAATAAAACCTACTGCAAAGCAACGTATGCTACATTCTTTCCAGGTTCTCTGGTGAGGTTACACTTTCCATCATAGTCCAGATCATTAGTTACTGAATCAACCAACTAACCTGATCATTTGCAATAAAGTAGAAAGGTGGCTGTGACATCACAGACTCTGGTAGGACTAAGGTGTCCATCAAGATTTTTCTTCCTTAGACATTGACTAGGCCTCCAGCCCCACTCTGCATACTCAGATCACACATTCAAGAATAAAAATTTTAAAAATCAACTATCCTCACATTGCCTGCTACCTGCCACAGTTGACAAAGACAAAACCAACAGCACCGGCCATGGATACCTTAAATAACTACCTGTCTCCGAGCACCTGTTCTTTCAAGGTCCAGAAAATCTAATGACAGCTTCCTTATGTTTATTTTTACATTGATTTTTATTTCTGCATAAGGAAATCAGTATGTAAATTATTTTGTGTTAGGTTATTTTGGTTTTCCGTTTATGAATGTGTTAAATAGGGCATTTACATTTTAAATGTTTATTAATTTTACATGGATATTCCTTTTTTGTAAATAGCTCAATGTTTTATTCAAGAGACATAGGGTCTGATTACAAGTTGTGTGATATTGGCAGGGTGCAAACTGTGCATACAGAATTTATCTTACCTTGTCATAGCACTGCACCAGTATTATGCAATTGCAAATTAAAAGCCAAGAAAAGGGGATTGACCATGTGGCAGAAGATTTCAGTAAAGCAGGTGGTAAATGTATGCTGTAGTCTTTGTGCGGTGTGGGGCGTGGAGGCGGTATGGGAGAGAAAGGGAAGCTAACTTCTGGCAGTGGTGAGCATTGTGCGCTCCTCCTGCCAGAAAGTGGTAAAATCCGGTAAAATGGGTTGGGTGCTGCAGCCAAATCCTCATACAAATTTTCTGGATGGTATTTCTGCCTGGTAAAATTAATCCAATTTTCTAACACTCAGGGGCATACCTTACTCAGTGAGATTCAGGGGGGAGTGAATCTTAAATATCCCGACTATAAAAACAGTGAGCTGTAGGGTAGAGTAGTGAGGTGACCAAGGTTTAGGGTGGACTGTTTCCATGAGGAACAGAATCCGTACCGATTTGCATTAGGTGGGTCTTTGTCTAGTGTGGCACAGTGGGCGAAAAGTGATGAAATGGAATGCAACCCCTAATGATTGCCACTGGTTAGACTACTTGCAAGTAGTCATCCTATCAACTTTTGTGTGTTTGCCAGTAGTGTGCCTGGAATCCCCGAGACTGGCAGGGGCGGCTCCTCCGCTAAGGTGGAGGAGCGTCGCCTCACTGCTTTCAAAGCAGTGAAAAAATAAATGATAATAACTTTATCATTTTATTTTTGGTAGCTGTGAGGCTGGGTTAGGGCAGTGAGGGGTGGGGCTGGAGTCACAGTGGGAGGAGTTGTGGGCATAATTTAAGTGTGCATGACTGTTTGGTCGGCCGTCTTGGGCTGGCCAAGCAGTCATGCGCACTTTGCATGTTCCCCACCAGACTGTTATGCACAGCCTGGTCAGGAACATGCCCAGGCTCCCATTCCACGTCTGAGCGCCGACCCATGACGTTCAGACCAATCACAACACTGCATTGCAGCGTTATGATTGGCTTAGGGAAGGGGGCCTGTGTGTGCTTCCAGTTCCTGCTTCCGTTCTGGGACGCCGGCAGGGTAGCGTAGGAGAGACGAGGCCGGCCAAAGAGGTAAGAGCCAATGTTTGTGATTTCCAAAAAGTGGTACATTTGCATCCATTTAAGGAGCACTTCTATAGGTGCAGATTTAGTATTTATTAGTAAACTAGTAACTATATGGGTCTGATTCACAAATGGTAACTTACACTTTAGATTAATTTACACTTTTAAGTAAAATTTACTTTGTTTTGCCTATTTACAAAATCAGCGTGTAAATTTGCTCCAAAACAGTAAATGTCTCCACCAAATTAAATGCCTGGGGGCAATTCACAAACTGCATATTGTAAAATGTTTTGTAATATTGCAATAGAACTACAAACATACTTCAAAATGTCATTCACAAACTTTACTTCTAAAGTATTACTGAAAAAACAGTAGTACTTTAGAGGTCAGTTTGTGAATAGCATTTTGTAGTATGTTTGTACTGGTATTGTAGTACTTCAAAATGCACTACACAATGCAGTTTTTGAATAGCGGCCGGCCCTTCATGCAAACCTTAAAGTAGTCATGAAAACCCAAAAGGTTGCTCTGATTCTTATTGTAGATGGATCAATATTATAGTCTATTAAATCAATCATAAGCGGTCTTATGCACCGCACAAATTCTGAACTCAAGTATTTAAAAGTGCTCTCGTTTGTGATAATAAAGTAAAAGGAAGCTCTGTGAAATAAAATGTTTGCCTAGGTTCAGGGCCGGACTGGGAACCCAAAGCACCCCTGACAATTTTGTTGGACTGACCCCCACCAATGGGGGGGTTGAGGGGGGTAAAGTGTGAAGGAATGCTGCTTAACAAAACTGACCCCCAGCACTGCTGTTTTTGTTACATGGGGCCATATTGCAGCATCACTGCAAAACCAGCCCCCATTCTTCCAGCCTCCTAGGCAAAGGCTCGATGCCAGCTACGGTCAGTCCGGCCTGCCTAGGCTCCCACAATTTGGACATGCAGGGAAGCCGGTATTGATGCCAGGTTATCTGGTTTCCGGTTTTACAGCAAGGGCCACTGGTTTGGTTTTTATTCTTTGCCCACGAGGAAAAAACTGTACAAAAGGGGGTGGTGATGGACGGAGCATCTGAATGAATCAAACACTCACACCCAGTCAAAAGATCTGGGTTTAATCCATCACTGTTCTTTAGCCCACTCTGCCACCCCAGTTCAGACATGGATATATGCAAATCAGTCTGACCCTGTGCCTCATGGGAACAGTCCAGCCCGAACTGCCAAGCCATGTCTTCCCTGGACCGGAAACAAGCTTCCAAGGACCGGTTTCTGGCATTCCAGCCGTCTTCAGCCCGGCTTGCTTGAATCCAGTGGCAAAGTGAGCAAGGGACACACGTCTGAGCATACCCTGCCACACTTATGGCGGCCAAAAGCGGTACAAAAGGGGGTGGTGATGGAAGAGGAAAAACCAGCACCGACATAGTAGACCCAACACAGGGCCCTCTCACCCAACTACCAGACCATGAATAGAATTACTTTAGGGTGTCACACCCCAAACACCCACCTGAAGCTACGCCCATGCCAACACCCAGAAAAACTGGGTGCAGGAACACTGCCTACACTGCCTACTCGGAATCAGGCAGAGTGGAATTTCATGCACTAATTCCACTTCAACTGATCATAATCAGGACCTAAGTGTTGTGAATATTTAGATGTGGAAATGTTTCTGTTCTCACCTCCTCCGTTTCCTCTTTCGCAACCTCTTTTCACTCTCTTCTTATAGATATTATTCCTTGCATCTCCTTCTCTTTACCATCCCACCAACACAACTTACCTATTCACCTGTAAGTACTTTTCTTTTCCTTTTACCGTGTCAATATTTCAACGACTTTGTTCCTCCTTCACACATGCTTAAATATAATCACAGTTTCAATTGCACCTCACCATTGCTCTGTGTGCTCTGCAAAGGGGACAAGGATTGGATGGGCATGCATACTGAACACCGACAGGCACTGTGAGAATCTCGCACTGCCTTTAGCCTCAGTTCGCCATATGCACAGCGGCTAGGGGGCCATTTAGCCCACACCAGGTCAGGTCACTGAACACACCAGGAGGGAAGACAAGGGGGTCACTGGGGAAACATCAGGAGGAGCTTCGAGTCGCCCCCACTGAACCGACGTTGTCGCACTCTAGGCCCATGGGATGTCCTTTGTAACCCCGGTGAATTAACCAGTCTGAGGTCTGATCTTTTAGAGGTTAGTCCGCCTTTGGTTTCTGCTGTTTACAGCAGCTGGCTGTTTGTCTCTTTCCCCAGTCACCCTCACTGACATGCTGCAGCCCCGAGTTTGCAAAAAAGGCATATTTTTAAAAAACAGAAAAGGCGAGTCATCAGTGGTATAAAGGTTGTGGTATGTCGTTTCAGATGGTGTCATTGGGGACAAAGAGGATATGATCTCATTTCTGCTACCAGGTGATTTGGTACAGTAACGTCGATGGACAGATAAATTAGAGACCACTGATACAGCTAGGGAAACCCCTGATGATGTACAAAGGAGGCGTCACATATGTTGAAAAACAATTCCAAGAGGGCACACCATTATATAGGGCAGAAACATGTCAAGTCTTAGCATCCTTTTGAAAACGGAAAAAATTACCATTATTTGACTGTATTATAATACCAGAGCTTCAGATATTGCTTTGTTGGCAACTTGAGAAGGACTGAGTTGGAGCTCATATGAAACCTACAAAATATGTAAAGATGTAGTAAATAAACCTTAGTTTCTCGATGGGCCTGGAGGGTCCCATCCATATAAATTTTCTTTTCGAAAATGGGGTGAAACTATCAATCTTACAGCACAATTTTCCAACTTTGTGAGCTAAAATCCATAAACTGTACAGGCAGTTCTGAAAAGTAATTCTCCAAAAAGTCAAGTTCGTTTCAGTTCCTGAGAGCATTATTCCTTCCCAACAATAAATCACGTATGTGCCTATAGAAGATTCAGCTCTCATGGCTGCTTTCAGAACTGGATGAGGTGACACAAGGGGGCCAGATTACCCCATGCAAACTGGAACACCTTTTCCCAGTCTTTGTCTTTTTTTTATACCAATTTAACGTACTTCGATGCTGATATTTTGCGAGCTCATACTTGCAAAATTAAAAACAAAAGCACAGGTCCCAAAAGCAACATGCTGTTTCTTTGTGAATTAAAAAAAACGTGGGCTAGCAACCTTTGGCACAGAAAATACACACTGAGGGAGAAGGTACGTGTAGTTTTTTTTACAGACTTGTTTTGCACAAGTCAAGAACGTTTAAGAGTATTTGCTACTGAACGCCAATGGGCGCTAGGGATTCAGTAGTCTCAACAGCAGGCCTTTGACTTCCATGCTCAGCCTTCAAAGGCTAGGGAGGAGGCATCGAGCTGCTGGTAAGCCCCGCGTGCCTTGTTTGTGTGCCACGCGCCACTGCTCTCTGCCAGGGGTCAGCCTGTAACATCTTCCAGGTGCCTGCAAGAACCAGCCTTGCTCGGTCTACAGCGTCTGCTCTGCACTACCGATATATTCACCAGTTCCCTCGCATTTGAACTATTATCAATGAGTAACAAAGCAATCCGCTTCTAACCGCTGTTGGAAAGGACTGGTTCAATATCTAATATTCATGGTATTCTTGTGTGGTCAACTTCAGTGTTTGGGATAGCTTCTAGACAGAGAGCCCCGTGGAATCTGGGGGAAATCTTTCACAGAGGTAGAGTGGCTTGGCCTCTGTGGTGGACCCTAGATGAATCCAGTCAGGTCTTTGAATTTTCTCCAATAGGCAGGGGGCAAGGACTCTGCGTTTGCTCCTTTACACAGTTCAGCAGGGTCTCTGGAACTGTCCCAAGATGTAGGGTATTAAGCCATTTGGGCCAGCGCCTAAAGGTAGAGCAGCAAGGTCTCTAGGCTAGCTCCTAGCGGCAGATCAGCAAGGTTTCTGGGTTACCTCCTAAAGTAGAGCTGCAAGATCACTCGACCAGCCCCTAGAGGCAAGTCTGCAAGGCTTCTCGGCTAGCTCCTAGCGGCAGATCAGCAAGGCCTCTGGGTTACCTCCTAAAGTAGAGCTGCAAGATCTCTCGACCAGCTCCTAGAGGCAAGTCTGCAAGGCTTCTCGGCTAAGGCTTCTCAGCTAGCTCCTAGAGGCAGATCAACAAGCCCTCTGGGCTACCTTCTAAAGTAGAGCTGCAAGCTCTATAGACTAGCTCCTAGAGGCAGGTCTGCAAGGCTTCTCGGTTTGCTCCTAGATGCAGGTCAGCAAGGCCTCTTGGCTAGCTCCTAGAGTCAGTTCTGAAAGGCCTCTCAGTTTGCTCCTAGAGGCAGGTTAGCAAGGCCTCTGGGCCACCTCCTGGCAGGTCAGCAGGACCTCTAGAATAGTCCCCAGTGACAGGGCAGCAAGGTGTATGAACTAGCTCCTGAAGGAAGAGAAGCAAGGTCTCAGGGCTAGCTCCTGCAGCCATACCAACAAGGCCTCTGGGAAACTCCAAGAAGCAGGCTAGCTTCTAGAGGAAGGTATGCAAGCCCTTTGGCATCGCTCCTAGAAGCACGATGGGAAGCCATATGTGCTTGCACCTTAATTCAGCTTTGCAAGGAGAGAAGTCTGAATGTGGCGCCTGTTACCGATACCACCTAACTCAAATATTTAAGGAAAGAACACATTCCCTAGTCTAAATGCATAAAGAGTTGTATACGCACTGCCCATGCATACAAAGATCTAATGGCCGGGCTCTAAGCCAGTTTTAAAACTTTTTTTGTTAACAATTTATTTTGCTGACAGCGCACTATTCATTAGAAAACTTTAAAAAGTGCATGGACTCAGTTCTTGATAGTACCTCCCCATGTAAAGCACAGCTCCTACAGTTCTACAAAGTTACTTTTTGTTATTGTGGTCCTCTATGATACATTGCTCTTTGCTTCTTAGCAAACTTGTCGCTCAAAATACCGCCCTTCTATAAAATGCCTTTCTCTACCCCTCAATTTCTGTCCAGTCCTTCGAATAGGAAGTGGCATTCAATATCCATGGTGGGATTCTTTGCCGCAGGTTCCTCATATCCTTATGACGATAGGATGTCTTAAAGGACAATACAATACGTTGGGGATACTGAATGTATGGGGGGAGGGGGGGGCTTGAGGTCCTTTCGTCAATTACATGGTAAACAAGTGCACCGGGCTGCTGTTTAATTGACTGGGCACTAACATTCAGAAAGCTGCTAAACGGCCAATCATGTATTTGCACATTAACTAAAGCAGAGGAAAAGACGCAAAGAAAGTGTCCTGCACCACAAATCTTTCAGAACATCTTACATTTGAAACAACTTAATTTTTAAAGACATTGTGCAACAATCATATGTAATATGATAACGTTTCTGAACATTTTTAAAAAGTGTATTTTATTGACATCCATAAGCGTTTCACCTTTGTAAATCATATTATATCCCTGCATAAGGAGATATATATTAAAAGTGACAGTTTTCACGCATGAACTTAAAAACATTAATTCTTCCCCCACCCTGACAAAAATGCCATTAGCGAGCTAACCGGAAAGTCTTTTGTCACGTGCACCCTCTAGGTGGCCTACGGATTTATTATATTATAAACATTCTTTTTTATTAACCGTTAAGCGCGCCGCAAACTCCGCCCCAGTGCGGACGTTCCATTGCGCGGGTGGAATCGGAACGTTCAGGGGACGTGCGCAGCACTAGCGAGGTAGTGCACGCGACGTCCGCCGAACGTTCGCAGCACTTAACGGGTTACATCAAATACAAAAGAAGTTCGATTCACATCCACAACTCATGTATTTCAAGGTGCTGTCATATGTGATAATGAAGAAAAAGGGGCAAAGTGTTGCCCAGAATGACCCAATTTTGTCAAGTGAAGAGGCCATGCTTGATCTCAGGTTTTCTGGTTTCATATTGTGCAATTTCTCACTAGAAGGGTATCACTTTCCTCCCTCCTTTTACAAAAAGCTAATGATTTGTCAATAAATCTTGGCGCCTAAGGTTGCATTGCGGGTGGCTGACAGAAGTCACATTGAGGCTTAGCTGGGTGTGGGCTCATGGATCCAAGATAACCTTGAGCTGAGCCACAGCCGGGCATCTGGCTCCAGCCTTCTGTTGCTCCTCCACCTCTATCACATAATGGCAATTAAGCGGACAAAGGCATAGCATAAGGATATGATTTGACTATCCCCAACCAATTTGGCAAATAGGAGTACCAACACCACAGGACAGGGCCCCTTGATTCAAGATTCATAACATTCTCACTACACCATTTTCCACCCCCAATGGGTAAAATCAAATAATTTCGGGGTACAGTCCTGTTTTCTTATCACATACTTACTACTAGTGTGTAGATTGATTTATTTTTTCCCATCTCTTAAAAAAAGTAGCAGAGAAATATTTTCAGGAAGTGATTACCCAAGAGCATGCAATTTGTCATAAGTGAGGCCCAGATTGATAAAAAAATATGACTTCTAGCTCCAAAGTTTCCATCTTGCTCATTACACAACAACCAGTTCTCTACCAGCATATTTTGGTAAAGTGGTAAAGCCAGAATTAAATGTCAAATATCACAATGTCATGGCTAAAAAGTTCCCACTGTCCCATGTCTAGCAGAAGAGATTGGGTAGTTGTGTTTACCCACCTTAGTGAATTGCACATCTTCTCTGGGGGTCTTTGGCAAGACATTTTTATAACACTTGGTAACTTAGTATAACCTGTTTCTAAACACTGCTAATGTTTACATATACTAGACGGAGATTGCAGGCAATTGGGGTTTTGGTTGAGGCAGGTGTGAACCCTCCTCAAACAACAACCACAGTCTCTGTCCGGATAAACCACATAAAGTTACTAAATTAACCTGTGCTTAACCTTCTGGTAGCTTGGCACAAAAGCAGTGAGACTTAACTTAGAGGCAATGTGTAAAGTATTTATGTAGCGCACACACAGTAATAAAGTGAAAACCCAAAACAAGAAAAGTCCCATACAAATGTAAAAAAATAGAGAAAAATTTAATAAATTATTTGACACCAAAAGGAAAATAATCCAATTAGTAGGATCGGAGTTATAATGTTTTAATATTTTAACAAGAACTAGCGTCTAAAAGATTAAAAGTGCCAACCATGGGCATCTTGTTGAGCGAAACAGGGACGAAGCCAAAAGTTATGGCCGACCGCGAAGGAGCTCAGTTCGGATACATGGAGTGGATTGGGCCTGGTACCAGCTTACCTTTGGAATTAGAAGAAAGTTTGATGGAAAATGTCAGCAGAGCAAGGCTGCAGGAGGTGTGTCCAAGGAGAGAGGATTGTCTTCGGGGAGCTACTGGACAAAGTCGCAGCGAAGGTTTCTATGTTCGGACTCTGTCACTTTTTTGAAAGTTGAAAATCTCCAGCAGGAGGAAGAAACAGGCTGTAGCCAATGAGGGCTCCAGAGGCTGAAAACCCCTCCTCGAGGAGCAGCTGATGCTGTGGAGAAGACCATAGCAGGAGCTACCACGAAGTCAGACGGACAAGTGATGCAGTGAGATGGCATGTCCTAGTCTCCAGTTGTTTCTCAGCGCACTGTTTGTCAGAAAATTGTTTAAGTCCCAAGATTTGGGTTTTGGCTGTTTAGGACCTTTAGCACAACTTTCAAGGGGTCAGGACTGGGTTGGTACCACTTGGAAGGTAGGACTCACTTCAGGCAGAGCCCAGGTGCAGGGTTCAGTTGTTGGAGCTTTTTGTGTCCCTGTAGCTCAGAACTGGAGGCCAGCCAATTAGCCCTAGGAGCGTCTTTTGTAATGCTGGGTCCAAGCAGCGAGCCAGTCCTTGAGTAGCAGGGCGGTCCTCTGGTTGCAGCACGGCAGTCCTCTGAAGTACAAGGCAGACCCTCTGAATGTCAGTCTAGGGTTCTATTTTTATATCTGAACCTGGTGCCAGCTTTGAAGTGGAACAAGCATCTAGAGTTTCCCCTCCACTGTTGGTTGTTGAATTGCCTTCCTCCCTGCCAACCTCCAAGAGGTCTAGGATGACAAAAGACTGGTGTAAAGTGTTTGTGACTGTGCTGAGGCAGCTCCTTTGAAATGTAAGTGGTGCAGGAAACATCTCTGTCCCTCCCATCCTGGCAGGATTGCCTATCCTGCCAACACCTAATTCCCCTTTTTCTCACTGTCAGAGGAGCACACAAAGGCCAACTGTCACTCTAATCATAGTCATGTGATCCAGGACATAGGCTGCAGACACCAAATGGTTAGCACAAGAAAATGCCAAGTTTCTAAAAGTGGTATTTTAAGAATTGTGACTGAAAAATCCAACTTTACCATCAAAGCAGATTTTACGTTACAAATCTTTATTGACCAAACATGAGATTTATACTTGTTCACAAACAAATGTTATCACGTATTAAATGTAATGAGGTAACCCAATGTTATCCTATGGAAGAGGTAGGCCTCACAGTAGTGAAAAACGAATCTGGGAGTTTTTCACTACCAGGACAAGTAAAACTTAAAAGTACATATCCAACTTTTTAAATACACTGCACCCTGTCCTGTGGGCTGTTTAGGACCCACCTTAGGGATTACTTATATGTATTAAAAAGAGATCTTTAGACCTGGTAGTTTAATTTGCCAGGTCGAATTGAGAGTTTAAAACTGCACTCAAGCTGCAATGGCAGGCCTGAGACATGTTATAAAAGGCAACTTAAAAGTGAGTCACAAAAAAAGTTCTGCAGGTCCACAGTAACATTCAATTTACAGGCCCTGGGTATATGCTGTACCACTTTACTAGTTAGTTATTAATAAATTAAAAGTGCCAATCATATGTAAGCTAATTTACCATTTTTTTAAGGAATAAGCTCAAGCACTTCATCACTGGTTAGAAGTGGTAAAGCACAGAGTTCTGAAGCCAACAAAAACGAATTTAAGAAAACAGTACAGGAGTAGGCAAAATATTTGGGGGAAGACCACCCTATGGCGGACAGGTCTAGCAGAGATTGTGAGGTCTAACATTCAATTTCACTCTAATTCATTAATCAAGTTATTTCCTTTGTACGCTTGACTGGCTGAAGGTAATGATAGTATGCAGGGAAGGGTTAACCAGAGTGCGATGGATGGATAATGACTAAGATACAGCATAACACAGTATTTTCGAATCTACTAGTCTTCTGGAGGCAAGAGGCTTAATTTGGAGGGCAATACAGAATGAAAATCTCAAAATAACTCAGCGACTCACTGCCCACACAATGCACATGCTGCTTTTCCCTAAGTCCACCTTGCACCCCTCCGTGAGCCCCCAACCTCCGGGCATCAATGCGGCCCTTGGTCACACCACAGAACATACGTTTTAGCTCCTGGGAAAAATGTTGTGACTAGATGTGTAGAAATCTATACTTTAGCATCTTAATCCAATAATGACCATTTGTAACTGGTCAGATAGAATCTGCATCAGAAATAAAATAACCAAAATTGGTACACAACCTCTTTCCTCAACTACGCCCACAAAAAAAGCACATTATGTGGTGAAGCACCACATGGACATGCAACAGCTTTTAGCACATGTCTTGTGCAACAGAAGGGGATACAGAACGGAGTTTCCCTGTTGACCTTCCTTCCTCCTGAAGTGCTATAGAGTAACTTCTGTGCACACAGACCGGATCTACTCCCACCGCTTAGGAAAAGAATCAATAACCTGCAACTTTTCTGCACTCTTTCGCGAAGAGTCTTCGACACTCGCACTTTCTTCTCATTTTCACCCTGGAAGATGGGCTCCGAGTAGATTGCCCTGGACACTAAATAGTGGTTATACTCTGGGTTTGGGATGTCCATGCTTCCTTCCGATGGACACCTGTAAGAAAGAAGGAAAAGTGTGAAAACCCAACTACTTTTTGCTAAGGCATGGGCAAAACTATCCAATTTTTCCTCAAGGCCTAGTTGTTCTGATTTGCATATGTTTAAGCAAGGAAGAACCATGTCCCAAATAGCTCTGAGTGAACTGTACCCAATGAGGGAAATTATTCCATTTCTTTCCTTCCTTCTCTCCATCTTTCTTTCTGTCTTTTTTTATCTTGCTTTCCTTCCATTTTTCCATCCTTATGTTTTTGCATCATCCAACTACTCATCCGTCTACCCATTCACCCATCTTTGTTTTTCCATCTACTCATCCTTTTCTCCATTTTCATTTGTTTCCATACTCCTCTTCATCCTTGTCTTTTTCCTTCTTTCCTTTTTCCATCATCCATCCTTCCTTCTTGCAGTCCATTCATCCAACCATCTTACCTCTCTTATTTCTTTCCATTTTTACTATCTTTTCTTTCTGCCCATTCATATTTCTCTCCGGCATCCTTTCTCTGCCCATCTAGCATCCATCCTTCTTTTCATCTGTCCCTCCATCCATCTCATCAACCATTCCTTCACTCTCCTCCTCGTCCCCGTCTGTGCATAATCCACCCATCCATCCCCATTGTATCCTCTTCTCTTTCATCCATCTATTCACTCTTCCACCCTCTTTCCAATCAAACATGAAGGAGCCACAAATCACAACTTAAATGTTTCATGTTGTACAGAATTGCCCATTGACATACACACACAGGGTCGGATGGATAAGGCGGGCACTCGGGCGAAGGGCCGGGTTCTCTGGTGCAGCTTTGGACCCCTTTTCTGGCTAGCTTGCTAGCCGATTTGGGCTGTGTCTGTGCCATTCAAGTGTTGCCACTGACTCAGTGGCTGCCTGAGCGACCTTTCTCGAGGCAGATGTGCCTCGATTACCTCCCTTTTGCCAACGGGATGAAGGTGTCATTCCCAGTCTCTTGCTGGGCCGCCTGTTAATGTACGCAGATTGAGCCGGGACAGGTCTGAGTAGAAGTGGTCTCACTTACAGTCAGGTTCAACTGTGAACTAATCTATGCACAAAGAGTCCTGGCAACATTTGCATTTTTTTTTATCTCAGTAAAGTTAAGAAAACATGCCTCTTTTAGAGACCCGCCCCTCCAATAATACTTAAAACACTGGAGCAGTGTTTTGTGAAAAAGCGCAATCCACAAATGTGGGCCACATTTTTTTAGGGTGCTTGGGGCAATTTTTGATCCCAATCCAACCCTGAACACACACTCAACCCCCACCCAACTCAAGCTGCTAGAGTGGGGGTTAATTATGCCCCTGTTTCTTAGTCTTAATGTCTGCCTTGTTAGCACCCTAGATGGGTACCTGTCACTCTCTACAAAGAGGCCATCCATTCATTCTCTGCTTACTACCAGTAGTTCTCACGAAACTACAGAAAGTAGATCCGAGAATTCTAAATCCATGCCATATATTCAAAATAGCCTAAACCATAATATTCTACATTTGAAAAACTGTAATTTATCCGTCCCGAGAGGAAATCGGTGGCCAAATAACAGCGTGTTTTTGCAACTCAACGGTACTCGTATTATCAACCTCACAAGGATGAAAGGTTGGCTTGGTATTTCTGGTTTCAAATCTATGACCAGCAGTTTACACACTGACCTCTACAATGAGCGCTTTAGCACACTGTGCTGAGCTTGATTTACACTGTTCCCATGAGGCACAAGGTCAGACTGATTTGCATATGGCCATGTCTGAACTGGGGTGGCAGAGTGGGCTAAAGAAGGTGATGGATTAAACCCAGATCTTTTGACTGGGTGTGAGTGTTTGATTGATTCAGATGCTCGGTCCATCACCACCCCCTTTTGTACCTCGATTTACACAGCTTCTCGAGGAGACAAAGTTGAGGATACGGCCTTAACCAAATCATTTTCTGATTCATACATGCATCAACTTTTCCACTCAAAAGTGATTTGAGGCAGTTTGTAAAGGACTCTCTGTAGAATCAGTCTTGACCTTGTTCCTCGTGGGAACAGTCCAGCCCAAACTGCCAAGCCATGCCTTCCCTGGACCGGAAACAAGCATCCTAGGACCGGTTTCAGGGCATCACCCTTCATCAGCCAGGCTAGCTTGAATCCAGTGGTGTAGGGAGCACGGGACCCACGTCTGGGCATACCCAGTGCACTTAGGGCGACATACGCAAAAGAAATAAATTGATGGACAGAATGCTAGACAATGCAAACATCCCCCCCTCCCCCCCTGACAAGGTCACGTGTCCTGGAGCAGCCAAACCATTGCCAGGACGGACCCCAATAGTAGCAACCCACAAACTAAACGCATCCCAGTCTTTCACTGACAACCATGCCCGACTCGCCGAATACAGGAGTTCACAGTGCTTGGCAGTGAGAAATTCAGTATTGCGTCTGCGAACATTCATGAGGAAATATTCATGCTGGAAGTAGGTGCCTTGCTTAAAAAAATAGCTAACAACCCATCAATCACAAACTACCGCAAAATGCTAAAATTATTTACTGGTCTGTTCGTTACTTTAGATTAGGAAGGCCCCCCGCTGGTATATTTTCAGACTATCCCCATGGCACATATGTATATACAATGGCCGTAAATCAAACGAATTTCCGTGATTATCCGGAAATTCTGGCATGGATCCGATCCGCATAGATACTGCTGGTTACCACGGTTTTCGATGTCATTTAGTGCCCTGCCACGCACGAACCCATATATATTTATATTACGTATATATTTCCACATGCACCTTTTAAAGTTGCCCACCTGATGGTCCAGTAACTATTCATTGCACCACTCAACGCAACTTCGAGAAGGAGCGACCTCCTTGGACCAGGCAACAAACAATGGCTTCGGTGAGATGTCAGCTGCAACATATATTCTTTACATTTCAAATCATTTTAATTGTGTCACTCAACATCATTTGTCGCACAGACATTTTTTTTTATATCCGCACATCATTATGGACGACATGTAACATCATAAACAATACATTTCCCTCAGATACATTTTTTAAAATCATAAGCGGACGTATACTTTATATATTGCTCTCTCAATGCGCTTGTGGCGCCAGTTGCGACAATAATTTTTGGTGGCCCGCTTCCCATGACCATCTCCACGAATTCTCCCACTACCACAGGGCGAACATGCCCCACATCTCTCCAATAATAAGTTATTGGTAAACACAGCGCCCCCTCCCAGGACTGAGGTCAGCGTCCAGTGCGACCGCACCAGTCGCACTTCCCTAACGCCGATCCTGATTTTACACGTTATCAAGCGTGTTAAACGCACAACAAACAAAATGTCTCTCTTTCACACACCCCAGGCTACTAAGCCTCCTGTAATCAAATGTTTGATAGAATCCCACGGGTTATTTCCTCTGCACACACACTTTCAATCTACATGCAATTACACATATGCATAACAGTGCCTAGTTTCGAAAAAAATCCTAAAATTAATAAGCAAGCGTACTGATCAATCTATGACTGCCTCAGGACAAAATGACTCGTATTCTTAAACTACGCCACAAGCTGCAACACATTTGTGTGTGCGACACAAACGCCCTGAAAACACATACACAATGGCGTCCTTACCTGTCGGAAGCCCAGCGGCATTGACCTGAAAGGGAATGTCTCCTTGCAGAGGCATTATATACTGGGCAGTGCCAGCTGTTTATAGAGAAACACACCGAGCTCCGGTTCGAGTGGGAATTTACCTGCCAGGCAGACCACACGCACACACACACATACACACAGTAGCAGAAACAACAGTTCACACTAGGTTCACCCCCTACGCCTGTCGGCTGGTGTACCCTATCCCTGCATTGCTTTATTCCATCTCCTAAAATCTGTCCACTTAAATGAAGATTCCATAGGCCGCAAAAATCCTAAATGCTCAACTGTGGCAATTGTGCACTGTGAAGACAATGAGCAGTTTACTATATGTACAGGGCAGGGGCAACGGCAAGCCAGCTCCACTTAGTGCCTTCTGTGGGCAAACCGAATGTGCACAAGGGCCTCTACCGCACTGACATGCCCAGACCGCATAACCCTGCAGGAACTCCTTCGCGAATGCGCAGACCCCCCCCCCCCCCCCCCCTCACTATGGGATCCATGAAGCATTCCTTGAAATGGACATAGAGCTCTGCAGCCCTATGTCATACAACTCCACAGTGTGAGGATGCACTTCCACATGCAACTTTTTCATATATAAAAGAAAAAAACGGTTAAAAACATTAGCAGCGTGAATAGGCCTGTTACCAAAAAGTCACCAGCAGATCTAAAACACATTTCTTTGCTTTCGAAGTAAGGCTAGCTTAACCCGTGGACAGAGGATGGAAAAAAGACAAAAGTCAGTACATAACTGATAATATGCCCCATAATCCCCATTCACAATTCAAAAATTTAAAATGCAGATCACTCTGTCCTGGCCTGCCTGAAGAATAACGGTCTATGGGACTCAAACTGGGTGTATCCTAAGCCAGCAACTTCGGTGCCAGGGTGGTCAGATTCCTCTTGTGTCCTCGTTCTCGAGAGCCCCAGTGCCTCCCTCACCTACCTTGCTCAAGCCTTGGTTATTCGATTATAGTGATCTGCTAACAGCAAGATAAACATATTTCTAGGGTCTCTGATACCCTATAACTGAATAAAAAAGAAAAATGAAAGAATTTGTACTTGTAAAGTGCACTTATACCCCAACCGGGGTTTCCTGGCGCTGTACGCATACCGCTGTGGAACCCTTCCTGGCTTTTTCCCTGTGAAATGTCCACTCCTGGGCACCCCCAAGGTGAAGCCAGGCATCCCAGCGCTGTTGGGGCTGAATTTCCCTGCTTCGATGAAAATACACAAGATTATAAAATATGGCTCATCAATATATGTCCAGGACGGTCGTATCCATGTCATGATTTTCAGGATATTCACTTACGGTAAATTTAGGTTGATCTAATCTAGATGGAACTCATTTGGATCGTCAGTGGTTATCCACCAAATCCACTAAGCGTCCACGCCAAACTGACCCATGCCCAACACCTCTTTGATTAAAGACTTTTCTGATTTTTCATTAGCATTTCTAGATCTAGATACTTCCGAGGCACAAACCTGTGCCAGCTGCATGTTTGAGTCAAGGACTTAGATGCCCCCTCTAGTTTGCGCCGTGGTGATGGTGTCACTGATTACTTGACATTGCGGGTAATACATCTACCAGTGGACCTCTGGCTGAGTGGCAATCAACTCCAACCACTGGTTTTGTATACCACCAAATTTTTTTTGGTTTAGTATGTTTTTGATATCACCATACTGTATATCTCTCACTTTGGTCCTGAAGAAAGCTGCCACATTTCCACATAGGGTATAAGGATGAAACATGTCGACCTTCACTGTTCTTTGACAGGTTGAATACCTTCTGTCGTAGTTTGTTTTTACCTCTGACCTTAGGACGCCTCAATAAAAACATTGGCGTACCTTAGAGTTAGATGTATCTCATGCACACCATCCTTCTCACTCCTCACCACACCCTGCTCATCTACAGGTTTTAGGATACCTCTTTCGAAACATTGAAAACATTCCGGAGCTCTCAGAGAGGGTGTTGTAGCCTGCATTGTGACTAGGTCCACAATGCAGCTCCTAGCATTGTGGACCTAGTCACAATGCTAGGAGATTATCCTATGATGAAGCATGTCACCTTGGGGTGGGTGAGGGAAACCATCCTATAAAAGGGATACACCAGCACTCCTCCTAAACTTAGACCCAGGGGCCTTATTTGGGGTTTTTCATCTCTAGTTGGCTTCAGCGACTTTTTTTTAGAAATGTTTTTGTGGGTACCAATACGTGTCTTGTGAAATGCCAAGAGCCTGCAGCAGCAGCACTCGTTATGTTGAAAAGGATACATTATTGTGTAAATATATTAGATTTAAAAAGTCCCACCCATCAGATGGAATTAAAAAAATGTACACCTCCCATAACCCTTTGGCTTAGACCTCCTCATACCTGGATTTAATGGATCAACGTTTTGTATTGTGTTGTTCTTCAAATAAGATTCAACTAAAGGTTGGGATCTTGAAGAAGAGTGTTTGCTTTGTCAATGTTTTTTTGAAGAATGTTTTTTCTGGCAGGGAATTGACACGACCTTTTAGCACCACCGGTGACTGAGATCTAGTTGTAGTCCTTTGGTCCTTCTCAAAGAATATTTCATAGGTAATCACTAGGCTTAACAGTCTAATGTTATGTAGTGCAGAGCCAATATAGCTGTGGGTAAATTAGACTCCTTCGCAATTTATGTTCAAATATATTGAGCTTTGTACATAGGTGTCCACATATGTGGAAAACGTCTCCTAAGTGTGCCTAAAACAAAATGTTGAGTGCTTGGCCGTACTGTTTCAATGTGATGATGGACATTCTTTGAAGTAATTTCTGCTTTCCGGATACATTTTGTGGGAAAAGTATTTTATTATTTTTGGGAGGTTGATAAAAATGGTTCATTGACATACGTTCTCAAGGAGTTGATTAAGTAGGATGGAACTTTTGACCCTTATGGGATTCATGTTTTTGACAAAAATCATGAATTTAGAATTGGGCTACTTTATTGTTATGTCTGTCAGTAGCTAAGACCTTTTGTTTCCAAAGAAAAAATCTTATCTACACCAACATATGTTGTTAAGAGGGGTGCAAACATAAGAGGGGGGGTCGCAAAACACTTTTTTCCACCAATGCATTTTCCATAGACTTTTGTTTTGCAGGTAAGACAAAAATAGCTAAATAGATTTCCATGACATTTGGCAGGATTATATATTATGTTGCACAGATGATCCTTTTGGGTCCTACACTAAGAAGGGTAAGTATTTTTTAAGTTATAAGACATTTAAACCTAGTGATATTTGTTGTTGCAGTAGTTTCATGTAATTTTGCGGTATTTCGTGAAACTATCACAGTACATAGTGATGATAAGGCATTATGTGATTGGCTAATGATTGCCTTTACAAAAATTAAAGGCAGCCATATTGTTTTCAGTACAGATTGGCTGTGTTCTACGTTACACCCTTGGATATAGGTTAGTATTAGATTTAATATTTTTTCCATACCTATTACCACATAATTAAAGTGGTTGCAGATATGGGAAATTATTTATAGGTTTCTATATATTTTTTTAAAAATGTACAGAGTACCGTGGTACTGCATTGGAAGCACAGTGGTACTTAACCTTGACAAAAAATTAAGTATGTTAAAAAATGTAACATACACTGTACTACACTATATTTCACAAATATAGTGTACTACAGTGTATTTCAATTTTTAACATATTGGTTTACAAAAAACGCTATGGACTGTCGCAGTAATACCTGCAAATTCTAGCGCAATTTTTTTTTTAAAAAGCACAGTTCTCCGTAAATTTTTATAGTCAAGAATAACTTTATTGCGGTTCACAAACCATAAAAGTTTGACAGATAAAAGCTTTACAGATTACATTTTTTTTAAACAGTCACAGTAAATAAGATAAAAAGGAGAAGAAAAGCAATTCATAAGATTCTGTAATTAAAAATATTCAATACTGAGGATAAAACGTTTAGAACGGCATACCATTCCATAGATCAGGCCAAATTCCATCAATATAAAATTTAACTAACTGAAAATTGCATCATTCTTAATCAGCCTCTAAAAATCATAGCACTTTCTAATAGCCATCAACACTTTAATATAATTAGAAACCACAAAACAAATAACGGGTGGGCAATGTGTGCAAATAACTAAAACCCTCAATATAAGTACAAGGGTTAATCTTCAATAATAATGGGGCTAAAAATTTGCTCCTCGCCTCTTGAACATATGTATTTCTGTCCGCAGTTTCGTTCCTTAAATTTCACAGTTTAGGTTTTTCACATATGTTATTATTATTATTCTGCTTTTAATTATTGTGCACTTGTTTTTTGCTTTTATATGCCGATAACTGTTTATTTTATAATTACTCATATTTATGATTGTTGTTTAACATGGTTTCTTTATTCCCCTTCTTCCCTTCCCTTCTCCCCTTTCCCCTCCTCAAAATTAGAAAATGCTTGGTTTTTCTTTGTGACATCAGTAGTTGAATATTTATTATCATTGCCTTTTTTCTCCCATTCTTTTTGTTCCTCCTGATGTCAACTTGTTGTTTTTATATCTTGTTGATTCAATAAAGCTTTTAAACTCAAAAATTTGCTCCTCGCCTCTTTGTATAAAGTGCAAAATAGAATAAAGTGCATAGGGCCCTGGCTGGCTGAATTATCGCATGGACACGCAATGAACTTATCAGCCCGCCCTGTTTGGCACGGGAAGGCCACTAGAAAGTATAAGGTGCGTAGACGGAATCTGGTCGAAAAAAATCTGGCCTGAACATTAGTGTTGAAAATTAAATAGTATTGCTGTAGCACGAAAAAGGAGCGTGAAGGACCTATCTCCTCCTGTTACAAATAGCACATAGCGCCCTTTGAGTGGTATGCCTCTTTGATAATGGCTTTTGTGTTTGTGGGTATGCTTTCTGGATTGTGATAAAAGTGCCCGAATCCTATCTCTTGGAATTTAGCTCTCACAAATTGAAGCCATAGAATCGTTAGGGTATTATTCAGACTAATACAATCTTTAATTACTTCCCTCGAGAACCTCAGTTCATTGGTCAGCCACATCTTTGCCCATAACAGTAAATGGCCGCTATCTATGCGGTCTTCTATAAACTCTAATCCCTATTCTTTATGACAGAAGAGTGTGGGGCACTAATCAGGGTCATTAGTAGTCTTTTTATAAATGTATTTTCCAGAACTTGTAATTGGTGACTTTTGTGGTGTCCCCACAGCCCTGCCCCTTATGTTGCAACAGACAAGCATTTAGCTTTGTAAAGGGTAATTATCCCTCACCGGCTTGTGACCTAATTTGCATGCGAATGGACATAGCCCCCACAGCCCTTTTTGTGTGATGCACCCTTGCTGTGATAAGTGGTTCCCAGTTCATTTTATTATTAAATAAGTTCCCCAGATAACTGAAATTATTCCGCTTTTTTAATCGTTTTCCACTTATAGCAAAATTCTTGTTTTTTGTCAATTTAGGGCCACACACCATTGTATAAGATTTAGTAAAATTGACTTTTAAGTCAAGCAACAATATAAAGTCAGTAAAAGCGCTAAGTGGTTTCTGAAGACTATTTGCTGTCAATGCCATTAGCACTGTGTCGTCCGCGTATGATAATAGTGGAACAGAATCACCACAGATTCGAGGAAAATCGATCTCCTTGCCTACTAAATAAACCTCTAACCTGTTTGTGTAGATTAAAAAGAGTAAAGGGGCCAAAATACAGCCTTGCCGAACACCTACTGTGGACATGATCGGTTTGGTCTTTTCGCCATGGGAGCCATATCTTATAACAACTGAATATTAGAATATAACCTACGAAGGAGGGATATCAGTGCTTCTTCTACACCCATTTTCCCCACCATGTCCCACAATTTATCCAGATTAACATGTCAAAGGCACTGGACAAGTCAATGAATGCCAGGTGAATGGAACCCTTCCTGGCCCTCATGTACTTGTTGACAATTAGGGACAAGTTGAGACATTGCTCAGTAGTGCACAATCCCCTCCTAAAACCCTATTGTAATTTAGACATGGCACTTGTTTCGAATGCCCATGCCTCCAATCGGGCAAGGAGAACCCTCGCCAGAACTTTTACTGTAGCATCAATAAGAGAAATTGGTCTATAACACGCCGGGTCACTCCTGTTGCCCTTTTTTAAAAACGGGGACCGGAATAGCCTCCTTCCAGGTCGCTGGCATGAAGCTAATAATTGCTGCATTAAAAACATTTGTCAATAGAGGGGCCCACAGGTTAGGATTCCTTTTAAACAAATCTACTGGGACCCCATCAGGACCTGGGGCTTTCAGACAAATTCCCTGCGCTAATGCCTCCTCAACCTCAGATACTGTATTGAAAGAACTTAAGTGGGAGGCTGCAATTTGTTCTACAGGCAAGTTACCTGTGTTCTCCTCTAGCTGCTTAAACTGCGGGTTAAATATGGCAGTAAAGTGCCCTTTCCAGGCATCTCCCAGGATCAATGAGCCCATCTGTGTTAGTTCTTCCGTAAATAACGGTTGGTTAATAATACTCCAGAAGCTTTTAGAGTCTTTCAGGGAGTTATCTCTCTCCAAGTCTTCCCATGCCTGTCTCCTCAATTCTTCTTTTCTTTTCCCTATAGTAGTTCGTAAGTTTGCCTTCTGCTTTTAATGAAATGTTTAGGTATAGTGTGAAGTGCCCTTTCGAGATTCTTTAGGGCCTTTATGCACTCACACTCAGTATTCAACCACCATGCCTTTTGAGGTTCCCTTTAGCAAGTAGGTCTAGTCAGTCTCTTAGCTACATCCGCACAGAGCAGCCCAAACTCCCGGACAACCGCAACTGGGGGTGATTCGTACTGCAGACACATCATAATAGAATGATAATTTGCAATTATGGTGTGTTCCTCAAATTTTTGACGGTTTATCTTGCCCCAAGTTAGTCTTACCCTTTTGTTTGGATTGTAATAAATAGGGTAGTCATCGCCCTCCCCGCCTGGATGAATATATTTAGAGAGACTATAAGGGGATTGTGGTCACTCGCACAGTTGGGTTCCACCATAAAATCATGTACAAGTGAAATGAATGTCCTGGATATTAACATGTGGTCAATGAAACTTCACCTACCTCCACCAACATAGGTAGTATACTGGGAAAAGGGACCACAAACCAAGTTGTTAATAATACCTAGATCATTCCCAACGAGAATAGAATGTAAAGCTTCGCCTTGAGGTAAATGAGTAAAATGTGGCTGAGGCTGACCTTCAGTATCCACCAGCCCACAGACACAGTGGAACTATACTTGCAATTAAAGTCCCCCACCCATAATATACATAATGGCTGCCACTCCCCAGTTATTTTTGTAACTTCCGCCTGTAAGGATTTGATAACATGACAACTGTTTGGATCAAAGATATTGTAAAACCAGTTTACCACTAATATCTTAGTATTAATTAAATGATATAACATAATCAATTGGTACCAGGTTAACAAGCTTATATAGAAGGCTTTTAAAGTTCCATCTTTCACTGAGATTAGCAGCGCATTCCCTCCTTTAGCTCTTCTCGCTGAGGAGGATATTGCGGGTACTGTAAAAGAACGATATCCGTCTAGAACAATATCATCCCCAGACCAAGTTTCTTGGAGGCAGACAATGTCAAACCCTGTGATATATTCTAGCCATACCTCATTCGTGAGTTTAGGGCGGATTCCTGCGATGTTCCAAATTGCTGCAAAAAATTATTTAAACATAAACAAAAATTATCTACCTATTACTACTTTAATAAAGAGGTAATAGACAGGGAACAACAATAAAACCTACTACTTAGTTATGTTTGAGGCCCTAACCCAGAACACAGCGAAAGTGTACTGAAAATAACATGGCTGACTTTTGGATTTTGTAAAAACAGACATTAAACAATCACATATTGCCTTCTCATCGGCATGTGCAATGGTATACCATAAAGTTACCGGGGTATAAAGATGCACAATATATAACTATTTGAACACATAACTTTAACCCTATTATTTACACCTAGTAACAACAATTACTTTTTACACCTCACAATCTATATTCCTGCCATATTACATCTACATTCATTCACCCACTTTCACGCTATGTCTGTTCTAAGTACTACAGTCCACCCTATGCCACGGCGCTCTAAGCTATTACACTCTACACCACTCCTCTCTATGCCACTACATTCTACATAACTAAAATATACGCCACTCCACTCTATGCTAATCCAATGTATGCCGTTCCACTGTATGCCACTCCACTCTACACCACTCTATTGTACACCACTCCACTGTGCACTTTTACACTTTACACCAGGGGTCCCCAAACCGGTCCTGGAGGGCCGGATCCATGCCAGATTTTTTGGATAGCCCCATTGAGATACATGTAGTTATTTTAAAAATCCTTCACTCTACGCTACGCCTCTCTACGCTACTCGACTCTATGGCACTGCACTGTATGCTATTCCACTGTATACGACACCTTTTTATGGCACTCCAGTCTATACCTTTACACTGTATGTTATTCCACTGTATTCCTCTCCACTCTATGCTAGAACACTATACCCCACTCCACTTTACCCCACTCCAGTGTATGCCATTCCACTTTACGCCACTACACTGTACTTCACTCCAGTCTACACTACTCTACTGTATGCCACTCCACTCTACGCCACTCCCCTCTACACCACGTCACTCTACCCCACTCCAATGTACGCTATTCCACCGTACACCACTCTGTTCTATGCTATTCCACTGTATGCCACTGTATGCCACCACAGTCTACCTCACTCCACTCTACACTGCTCCACTCTGCACCACTACATGCCACTCTAAGGTATGCTATTCTACTCTATGCCACTCCATTCTATGCCACTCCAATATGACCCTCCACTCTACACCACTCCACTGCATGCTATTCCACTGTGCACCTTTCCACTTTCCACTTTACACCACTACACTCTACGCTACTACCCTCTGCGCTGTTCCACTATATGCCACTCCACTCTAACTCACTCCAAATACATCACTCCATTCTACGCCACTCAAATCTATGGCACTCCACTCTACCCCACTCCACTGTATGCTTTTTCACAGTACAGCACTCCACGTTCTGCCACGCCACTCTACGCTATTGCACTATACTCCACTACAGTCTATCTCACTCCACTCTATGCCGCTCTACTCTACACCACACCACTCTACAGTACGCTAATCCACTCTATGCCATTCCACTCTATGCCATTCCACTGTACACTCTTACACTGTACACCACTCCTTACTACTAAGCATGGGCGAATTTTGCGAATCTCGCGTTCGCGAATTTTGCGGATTTGCGAACTCGCAATCCGCAAAATCCGCGAATTCTCGCGAATTTGCGGATTTTTTTTTTTTGTGTTTGCGCGGGTTTCTGCCAGTTCGCGAGGGTTTTGTACAATGTCGCAAATTGCGAACTTACCTGTCGGGTCGCAAGTTTCGCGAACTTGTTGTTTCTACGTGTCCAGCCTGTTTGGGACACTCTTCTTCATCACTGCCACTCTCTGTCACCACTGCCACTCTCTGACTACTCATGCCACCCTCTGGCCCACCCATGCCACCCTCTGTTTCATCACAGCACCCTCTGGTTGTCCAGTCAGTGTACATTATTGTGGCAACGCAAGCACACCTTCCCTGCCTCAAGTGACCTGAATTAATTTGGGGCTGATTAATGTGTCACAGAATATTTTTTTAGCTGGCACCTGCTTCCTTAGTGCTTCCTGATTAGTGATCTTTTGCACTTGCTAAGTGCTTTCATTGTTGCAAAATTAGTTACAACACCTGCCCTGCCCCAACTGACAATAATGAATTAGGGGCTGATTAATGGATTTGAACTTCCAGCCTGGCTCCTGCTTGTCTCCCTTAGCTGTAATTCAGGACCTTTGTGGCATATGTGTAACTATTCTGAGGTTCAGAGCAGGGTCACATAATAGTTGCAACTGGCAACTGAACTCTGGAGGGGCCCCTCAGGAAGCACTACAGGAAATGGCTACTAATGATGAGCCTGAACTTTTGAACCTGGTAAGTAGTTTCAGTTTTGCTAAGATCGTATTTCTGCAATTTTGCACTTATTCGCGGGGCGCGAAGTTGTACTGGGAAGCCGCGAACTCACGCGAACAGTGCGAACAGTGCGAGCAAAATCCGCTGCTCGCGGATTTGCGGATTTTGCGGGAGATTCGCGAATCTCGCGGATTGCGAATTTACCGAAAATCCGCAAAATCCGCGAGCGAAACGGATTTTCCGCCCATGCTTACTTACTACCACACTCCACTCTATGCCACTCCACTATACGTTATTCCACTGTATACCATTCCATTCTATGACACTCCACTCTACACCAGTCCACTCTACTCAAGTGCACTCTACGCTATTCCATTGTAGGCCACTACACTTTACCTCACTCCAATGTACTCCACTCTACACCACTTCAATGTATGCTACTCCACTGTACATTATTACACTCTACCCCTCTCCACTCTCCACAACTCCACTGTACCATATTCCACTTTACGCCATTTCACTTTATGCCACTCCACTTTGCAGCGCTCCACTGTACGCTATTCCACTGTAAGACAATCCACTGTATTCTGTTCCACTGTGCACATCTCCACTCTACCACAATCCAATCTACACTACTACACTGCTCCACTGTTCGCTATTTCACTGTACACCACTCCAGTCTATGCCAGTCCGCTCTACAATACCTTACCTCACTATACACTGCCCCACCCCACTCCACTCAACAACACTGTAATGCACTCTGTGGCACACTACTCTACTGCACTCAATGGCAATTTATGATGCTCTGCAACACACCAGTCCAATCCATTTCACAACACACCACTCCATTCTACAACACTTTACTCTACAGTATGCTACACCAGTCCATGCTACTCTGCTCCACTCAACGCCACCCTGCTCTACAAAACAAACCTCTCCACTCTCCAGTATGCCAATGCACGGGACTCTACTCCACTCTACTCGACTGCAGGACACAACCCACTCTTCAGCATTAAACAGAACTCCACTCTACACCACTAATGTTACCACACTCCACTGTATACAACTCTACTGTATAAGACTTTACTCCACTCTGTGCCCCTATGCCATACTCTACTCCACTCTTTGCCTCTATCCTACACTGTACAACCCTCTACCCACTCTTTGCCCCTACACTTCCTTGTACAGCAGTGTACTCCACTGTAAAACACATTCCATCACTTTAAAACATACCAATCCAGTGTACTGTACAACACCCCACTCCAATTTATGACAGTTTATTCAACACTGTACTATGCCTGTACATTCTAATGCACTCCACCCTACTGTACTATACAACAAGCCACTGCACCCTATGACACTTTAGTCCACTATATGCTATGACACTTCACTCTACACCACCCCACTCTACCCTACTCCACTTTATAACACTCCACTGTACGCCACTCCACTCAACATCTCTCCACTATATGCTTCCACTCTACGCCATTCCACTGTACCACACTCCACTCTACTACTCCACACTCTAAGACAGTACATTGTATGCCAATCTCCTCCACCCTGCTATACCACTCTCTACTTAATGACTAAACACTACATTCTACAATTTCAAATACATTTTTATTTTTTGAAAACACATTGAAATTCAATTAAAACAACACAAATGTTAAACCTGTGTTAGAGTTAGGAAAACCTAATTTATTCTTTCTGTAGTAAACTAAACAAACTTAAACTACACAAGCCTTACCAATTCTACACTTATAGTAATACCTTTAATTTATAACTTACACACAATACTTACATCAATATACCTTTATCTATTCTTGTTCTACAATCCAAACTAAAACTACACACCTCCTTCAAATTGTTATAGCTCATTTACCTTCATACACAATTATTCAACTCAATAGCCACACTACATTAACTATAACGCTCTATTCGACCGTGCATTGTGTTCTAACAAATGATGTGATGTACGATGTCATACGTATTATTGTAAAAACAATTATATTATATAGTTTAAGTGATGTAATATAAAAGGGTATAAGCAGTGCATGGAGAAGGTGAGAGTTATAGTTAATATAATGTGGGGAGTGATGCGTCAAGTCTGTGGATGGACGTGTGTGACTTCTAGTAATTTGAAGGAGTTGCATACATTTTAAATGTTAGTTATAACTATAACTTTAGAATTTCTACTGTTTGTATATTTTAGGTTCGGTTTGTTTAGAATGAATTTATTAAAAAAATTAAGAAAAAATAAAATGTTCCTAACTATAACAAAGGTTTAACATTTGTTATTTATGGAATTACAGTGGTTTTTATTTTTAAATGAAACATATTTTTGAAACGGTACAGTTTACTGTCATCAAGTGGAGTGTCATTAAGTGGAGTGTGGTACAGTAGAGTGGAGGAGAGTGTTGTAAAGTGTACTGCCGTAGAGTGCTTTAGAGTAGAATGGAGTGGAGTAGAGTGGAATATGGTACAGAGGAGTGGCATACTGTAGAATAGGGTACAGTTACAGTGGAGTGATGTAGAGTGGAATGGCATACAGTGGAATAGCGTATAATAGAGTGGCATAGAGTGGATTGGCATAGCAAGGAGTGGTGGATAGTGGAGGGAAATACAGTGTAGTGGCATACACTGAAATAGCATAGAGTGGAGTTGCCTATAGTGGAATAGTGCAGAGTGGAGTGGCATAGAGTGGATATGGTTTTATTTTATGTTTCAGGCTAAAAAGTCCTTCCTGACTCTCAAAACTCCCTTGTGATCGATAGGTTGAGTATCGATCCGCAGTAGAGGTAGAGATAACACGCAAGTCAATGCTTTGCAGCGGCAGCTCATGATAGTTTATGCTCCTACTAATACCCTCCTATCAACCTTACAAATGCTAACTTAACAACTCATGTTTAGATTAGTTAGTCAGAGTTCACCAAGACACTCCTCTAATCAAAGACTTTTCTTTCGACCACCTTTCACTTTCCAACCAGTCACCTGGGGGAGGCCACATCCTCAAGGATTCATTTGATCCTTATGGTCACCTTACTGTACCGGTCAAAATTGCAAAACCCCTGGAGGTAATATTTGAAGAGGGTCTGACCTTTGACACCCAGGTTAGCTGTACAGTCAGCACCTGATTCTACATCTTAAAAACCCTGAGGAAAGTATTGCTGTATATTCCATCTGAACTGCATCGGCCTACTATCATCGCACTAGTCACCTCCCGGCTGGACTACTGCAATGCTCTGTACCTTAACATCCCAAAGTATCAGTCAGCCAGGTAAGGAATTTGAGCCTTGCATTGGCTCCCCATTAGGAAGCACATTTCCTTCAAGGTCTTGAGTATGGTGTACAAGGCTATGCACAGCAAGGGCTCATCACACTTAAAACCATGTTCCAGTGGTACAATCCGGGGAGGACCTTGAGATCCTCCTCACAAAAAAATGGTTTCTCACAGATTTTACAGGTCTAGATGGGGTAGTCGCTCCTTCGCTGTGGCGGCTGCCAAACTCTGAAACTCTTTGCCCCCCTCCATTTCAAAGGCAGACTCTCTTCCAGTCTTCAGGAAACTTTTGAAAACCTGGTTATTTGCCTCTTAGCTGGATGTTGGTACTTTTTCCTCCTCGCCCGTTCGCTTAGCGCCTTGACACCCGTGGGTATAAGTGCGCTTTATAAATATTATCCTATCCTATCCTATGATAAAACACTATCAGGTCACCTGACAGATCCTGGGGTACATTGGAGCCACCTTCAGTCCATTTTTTCCTCCTATCTCATTGTTTGCGGATCCACAAACAGAAGAAAATGTCTAGCAAAAACAGTGCTTCCCCTTTAAATTAAATACGCTCCAAGCACGCAGTTGACACTCAGCTACATTAGCACATCGGCAAGAATAACCTATTTGAAGACCATCAGTTAGCATGCAGAGCACACAGTTGTATTGATACAGTCATGCTACAGGTAATCAACAACTTTGTCTTCCTTAACAACACACAGGACCCTTGCCTCATGGTCGTCCTTGACCTCTTGGCAGCTTTCCACCATTCACCTCACAGCATTGATCCACACTCTGAAAACTCACATGGGCTTCACTGGCACAATCCTACAATGGTGTACATCCTACCACACCAACCGATTTCAACTTGTTCAGATAGAAGCTACCAGATCCCAGCCTTTGCCTGTCACCTGCAGTGTCCCCCAGGGTTCAATCCTGTCACTCATAATTTTCCTCCTTTACAAGGAACTATTGGAAGGCATACTTTGCAAATAGCAATATCACAATCCACCAGTATCCTGAATACACTAAAATATATATCAACATCTCCTCAACCAACAACATACAGAGACTTCAAGCCTGCCTCTAATCCATCTAAACTTGATCTCAACAAACTACCTGATGTTAAACCCCACAAAGACCAAACTCCTTCTCTTTGCCCGTAACTCCATAGATTCTCGAATTCAGTAATGGCTCTTGAACAAAAACCTAATTGGCTTCACATCCCAGCTGACGAATTGGCAAAATGCCTCAGATTCTCGCTCAAATTGAACATCTCACCTAAAGAACTTATTGCCAAGAAGAGCAAAACAGCCTGGATCCAACTCTGTCTCCCAAAAAAGCAAAGATTTCAAAATGACAGTTCAAGACCTACCCTACCTAGCTGAAGTTAACACCTTGATCAACCACATCTCGGAGACCACCCTCGTTCCACAGAAAAGCATGCTTCACGCAGCAGCACTGTTTATCAAGAGGCTGAAGACATTCAACCATGTCCCCACACTAAAGGAACTTCATTGAACCCCCCTGAAAGCAAGGATCATCTTCAAGATCAGCTGCATCACTTACAAGTCCCTCTACCCCAAGACACCTATTGTCTTAAGTTATCAAACAATATCTGGAGGTCATTGTCAGACAAGGATGTAGGAAATTCACCTTATCTGCATGGTCAACCCAGATTTTTTGCCTAGTGCTGGACCCTACAGTTTTGCTGGTTTTAGAACTCTGGTCACTTTACCCCTGCTGACCAGTAGTAAAGTGCCTGTGCCAAGCCTTTAAACATGGTTGAATTTGCATATTCCTAATTGGTAAATTCAACCTAACTTTTAGTTCCTAGTATATGGTAAAAAGCATGTAATTTAAAGGTCACTAGGGATCTGCAATACCTATTGTGCCATTCACTAGAATGGCAATGTAAAACAGGGCTTCAGGCCTACAGGCGTGACTTGATGGTAGAAGTGTTAAAACTGTGATTTGATTTGTCTCCCTTAAAAATATTAATAAGTCACCTGTATGTAGGCCTTGTCATCCACAAGGCAGGGTGCATGGTATTTAAAATTAGGACATGTAGGGATTCAATGGTAAAATGTCCTTACAGTGACTAGCACCCAAAAGCAACACACTCTGCACTTCAGAGTTATTTAATATGGCTGATAATCATGCCAGGATAATAGAATAAGTGTTCATGGCAGAGGCATGCTCATTTAGACTTAGTTTAACATCTTTTTCATGTATCTAAACCCTTCTGTTTCAAAACCCTGAACTGAGGTGCCATCCAGTTACTTTGCTTGGGCTTTGTTATGTCCCTACATAGAGAGGTTACACAGATGTTATTATAAACTCTTGTAATTGTTAGGTGTAATTTTTCAAGTTTTTTAAATTAGCTTTGATTCATCTTGATACTGTCTGGCCCTACGTAGCATGCAGGAGTGGCCCGTACAGGTAAGAGCGGTGGGGCGGGGATTCGACAGACAACCATGAAGGAAAATTAAATAAATAACTAATTTTCCCTTGTCGTCATCTGTCAAAATCCACCCCACCCGGCCCCACTGCTCATCAGCGACTCAGCACCCTAAAACCTCTAGGGCCGCACAATGCGCTGCATTTACCAAATCCTTATAAGGTCCCGAAGGCGAGGCTGATTGCATTGTAAATGATTGTTTCTTTTTCTTTCAACCCTGCATGAAAGTGCACGTTTTCTACCTCTTCCCATATCAATTGCTGCTTAACCCCATCAAACACCCACCCACTGGGCTAGCAGTGTTGCTCCCCACTCCTTCCAACTTGTTTGTAAAAAAAAGCAACAAAGATATTTTGCCAGGGTAAAACTAAAGATCAATCTTTAATGCTTTTGTCTGTTTTATCTTCTACATTCCACATACTGCATGAAAGCACAGGTCATGGCACGCAAAGGCTTATATAGCGCTATGAGAAAGGCCGGCTGCTGCACTCACACAGCTGAAATTTGAGGGAGAATGTGTACCATGACTAAAACGGAGATCTCTCTTCTCCTGGATACCCACAAATCCTCTCCCTGGGCTACTGCTGAGGACCAAATGCTTCTTGCATTTGTTTCTTTTCTGAGAACAGTGGAGAATAAATTAGGTCTTGGGAAGTGTTTTCCTATAATTTAGACACTTTTCAATTATTTTTTAATGTTTGTTAAGAGTTTCCTGAGTGAAATGTGCTTGAAAATAAAATCAGATGGCAGAATTCCCAAATATCGATATCTGTAAATTTTGATATTTCTCCAAAACTACTGAACAGATTTACAACAAAATAAACAAAAGCATGCTCTCTAGACCAATACCCTTCTCCCTGCCAAATTTGGGGTAATCCGTTCACCCGTTCGACCTGTAGCCTTGTCTAAAGTTTCCTATGGAAATTGCATGGAGAAAACACGTTTTGGGACCCCCCTTTTTTCTCGGCTCCCCCTTAATGAATCACCTCAAACTTTCAACATAGGCGCTAATATGAACAAAGAATTAGTTTGGAAAATTTCATGAAGATTCATCAAACAACGCCAAAGTTATAGGCAAAACACAAAATGCTTTGCCTATGGAAACTTGGTCCTAACTATAACTACCTACTGGTGACCGCCAGTAGGTAGTTATAGTTAGGACCTATTATCTATATGAAATCCGCAACATTCTATGTGGAATAACTTTGGCGCCGATTGATGAATCTTCGTGAAATTGTCAAAACTGGTGGGGCGCTCCGGTCCGCTCCTATCCTGAAAGTCTTGGGGTGATTCGTCAAGCAGGGGCCGAGAAAAAAGGGGGTCCCAAAACGTGTTTTCCCCATGCAATTTTCCATAGGAACCTTTAGTCGCAGCTACTGCCTGAACTACTGAACGGAATTACACCAAATTTTGCAAAAAGGTAGCCCTTGGTTCAGAGTCATGCCTCTTGGTTAAATGGTGTAAATCCGTTTGGTTGTTCCTGAGAAAATCTAAAGTAAAATCACATAAATATCTATGGCCGCGGAGGAACCAGGTACCCTGAACACACCCTGCCAAGCACGAGCTGTATGCTAATTGGCTGTCAACACTTCAAACCAGGACGTGTTGGCAGCCATCTTGGTAGAACTGAGGCACAAAACAACAGAAGAAAAAACACACAGAACGCAAAAAGGGGGCAAGGTAGAAACACTCTGACCCCTAGGCCTGCTCAGGGGGTCCCACAAGGGCCCCCAAGGCCAACAAAAATTTCAAGATCTGCGCAGGGTGCCCTGTGGCGTGTTTTAAGTTGGGGAAATTATTCCCCTTCAATCCTGGGGGACCCCCGGGGCCAACTAGCCCACCAGCTGCTTCCAGTAAGTGCCACTGTGCTGTGTTGCAGAGAAGTGGTGCAGGGCGTGCCCCTTTTTACACCTCTCGGCTATGGCGCTTACTGGAGGTACCTAGCAGGTAATTTGCATCTAGGGACCCTCAAGATTCAAGGGGACTTATTCTCCCAACTTAAAACGGCCACAGTGTGTGTTTACACAGTGGGGCAGGGAGGGGACCGGGCCTGAGCTGACGTGTGCAAACACACCCTGTGGCACGTTTTAAGTTGGGGAAATAATTCCCCTTGAATCCTGAGGGACCTTGGGGGCGAACTAGCACACCAGATGCTTCCAGTAAGCGCCACAGCACTGCGTTGCAGAGAGGTGGTCCAGGCCGTGCCACTTTTTACACCTCTCTGCAACGCAGCTATGTGGCGCTTACTGGAGGTACCTAGTGGGCAAGTTGGACCCTAGGGATCCTCAGGATTCAAGGGGACTTAATCTCCCAACTTAAAACGGCCACAGAGTGTCTTTGCACAGTGGGGAAGGTAGGGGATGGAGCCTGAGGTGACGTGTGCAAACACGCCCTGTGGCACGTTTTAAGTTGGGGAAATAATTCCCCTTAAATCCTGAGGGACCCTGGGGGCTAACTAGCCCACCAGGTGCTTCCAGTAAGCGCCACAGCGCTGCGTTGCAGAGGGGTAGTCCAGGCCGGGCTGGACCCTAGGGATCCTCACGATTCAAGGGGACTTCATCTCCCAACTTAAAACGGCCACAGAGTGCGTTTGCACAGTGGGGAAGGTAGGGGATGGAGCCTGAGGTGACATGTGCAAACACACCATGTGGCACGTTTTAAGTTGAGGAAATAATTCCCCTTGAATCCTGAGGGACCCTGGGGACTAACTAGCCCACCAGGTGCTTCCAGTAAGTGCCACAGCGCTGCGTTGCAGAGAGGTGGTCCAGGCCGTGCCACTTTTTACGTCTCTCTGCAACGCAGCTATGTGGCGCTTACTGGAGGTACCTAGTCGGTTAGGTGGACCTTAGGGATCCTCAGGATTCAAGGGGGCTTATTCTCCCAACTTAAAACGGCCACAGAGTGTGTTTGCACAGCGGTGAAGGGAGGGGACGGGGCCTGAGGTGACGTGTGCAAGAACGCCTTGTGGCACATTTTAAGAGGTAGTTTTAATCCCCCTGCTCTAATATATACTAGGGGGGGCTTACAGGGGAGGTCATGTTAATCACAGGGGGAACCCTAACTAACTATAACTGGGGAATTTGAATTGTTTTGTAAGAGTGAAATGTCAAGATAAATATAACGCCCCTGAAACCTATGGTTTTTCAGTGAATATATATATGGCCTATGCTCTGTCCATGAGGAAGGAGTCTGGTGTTATGTTATACGTGTCGGCCAGTGACGCGTTAACAGAGGCCCCCACGCTGCAAGTTGGCCCCCACTGTTCTGACTGCTGCCTAGGCAGCTTTGTGGCGACATTCAAGTTATTGAAGGAGTTGGGGCCCACCTTTACTTACCGGAGGGAAAGAAGATGGCAGCCAAATAATTCCACTTCGCTCTGGGGGGGATCCATGGCCATACCTGCCCCCGTTGGATGGATTCCGGTGCTGTGAGGTTGGCATGTTTTGGGGACCCGGGGGAGCACTCGATCAACATCGCAGCAGGACATTGGTTTTAAACAGAACCTTTGTTTGTTTAATTTGCAGCAAAGTCACTTTGACGATATTACCACCCCCAGCATTAGTCACCTGAAAGCCTACAGCATTTTGGGACATGTAGTTCACTGCCAATGCGAACACTCAGACAGTGAACAGACACACCTGGTGGGGGCGGAGTTGCTGCTGTCCTATTACAACGCAGTATGATTTTCAAATAATCGGGACTGCAAAAACCTCCTGCACACTGCTGGGCACTGAGGAAGGCCGTCAGGCCGAAATGCATTTGCCATAATTAAAGTGTTTTCTCCACTTTTCCCCTGTGTGGCCTCTGCTCTGTCAGTGAGGAAGGAGTCTGGTGTTATGTTATACGCGTCGGCCAGTGACGCGTTAACAGAGGCCCCCACGCTGCAAGTTGGCACCCACTGTTCTGGCTGCTGCCTCTGCAGCTTTGTGGCAACATTCAAGTTATTGAAGGAGTTGGAGCCCACCTTTACTTACCGGAGGGAAAGAAGACAGTAGCCAAGTGATTCCACTTCGCACTGGGCGGGATGCATGGCCATACCTGCCCCCGTTGGATGGATTCCGGTGCTGTGAGGTTGGCGTGGTTTGGGGACCCGGGGAGCACTCGATCAACATCGCAGCAGGACATTGGTTTTAAACAGCCCCTTTGTTTGTTTAATTTGCAGCAAGGTCACTTTGACAATATTACCACCCCCAGCATTTGTCACCTGAAAGCCTACAGCATTCTGGGACATGTAGTTCACTGCCAATGCGAACACTCGGGCAGTGAACAGACACACCTGGTGGGGGCGGAGTTGCTGCTGTCCTATTACAACGCAGTAGGATTTTCAAATAATCGGGACTGCAAAAACCTCCTGCACACTGCTGGGCACTGAGGAAGGCCGTCGGGCCAAAATGCATTTGCTATAATTAAAGTGTTTTCTCCGCTTTTCCCCAGTGTGGCCTCTGCTCTGTCCGTGAGGAAGGAGTCCGGTGTGTGTGTGTGTGTATATATATATATATATATATATATATATATATATATATATATATATATATATATATATATATATATATATATATATATATATATATATATATATATATATATATACATACATATATAGGATAAGTTGGAAACAAAACTGTACAGGAAGCCCACTGCGGGCAACACTGTCTTACATGCTGATAGCCATCATCCCCCGCATCTGATTAGAAGCATCCCCTACGGGGAAATGCTTAGAATCAGGCGAATTTGCAGTACTAAAGATAAATGCACATTAGCTCAGCCAGCCAGTAAAGGGAGGTTCCTGGCTAGGGGATACAAAAAGAACTTCATAGAGGCAGCCATCAACAAGGCAAATTCCTTATCCCGAGATGAGGCTCTTGTCCACAGGAAAGCTCAGAAAATCCATGATACCAATGTAGATCAACCAACCCGCCTCATTTGGACCTACAGCAGACAACATGGGGCATTAAGGAAGATAATAAATAAACACTGGAATCTTATTCGCTTTGATCCGGTGATTGGTGAAACCAATGCAAACCATGCAAACCATCGATTACATACAGGAAAGCCTACTCTATGCAGGACGCTTTGGTGAAATCTGGTCCCGAAGTGATCCCCCCTCAAACTGGTTAGCTACCAGTAAGGGGTTTAGAAAATGTTCAAGCTGTAAGGCTTGCACTCATGGCATCAACAAAACCGAATTTCTGACAGCCTTTTCCACTGTGCCCCGTAAAATCACTAAGCAACTAATAATAATAATAATACTGCATTTTATAAAGCGCGAACAGCTACCTCGCAATGGAGGTGTCCCGGCGCTAACTGACATGTGAAAGTGAATAAGTGGTCTATGTGCTGGAGTGTCCGTGTGGCCTGCAATATATTGGTAGCACCAAGTTGCAGGTCCACAAGAGGATACTCCAGCACATCAGGGCAATCAATACCAACGATGCCACGTATCCAGTTGCCAGGCATTTTAAGGAGTGCCACAATAACAACAGTGGACTCCTAAAATACTATGCCATAGACATGGTGGGTCCATTAAGAAGAGGTGGAAATAGAGAAGGTATCTTAAGAGCACTTGAGACAAGATACATATTAGAGATGGATAGTAAGACCCCACGTGGCCTCAACTCCACTGAAGATTTTTATACCTGTCTCTAGTAGGTTTATGCTTGTCTCCCTCTTTATTTGTGCCACTGACCAGTCTTGTAACAGCTTTGAGACTTTGCAGACTACCCAAAACTCTGTTTTACACTGACCCAACTATATATGTATTAACAACTAGGTTGGACAGCAGGGCAGAGTGCCGTAAAAGGCGCGATATAAGGTTCTAAATTATCGTGCGTCACCTAGAGTATTTGCTGTAGATTAGGAGTAACCTACATGAAACATCTGCATTACTCGCTGCTTTTAACATTTTCAAAAACTATTTTATGAAAAACAAGGGATAAAAAGGAATAAAAATCAAATTTGTTTTTTTCACAATTTCACTACACACTGGCTGTCCTTTCTAAACGTCATGTGTCAATTAGGTATGTTGGTTTTTCTGATATAAAAATCAAAATAGAGGTTATACGGACAATAGTGGAGAAAAGTGTTGATTGGGTATTCCTAAAGCAAACACTGATGAATTATGTGTATTTATACATAAAACTTTCATAATTGTAAATAATCCGAAATAATTTTGTATATAAAAAAATATTTATTGATTCTTATCCAAGTATTTTTGTACAGGACAATGAATGTTATTTTATTTGGATATATATTTTTGTATTTATACAGTAATCATTATGAATGCCCTAGAACTAGTTCGTGTCCGATACTATTTCAGTGTGTTGTCTATGTCTAGGATTTTAAACCACTACCTCTTTGTATTGATAGCCAATGAAATGTTTTGTTTCTTTGCACTAGCACTTTAAATACTGCTCACTTCTCCCATTGCGTCATGTGACCAAGGCCTCTTGGTAGGCCGAAACGTTATGCTGACGAGGTGTGCCAAATAAAATACTCACCTGCATCCTGGGTCTTCTGTTCCTTCTTCTTGCGGCGTTTCCTGAATTGAGGGCGTGCTGGTGTTCGGAACTAACAGGCATGTATATATATATATTACCTACTGGCGGTCGCCAGTAGGTATATATAGTTAGGATTTTTTCCCTATGGGATTTCTGAAAATTCTATGCCTAATAACTTTTGCGTTTGTGGACGGAATTGGCTGAAATTTTCAGGAAAATGGCACATTTTGTTTCTGAGCAGCCCTTGAAAATTTGGGCGGGTTTTGTGGAGGGGGGGCCGAGAAAAAAGGGGGGTCCCAAAACGCCTTTTTCCCATGTTAATTTCCATAGGGCGGTTGGACTCACTTTTAGCCCGAACGGCTGAATGGATTTTCACGAAACTTGGCAAAATTGTAGGGACTGTTAGCCCGATGTGCCTTTGCTAGGTCTCAATATATGTGCTTCAGTGGATTTTGAGAAATTAACGTTTAAATCAAGATATATATCTGTAACAGCGCTCCGGGCAGCGATCCGGTTCGCGAACCTTTCGCGTATCGGAACTTTGCGATGCGAAGCTGATTGGCCCTCCGGTGTCTGTCAACATTCTAAACAGTCCGGAGCGGCCGCCATCTTGTCTCTCGGTAGGATCGAGAGACAAGAGGAGGCCAAAACAAAGGGGGAAATTGCCATAAGGGGGCTTAGTAGATCCTCGTTGACCCCCTAGGTTTTATGTGGAGGTTTTAAAAGGGCCTAGGAGGGTCCAAAAAAAAAAAATTTAAAATTTTTTTTTTGCGTGGTAAGCGCCAAGTTCGCGAACCGGAAAGCGTTCTGGGCAGCGTACTTTATGGATAAAAGAATGAAAGACTTTTCTAATACTGTATGTTAATTATTTGTTGGTTTTGTTGATTTTTTTTTAATATTTTTATTTTTTCAGCAATTTTTTATTGTTGTGATTGTGTTTAAAAATTTAATAACATTTCTAACATTTAACTACTTTATGAATTACATATAAAAATGATTAAAGACTCAAACAATTTTTTAATATTACATATAATTTTATTTTTCGGATTGTTTTTCGAAATTTACTAGAACGTAAAACCATAGGTTATAGACCATATATAGTTAGAAATTTGCATTTAAAAAACCATTGAAATTCAATGAAAAAACCATAGGTTATAGACCATATATAGTTAGGAATTAGCATTTACAAAACCTTATTTTACTCGCACAAAACCATTGAAATTCCATATATAGTTAGTTGCACTAACTATATATCGCGCACCCGCAATCCACTGCTGATGATGTCACATATTACATCATTCATGACATGGTCAGTGACATCACTGATGACATCACTGATGACATCTCAAATGACATCACTGATGACATCTCAAATGACATCACTGATGACATCACTGATGACATCTCATTTGACATTACTGATCACATCACTGATGATATCATTCATGTGATAATACGATGAACCTCTTCAGACTCTAATATAACCTTAGATACAATCAGTGTAAACAGACACTCACAGACTGTCACTCATCCATGGAGTTACTCGCACACCTAGTCAGTCATGCAAAAAATCAATCACACCTCCATTTCCTCAACTATACAGTTATACAAACTTTACTTATTGAAACATATACTAACACATATTTACTCTCTTATACAATCCCTGATACAAGTTCACAATGATCCATACAGCCACTCACACATTCACTGGCTCTTATGCACAGTTATTTATATATGTCAACTCTCACATGTACTGTGTTTTACATATGTACTTACTTTGACATGTAGCACTGAGATATCCATTCACTCACCAATACACTCATGCACACAGTCAACCGCCCATACAGCTGTTTCCACATGCACTTTTGAAACCATACATCTAGTGAATCAACTGCTCACACATCTATGCACAGAGTCATACACCTCCCAGCCACCCACACACACACTCAGTCTCCCATACAAATACTTGGGCAACCAATCAATAACCCATATAGTTACTCATATAGCTACTTATCAACACATGCAACAGTTTACAGAACAACAGACATAATGATGCACAAATTAAGACAGTTTAGTCACTAACCCATGCACTCAGTGAGACACATTTAATCACTCACTCATACAGTCAGTCATGCACCTACTAAATCCTTCATCCAGACACTTATACATCCACTCATTCTTCAATATGTAAGACATATTTTAACTTTACAGAAACATACAGTCACTGGATGTTGTCATCAGTGATGTCATCAGTGATGTCATTTGAGATGTCATCAGTGATGTCATCAGTGATGTCACTGACCATGTCATGAATGATGTAATATGTGACATCATCAGCAGTGGATTGCGGGTGCGCGATATATAGTTAGTGCAACTAACTATATATGGAATTTCAATGGTTTTGTGCGAGTAAAATAAGGTTTTGTAAATGCTAATTCCTAACTATATATGGTCTATAACCTATGGTTTTTTCATTGAATATATATATATATATATATATATATATATATATATATATATATATATATATATATATATATATATATATGTATATATATATTTATGTTACGCAATGGCCCAAGAGCGTTGAGGACGCACACACAGTTGATGAAATCAAAAGATGTATTAAAAAGGACACCAGCAGCTTCAGTCCGGTATTTGGATCCATTTCATTTTCCTTGCATCCTTGCTTTTGCTTTGTTTCCTCGCTTTTGCTGACGCGTTTCGAGCCTTCAGCCTCTTAATCATAGCTGGCTTGGAATCTGCTCGGAAGGACTGTTTGATGCTTCAATTATTTTCATGCTTTTAACCCTCAGTGGGCGTGGTCTCTGTGTTGCATGTAGGGACTTGTGGTCCACTCGAGCACCATTATTTCCTTGTAGTAAGGTTCGTCATCTTCCTTGATTTTACAGCATGTTTGTTGCCCAGTTGGAAGTTTGTTCCTTTGGTAGATACTCTGATGTGGTCTTGCATGTTTAGGTTCTTATCTAGCACAATTCCCAGTGATTTCATGGAATCAATGATGTGTGGTGTGCAGTTTAGAGCAGAGAGGTTTTTCAGATATTTCTCAACAATGGGGGTTTGCCTAGTGGGTGAAATGAGGAGGAATTCTGTTTTAAGGACGTTCAGTTTGAGGTGGTTGGATGTTAGCCAATTTAGGGTTTTGTGCAGGGTTCCGTTGAGTATCTTGATATCTTCAGGGGAAGAGATTTTTATGTACAGTTGGGTGTCATCAACATACTTGTGATATTGGATGTTAGATGCTTTGAGGATTACAGTAAGTGGTTCAATGAAAAGGTTGAAGAGTTTGGGGAGAGCAAGGACCCTTGGGGCACCCCCATTGTGTAAGGACTGGAGTTGGATAGAGTTTGATTGGATTTGACTGTCAGCGTTCTGTTATTGAGAAAAGAGGCAAACCATTTTAGTACAGTGCCTGAGACCCCGATCCTACATTCCAAAAGGTTAAGTAGATTGTCATACTTGACAGTGTCAAACGCAGACGAGAGGTCTAGTAGTATTAGTAGGCAAGATTCATTCTGGCCAAGCAATGAGAGAGCGTCTTTCACTATATGAGTAATGGCCATTTCAGTGTTGTGGTCGGGACAGAAGCCAGATTGGAATTGATCAAGAGGTTGGAATTCCTCAATGTGGTTGCACAGTTGTTCATGGACACATTTCTCAAGGAGTTTTGCCAGAGTAGGGATGTTTGTGATTGGTCGAAAAGTATTCAGGTCTTCAGGGTCAGCTGTTGTTTTTTTGTGAATAGGGAGAACCAGCCCCGCCTTCAGGTAGTCAAGGATCTCACCTTGAAAAAGAGAAGCATTGATGATTTTGGCCCAGAGCGGGACTAGTTATCTCATCATTTCTTTAAAGAGGTTGGGGGGGAGGGGATCATTGAAGTGATTTGAAGGTTTCAGGGTTGGGAGAATGTTGAAGATGGATGTGTTGTTGAGGGGTGTGAATTGACTGCAAGAAGCATTGTTTTTAGGGGAGAGACAGGGCGGAGTAAGAGGGAGAAAGGGTAAGGAAGAGTTAGGAGAGGGTGATAGATCGATCAGGCAGACCATAGATCATATTCAATCTTGCTCGCCTTTTCAAGGAAGAAGTCAGCAAAGGCATCACAGTTTGGCTGGGGCAGGAGATGGGAGGAGATTGGATAGGAGTGTTATTGGATTGTAGCTTAATCAATTCAAACAGCCTTTTCGGGTGATATTTGGCTTTGTCAAGTTGGGATTTGAAGAAGGTTCTTTTTGCCGCTCTGATGAGTTTGTTGTATCTACTCCTCTGTAGTCTTAAATTTTTTAGGAGACCAATAGATGGAGCGGATCTCCAAGAGCATTCTGCTAGTCTCAGGCTGCGTCTATCAGCATTTAAGCTATCATTAAACCACGGTTTGGAGTCTTTGTTGGACTTTCTTTTTAGTTGAAGGGGGGCAGTTGCATTTAGGGCAGTCCACATTGTGTTGTTTTAGTTCTCAGTGCAGGCGGCGGTAGGGAGATATTGCATTGAGATATAACCTCATTTACGTTTGTATTTTGGAGCGATCTTTTCCAATGTTTTTGTTTTAATGGTGGTGATCTTGTGGAGTTCCAACTTTCTAGGATACGGAAGGTGATATGGTGATTGTCCGATCAGTCACAGGGGAGAATAGATTCATGAATGGAGTTGGTATTGGAGATGATTAGATCGAGGGTCAAGCCTACGTTGTGCATAGGACTGTCACAGATTTGAGTCAGGTTGAGGTCAGTTAGGAAGTTTTTGAGACTGTTCACCGCCTGATCATTTGGGTCATTCCAATGAAGATTGAAGTCACCAAGGAAGATCTGGAGCAGTGCAGACCATGGTTGGAGGCGATGGTTTCCATAGTTTGTTCAATCAGAGGGAGGTTGTCTCCTGGAGGGTGGTAAAAGATGTGCAGGCTGCATAATGGTCTATGTTTGCTAGTGATGTCTATGCATAAATATTCCCAGGATGAGAGAGTTTCCAAAGGGGACTGCTTTGCTGAGAGAGAGTTGTGGTACATACAGGCTATGCCAACTCCCTTTCTATTAACTCGATTGAGTCTGATAATGTTGTGGCTCCGCGGGACTAGAATGTCAAGGATGGGACCTGAGGAGTCGATAATCCAAGTTTTGGTGAGGATAAGGAGGTCTAGTTCCTGAACAAGGATGAGATCGGCAAGGTATGTGGCATGTTTCACAGCTGAGCTACAGTAAAGTAACATGCATTTTAGGTGTGATTTGTGGTTAGTGAGAGAGGGCTGTGTAATGGGGATCTGCATGGGGTTAATAATGTTTAAGGCATTAGCATTGGGAATGGGAGCTCTATGCGTGATAGATGAGATGCTTTGCATAGCCTCCGTACTGCCTTGCTTGGGATTAGTAGGTCCAGGAGAGTTTATAGGAGAGGTTTGAGAGGTTCCAGAAGGGACTGGGATGACCGAAAGAGAGGAGGTGGAAGCTCGGAGGAGGAATAGAATATCAGGTTCCGATAAATGATTTTTGGATCTGGCGGGTCTAGATGGGGCGTTAGGGTAGGGAGTGGTATTCCAGTTTGGGCCTGGGGGTTTCTGTCCGAGGTCACTCAATAGCATAGTGGAAGGAGATTGTAGTTTAGGGTACTGGTGGATCATATTCAGGATCTCCTGCAAGGTCTTGTTAGAAGAGAAGTCAAGGGCCAGCTCTGAAGTGAAATTAATGTTTTTGTATGTCAGTTGTGAGTTTTAGGATCTCCCAGTTTATTTCCTTGAGCTTAGATGAAGGACCAGATTGTGGTTCATAGCTCTTGGGGAGGGGAGGAGGAGGGTTCTTCACTAGGGTGGAGGTAGGCGTGTCCCAGAAAAAAGGGGCTGATGAGTAGAGGGCTCGTCCCTTGAGGAGGATTTCCGTCTCTGTTTGTCAGGAGAGCAACGCAAGTAGGATCTAGAACTGGCATGAGGAAGGAGGTTGGGTAAAAGGAGGGAAAGGTTCAAGAGTTGAGGATTAGAAAGGGAGCGGGTCTCTTGGTGTTGATGAGGTTAGAGGGAGCTGACTGCCAGGTGGAGAGTGGGCGAGCCTGTTGTGGAGAAAGGGAATTATCTATGATAGAGCCAGGAGGAAGGAGAGTGGGGGAAGTGTTGGTGAGGTGGTCGGAGCTAAAGATAACTGTTGCTCCAGCATTACTGGAATGGAGGTGGTCAAGTCTGGGTGGTCGGTAGATGGTGGGTGAGTCTGTGGAGCCAGAATTTGGCAGAACTAAGGCCCTATGAATGCTGTTCAAGGTAGGCGGGCCCTATGAATGTTGTTCAAGGTAGGCAGGGCAGTCAACAGGTGATTGTGGCTCATTAGAGAGAGATTCTGAAGGTCCTGTGGCAAAGTTAAGGGAAGAAAGTCCCTAGAGTGATTAAGAGTGTCACTTTGGTCCAGCGATTTTTTAATGAGGGAGATTCTGTCATCAAAGTACCCAGATTCCGATCGGTGGCTTGAATTAGAATAGTCCCATTGTTGTAGATGGATATGGTAGCATTTGCTCTGAATGTGGGTGATGTCATAGCCGAGAGTCTTAGGCCATAAGGAAATTTCTTAGCTGAGGCGATTCTGACTAATGAATGGAATGCCATTCTCCACTGAGCTCTTCTTTTAGTATAAAAAAATCAGATCACTATCAATCAACTCTTTAATAAGACAAAAATAGGGGTCAGAGATAAGGGTTTCTGGATTAGCTTTGAGCAGTCTATGTTTCAGGGATTTAATCGCGTTTTTGGACAGGTTGGGCAGATAATTAATGATGTAGATATTCATACCTAGCTTCTCTAGTCTGGAGTCTAGTCTGCACTGAGCCAGGGAGGGCATGATAAAGTGAGATATAATCGCGAAGATTAGTTGAGAGGCAGGAGTGGACAGGTTTCCAGTGAAGCGCTCGAGTGGATGGCAAGGTGATAATACGTGATCTTAGAATGACGCCTCAAATTTGGTGCGGAGGTATTAATCACAAAAGACAGATGTGAATTTGCCCAATCGGGAATTGTGGGCAGCCCCAAGTAGATGGCTACCGTGGATTTAACCCTGTTTTGAACATGTCTTTTATTTTCCCTATGTAATCTATGCTGAGATTTAATTTAAACTTTAGAAGTTGACTGACATGTACGTGGCTCATTAAAAAGGGAATCAAAGTCCAATATCAACAAGGTTTCTTTAACGTTTTGCAGCCATGATATATTATGGGCATGTTCGAGGGTCAGACAATTCCTGAATCCCAGTCATATCTCACAGCACTACTGCTGTGTCTTGTCACCCAACACTGAATGTGCTTTCTCTCCCGCCACTTGCCATTTCACATGCACCCACTTGCACCCAACTCACTTACTCCACATACCATACACACTCACGCAAATGACCACACACAGACCCCTACTACACCCCACCCCACCTTGCATACTCCTCAACACTCAAGACAGGACAGGACAAACAGACCCGGATTCAGAATCGCTGTCATCCTCAAAGAATCATCCAGTGGTTTTCCACCTAGAGTTTACACCATGATCAACATAGGACATTTGACCTTCAAACTCCTCATCACTGCCAACTACACCATGAGCAGCACCCTCGTCTACTGCCCTCCCAGACCACATTCAAACTTCGGCAGCAATATCGCAGACTTCATCCCCCCCCCCCCCCCCCCCGGTCCTTGATTCCAGCACCTTCATCCTCGTTGGATGCCTCTACTACCACCTGGAGGACCACACCAATTCCTTCACAACCAACCTCCTCGAGGACTTGTCCCACACTTGGCGCTGGACACCTACTGGACCCCATCTATGCCAGCTTCAGCCGTATCACAGTAGACGTTTCTACACTGATCACCTGGACTACCACACCCTCATTAACTTCAGCATACTCATCCCCCACTATTGTAGAAACACCATCACCAAAGCATAACAGTGAGACTGGATCAACAGATTGACAACATTCTTGAATCCATCTCCAACTTCACCTAATGGATCACCACCCTTGCAAATAAGCTGTCTCCTCTCAAAGCCACAAAAAAATCACGAAAAACAGACCTCAAGCAAGGAGCTCAGCTCACCAAACACCACTACAAGCAACTTCAACACAGATGGAGACAAACTTAGAACAATACCAACAAGACGACTTAACAATCCGCCATCAAATGCTACCATCAGGAAATATGAGCCCCCAAATTATCTGCTCTCACGACCGCATCAAAAGCAGCACCAACAGTGCCAAGGAAATCATTGCCATAGTGAAAGACTTCACTTCTCCGGCAGCAAGATCCACCTGCGTAATCCCTCTCAGGAAGTCTGCACCCAGCTGTCACTATTATTCAACAACAAATGCACCAGCATCTACAAAAACTTTGAGCTCCAACCAGACCCTTCTACTCTCGCAGTCCTCCTGTCCATCTCTACCAACACCCAGAGGACCACCCTGGCCACTTGGCCTACTATCACTACTCTAGAAACCGCAATCATCATGCAGTTCATACACTCTGGAACACTCTTGAACCCCTGCCCACACCAGGACTTCATTAAAGGACTGAATAACATCAGCGCAGCTCTCAGAATGATTCAACATCACAGCCACCTATCCGAATGCCTGGAAATGGCGCACCAGTATTTCCCCTCCTCAAGAAATTCTCAGCCAATCCGAAAAAGGTAGCTAACGAGCAGCCCATGCCCCTGGTTTCTTACCCAGTGAAAGTCCTGGAAAAGATAATAAACCCCCAACCAACCACATCACTGACAACCCCCTTTGACATTATTCGATCTAGGTTTAGTCCTAACCACTGTACAGAGACCACCCTCATAGCTACCACATACAACATTTGGATGATCATGGCCAGAAGTGGCACCACAACACTTTTCCTACTGTATTTTTCTGCAGCCTTCGACAACATCTCTCACTCCATTCTTATCCAATGACTGCATGAAGCCAGAATCTATGGTCCTGCACTTCAGTGTATTTGCTCCTTCCTCACAGGCCGCACCCAGTCAGTCAGCTTGGCCCCCTTCACCTATCATCTACCTCATCGGCATAGTTCCACAAGCATCCTTACTCAGCCCCACTCTGTTCAACACCTACATGAGCCCACTCATCAGCATTATTTGGACCCATGAAATCAACATAATTTCCTATGCTGATGACACCCAGCTCATACTCTCAATCTCTGACAAGACGCAAAAAACCAGGAACAATTTCTCCGCTTGCATGAGTAAAGCTATAAGATGGATGAAAACCAACTGCCTCACCCTCCACACAGACAAGACAGGAGTAGTAAATTGTAAATTGTAAATTGTTGTGTCTTGTAAAGCGCACTGCTACCCGGAGGCCTCGTAGCGCTATAGACCGCTGGGGAACCCGTCCTGGCTTTCCCTGTGAGATAGTCCCTCCTGGGGGTCTCCAAGGTGAAACCAGGCATCCCCGGCGTTTGTGTGGGGCCGTTGTGGAGATGAGGCAAGCTAATGCCCAGAGTTGCCGAGTGTGCTCCCTGGTCGAAGTAGGCACCGATGCGAGAATTATCAGTCCGCTGATCCTGGTCCAAGACCCTGCCGCGTCGGGAATCGAACCCTGGTCCCGGGACGTTCTCTGCACTCGGGTCTGCCGCCTCTAACCAGTGAGCCACACCTCTCCACTAAATCTTCAGTAAAGACACCTAGCTCTAGGGCTCCACCTGGTGGCCTGCTGCACTTGGACCTACACTCTTCCCGGCAGCCCACGCAAAGAACCTTGCAACAGGAATTGACAAACAACTCACCACGACCGACCACACACTAACAAAGTCTCTGTCTCCTGCTTCCACACACTCAAAATGCTTAAGAAGCTCTTCAAATGGCTCCCCTCATCACTCATGGAACCGTCACTCAAGCCCTCACCACCAGTAAGCTGGACAATGACACACTGTGTGCTAGAATCATCGCTCAACTGACCAGAAGACTCCAGAATATGTAAAACTCTGCCGCCAGGCTCACCCTCAGCCTCTCACTCTGTGCACACATCACCCCGCACCTCAAAGAGCTCCACTGGTTACCAATCCATAAAATAACACTCTTCAAACTCCTCATGCCCTTATGCACATTCTTACATAACATTGGCCCCACGTACCTCAATATCACATAAACTTTCACAAACTACCAGACACCACTGTTCAGCTGGACTCATTTGCAGAACCAGATCTGGTGATTGTGCCTTCTCCTACCTCATTCCGAAATCCTGGAATAATCTATCCCTGCACATCCAAGCCGCTCCCTCAGTTCTTTACTTGCGCACAAAACTCAAGACCTTCACCAAGCCTTAACCCTGGATCAGCCCATACAACTCCTTCTTCAGTGCCAGCAGAAACGCATGGCTGAGATGTGAGATAAACACATACTCATACCATACAGTACCATACCATATCATACCATACCATATCATACATACCATAACATACCATACCATACAATGACAGCCATACCATACCATGCCATACTATACAATGACAAGTTATACCCTACAATGCCACACTATAAAATAGCCGTACCAAACTATAGCATAACATAGTATACCATACAAGAATAAGCCATACCTTACCATACCCCTACCATACCATACTATAAAATGACAGAACATACCAAACATAGGACAGGCCATACGTATACTGTGCCATATCTTGCCATTACATAATATACAATGACAGACCATACAGTGTGAAAACAGGCTTTTTGGTGGCTTCCCCCAACATTTTGCCCCATTTTGGACCACTAACTGCAGGTTTTCGACTTTGACGGTGCACTGAGGCCTGCTGTCCAGACTTCAGTGACTGTGGGGCATATTACCAAGCAATAGCGATAATTATCGCTATTGCTTGGTTAGAGACAAACATTTACCGCTGAGCTGCGGCGATTTTTATCGCAAATAAACCTTGGTATTACCAAGGTTTATCGCAAATGCGATAAAAATCGGCCGCAATGCATGAATATCGCTGAAAAGTCAGCGATATTCATGCATTAGCGAGCTAATGCTCTTAGCCATGTTATCCACCTCCCATTGGATAGCATGGCTAAGAACTGCTCAGGGCAGGTGTTAGCTTTTGGAAATATTCGCGCTTAGCGCGAATATCTCCAAAAGTTGGTAATAGGAGATAGCGATGTTAGCGACTGTTTCTAGTCGCTAACATCTTGGCACGCCCACTTTGCATGTCATTAGTGATAAATATCACTGACATGCAAAGCGGGTCCCAAGATGGTCGCTATCTCCTACTAGCTGTCTCTAACTGGTGTTAGCGACAGCTAGGTAATAGGGAGATAATTTTATCTCCCCTTTCTTGGCTTTTAAAGCCAAAAAAGCGGAGATAAACCCCCTTGATAATATGCCCCTGTGTTCTTTCCTTTTCGAAATGGTATGTTTATTTGGATGACCCCAATTGACATATGCTGACTTACCTTTAAGTCCCTAATATATGGTACCCAGGTACCCAAGGCATGTAAAGCTGGCTGTCCACACGAGCTGCAGCACTGGTTGTGCCATTCTGTGTGTGACAAAATTAAAACACGACTTTCAGCTGCCATCGCAGACTGAAGAGGCTGTGCATGCACTGCACACACAACTTTGCCATTACCATTATCGGCAAAGTGCACAAATCCCTTAATTATATATATAAGTGTCCTCGAAGGCAGGCCTATGAAGCCCTATGGCAAGGAGCTGTACATTGATAAGACAGACACATATTTTTGATTTGTATGTACAGAAAAACCCTAAAGTGTTGGTGTTTGCTGAGGATAGTTAAGCAGCCTTATAAGGTAATTGCAGGATTCACTGTTGGCATTCCAATCCATGTAACTCCTGACAGGGGCTACCTAACTATGTCATGTAAGGTATCAAATTAAAGGGAACATTAAATGTGACTCAATGGTGCAGTTGACATTTATGTCCAATTTAATGCTTGACACTTTTGTGAAAGTTGCCATTCTTATACCCAGCAGGTCCAGTGACCTTGCAGAGGCAATGGGACTAAGACAGGTTTCTGCCCACCTGGGGAGACGTGTGAATGACTCCCAGGCCAGGAACAAAGACTGTGGCTCCATTATATAGTGTGACCCCCCTTCCACAGGATGGGCTGTCAAAGGTATTAGCCCAAAAGGCAAGCATCAAAGGGTGATGCCTCCTTTGAAGGGCCACTGTAACAGCACTCCCACGCAGGAAGCCTTTTGTTTTCTCAGACAAGGTAGCTCCAGGACCAAGGAAGGAAAAACCGGTTTCAGAACTAGTTTTCCGTGGATGTGCAGCCCCTGGTAGCCGTACCCCTGGGAGTGGACTACCAAGGTCTTTACATTTGAGGAAGCCTTCAGCCATGTTGTTTGTGTTGTTCAGGTTGCACTCTGGGATAGCCAGATTCCACACATCACCGGAACTGTGTCACCAGATAGGAGGGGACCTTTTAGCCCATTGGCAAGTGACTGCATTGTCCCCTCAGGGCACTTTACTGGGATATAATGGGCACCCCAGACACCCGAGACTTCAGTACTTATTGGATTTGGAAGAAGAGCGCTTTGCACCCGTTTGAAGCACACAAAGAGAGGCTGCTACGTCGGAATGACTACACCTGCTGCACTTTGGGCTGGCGGAGTTTGGACCTTGTTCTTCATGCCTAGCTTGTGGAAAGTTGATTCCTAGTCCGAAGCAGAGACTCCAAGGGTCAGTTGGCTGACCTCCCAGACTGGCGCACTGGGGATACTAAAGCTGAAAGAGCCCAAGTCACATCTCTGGTAGCCACCACAGATGTTTTACTACTACTGGACGTCGGGCACCCCAAAAGACAATCCAAAGGTGCACCCATGTGTGCAGGACCCATGAGTGTTGATTCTACCTGGATTCGTCACCCAAGGCGGATACCAGCTCCCACCAAAAATTTGCACAGTGACCACTGTGTTGCAAAGAACAAGGTCTTCATCGTCAGCCCTTGGAACCCTGCATAGAGGACTTCCTGAGACCCCATGACCCGAGGATAGCGTCACCCCCACTCACCTGTGGACCGAGGACTCAACCAGACTTCATCCCTGTGGACCGCACAGCATCGGGGGCATCACTGAGCATCTTTAAGCCTTCATCCCTCAGCATCAGGACCACTCCATAGATGTGAATGGTGATTTTCCTGCAAAGTTTGGAACTCGCTCTTAAATTCTCTGGTGGCCAGGTAACTATCCCAAGTATTCTTTCTGGCCCCCTAAACCTCGTCCATGCTGGATTTGGTTGCCCAAGTCGGGCCGGAACACTCGCATTAACTTTGACAAACTTCTCTAAAGTTTTCAAACTTTACATTTGTCAATGATTGTTTGTAGTTGATTCAAAAGTTATTAAAGTTCTAAAATCTGTATCTCCGGAACCCTCTGGTGGATTTTAATGATTAAGGGCCATATGTATCAAGCACTAATGCGTTCACAAACTCCGAAATTCGCAGAATTTCGGCGTTTGCGAACGCATTAGTGCTAAATGGTATGTATGAAAGAAATCTGAATGCAAAATAAGGAATCACAAAATTTGCAATTCCTTATTTTGCGATTGCATTTAAGGAATCGCAAAATTTGCGATTCCTTAAATGCATTGTAAGAAGCATTAAACAAATGCAAATAGGCCTTAAGGAATCGCAAATTACCACCAACTTCAAGTTGGTGGTAATTTGCCAGGTAACTATCCCAAGTATTCTTTCTAGCCCCCTAAACCTCGTCCATGCTGGATTTGGTTGCCCAAGTCGGGCCGGAACACTCGCATTAACTTTTACAAACTTCTCTAAAGTTTTCAAACTTTACATTTGTCAATGATTGTTTGTAGTTGATTCAAAAGTTATTAAAGTTCTAAAATCTGTATCTCTGGAACCCTCTGGTGGATTTTAATGATTAAGGGCCATATGTATCAAGCACCAATGCGTTCGCAATTTCGGCGTTTGCGAACGCATTAGTGCTAAATGGTATGTATGAAAGAAATCTGCATGCAAAATAAGGAATCACAAAATTTGCAATTCCTTATTTTGCGATTGCATTTAAGGAATCGCAAAATTTGCGATTCCTTAAATGCAATGTAAGAAGCATTAAAGAAATGCAAATAGGCCTTAAGGAATCGCAAATTACCACCAACTTCAAGTTGGTGGTAATTTGCGAATTCCTTGAAAAATGCACTTTTTTGCATTTTTTAAAGTGCAATGTGAAGCACATACATGCCTTTAGGGCATGTATGTGCGCCACATGTGCACCCATGCTAATTTCAGGGGTGCAACAGGGTGTCACACCCCTGCACCCTTGAAATTATTCTCAATTTGCGATTCTCAAATTGCGAATCGCAAATTGAGAATAACTTCCCATTCCTTCCTATTGGCCTCCTGGCCCATAGAAATGAATGAGAAAGTATTCCTTAATTGCGATTTGCAATTTGCTAATCGCAATTAAGGAATACTAAGAAATCGCTAAAAAATTGCCATTTTGTACATACATCCCTATTTGCGATTCTCAAATAGCCATTTTGTAAAAAATCGCTATTTGAGAATCACAAATCAGGTTGTTGATACATATGGCCCTAAGATTTCTAAAAAATCCTAAATATATGCTCTTTTGCTATAAACTATTGTCGTGTCTCTTGTTTGGTGATTTTCTCCTTCTGTTGTTTAGTGCTGTTAAATGCTTTGCATATTGTTCCATTGCTATGAATTGTTGCTCTGTGCCATAGCTAGCAAATGGTTGAGCTGAAGGTTAAGTAAATAACCTGAACTGGACCAAGAAATGCCTGTGTGAGTGTACTTCACGATAAGGCCCCACACCCAGATCATATAGTACACCCAGATCCTCACATATACCATACCATACAATGGCAGGCCAACAGGCCATACCATACCATACCAGGCCATTTCATACAATGACAGGGCATTCCATACCACATTATACAATGACCGGCCATACCATACTCTAAAAACATATTTTTTTTACTTAAAGTCATGCTGCAGAGCAGCGGCGCTATCATACAGCAAGACTTTAAAAAATTGACAAAGCCAGCTGATCTTGCGTAGGTGAGACCTTTTGGATCTGTCAAAGCTTGTTTATTTGTTTTATTCTGCCACTGCATTAACAATCTCTGAGGCCAGCAATAGCAAAGACATTGACTGAGGTGCCACCCTACTCTGGTCTCCGGATTGGTGGCCACTTGAGCTAGGACCTGTTCCTGCGCCCAAACAGACCATTAAAAATCTGGGAGTACGCCTGGACCAAACACTGATCTTAAAAGACCATGTCAGTCAAGTCACGGGAACATGTTTCCGAATAATTGGTCTCCTACGGCGCATTTTCCCCTTCCTGTTAGACATCCATAGGAAAACGCTGGTACAGGCACTAGTACTCGGCCGGGTAGACTATTGTAATGGTCTACTCATTTCCGCCAATCAAGAACAACTATGCAGACTGCAGGTGGTGCAGAACACTGCTGCTAGACTCATCTTGAATGCCCCCCCCGTACCCCATCTCGTCCTCTCCTTTCCCACCTTCACTGGCTTCCAGTGCAACAACGGGTCAATTTCAAGCTTTGCTGCATAATGCATAAATGCATTCATGGTTCAATACCTAAAAGACATTTTTGTCCCCTACTCTCTTGGACGCACTTTGCGCTCCAGCAACACCATGCTGTTGCATGTACCTAAAGTCACCAGAGCGAGACAGGGTGGCCGAGCACCCTCTCTCAAAGGCCCCCTGCTATGGAACTCCCTCCCTCCACAACTGAGACACATCTCCAATTTATTTTCTTTTAGGAAAAAACTCAAAACATACCTATTCACCCAAGACTAATTCACCCTGCTCCTACACTGCCATTCCCCTCAATAAGCTATTCGACTCTCGCAGAAGCTACGCGCGGAGATACCCCTTCGGGGCTGATTCAGGCACGTTATAAGCATATAAATAAATAAATAACTAAATAAAGTGCAAGCCAAGGGTAGCCGCCATTGCACATGGTAACCGCTAATTTAGGTTCATAAATGTAATCATGAATTTTATTAGGAGGTTCTGAAGGTGGTGAGTTGGCATTGGGTGAAGTATTCTTCCCATTTGCTTACACCAGTAAGAAATTACTGACTGCTGTGATGCAGGTAGGTGCAGGCAGCCTTCATGCTCTGTGGAATCTTCTTCCATTAGCTGAATGGCTACTAGATAGAGGACAGGCCCTGTGCTAGAGGGCACAAGACTAGCTGTCCATGGCACAAAATGCTGTGCTCGTTCTCGTCTGCGGATTTCTCCTGTGTACTAAATTGTAAATTGATACTTGTATAGCGCACTACTCACCCACAAGGGTCTCAAGGCACTTGTACGAATACCGCTGTGGAACCCATCCTGGCTTTCCCTGTGAGGCGTCCACTCCTGGGCACCCCCAAGGTGGAGGCCAGGCATCCTTAGCGTTGTGGGAGCCGTTGTGGAGATTAAGCAAGTTATTGCCCAGAGTTGCAGAGTGGGACTCCATGATTGGAATAGCACTGAGGCGAGAATTATCAGGTCCGTGGAATTTTTTAGCCCAAGCCCCGCCGAGGCGGGGAATTGAACCCTGGTCCCGGGCTAGACCTCTGCATCAGGGTCTGCCACTCTAACCATTGAGCCACACTTCTCCACTGGTGCAATCTGTCCACTTTGAAAGCTAAAGAACTGAGTTCCTCGAGGTACTTTATAATTTCAGACACTTTTTAGTGCACCGCTTTAACTACATTTAGAACATGGCATCTCCCTTTCTAGGGCAGCCTTGACAGTCTTCATATAATACTTGGCAGAGTCTTGCGACCTAAGTCGAAAGAGATGCACAGCTTTGGCTTCTATTTTGGTAGCATCTACATAATGAAGCTGTAAGGCACTCTCAATTTCAAAAAGAAAATCTTTAAGCGGGATTTTCTTTTTCAAAATAAAACAACAATGACCCCCACCCCTCCCCCCTTGCCATGGGGATGTTCTCCCTTAGTGTAGGAGGACATTGAAATATTTTTACTTTCAGTTACTGCCTCGTTTTGGATGGCAGTAATTAAAAATTAAAAACTTGATATTTATTTGCCCATTTTAATTATGGAAAAACTCTGACGGCCTAATGGAGTAAGGTGTATGTCAGCGCCCCAGACAGGGTAGTCTCCTCTAATTACATAATGAAAGTGCACCCGACTCTAAATCAGACCTTCAGAATGGTGGAAAAGGTATTGCTGATATCACAAAAGCAATACAGATAGGGTACAAATATTGGCATAAATCACTAAGGTACTGCACCAGCATGCATAGCAAAAGTTCTAACTTCTGCTAGTTTAGCTTTCTGATGTTTGCAGGCTTGAACTGTATCGACCCTGAATAACATACCCAAGACTGCATAACAGAAGCCACGCTCGCTGTGGCCGGCTGATGTGTCAATTCACATGTAGGGGTAACATCTGAAGCCCTGTGTAGAGCAAGGTCGGTGTGCTGTGCGTGCATATGCCTTTGTTTCAGGGCTAGAGAGTGCCCTCTTCTAAACATACAGACAATAAAGCAGCTCTGAAGTGACACTCTTGAAATGTTTTAATATCTTTGCCACTTGCAAATGGATCAGGGATTTCTTTGACCTCCACTCATTGACATGTAAGGAAATTGTGTTGTGTTCCCTTCAGTTTCAAAGGGATGGGCTGAGGATCCGATTGAACCCTGGAAACACAGCAATGCTGTATGTAGGTCAAGACTGATTTGAAGATGGCTGGGTCCAAACTGAGGTGTTATGGTGTGGAACATAACAATGGACTAGGATGCAGGCCTGCGTAATTACCAGTGGCTTAGATTAATTCAAGCATTTCATCCATCACTTTCTTGTATGCTTTCCTATTTTCACCATGACTTACAATGAAAATGCGTTTGGATGGAAGTCCCCCACAACCTGTGCAGCTGTTCCATCCTGGCTGTTTTATTCATTTGCCCAAGAGGTTCCCCCACATGTTATCGTTTTTGACTCCCCTCAGAGAAATGATGAGGTGAGCCCTGCTCATACTTCTCCTTTACCTCTGCTTCCTTTCCTTCAGTACTACTTGACAGCAGCACATAATGTGTCCTGCCAGAGCACATCTTCTCTGTTACTACCTGGTATTATGCAGGCAAAGCACCAGCCCCCGTGGTGCACTCTGGGAGCAGGGTCATCTCTTAGGAGGGACAATCTGCTCAACTCTGGGAGGCTGTTATTTCAAACCTTTAGGATGCACTACCCTGACTGGAAGTAGGCTGATGCCCAATTGCAAGGGACTGTGAATATAAACTTGAGCCCAACTTCAGATTTTTGAAGATTCAGACTTGCACTAGTCCTGCTGTGATGTTTCATGAACATACAAAAGTGTGCTGTCTGCCCCTTGCTGTTGCTGACTTCACCTGCATGGAAGTCTACAGCAAACCTAAAGATTTGAGAGACAGGGACAAGCTGAGACAGGGGCAAGCTGTGTGGAGAAGTGTGGCTCAATGGTTAGAGCGGGCAGACCTCGATGCAGAGCTCTGGCCAGGGACCAGGGTTTGATTCCTGCCCCGGAGGGTCTCGGGCTCATTAATTCCCCTGACCGGATATTCTCGCCTCAGTGCCTATTCTGATCATGGGTCCCACGCTGCAACTCTGGGCAATAGCTTGCTTAGTCTCCACAACGGCCCCCACAATGCGAGGGATGCCTGGTCTGCACCATGGAGGTGCCCAGGAGTGGACACTTCACAGGGAAAGCCAGGAAGGGTTCCACAGCGGTATTCGTACAAGCACCGGGAAACCCACAGCAGGTAGCTGTGCGCTATACAAGTACAAAAACATTTACATTTACAAGCTGATTCTAAGGAAAAAAAGTGTTAAAGAACAATCTATCTGTAGGTGCAAGGGAAACTGAGCGGTGACTGCATCTGGCAAACACACTTTGATAATCATTATGGGCCACCTCAATGTGCACTTTTCTGGTACCAATGAGCCTCCAACCCAGTGAGCATGGGCTTATCACCAACTTCAGGAAAGGGGTGCCAAAAGAGGTTTAGCCTAGCCACTCTAGCCTACCACTGTCTTGCTCAGCAAGGCTCCAGCTCCTGTCTGACTTGCTTGCTTGCTGAGTCAGAGCTTAAAAAGGTCCCATTATATGATCATTCAATTTTAGATCTGAAACATTTGCAACCCTAGATATTATTAAGATTAAACTCTGTCACCCTAAAGTTATCTAATACTCAGGAGAAATGTAAAACCGTTTTACCAAACACCAATCTTTTGGTTTGTTTTACATTTACCTTTTAAAAAAGTTACTTGCAATAACTGAACAATGCGTTGAGCTTCCTCTGAAGACCCCTTGGAACATAATGTAGCATGATGAGGTCATCAGCGTATAGAACAATGGATTCTAAAGAATGAGTTATAGAGAAAAAGTGTACGAAGTATACCTGGCAAATCCACCAAAGAGAAGCCAAAAAGAGGCGGTGCCAAGGATCATCCTTGACATAAACCATTACATATATCACTCATTTTAGAAAGATGGCCAGAAGAATCTAATTGCATCAAATCCAATTTGCTGTGTGCCGAGCTTGAATTGGAGTTAAAAGACCCAGCAGGGCATTCAAAGTTTAATTGATCAAAGGCTGTGCAGAAGTCAAACAAAACAGTAGCACAGCCTCAGATTTTTAGGTCTCGCCTTTACCATTCCGCAGGAATGGGAAATGGGGAGAATTCAAGTCGGCAAAATCCACTTCAAACCACAGGCTTTCAGCCGCGGTTTTCTTTAAGTTCACGTGAATCACATGATTAAACATGCACACGCATCGGCAGCATTTCTCCTGCAGGCTCGCAAAAGGCTCTCCTCCCTCCCCACATCAAAGGCATCAATCACCCTCCCACAGGCTTCCCCAGCGCTGCCCCGCCCCCTGCTTCACAGCCAGGCCATCTGTTCCCTGCCAGGCCTCTCACACCTCCGTCACAGCATGCCTGTGTACTTCAAAGGCTTATCACTTCACACGGCCGGGCGCAAGCCGTGCAACCAGAGCACTTCAGTTGGTGTACAGCCCCCCTCCCAGCAATGCCTTGTTACTCTCGGCAGCCGTGAGTCCCTAAACACTTTTTATATTTAATTAGCAGCAGCAGCATTTCTCCTGCGCCAGGCCACATCAAAGACTCTGTGCCACTTTCACCCACACAGCAACACTTACAGACACGCAACGCCACTCACACCCACGTAAGCCCTCTATCATCCACGCAACACCACACTCACCCACGCAACGCCACTCACTCACCCACTCACGCAAAGCCACTCACACCCACGCAGTGCCACTTTCACCCACACGATTTACAAAAGGGGGTGGTGATGAACAGAGTGTCTGAATTGAGCAGACCACTCTTACCCAGTCCAAAGATCAGGGCTTGATCCATCACCGTTATTTATCTCACTGCCCCATCCCAGCTCAGAACCTGGCCATATGCAAATCAGTCTGTCCCTGGCCCAGTGCATCATGGGAACAGGGCAGACTAAACTACCAAGCCAATTCTTTACCAGAAAGGAGACAAGCTACCGGGGACCGGTTTCTGGCATTTCAGCCTCTTCGGCCCGGCTTGCTTGAATCCTGATGGAGCAGTGAGAAAGGGACTCATGTCTGAGTATACCCTGCCACACCTATAGTGGCCAAAATCGATTTACAAAAGGGGGTGGTGATGAACAGAGTGTCTGAATTGAGCAGACCACTCTTACCCAGTCCAAAGATCAGGGCTTGATCCATCACCGTTATTTATCTCACTGCCCCATCCCAGCTCAGAACCTGGCCATATGCAAATCAGTCTGTCCCTGGCCCAGTGCATCATGGGAACAGGGCAGACTAAACTACCAAGCCAATTCTTTACCAGAAAGGAGACAAGCTACCGGGGACCGGTTTCTGGCATTTCAGCCTCTTCGGCCCGGCTTGCTTGAATCCTGATGGAGCAGTGAGAAAGGGACTCATGTCTGAGTATACCCTGCCACACCTATAGTGGCCAAAATCGATTTACAAAAGGGGGTGGTGATGAACAGAGTGTCTGAATTGAGCAGACCACTCTTACCCAGTCCAAAGATCAGGGCTTGATCCATCACCGTTATTTATCTCACTGCCCCATCCCAGCTCAGAACCTGGCCATATGCAAATCAGTCTGTCCCTGGCCCAGTGCATCATGGGAACAGGGCAGACTAAACTACCAAGCCAATTCTTTACCAGAAAGGAGACAAGCTACCGGGGACCGGTTTCTGGCATTTCAGCCTCTTCGGCCCGGCTTGCTTGAATCCTGATGGAGCAGTGAGAAAGGGACTCATGTCTGAGTATACCCTGCCACACCTATAGTGGCCAAAATCGATTTACAAAAGGGGGTGGTGATGAACAGAGTGTCTGAATTGAGCAGACCACTCTTACCCAGTCCAAAGATCAGGGCTTGATCCATCACCGTTATTTATCTCACTGCCCCATCCCAGCTCAGAACCATCAGGATTCAAGCAAGCCGGGCCGAAGACGGCTGAAATGCCAGAAACCGGTCCCCGGTAGCTTGTTTCCTTCCCAGTATAAGAATTGGCTTGGTAGTTTGGTCTGCCCTGTTCCCATGATGCACTGGGCCAGGGTCAGACTAATTTGCATATAGCCAAGTTCTGAGCTGGGATGGTGCAGTGAGCTAAAAAACGGTGATGGATCAAGCCCTGATCTTTGGACTGGGTAAGAGTGGTCTGCTTAATTCAGACACTCTGTTCATCACCACCCCCTTTTCTGAATCATTTTTGTCCACCATAAGCGTGGAAGGGTATACTCAGATGTGAGTCCCTAGCTCATTGCACCATCAGGATTCAAGCAAGCCGGGCCGAAGACGGCTGAAATGCCAGAAACCGGTCCCCGGTAGCTTGTTTCCTTCCCAGTATAAGAATTGGCTTGGTAGTTTGGTCTGCCCTGTTCCCATGATGCACTGGGCCAGGGTCAGACTAATTTGCATATAGCCAAGTTCTGAGCTGGGATGGTGCAGTGAGCTAAAAAACGGTGATGGATCAAGCCCTGATCTTTGGACTGGGTAAGAGTGGTCTGCTTAATTCAGACACTCTGTTCATCACCACCCCCTTTTCTGAATCATTTTTGTCCACCATAAGCGTGGAAGGGTATACTCAGATGTGAGTCCCTAGCTCATTGCACCATCAGGATTCAAGCAAGCCGGGCCGAAGACGGCTGAAATGCCAGAAACCGGTCCCCGGTAGCTTGTTTCCTTCCCAGTATAAGAATTGGCTTGGTAGTTTGGTCTGCCCTGTTCCCATGATGCACTGGGCCAGGGTCAGACTAATTTGCATATAGCCAAGTTCTGAGCTGGGATGGTGCAGTGAGCTAAAAAACGGTGATGGATCAAGCCCTGATCTTTGGACTGGGTAAGAGTGGTCTGCTTAATTCAGACACTCTGTTCATCACCACCCCCTTTTCTGAATCATTTTTGTCCACCATAAGCGTGGAAGGGTATACTCAGATGTGAGTCCCTAGCTCATTGCACCATCAGGATTCAAGCAAGCCGGGCCGAAGACGGCTGAAATGCCAGAAACCGGTCCCCGGTAGCTTGTTTCCTTCCCAGTATAAGAATTGGCTTGGTAGTTTGGTCTGCCCTGTTCCCATGATGCACTGGGCCAGGGTCAGACTAATTTGCATATAGCCAAGTTCTGAGCTGGGATGGTGCAGTGAGCTAAAAAACGGTGATGGATCAAGCCCTGATCTTTGGACTGGGTAAGAGTGGTCTGCTTAATTCAGACACTCTGTTCATCACCACCCCCTTTTCTGAATCATTTTTGTCCACCATAAGCGTGGAAGGGTATACTCAGATGTGAGTCCCTAGCTCATTGCACCATCAGGATTCAAGCAAGCCGGGCCGAAGACGGCTGAAATGCCAGAAACCGGTCCCCGGTAGCTTGTTTCCTTCCCAGTATAAGAATTGGCTTGGTAGTTTGGTCTGCCCTGTTCCCATGATGCACTGGGCCAGGGTCAGACTAATTTGCATATAGCCAAGTTCTGAGCTGGGATGGTGCAGTGAGCTAAAAAACGGTGATGGATCAAGCCCTGATCTTTGGACTGGGTAAGAGTGGTCTGCTTAATTCAGACACTCTGTTCATCACCACCCCCTTTTCTGAATCATTTTTGTCCACCATAAGCGTGGAAGGGTATACTCAGATGTGAGTCCCTAGCTCATTGCACCATCAGGATTCAAGCAAGCCGGGCCGAAGACGGCTGAAATGCCAGAAACCGGTCCCCGGTAGCTTGTTTCCTTCCCAGTATAAGAATTGGCTTGGTAGTTTGGTCTGCCCTGTTCCCATGATGCACTGGGCCAGGGTCAGACTAATTTGCATATAGCCAAGTTCTGAGCTGGGATGGTGCAGTGAGCTAAAAAACGGTGATGGATCAAGCCCTGATCTTTGGACTGGGTAAGAGTGGTCTGCTTAATTCAGACACTCTGTTCATCACCACCCCCTTTTCTGAATCATTTTTGTCCACCATAAGCGTGGAAGGGTATACTCAGATGTGAGTCCCTAGCTCATTGCACCATCAGGATTCAAGCAAGCCGGGCCGAAGACGGCTGAAATGCCAGAAACCGGTCCCCGGTAGCTTGTTTCCTTCCCAGTATAAGAATTGGCTTGGTAGTTTGGTCTGCCCTGTTCCCATGATGCACTGGGCCAGGGTCAGACTAATTTGCATATAGCCAAGATCTGAGCTGGGATGGTGCAGTGAGCTAAAAAACGGTGATGGATCAAGCCCTGATCTTTGGACTGGGTAAGAGTGGTCTGCTTAATTCAGACACTCTGTTCATCACCACCCCCTTTTCTGAATCATTTTTGTCCACCATAAGCGTGGAAGGGTATACTCAGATGTGAGTCCCTAGCTCATTGCACCATCAGGATTCAAGCAAGCCGGGCCGAAGACGGCTGAAATGCCAGAAACCGGTCCCCGGTAGCTTGTTTCCTTCCCAGTATAAGAATTGGCTTGGTAGTTTGGTCTGCCCTGTTCCCATGATGCACTGGGCCAGGGTCAGACTAATTTGCATATAGCCAAGTTCTGAGCTGGGATGGTGCAGTGAGCTAAAAAACGGTGATGGATCAAGCCCTGATCTTTGGACTGGGTAAGAGTGGTCTGCTTAATTCAGACACTCTGTTCATCACCACCCCCTTTTCTGAATCATTTTTGTCCACCATAAGCGTGGAAGGGTATACTCAGATGTGAGTCCCTAGCTCATTGCACCATCAGGATTCAAGCAAGCCGGGCCGAAGACGGCTGAAATGCCAGAAACCGGTCCCCGGTAGCTTGTTTCCTTCCCAGTATAAGAATTGGCTTGGTAGTTTGGTCTGCCCTGTTCCCATGATGCACTGGGCCAGGGTCAGACTAATTTGCATATAGCCAAGTTCTGAGCTGGGATGGTGCAGTGAGCTAAAAAACGGTGATGGATCAAGCCCTGATCTTTGGACTGGGTAAGAGTGGTCTGCTTAATTCAGACACTCTGTTCATCACCACCCCCTTTTCTGAATCATTTTTGTCCACCATAAGCGTGGAAGGGTATACTCAGATGTGAGTCCCTAGCTCATTGCACCATCAGGATTCAAGCAAGCCGGGCCGAAGACGGCTGAAATGCCAGAAACCGGTCCCCGGTAGCTTGTTTCCTTCCCAGTATAAGAATTGGCTTGGTAGTTTGGTCTGCCCTGTTCCCATGATGCACTGGGCCAGGGTCAGACTAATTTGCATATAGCCAAGTTCTGAGCTGGGATGGTGCAGTGAGCTAAAAAACGGTGATGGATCAAGCCCTGATCTTTGGACTGGGTAAGAGTGGTCTGCTTAATTCAGACACTCTGTTCATCACCACCCCCTTTTCTGAATCACTTTCACCCACACAGCACCACTTTCAGACACGCAACGCCACTCACACCCACGCAAGCCCACTATCACCCACGCAATGCCACACTCACCCAAGCAACGGCACTCACCCAAGCAACACCACTCACACACGCAACACAACTCACCCACGCAACCCCACTCATCCACGCAACCCCACTCATCTACGCAACGCCACTCATCCACGCAACGCCACTCATCCACGTAACGCCACTCATCCACGCAACGCCACTCATCCATGCAACGCCACTCATCCACGCAATGCCACTCATCCACGCAACGCCACTCACACATGCAACGCCACTCACACATGCAACGCCACTTACACATGCAACGCCACTCACACATGCAACGCCACTCACCCACGCAACGCCACTCACCCAGGAAACGCCACTCACCCACGCAACGCCACTCACACACGCAACGCCACTCACACACGCAACGCCACTCACACATGCAACGCCACTCACACACGCAACGCCACTCACACACGCAACGCCACTCACCCACGCAACGCCACTCACCCATGCAATGCCACTCACACACGCAACGCCACTCACCCACGCAATGCCACTCAACCACGCACCGCCACTCACCCACCCAATGCCACTCCCCCAGGCAACGCCACTCAGACACGCAACGCCACTCACACACGCAACGCCACTCACACACGCAACGCCACTCACCCACGCAACGCCACTCACCCACGCAACGCCACTCACACACGCAACGCCACTCACACACGCAACGCCACTCACACCCACGCAGTGCCACTTTTACCCACACAGCACCACTTTCAGACACACAACGCCACTCACACCCACGCAAGCCCACTCTCACACACGCAACGCCACTCTCACCCATGCAATGCCACTCACACATGCAACGCCACTCACACCGCAACGCTACTCACACATGCAACGCCACTCACACACGCAACGCCACTCACACACGCAACGCCACTCACACACGCAACGCCACTCACACACGCAAATCCACTCACACCCACGCAGTGCCACTTTTACCCTCACAGCACCACTTTCAGACACACAACGCCACTCACACCCACGCAAGCCCACTCTCACACACGCAACGCCACTCTCACCCATGCAATGCCACTCACCCACGCAACGCAACTCACACACGCAACGCCACTCACCCACGCAACGCCACTCACCCACGCAACAACACTCACACATGCAACGCCACTCACCCACGCAACGCAACTCACTCAAAGCCACTCACACACACGCAGTGCCACTTTCACCCACACTGTGCAGTGCACAATAGGTCTCGCAGTAGGAAAGTTGGAGCTATTGGTTTTGTAAATGACAAAGCCCTTTATGTTTTTAAAATGAAAACAAAAATAAAAGGCATTGTTATTTGCAATTGTAATAGCTCCAACTTTCCTACTGCGAGACCTATTGGCAACGCCAGTGCTTGTTCTCTATGGACTTTTTATAATTGTCCACAAAGTAAACACCAGAGTAACTGCCTCAAAAGCCTCCCTGCTTTATAAGCAATACCTTATTATTCATTGTCCATACCTCAAGTTGGGTTAACAGAATTTTAGAAAAGATCTTCTTGGAGATATCAAAGAAGCTTATTAATCTATAATTTATCAGGGAGCCTTCGGTCACCTTTCTTTGGAGTCCTTCCACAATTCAGAGATAATTCAGTTTTAGCTATCAACTGGAATAGTAACTTAAAATTGTCTGCTCACCAATTACTATTTGATTTTATTATAAGTGCTGGTATATTGTCCAGACCTGTAGCTGTTCCTACTCCAAATGATTTCAGCGTCTCCGTTATACATTTCAAAGAGATTAGGTCCATTATTAGAAGGTGGTGCCTGGCCCTGTTTGAGTGCCTGACCTTCTGTTCCCGCTCAGGCTCCAAATTGCCCAGTTCTCCGACCAGACCAAGGCCCTTTCAGACCTCCTACTGTGCCTATGTAGCCCCCAGTCTCCTGCCTTTTGCCATTTTTCGCTCTATACCCCTTTTCACTCTTGACACATTGGTCTCTATTCCCTTTTGTCTCTATTCACTCTCTGCCCTTTTGCCCCTTTTTGCTTTTTTGCCTCTTTGCCCCTTTTCACTCCTTGCTCTTTTGCCTCTTTTGCTTGCTCTTTCTCTCTCTTTCTCTTGTAGCCTTTTTCTCTCTCATACCCTTTGTGTCCCTCTTTCACTCTCCCTTCTCTGTTTGTCCAATTTGCCTTCTCTCTATGCCTCTTTTTTCAGCACTCTGTTTCCCACTTTTTGCTACCTTCCTGCCACCTCCTCCCGTGCTCCGCTCACTCAGCCCACCACCCTATGGATCTCTTCCTTCCTCCTCCCTCTGGCAGTCGCAGTATGGATGCACCTCTGGAGCAGCAAAGGCACAACCGTTGGTGCGTATCTCTGCCCCCACCACCAGAACCCTTGGTCTCCCAACCATCTAATCCAGCCCCAATCACCTTTACTTGGTCCTCAAGCACCTCACTCTCCAGCACCTGGACGACCTCTTCCCGAACCAGCTTTTTCTCACAGAAACCTGGCAAAACAATGCAACAGCCCCAGGCTTAGCTATCAACACTTCTCTCACTTACAATATCACCAAACATGACAGAGCCAAGAAAATTAGGAACGTCATAGTCATCATGCACCATGAAACATGACCTGCACTGTCACCTTCACCACCACCTACAGCATAGTGAATTGAATGCAGGTTTAGAATGTTGGGGTTGCGGTTAGACGCAGATGGATAAAGATCTGTTATACTAAGCTCCGTGTGTGGCATAGTCCTTGGCGAGTACCCAGGCTGTGGAGGACAATACAATTGGCAATGAGGGTGGGATAAGTAACCCGAAGATTGACAGTGCTCTCCTAGAAAGTTTATGAAATACGTGATTCCAGTGGGTCACTGGGACCATCCCCTTGGGAACACTATTTTCTCCTCTTATAATCAGAGGATTCCACACAGTTTAATTCAACTTATAGCTTCGTTTATTTGTAGACATTCTCTTTTTTCAACGAAAATTCATTAAAGCATATTCAATTTCTTGTAATTTCACATTTTCATCAATGAGGCATCATTATTATACATAATGTCCAATGCATTTCGGGCTGCACTTTGAGCCTTCCACCAAATCGTAAACTGAAGGGGAAGGATTTTTAACCATGGTTGCAGTTGCAGCTTCATGAGAATTTGAACCCCCCTGCCGGTACGAGTACGAGTGAGAATGGCCGAGTGAGGGTAATTATTGTCAAGTGTTATGCCCTGATGAAGGGCTCAAAGTGCAGCCCGAAATGCATTGGGCATTATGTATAATAATGATGCCTCATTGATGAAAATGTGAAATTACAAGAAATTGAATATGCTTTAATGAATTTTCGTTGAAAAAAGAGAATGTCTACAAATAAACGAAGCTATAAGTTGAATTAAACTGTGTGGAATCCTCTGATTATAAGAGGAGAAAATAGTGTTCCCAAGGGGATGGTCCCAGTGACCCACTGGAATCACGTATTTCATAGTTATTCGAAGGCGTTTTTAGGGGTAATATTGCCACCCATGGAGAACCTAACCCTTACAAATTGAGTTATCAAAACGGCTGTGCATCCACCCTAGACTTTTTCTCCTAGAAAGTTTGCCATGGTCTAGCAAACTGCTTGTGAGTGCTGCTGGTGCCTACATCGAAGTGTGGAATCGACGTTTGGTATATGTGGAGTCAAAGCGCAGCCCCAGTTCCATGTAAAGCATTTGAAGGTAATAAAAACATAATTGAAAAGTCTACAAAGCAATGGCCAGGAACCTGCTGGGAAGGCCCAAAGAGATACTGCACTACTACGCAATTCAAAGCCATACATTCATACGGAGTGACAACACTAGAGGCAGATGCAAAGAGGTTTTGAAAGAGCAGGAAAGTGTAAGAAAACACTGCAAACAGAAGTACTGTGAGGCAGAGATCAACCACATGTCAGACAGCACAAAGAGACACTTAAAGACAAAGTGATGCAAAAAACGGTAACCTGCCTCCCAGTTCTGAGTAAAGACCGTCATTATGCCACAGCGCTGGAGAGAGTGAACCAAGAAAAGGCATCCGGGGTTGTGCTTGCAGAGCCGTTCAAAGCAGAACTCAAAAGAAGCTGCTGAGAGGGTCTCAGCACAACTCCAAAGGTTTCCAAAGTGCAGAAAGCCGAGAGCGGTGATCAAAATTGTGACCATTTCCTTCTCCAATGAAGACCAAGAAAGGTGGTCCAGTTTCCTGGCATTATCAAAGATGATCCAGAGGCCAACATGACACCAGGCCTCAGAGATGCTTTGCATAGACAAGATCACTAATCAGCGGTGGAGAGAACTCTGTCCCCATGTGGCCGTCCTGCCTAGGTCCTGCACCATCCCCGAAGCCATGGCATGTGGCTCAACAGCTCCCTCAACTTTGTGTATCAGGCTACCGCGCTCTCATCAATCTGTTATGGATTGATGAGAATGCTTCGCAAAATTATTCCCCTTCTTCCTTTTGAGGCAAAAAGGATAATGGTCCAAGCCCTTATACTGTCCCACCTGGACTATGGGAATATTCTGTACTTGGGAGCCCCCAGGCCACAATAAATAAACTGCAAGTAGTCCAGAATTGTGCTGCACGGATGCTCCTGCAGGTTCCACGTCGGCAATCAGCAAGGCCAGCACTGCGACAGCTACACTGGCTACCAATTGCTGCCAGGATACAATTTAAAGCTATGTGTCTGGCACACAAAGCTATATGGAAGACTGGTCCACCCATTCTACACCCACTATTAACACCATATCTTCCGCATAGAACTCTACGCTCCAGTTCCTTAAATTTGGCCACTATTAAGAAAACAAGAGAGGGGAGATGGGGAGGACACACTTTCTCATTCACTGCTGCTAAATTGTGGAACTCCCTTCCCCAAGTTATGCGGGGGAACAACAATCTGCTGACCTTTTGCAAGCTCTTAAAAACACACCTGTTTGGAATGCTTCCTTAGCTCTGCGGACTGATGCTGTTCTGCTTTTCTTTTCCACAAGCGCTACGAGGCTGCCGGGTAGGTAGGCGCTATAGAAATACTCTTCTATTCTATACTCTTCATCTTCCACCAATGGCGCTGCCTTCTTGACACCATCACTACCATTCCATACTGTCAAAAAGTTGAATATTGGCAACAGATGGACTGCCTAGATGAGACATTTGATGATTTCAATGATGCGATTAAAGAAGTAGATAACAAGACAATTATCAAGTATCTTAAGAATCTTGCTGGTGAAGGCGTAAAAGATGTCATAAAGAAATGCAGCTAGCTGACGAAATTACATGCAGTCAAATCAAAGCAGCCTTGAAATTCAAGTTCATTCTAATGCCAAATGTAGATTATGAAAGGTACATCATCAGTCAAGAATGACAGAAAGCTGGTGAGACCATCGACAAATTCATTGAGAGACTGGATACGCTCATAAAACACTGTAAGTTCAATTAATTTATTGATGAGGAAGCTCTATGCCTCAGATTGATTGATAGTTGCTTGTCAGATTCGTTCAGACGACGAATGCTGAAAGAAGCTCTTCGTCTGGAGAGAGTTCTCATAGTTGCAAGAGCTGAAGCGCCTGCTGATCGACAAGCTGCTTACATCGAGGCCAAAGGTGCCCACAGTGAGTCAGTAATGACTGTGAGAAATAAGTCAAAGCACAAGGCCGAAAGATACAGAGTAAATTCTCCAGAGAAAAAGAAGTTGTGCTTCAGGTGTAGATTTCTGTTTCCACACAAAGGTAATTTTCCCACCATGGGGCAGATCTGCAAAGGCTGTGGAAAGGAGAACCATTTTTTGATGGATTGCAAGGCGAAGGACGTGTGTCAAAGCATGAAGACAATATGGCCGCCCAAACAAATGTTCCGTAAGCGATATTCAGTGCACATCCATAAGGCCAGGTGACCACATTCAGCTGAGGCAAATTGCCACTAAACTAAATCAATCAACATCTAAATCTTGGTCTAAAAGTTCTTCTGTGTCAATATCAAATGAAAGAGAAGAAAATGGGCATGCCATGTCAATGTTCACCTCAGAGAAACATGTGTGTGTTGGACTGGCCGCTTGTGAGGAAAAACACCAGTCCATGAGAAACCGACATGACAAAACTTCAAAGTCATTCAAACATTGTCCGAAGATCACACTAAAAGTCAATGGTTGTTCAATACCTTTCATGATCAATAGTGCTGCGCCAATAAATATTATGCCTGTGTAAAACTAAAGTGTACACATGGGCTGCATCAACGCCACTAAAAAGTCAAAGTTAATTTGTGGTAACAAGGAAGCTTAAAAAAAAGTACAACCATCCATTCATGTGCTTCAAGGTATGGCGTCAAGTGCCTGTTTACTCAGCTTCAGCACAGCTGCTGTTTGGGACTGATAGCCCTGAACGATAACATGAATGCTCATCACAAAATAGTGAGTCAAGTCACTTTGTTGTTTCATGGGTTGGGAAAGCTCAAGACTATGAAAGTAAGTTACATATTAATGAGGACACCAGTCCTCTTGCTCAAAGACACAGACAAATTGCCAGTGGCGTAACAAAATCCCCGCAGCCCCTGCTGTGCGGGGGGGTCTGAGCTCCAGGGGGCGCCTCCAGCACTGGCATGTCCCTGGCCTGGGAGCTCCAAACTGGGTCCAGAGCATGGGGGCGGGGCTGCATGTACTTTGCAGGGGGCCTCCCTCCAGTTTCGTTACACCAATGCGAATTGCCTTTCAATTACAGGAAGCTGTTGAAAAGGAACTTGAATCTTTACTCAAGCTCAATATCAGTGGGCGTCCTACTGGTCCAACTCCATGGGTTTCTCCCATAGTGGTAGTATCCAAAAAGGACAGTGAAGGAGCTGTACGCATCTGTGTGGATATGGAACAAGCAAGCAAGACCATTGAAAAAGACCTACATCCAGGTCTGCACATTGATGACATGAAAACACAATTATATGGGGCAAAGATATTCTCTTGCCTGTATCTGAATAAAGGACATCATCAGTTAGAACTTGAGGAGAATTGCAGGTACATTACAAAGTTTTCTACACATGTTGGTCTGTTCTGTTGCAAGAGACTAAGTTTTGGTGTGTCATCAGCTGCAGAACTATTCCAAGATGTCATTTGACGTATTATAGAGCCAGTCATGAATTCTTTCAATTACAGTGGCGACATATTTGTTTTTGGAGTTTCACAGAAGGAGCATGACAATGCTCTCATGAAAGTGTGTCAGTTGCTCGCTGATGGCGGTTTAACTTTGAATGTCAAGAAATGTGAGTTCCATAAGACAAGTTAATATTCTTTGTCCATATCTTTTCTGATGGGGGCATGACACCCAATCCTGCTAAAGTGCAAGCACTGTCAACTGCCAGTCCCCCACATGATGCTTCCATGTTACATTCATTCCTTGGCATGGCCAGCTATTGCTTTAGATACATACAAGGCTTTGCTACTGTCAGAGCGCCGTTAAGAGACTTGACGAAAAATAATGTTTCTTTTCTTTGGTCACATGAACGCGAGCAAAGCTTCCAAAAAGTCAGTGGTGTGCACTTGTTAACATTTCCACGTATTCTTGTATGGCAATCCCTTCAAGCTTGTGACCAATCATCAAGCATTATTGACTACCTTTGGAAATCCAAAAGCAAAAATGCCTCCTCATATTGGACGTCTGAGATGTTATGTTATAAACAATTTATAAAGCGCACGTTCACCAACGGTTTCTTGGTGCTAAGCCGGGTCAATCAGTAACTGGGATAAAAAATGAAGCTTTCAGTTGTATGCCTGAACAAATAGCCAAGTTTTGAGACACTTCCTAAACTGAGTATAGGAAGTGGACAGACGCAGTTCGGGGGGAAGAGAATTCCAAAATTGTGGTGCCAGAGATGAGAATCTTAGACCCCCATGTTTTTTACGTTTGAATGAGCAAGGGATCAACATGTTCATGTTTGCGGAGCGTAGGACGCGGGAAGGGACATAGCGCTGTATTTTAGAAGCGATGAAGGCCGGACCACGATCTGACAGGACTTTGTAAATTGTGCAGCCTAGTTTAAAAAGACAGCGTTGGGTCACAGGAAGCCAGTGTAAATTTAGGTTGACCATAGACGAGCCTAGCAGCTTGGTTCTGCACCAGTTGATGCTTCCATGTTACATTCATTCCTTGGCATGGCCAGCTATTGCTTTAGATACATACAAGGCTTTGCTACTGTCAGAGCGCCGTTAAGAGACTTGACGAAAAATAATGTTTCTTTTCTTTGGTCACATGAACGCGAGCAAAGCTTCCAAAAAGTCAGTGGTGTGCACTTGTTAACATTTCCACGTATTCTTGTATGGCAATCCCTTCAAGCTTGTGACCAATCATCAAGCATTATTGACTACCTTTGGAAATCCAAAAGCAAAAATACCTCCTCATATTGGACGTCTGAGATGTTATGTTATAAACAATTTATAAAGCGCACGTTCACCAACGGTTTCTTGGTGCTAAGCCGGGTCAATCAGTAACTGGGATAAAAAATGAAGCTTTCAGTTGTATGCCTGAACAAATAGCCAAGTTTTGAGACACTTCCTAAACTGAGTATAGGAAGTGGACAGACGCAGTTCGGGGGGAAGAGAATTCCAAAATTGTGGTGCCAGAGATGAGAATCTTAGACCCCCATGTTTTTTACGTTTGAATGAGCAAGGGATCAACATGTTCATGTTTGCGGAGCGTAGGACGCGGGAAGGGACATAGCGCTGTATTTTAGAAGCGATGAAGGCCGGACCACGATCTGACAGGACTTTGTAAATTGTGCAGCCTAGTTTAAAAAGACAGCGTTGGGTCACAGGAAGCCAGTGTAAATTTAGGTTGACCATAGACGAGCCTAGCAGCTTGGTTCTGCACCAGTTGGAGCCGACGTAATTGATAGACTGGAATGCCGGTATACAGGGAGTTGGCATAGTCAATATGCGACATAACCACGGCCAGTATAACTTGAATCCGGGCCTCAATGGTTAAAAATCTACTTATTTTGCAAATTCTCCGGAGGTGGAAGAAACAAGCGGAGACCACAGCATTTATCAGTGCCCTCATTGTGAGGTCGTTACTAATCACAATTCCCAGACTTTTGACCGAGTTCACAGGAGATGGAGGGCATCCCAGTGAATATGGCCAAAAATTCGAGTTCCAGGGATTCGCTCGGCACCCAGTGAGGATCAGCTCTATTTTGTCGGGATTTAACTTGAGATGGTTAGTATTCATCCAGTTGCTAATGAATAACATAGTAGATTGAAATTTTTAAATGGATGAGGGGGAGGAGTCAATATTAAACACTAACTGGAGGTCGTCTGCGTAGTTGAATATAACCACCTCTCTCTTTTGAAGGGCCAAAATTAAGGGAAAAATATACAAGTTGAAAGGAGAGGGGAAAGCGATGAGCCCTGTGGGACCTCACAAGTCAGCCTCCTTTTCTCAGCAAGAAAGCCAGCAAGATGGACTGCTTGAAAGCGGACCCTGAGAAAGGAAGATATCCATTACAGTGAGATACCCCGGATCCCCGCGCTCTCGACCCGGTCGACCAGCAGACGGTGGTCGACCGTATCGAAGGCCGCCGAGAGATCCAGGAGTACCAGGGCTTGCGTGGAGCTCTGGTCGGCCCCCCTACGTAATTCATCGGGAAATGCTAAAATAACAGACTCAGTGGAAAGTTCGAGTCTGAAGCTGGCTTGGTGTGGGTGAAGATAGTGTGACTGCTCCACAAAGGTCCTGAGACAGTTGGCCCCGTCGGCTTCCAGAATTTTTCCCAAGAAGGGCAGTAGTGATATAGGACGAAAGTTGCTGGGGATGGCGGAATCAGAACCTCTTTTGTTAAAAATAGGTACCACTTCCACACTCTTGAAGAGGTTGGGGACAAAGCCCTTAGTAAGGGAATTATTAAGAAGCGACATGGGGGGCTCAGGACAATGGAGTAAGGCTTCCCAAAGGATATTAGGAGGGCAGCTGTCCGTGGGGGAGCCTGAGCAAACCTTCTTAAGTAAAGAGACCAAAACCTCTTGGGTGATGAGAGGGAATTGATCCAGATGAAAAGGGTTAATATGTGACCCTCGGAGATCCAGTAGTGATGAGGACTGAGGAATGCTAGATTTGATGTTAGTAATTTTTTCAATAAAATAAGTATTGAGGGAGTCACATAAGAATTGTGATGGAATGGACTTTGCTGTAACGTGATCTGGTTTAACAAGTTCATCCACTATCGAAAAAATGTCCTTGGCCTTATTAGTGGATTCCAGCATTTTACAGGAAAAGTATATAGATTTGGTCCTGAGGATGGCGCTTTTGTAGTATGTAAGAGCTGCCATAAAGATGGTCTTTTTGTGAGGGCAGTAGTCCTGTCTCCACTTCTGTTCAGTTAATTGCAAGGCTAATTTAATTGCCTTCAAATCGTCAGAGAACCAACGCTGTGCGTCATGAGGCCTCATATTTTTAACTAAGCGGTACAAAAGGGGGTGGTGATGGACGGAGCATCTGAACCAATCAAACACTCACACCCAGTCAACAGATCTGGGTTTAATCCATCACCGTTCTTTAGCCCACTCTGCCACCCCAGTTCAGACATGGCCATATGCAAACCAGTCTGACCCTGTGCCTCATGGGAACAGTCCATCCGGAACTGCCAAGCCATGCCTTCCCTGGACCGGAAACAAGCTTCCTAGGACCGGTTTCTGGCATTCCAGACGTCTTCAGCCAGGCTTGCTTGAATCCAGTGGCAAAGTGAGCAAGGGACTCACGTCTGAGCATACCCTGCCAACTTATGGAGGACAAAGCGGTACAAAAGGGGGTGGTGATGGACGGAGCATCTGAACCAATCAAACACTCACACTCAGTCAACAGATCTGTGTTTAATCCATCACCGTTCTTTAGCCCACTCTGCCACCCCAGTTCAGACATGGCCATATGCAAATCAGTCTGACCCTGTGCCTCATGGTAACAGTCCAGCCCAAACTGCCAAGCCATCCCTTCCCTGGACCGGAAACGAGCTTCCTAGGACCGGTTTCTGGCATTCCAGCTCATATTTTTCACTGTCTTCAATGGAACGAGCCTGTCTCTGGCGGATTCCAGTCAGACATTCATGTTTTCCACCTGAATGTGAGGAGATACAGTCACGCCAGAGGGTTTTGATGCAGCTAATAAAGTGCCAAATTCTTTGGTATCAACCCGACTCCAATTTCTGGCCATAGTAGTGACTGAGGGCAAGGCTTTGGGGATAGGAATACTCGGGATGGTGAAGGTAATAAAATGAGGGTCCGACCATGAGCATGGAGATATTCGTAGGTCGGACCAGACCTGATTTAGGGTGTGTCCCTTAATGTGAGTGGCTACTTTGATGTGCTGGGTGTAGTTCATACATGTCAGCAGGTCAGTAAATTCGGCAGAGTGAGGGCTTTCCCGTGCATTATTGGGTTATTAGTTGAAATTTCCCACAAACAACAAGTTGGCATGATTTATGGCCAATTCAGCGATGGCCTCGCTCAGTACCTACAGAAATGTAGGCTTAGGGACTGGGGACCTGTAGAATACGGCCCAGACAAAGGAGAAGTCGTTGAAATCGAGCTTGAGCAAGAGGTAGTCAACTAGAGGGACTTGTATTGTCACAAGGGAAATACATTTGTGCCTTTGGGATATTACCACTGCCACCCCTCCTCCAACTCTATTGTCTGGCATATTGGACTGGATGATATAGTAATTATCTTGAATAGCTGCAAGAATATCAGGACTAGACTCGGCCGTCAACCAAGTTTCAGATAGCAGAAGTATATCTGGTTTCTCGGTGTCGAGGAGGTAGAAAACCTCAAGTTGGTGTTTCACGAACAAACGGGTATTTAGATAGCAGATTGACAATTTCTCCTGTTCCAGACAAGCAGGGCCAGTTGGAGACTTTAAGGATTCACTATGCTTACTAAGGGACGCCTGAGTGAGAGGTTCAATAAAGTGTTTACAATGAGCGTCCTTTGAGCCAAGGATCCCCAAGTTTACCAACATGTTCTGGGTGTGAGGTTCTAGATCCCAGTCTCCCTGAAGGGATTTCAAGTCAGCAGACGTATAGTGAAAAAAATGGACATAGTCTGGGGCCCCGGCCGGACGCGGACGGGCGCAGATGGGCTTGCTCTTGGCGCGCCCGCTGTATGCGTCTGCCGTGTTCTCGCGCTTCCATGTGGGCTTTATGCTCCCCCCACCCGGAAGTGATTGTAAGAGTACAACTACACCATTGTGGACGGTCCAGGGAAAGATCAGAATCCTTCCGACTACTTCTCATGAGTGCCTCTACAATGCCACACGCCCATTCTAAGATGGCTGACACTTACAGAAATTTCATAGTGAAATCAAGCACTCCAGCTGCCATTTTGTTGGAACAAATTGTCAATGTCACAAGTAAACATAGTGACATGCTGAAACTGAAAGACATTATTACACATCAGACTTGCTCCCAGCACCCTCGATCTCTTACCAGCAACAGTGAATAACAAAAGTTTAAGAATGTCCAAGATGAAAGCTGTCCTTTACTCAAGAAGGTTTTATTCTAAGAGGGTCGAGAAACATTCTGGAGAGTCTGCAACAACAGATAATTAAAGTGGCCTATTGAAGGACAGCCTGGAATTATTGCCACCAAACGTGCACTCCGAAACCGAGTCTGGTTTCCACATCTCAATGAGAGGGTTGAAAAATAATTAAAGGCCTGTCATCTATGCAACTACCTGTCATCAAAAACCATCCAACACCCATTAAACATGTCAGAGTTCCCATAGCATGCATGGGAAAGAATTGCAGTGGACCTCTTCAGTCCTCTTGAAAATGGACATCACCTGATGGTGATCGTTGATGAATGTTTCCATTTTCCAATGATAGAAGACATCTCATCTGTCACTCAAGAATGTGTCATTGAGAGATTAGACAGCTTCACAACCTGTGGTGTTCTTGCAGTTTTAAAGCTTGACAACGGCCCATCTTTCAACAGTGGAGAATTCAAAGGCTTCCTCAGTCATCTTAATGTGAAACATCTTAAGAGCACCCCTCTGTGGCCACAGTCCAATGGCCTTGTTGAGCGTTTAATGAGTACTATGAAGAAAGCTGTCCAGCATGCAGGACTAGACAAACTCAACCTTAAAGCTGTTCTGGATTGCATGCTTCGAGCTTACCACTCAACCCCTCACTCAACCACAGGTGAAAGCCCTGCAACTTTGATGTTCAGGAGAGACATGACGACCAAGTTACCTCAATGAACCAACAAAAGAGACCAAGGAAGAAACACACAAGAAAGACTTGGGTTGTAAGAGAAAAATGAAAGCCTATGCAGACAAGCACCGACATGCACACAATGTCTCCTTCATGAGAAGAGATCAAGTTCTTGTTCGTCAGCATAGAAAACAAAAGTCTGATGCTCTGTTCGATGCTGAATGATTTCATGTTATGACCAGCAAAAGACACATGGTGACTGCCCATCATCCTGGAAAGCCCATTAAGTGAGATTCCGGCATTTTTGACGTGTGGCTCATCACTTATCTGGCACTGATGACATTATAGAGACTGGGTCTGAAAAGACAAGTGAAGAACCACTGACTGCTGCTGTCTCCCCATGTTATCCATGCACCACAATGACTAATTGTATATATGTGCAAAAGAAACAAAATCCCTTTTTTATTTACCAAAGGGGGAGGTGTAGTGTTGTGTTAGTGTGTAATGACAGGACCTTTGTTGCTCCTGATGGACTCCATAGAAGTGTGACATAAGCATTAGAGCGTAGCAAATTGAATGCAGGTTTAAAATGTTGGGTTCCAGTTATACGTAGAAGAATAAAGACTTGCTATGCTAAGCTCTGTGTGTGGCATAGTCCTTGGTGAGTACCCTGCCTTGAGCAGGACGCTGCACCACCTATAACTGGCTAGAACTACAATATCAATATCTGCAACACCACCACCACCGTAGGAGGCACCCTCCCCTACTAGGTGCCCTCTTCTATCAACAGCCTATGCCAAAGAACCAACTTCAGCCCTGCCCTTACGGACGCCATCAAACCATGGACGCTAAAATCCAACACCTGCATCTTGCTCAGGAACCTCAATTTCTACCATGAGGACCAGATGGACATCAATTTTGTCTGCCTCCTAGAAGATCTCAGGACCCTGCACCTCATGCTAAAAGTTAATGACCCCACCCACTCGGCTGGGAATCTCTTTAATCTAATTTTCACCAACTTTCCCAGCAACTCGGTGGACATGCCATCCCTCTCTCATGGACTGACCACTACCTTATCCAATTCAACATTCAACTACCCAACCTGGCTAAACCAACCAACTTCTGGACCCCCTGCGGCAATGGAACAAAATCGCTTATGAAAAGTTGAACTCCTAATTCCTCACCCACAGCACCTCCCAGCCCACCAGCTGAACCCATGCCATCTTTAACTTCAACAAATGGATAATCTCCTGTGCTGACTTTCCGGCCTCAGTGCAAATCAATTTCAAACCCAAGAACACTCTGTATGCTACCTGTTACCCTGAAGACCTCTAATTCACACAAAAACACTGTAAATAGCTAGAACAAGGATGGCGCTTCACACGCAACACCACATTCAAAGCCTCCTTCAAGTAAGCCATCAGGACATATCCACAATGCCTCAAAAAGTCAGTCAACTTGCCCTTTCATCTCACATTTGGAAAAGAAAGAACACAGCCAAAAAGAGCTTGGCCATCATCAAATAACTCACATGCCCACCGCAAACTCCACAGATATCACCATCTCACGGGATCTTTGCAACAGCCTCTCCACTCTCTTCTCAGATAAAAACCATCTGCCATACCTTTGCTCCCAACCATATCCCTCATCCCTGACCTCCATTACACAGCGTCCTGCATCTCGCCAGGCCCCACTTTGGTAATATATATATATATATATATATATATATATATATATATATATATATATATATATATATATATATATATATATATATATATATATATCGGTACTCCTCCTCCCAAAGAAAGAAGCTGTGACCCAAAGGGAGAAACAAAGCAGCACTTTATTGGTTGAGTGTCCCAGGCGAATGCATTTCGGCAATACCAGCCTTCTTCAGCGCCCCTCTCCAACTGCTACCAGTGCTGCGGTGTTTGTAGATCCGCCACGCTGCTGTTTGCAAAATCTTGCTCCGCCCCCTTGGTGACGACCGGCACTCCTTTGTAGCCCCGCGTTGTGGAACTACAGGTCCCATAATGCCTTGGTATTGTGCCTTATGGGATCGGAATTGCTGCTCGGGGTGATATTCTCGGAGTAGATGTCCGTGGGAGACACAGCTTAGGAAGTACACTGGGAGGTGGGGTAATCAGTCAATTCGGCGCCACCTCGAGTCCCCCTTCTTTTCACGCCGTCACCTCAACACCCGGAATACTTCACGGTGGCTAGCACAGGAATCCTGGTTGCCCAAAGAGGGGATATGAATATCCCCTGCCCGCAATATCAGCCAGGTGTCAGGGTGGGTGCTGGACTTGACTGCTACCGCAATCCAACGAAAGAATGCTCCCGAGGGAGCCTGCCAGGAAGTCCAAACCTCTTGTACGGCGGGGGTGCACAGAATTGCATACTGGCTTGTGGCAAAAATGTCTGTCGGTACTCCTCCTCCCAAAGAAAGAAGCTGTGACCCAAAGGGAGAAACAAAGCAGCACTTTATTGGTTGAGTGTCCCAGGCGAATGCATTTCGGCAATACCACCCTTCTTCAGCACCCCTCTCCAACTGCTACCAGTGCTGCGGTGTTTGTAGATCCGCCACGCTGCTGTTTGCAAAATCTTGCTCCGCCCCCTTGGTGACGACCGGCACTCCTTTGTAGCCCCGCGTTGTGGAACTACAGGTCCCATAATGCCTTGGTATTGTGCCTTATGGGATCGGAATTGCTGCTCGGGGTGATATTCTCAGAGTAGATGTCCGTGGGAGACACAGCATTGGAAGTACACTGGGAGGTGGGGCAATCAGTCATTTCGGCGCCACCCCGAGTCCCCCTTCTTTTCACGCCGTCACCTCAACACCCGGAATACTTCACGGTGGCTAGCACAGGAATCCTGGTTGCCCAAAGAGGGGATATGAATATCCCCTGCCCGCAATATCAGCCAGGTGTCAGGGTGGGTGCTGGACTTGACTGCTACCGCAATCCAACGAAAGAATGCTCCCGAGGGAGCCTGCCAGGAAGTCCAAACCTCTTGTACGGCGGGGGTGCACAGAATTGCATACTGGCTTGTAGCAAAAATGTCTGTCGGTACTCCTCCTCCCAAAGAAAGAAGCTGTGACCCAAAGGGAGAAACAAAGCAATTGACTGATTGCCCCACCTCCCAGTGTACTTCCAATGCTGTGTCTCCCACGGACATCTACTCCGAGAATATCACCCCGAGCAGCAATTCCGATCCCATAAGGCACAATACCAAGGCATTATGGGACCTGTAGTTCCACAACGCGGGGCTACAAAGGAGTGCCGGTCGTCACCAAGGGGGCGGAGCAAGATTTTGCAAACAGCAGCGTGGCGGATCTACAAACACCGCAGCACTGGTAGCAGTTGGAGAGGGGCGCTGAAGAAGGCTGGTATTGCCGAAATGCATTCGCCTGGGACACTCAACCAATAAAGTGCTGCTTTGTTTCTCCCTTTGGGTCACAGCTTCTTTCTTTGGGAGGAGGAGTACCGACAGACATTTTTGCTACAAGCCAGTATGCAATTCTGTGCACCCCCGCCGTACAAGAGGTTTGGACTTCCTGGCAGGCTCCCTCAGGAGCATTCTTTCGTTGGATTGCGGTAGCAGTCAAGTCCAGCACCCACCCTGACACCTGGCTGATATTGCGGGCAGGGGATATTCATATCCCCTCTTTGGGCAACCAGGATTCCTGTGCTAGCCACCGTGAAGTATTCCGGGTGTTGAGGTGACGGCGTGAAAAGAAGGGGGACTCGAGGTGGCGCCGAATTGACTGATTGCCCCACCTCCCAGTGTACTTCCAATGCTGTGTCTCCCACGGACATCTACTCCGAGAATATCACCCCGAGCAGCAATTCCGATCCCATAAGGCACAATACCAAGGCATTATGGGACCTGTAGTTCCACAACGCGGGGCTACAAAGGAGTGCCGGTCGTCACCAAGGGGGCGGAGCAAGATTTTGCAAACAGCAGCGTGGCGGATCTACAAACACCGCAGCACTGGCAGCAGTTGGAGAGGGGCGCTGAAGAAGGCTGGTATTGCCGAAATGCATTCGCCTGGGACACTCAACCAATAAAGTGCTGCTTTGTTTCTCCCTTTGGGTCACAGCTTCTTTCTTTGGGAGGAGGAGTACCGATATATATATATATATATATATATATATATATATATATATATATATATATATATATATATATATATACACAGTACGAACATCAAGTCCTTGGACTTACCAAGTGGGAAACAACACAAGATCAAGCCCTTCATTTCCAGCAACAGGGACTATGTGGTATATGTGCTTGTATGTGTGTGCGGCATGTGGTATGTGGGGAGTACGATCTTTCCAGTTAAGAAAAGCATCCTTGAACACCTAAGGGCAATTCGAAACAATGATTGAACATATCCCATGGCTAGACACTGTAATTTCTCACACTGTTCTATTCCAGCTGAGAACCTCAAAATCGAATTTTTTGGTATTGACAGGGTGCCAACCAATACCAGAGGTGGAGACAGGGAAAAGGCCCTGAGAAGAATATATCTCGATATATAATTCACCTCTGCAGCAAATACCAGGGAGGCCTCAATCAGGATGAGGAGCTCCATTCTCATCTGGCATAGCTCTCCTCGAAGACATAACAGCCGGTTGCCGCATCTACCTGGGACATAGTAAAAGAAACCCCAAGCCCCCCCTCCTCCCCGGTCCTTTTCCCTCGAATAACCCCAACACTGATCAGATGTTCCCATGGTTACTGGACCTTTCTCCCCTTAATTAACACTGTTTATTAGCTCCTATGGTCACTGGACCGCCTTTCATCAGTATGTTTGTGCTACGTTTCTTTGGGCATTTGAGGGTATCTCTGTTACACCTCAAAATATATGCACTTGCATTTCATCATGTTTACTTGATAAACTGAATGAATTTCTTTTTCTCTTGTTTATTGTTTTATCTTTCAACTATTTCTTTTTATACATGATAAATTGTAATGTTTATTTAATTTTTGGGAAGAGACATACATATATATTTTCTTCTTTTATTTTTGTTGACTCAATGGAGTCTTTTTTCTTAAATACTTAATGGCATTATATATGTTGAAATGCCAAGGTCTTTGTCGTATGTTTATCCTTTATGTAACAGTGTCTCTCTGCCTATAAAGAAAACACTGCCACAATATTTCCCCAACTTTGAAAAAGACTGTCAAGTCGAAACACATCAGTAAGAATAAAGTTACTGTTTGGACTAAACTGGCGTGCGGGCCTTCCTTGCAGCGCGGCGGTGTCACCAAGGGATTTTGGAGAAAAAAAATGTAAATATATATATGCATATATATATGTATATGAGCGTAAATTCTCCTCCGAGGAAAAGAAACAGTGACCCAGGCAGAGAATTCAAAGGGGCACTTTATTAAAAGAAATGTCCTCAGCGAATGCATTTCGGCATGTGTGCCTTCGTCAGCGCTCCTTCCCATCTGCTTGCTCTGCTGTGGCGTAGGCAAACCTGCCTCGATGTAAGTACAAGTCCACATTGCTCCGCCCCCTGATGGTTTTGAGCTCCCACGTGCCGTCCTGTAGGCAAAGACTGCAAGTCCCAGAATGCCACGGTATGGTGCCAGCTCGGGAAGGAGATGCTCGGCGGGGTTTCACTCGCGGAGAGGGAATCGATGGCAGGCACAGACTCCAAGTATGATGGCAGGTAGGGCATCTCAATAATCCAGCGCCCCCTCAAGTCCCCTGCATTGTGACCGCAGCAACCTCTTAGCCGGGAGTTTGTCGCGGGGGTGTGCACAGGAATCCCGGTCACCCAACAAGGAAGTGGAATACTTCCTAACCGCTGCATGGTCCCGGCGTCCTGGTGGGTTCTGGGCGAAATTGCTAGCGCAATTAATGTAGAGAAATGCTCGGACGAGCAAGCCAGAGCGCCCAGGCCTCTTGTGCTGTGGGGGTAACACTGAGTGCGAACTGGCAGTCGCATTGCTAGATGAGCGTAAATTCTCCTCCGAGGAAAAGAAACAGTGACCGAGGCAGAGAATTCAAAGGGGCACTTTATTAAAAGAAATGTCCTCAGCGAATGCATTTCGGCATGTGTGCCTTCGTCAGTGCTCCTTCCCATCTGCTTGCTCTGCTGTGGCGTAGGCAAACCTGCCTCGATGTAAGCACAAGTCCACATTACTCTGGGCATTAAGCTTGCCTCATCTCTACATCGGCCCCCCACAGACACCGGGGATGCCTGGTTTCACCTTGGAGATACCCAGAAGGGACCATCTCACAGGGAAAGCCAGGACGGGTTCCCCAGCGGTCTTCAGCGCCAGGACACCCCGAGATGGGGTAACAGTGCGCTTTATAAGTATCATCATTACATTACATTACATTGCTCCGCCCCCTGATGGTTTTGAGCTCCCACGTGCAGTCCTGTAGGCAAAGACTGCAAGTCCCAGAATGCCACGGTATGGTGCCAGCTCGGGAAGGAGATGCTCGGCGGGGTTTCACTCGCGGAGAGGGAAAAGATGGCAGGCACAGACTCCAAGTATGATGGCAGGTAGGGCATCTCAATAATCCAGCGCCCCCTCAAGTCCCCTGCATTGTGACCACAGCAACCTCTTAGCCGGGAGTTCGTCGCTGGGTGTGCACAGGAATCCCGGTCACCCAACAAGGAAGTGGAATACTTCCTAACCGCTGCATGGTCCCGGCGTCCTGGTGGGTTCTGTATATATGTATATATGTAAAAAAATATATATATATATATATATTACCTACTGGCGGTTGCCAGTAGGTAGTTATAGTTAGAACCTAGTTTCCAAAGCAGTTTTTGATTTGCTAATAACTTTGGCGTTGTTTGAGGAATCTTCGCAAAATTCTCCAAAAAAATGTTTCATCCAGGTCAGCTCCTATCCTGAAAGTTTGGGGGTGATTTGTCAAGTGGGGGCTGAGAAAAAAGGGGGGCCCCAAAAAGTGTTTTCTCCATGTTAATTTCCATAGGAAACATTAGTCAAGGCTTCAGCCGGAACTGCTGAACGGAATTACACCAAATTAGCGCCTGGTTCAGAAAGCAGCCTTTTTTTTAAATGGTGTAATTCCGTTCAGTAGTTGCTGAGAAATTAAAAAAATATCGATATCTAGAGGCATGGTGGATCCGCAGACCCTCCTGACCACGAGCTGTATTTTAATTGGCTGTCAACACTCCAACCGAGTCACAAGAAAACAGTAAAACAAACGCGAAAAACAAGAAAAGAGGGCAGGGTAGAAACACCCTGACCCCCTGGGCCTGCTCAGGGGTGCCACAAGGACCCCCAGGGCCAAAAAAAAGCATTAAAAAAATATATAATCGGGCTAATTCGCGCTGGGGTAGCGAATCCGGCTGAGAAAATTTAAAAAAACGAAGCGGCGTCTCCCGCGCTTCGTTGTATTGAAGCCCCTGGGTGGGCCAGGTCCCGGGGGCACTGAAAAAATGTGCACACTACCCCGGGGACTGCCACCTCCCGGGGGCTTCAATACAACGAAGCGCGGTAGACTGCGTTTCGTTTTTTTCATTTTCTCGGCCTGATTCGGAGGTACCTGGTGGGCTACTTGGCCCCCAGGGACCCTCAGGATTCAAGGGGACTTAATCCCCTAACTTAAAATGCGCCACAGGGTGCATTTGCACACTTGTCACATCAGGCCCGCTTCCTCCCTGCACCACTGTGCAAACGCGCCCGGTGCCCGTTTTAACTTGGGGGATTAAGTACCCTTGAATTATGAGGGTCCCTGGGGCCAACTAGCCCCCCAGGTACCTCCAGTATGCGCCAGGGAGCTGCGTTGCTGAGCGGTGTTCAGAGGCCACACCCCTTTTTTACACTATTCTGCAACGCAGCTCTTTGGCGCTTACTGGAGGTACCTGGTAGGCTAGTTGGCCCCCAGGGACCCTCAGGATTGAAGGGGACTTAATTCCCCAATTTACAACACACCAGGGGGTGCGTTTGCACAGTGGTGCAGGGAGGGGCATGGCCTGATGTGACAGGTGTGCAAACGCGCCCTGTGGCGCGTTTTCAGTTGGGAAATTAAGTCCCCTTGAATCCTGAGGGTCCCTGGGGGCCGACTAGCCCACCATGTACATCCAGTAAGCGCCACAGAGTTGCGTTGCAAAGAGGTGTAAAAAGGGGCGTGGCCTCGGACCACCTCCCTGCAATGCAGCTCTGTGGCGCTTACTGGAGGTACATGGTGGACTAGTTGGCCCCCAGGGACACTCAGGATTCAAGGAGAATTAATCCCCCAAATTAAAACCCGCCAGTGGGCGCGTTTGCACAGTGGTGAAGGGAGTGGGCAGGCCTGATGTGATATGTGTGTACTTATGCAGTCACTCCACCAAAACCCAAGCACTTATACATTCACCATGCACTCTCCTTGCAGCACTCTAATCATCCAGTCACTACCCATGCACTTATGCAATGACCCATGTACTAACACATGCACTCCTACAATACCCTGAGCAGTACCCATTCAGTCCAGCCATTGCCGTCACTACCCATGCACTCCTCCAATCAGCCAGTGAGCACCATGTACTTATCCATTCACTCTGCCAAAACCCAGGCACTTATACATTTACCATGCACTCTACTTGCAGTACTATAATCTTCCAGTCAGTACCCATGCACTTATGGAGTGACCCAAGCACTAACACATGCACTGCTACAATCCCCTGTGCACTATCCATGCAGACCTCTAACCACATACACAGTACTGATTCACTTCTCCAATTACCCAGGTTGTACCCATGCACTCCAGAAATCCCCCTGTCACTACCCATGCACTCCTCCAATCACCCATCCATCATCATGTACTTATCCAATCACTCTGCCAAAACCCAAGCAGTTATAAAATCACTATGCACTGTCCTTGCAGCACTCTAATCATCCAGTCACTACCCATGTACTCATGCAATGACCCAGGCACTAACTCATGGCACATACAGAGGAGACAATGCTCATTACAGGGGTACCCCAAAGCATAGTGTTCCCTAGTGTATGTAGGTGTTTTCACTGTATTCTAAGTGTCTTTTAGCATAGCACTGGCTCCGGTCCTGGTTAGTCAGAGTCAGTTACCACTAGTACCGGTTCCTAAAAAGTTGGAAGCAAAGGAGGACTTTCTGCTCCTCTGTTGTTTTTTTCTGCACATCTCTTGCTTCTTCCTGCACTTTTCTTAGTCTTTCTGGACTTCTGTTGTCTCTTTCTGCATTTGTCTTGCTTCTTGCTGAGCTTTTCTTCCTCTTTCTTCACATGTCCTAACTTTGTAGGCGTAGTTAGAAATTAGCATTTAAAAAACCATGAAAATTCACTGAAAAAACCATAGGTTTCAGGCACGTTATAGTTAGAAATTAGCATTTAATAAACCATTGAAATTCGCTGAAAAAACCATAGGTTTCAGGGACGTTAAAGCTAGTTGGACATTTCACTCGTACAAAACCATGGAAATTCCCCTGTTATAGTTAGTTCAGCTAACTATAACTCGCTCTCCCTCAATGCACTGCTGATGCCGACACATATCACATCATTCATGACATGGTCAGTGACATCACTGATGACATTATCCACGTCAAAATCTGATGCACCTCCTCACACACTAATATATTCTTTGATACCCCTACTTTAAATAACAGACTACCATTTTCGAAACCATCGACACACCAGTACCAGTTACTACATAAGCACTTACTGATTCCTAGGTCTACACACACATCCACTCATTCACCCATACAATCACTCATACATACAGTCTCTCATCAATACAATCCTATCATATGCACTCATACACCTATACAGACACTCACCGACCATCACTCATCCATGGAGTTACTCACACACCTAGTCAGTCATGCAAAGAATCAATCACACTCCCATTTCCTCACCTATACAGTTATACACACACCACCTCACTTATTCAAACATATACTAACACATACTTACTCTCTTACACAATCACTGATACAAGTACGCACTCATCCACACAGCCACTCTCACAGTCACTGACTCTCACGTATAGTCATTGATATACTTCAAGTCTCACACACACTGCCTTTTACATATGTAGTTACTTGGACATGTGTCACTGAGACATCCAATCTCTCACCAACACACCCATACACACTCACCCGCCCATACAGCTGTTTCACATGCACTCTTGAACCAATACACTCAGTGAATTAACCACTCACATCTATGCACAGAGTCACACACCCACACACACACTCAGTCTCCCATACAAATACTCAGACAACCAATCAATAACCCATATAGACACTCATGTAGCTACTGACAAACACATGCAGCAGCTTATACAACAGACATACTGATACACACATTCAGACAGTTTAGTCACTAACCCATGCATTCAGTTAGACACATTTAATCACTCACTTATACAGTCAGTCACACACATACTAAATCCTCTATCCAGACACTTATACACCCACTCATTCTTCAATACACCTTGGCATATATATAAAACATATTTAAACTTTAGAGAAACACATATTCACTGGATGATGTCATCAGTGATGTCATTTGAGATGTCATCAGTGATGTCCCTGATCATGTCATGAATGAATATTTATGAATATTTATATAGATATATATATACACATATATATACATGTGTATATATATATATATATATATATATATATATATATATATATATATATATATATTACCTACTGGCGATAGCCAGTAGGTATATATAGTTAGGATTTTTTTCCTATGGGATTTTTGAAAATTCTATGTCGAATAACTTTGGCGTTTGAGGACAATGGAACATTTTGTTTCTGAGCAGCCCCTGAAAATTTGGGGGGGTTTCGTCAAGGGGGGGCCGAGAAAAAAGGGGGGTCCCAAAACGTGTTTTTCCCATGCAATTTTCTATAGGGCGGTTGGCCTCACTTTTAGCCTGAACGGCTGAATGGATTTACACCAAACTTGGCAAAATTGTAGGGACTGGTAGCCCGATGTGCCTTTGCTATGTCTCAAGATATAGGCTCCAGTGGTTTTTACGAAAATTAACTTTGAAAAATATATATTGGGCTACATTGGGCTATATATATGTTGGAGCCCAAATGTAGCCCAATGTAGCCCAATGTAGCCCAATGTAGCCCAAAGATGGCCACCAGAGACAAAAAAAAACAAATGTAGCCCAAATATCAGCCAGATGTAGCCCAACTATAGCCCAATGACAGAATGTCCCAGACAGTTCTAAAGAACAACTAGAGTGCTAACAGTCCTGCTTATTACAAAGGTATGGCACACCTGAAGCCATCTTGATTGGAATAAAGTGGTAACTCTTAAAACATTTAATTTAAAAAGGAACAAAATGAGGGGGCTCATTTTGCCATAGAAAGTATGATTAGCAAATATATGACGAAATCCCGCATACCATCAGTCCGCAAAAAAAATCCCGCATGTACTATTAGGCCGCAAATTAAAATAACGAAAACTTTTAGAACGAATATGCCTTTAGCATACACTAAACAACTAAACTACCCTAAACCCTAAAACACTACCCCCAGCATGACCCTACGCTACACAAACAGTACAACACTACCCTAAACCCTAAAACACTACCCCCAGCATGACCCTACACTACACAAACACTACAACACTACCCTAAACCCTAAAACACTACCCCCAGCATGACCCTACACTACGCAAACACTACAACACTACCCAAAACCCTAAAACACTACACCCCAGCATGACCCTACACTACGCAAACACTACAACACTACCCTAAACCCTAAAACACTACCCCCAGCATGACCCTACACTACACAAACACTACAACACAACCCTAAACCCTAAAACACTACCCCCAGCATGACCCTACACTACGCAAACACTACAACACAACCCTAAACCCTAAAACACTACCCCCAGCATGACCCTACACTACGCAACCACTACAACACTACCCTAAACCCTATAACACTACCCCCAGCATGACCCTACACTACGCAAACACTACAACACTACCCAAAACCCTAAAACACTACACCCCAGCATGACCCTACACTACGCAAACACTACAACACTACCCTAAACCCTAAAACACTACCCCCAGCATGACCCTACACTACGCAAACACTACAACACTACCCAAAACCCTAAAACACTACACCCCAGCATGACCCTACACTACACAAACACTACAACACTACCCTAAACCCTAAAACACTACCCCCAGCATGACCCTACACTACGCAAACACTACAACACTACCCTAAACCCTAAAACACTGCCCCCAGCATGACCCTACACTACGCAAACACTACAACACTACCCTAAACCCTAAAACACTGCCCCCAGCATGACCCTACACTACGCAAACACTACAACACTACCCTAAATCCTAAAACACTGCCCCCAGCATGACCCTACACTACGCAAACACTACAACACTACCCTAAACCCTAAAACACTACCCCCAGCATGACCCTACACTACGCAAACACTACAACACTACCCAAAACCCTAAAACACTACCCCCAGCATGACCCTACACTACGCAAACACTACAACACTACCCAAAACCCTAAAACACTACCCCCCAGCATGACCCTACACTACGCAAACACTACAACACTACCCAAAACCCTAAAACACTACCCCCAGCATGACCCTACACCACGCAAACACTACAACACTACCCAAAACCCTAAAACACTACCCCCAGCATGACCCTACACTACGCAAACACTACAACACTACCCTAAACCCTAAAATACTACACCCCAGCATGACCCTACACTACGCAAACACTACAACACTACCCAAAACCCTAAAACACTACCCCCAGCATGACCCTACACTACGCAAACACTACAACACTAACCTAAACCCTAAAACACTAGCCCCAGCATGACCTTACACTACGCAAACACTACAACACAACCCTAAACCCTAAAACACTACCCCCAGCATGACCCTACACTACGCAAACACTACAACACAACCCTAAACCCTAAAACACTACCCCCAGCATGACCCTACACTAAACAACCACCACAACTCTACACTACACTAACACAACACTACACTACACAATCACTAACCCACGAAAAAATTAACACAAACCCACTTACCTCTCTCGTCATCGTGGTTTTCACAACGCAAATGCATTTACCATACATGCCTTTAAAACGTAATTCCTTGTAAAGGCATGCGCGATAAATGCACATGCGTTTTGAAAAAATGCGGGATAATGGTATGCGAGGTCAATGACCTTGCGGGATAATGGTATGCGGACTGAAAGTCTGCGGGATAAAAAATGCGGGAAAATGGCTGCAAACCATGATTAGCAGCAGACTTCCCTGGTGAGCACTAGCTTTACTACAGTGATCTAATGAGCAACTAGAGTGCTAACATTCAGAATTTATGGCAAATGTGTGACACATCTGAATGCCTTCTTGATAGAACCAAAGTAAACAAGCATTGAAAATGCAATAGATCTCGCCCTCGTTTAAGTTAAAGCCATTCTGTTTGTAATGAGGTGGCTTTTTAGCTTTGCTTTTATTAGTGTTTTTAAAACTTTCATGTAAATGACATGCATATGTATGCATATATGTATATGTAAGCATGCATTTATATTTATATAGATATGCAGATTATATATGTTTATATATGTATATTACCTACTGGCGATAGCCAGTGGGTATATATTGTTAGGATTTTTTCTCTATGGGATTTCTGAAAATTCTATGCCTAATAACTTTGGCGTTTGTGGACGGAATTGGCTGACATGTTCAGGAAAATGGCACAGTTTGTTTCTGAGCAGCCCCTAAAATTTTGGGGGGGTTTCGTCAAGGGGGGGCCGAGAAAAAAGGGGGGTCCCAAAACGCGTTTTTCCCATTCATTTTTCCATAGGGCGGTTGGACTCACTTTTAGCTCGAACGGCTGAATAGATTTACATGAAACTTGGCAAAATTGTAGATATGGTTTGCCCGACGTGCCTTTGCTATGTCTCAATATATGTGCTCCAGTGGATTTTGAGAAATGAACGTTTAAAAAAATATATATATCTGTGACAGCGCTCCGGTTAGCGCCCCGGTTCGCGTACCTGACGCGTAACGGAACTTCGCGAAGCGAAGCTGATTGGCTCTCCGGTGTCTGTCAACATTCTAAGCAGTCCGGAGCGGCCGCCATCTTGTCTCTCGGTACAATCGAGAGACAAGATGTGGTGAAAAATGAAGGGGGAAATGAAGGAAAGGGGGCAAGGTAGACCACTCCTGACCCCCTAGGATTGATGAGGGGGATATTAAAGTGCCCCGCGGGGCAATAAATAAAAAAAAATTTTTTTTTGCGATTTTACGCCGTAGAGGCGCGTCCCGGTACGTGAACCGGGCAGCTCACCGGGCAGCTCACCGGGCAGCTAACCGGGCAGCTAACCGGCAGCGTAGCTGTCAACATTGTAAACAGTCCGGAGCGGCCGCCACCTTGTCTCTCGGTAAGTTCGAGAGACAAGATGTGGTGAAATAAGAAGGGGGAAATGAAGTAAAGGGGGCAAGGTAAACCCCTCCTGACCCCCTAGGATTGATGAGGGGGATATTAAAGTCCCCCGCGATTTTTCGCGGTAGAGGCGCTTCACGGTATGCGAACCGGGCAGCTAACCGGCAGCGTAACGGGAGTCTGCCATCTTGTGTTTTTGGAGCGTCCGGTTCGCGTACCGGGTAGCGTCCTGGTAAGCGTAACAAGGGGAACACCAAGAGAAACAGTAAAAAAAAAATTAAGGGAATAGATTTCCAGCAAACTTGGCAAAATTGTAGGGACTGTTTGTTTGATGTGCCTTTGCAAGGCCTCAAGATATGTGCACGTGTGGATTTTGTCTAATTAAGGTTAAAAAAAATATATATATCTGTAAGCGTGCTCCGGCACGCTTACGTTACGGGTTTTGTTTGCGCTGCAGAGCCGATACGTCACGGTTATGCGACGCGTCATGAGGCGTCTCACGTGGCTACGTGATACGTCACGTAATAAAGAATATATTTTACAGCTATAGATATTAGCTTTTAAAAAACCAATGAAATTCACTGAAAAAACCATAGGTTATAGACCATATATAGTTAGGAATTTGCATTTACAAAACCTTGAAAATTCACTGAAAAAACCATAGGTTAGAGACCATATATAGTTAGCTGGACATTTTATTGACATAAAACCAATGAAATTCCATATATAGTTAGTTGCACTAACTATATATCGCGCACCCGCAATCCACTGCTGATGATGTCACATATTACATCATTCATGACATGGTCAGTGACATCACTGATGACATCACTGATGACATCTCAAATGACATCACTGATGACATCACTGATGACATCTCAAATGACATCACTGATGACATCATGACACACCAATACCAGTTACTACATACGCACTCACTGATTCCTTCGTCTACACACACATTCACTCATTCACCCATACAATCACTCATACATACAGTCACTCATTATTACAACACTATCATATGCACTCATACACCTATGCAGACACTCACACACTGCCACTCATCCATGGAGTTACTCACACACCTAGTCAGTCCTGTAAAGAATCAATCACACTTCCATTTCCTCATCTATACAGTTAAACACAGAACACCATACTTCAGTGACATCACTGATGACATCACTGATGACATCTCAAATGACATCACTGATGACATCATGACACACCAATACCAGTTACTTCATACGCACTCACTGATTCCTACGTCTACACACACATTCACTCATTCACCCATACAATCACTCATACATACAGTCACTCATTATTACAACACTATCATATGCACTCATACACCTAGTCAGTCATGTGAAGAATCAATCACACTTCGATTTCCTCATCTATACAGTTAAACACAGAACACCATACTTTTCACACATATACTAACACATACTTACTCTCTTATACAATCACTGATACAAGTACACATTGATATGCACAGAGTCACACACCTCCCAGCCAGCCATACACACACTCAGTCTTCCATACATCCACTCATTCTTCAATATGTAAAACATATTTAAACTTTACAAAAACACACAGACACTAGAAGATGTCATCAGTGATGTCATTTGAGATGTCATCAGTGATGTCATCAGTGATGTCATTTGAGATGTCATCAGTGATGTCATCAGTGATGTCACTGACCATGTCATGAATGATGTAATATGTGACATCATCAGCAGTGGATTGCGGGTGCGCGATATATAGTTAGTGCAACTAACTATATATGGAATTTCATTGGTTTTATGTCAATAAAATGTCCAGCTAACTATATATGGTCTCTAACCTATGGTTTTTTCAGTGAATTTTCAAGGTTTTGTAAATGCAAATTCCTAACTATATATGGTCTATAACCTATGGTTTTTTCAGTGAATATATATATATATATATAAATATATATATATATATCTACAACACAAAGGGTAGCCCCGATGAAAGGAAGCCTGCAAAGTTCGAAGCACTCACTGGAGTTCAATTTCTTCGCACTACAGGTCCCAGAAGGCTGTTATGGCTACGCCCACTGGAGCAGGGCCCGTGAAGATACAACAGTGCGAGGCAGCATTACGAACTTGATGCAGTTTCAAAGCCATTGAGAAAGGGAACCGAAGTTCCCGAAACACGTCTGGCAAGAGTGGCAAGAGGCACTTGGAAGCTTTTTGTTCACGTTGTACTTTGCTGGCAAGTCAAGCCTCAATAAAATGGATTTATGTAACTGCCTTAGGCTTCCTTTCATCGTGGCTACCCTTTGTGTTATTGAAATTTAGCGGCTTTGTCCGGCCGCGAAGGGAAGCCCGCTGCTTGAAAAGCGGACCTGTGCTATCGCCGAGAGGATGATGGCGCATATGGGAGACAGTGTCCTGAGACTCCACTACAAAGCAGGGCAGAGTAATTTAACGTGTCATTGATTTCAACCCACTGGGGTTTTAAGACTGTGTTAATTTTTTCTGCAAAGTTCGAAGCACTCACTGGAGTTCAATTTCTTCGCACTACAGGTCCCAGAAGGCTGTTATGGCTACGCCCACTGGAGCAGGGCCCGTGAAGATACAACAGTGCGAGACAGCATTACGAACTTGATGCAGTTTCAAAGCAATTGAGAAAGGGAACCGAAGTTCCCGAAACGCATCTGGCAAGAGTGGCAAGAGACACTTGGAAGCTTTTTGTCCACGTTGTACTTTGCTGGCAAGTCGAGCCTCAATAAAATGGATTTATGTAACTGCCTGAGGCTTCCTTTCATCGGGGCTACCCTTTGTGTTGTTGATATATATATATATATATATATATATATATATATATATATGAAATCTTCTTAGAAGCAGTATTAATTACAAATCTGTACTAATTTTGAAGTATTTGCATCTCACCTGTGGTTAGTCAGCAGTTTTGTAGGTTGGTGGGCTCTAAACTAGCTAGATCCAGTTGTAACCTATGTAATAATTAGAACTGTGTGACTGGATATTATTGGACAAAGGGGACAAGCAAATAGCCCCTTCCGCCTTTTCAAAGGCTCCGAGTTGATATGGTGGAGAGGAATTACCTCCACAGAAACCGCCAATACCATACCATCCATCAGATCTGGAATGCCCTCTGACTCCTGTTCCTACTACATTTTCTTACTCAACCTCTTGCTCTTCATCACCACCTTACTGTAGTGTAGTTCCTATATTCCCAATAGGCTCTGCTCATTGGAATAATATACACTTTTGACGTAGGACTTAGGTCAGTAAGTCTCTATCGAGTATACTAAACTTAATTGTGTGTGCCAGCTAGCTCAGAGGTCACTAGAAACTTTCTTGATACACAAGAAGGGATTAGTTCCTGACAACCGCATAAACATGACAACTTTGTTTCCACAAGAATTGAAACATATCTTCAGAGTCGTGGAAACAATAGATAATTATTTTACTCCGTCAATCGTGCATGCTTCGTTTCTACAGAGTTGCACAGAAATAGAGAGACAGGCATTTCAACAAAAGGGGTTTATTGAAGTATCTTCTTTCTCATGCAAGAGAGGTGAACTGCTACAATTGTTAGACAGAATGCAAAGTATAATGCGTACAGCGAGAACAGTAATATAAAAGAATACTGTAAAAGCATTGTCTGTTGCTATGACATGTAAAAATACTTACATAAATACCACAAGCTAAAATACTCAACTGGTGCTTTTAAAATACGCCTACCCCAGTGTACCTAACCTAGGTCTAGTACCAGGGAAGAAGTAGGTGTTTGTCTCTTAGCATAGGTTTAATTCAGCCAAGAATTGCCAATTATGTCTCTAGGTTCTAATCAGCTCCATACCTTAGAATGAGAGACATTCGTATCTCTTTCACGGACTCGATTTACCAACACCCCGCAAGGGGAGTCTGAAACACTGGAGCTGGATTTTTCGGCAGGAGAGTTGGCTTCCTTCGGCACTTGCTATAGCGAGCTGCGTCGTGCAAGTAGGTAGTCGAACTGCACCAAACCACACCGTTCTTTGCTATAGCAAGTAAAGGTATATTTATACCTTGAAGGTGTTAAGGAATGCCAGCATTGACGTAAAGTCGGGCATATGAACCTCATGAATGAACTCCTATGGAATACTTCTTCATGCATAATAATGAGTTTCTTCTGATTGGATGGTGGTTCCCCAGAGGCTAATAGAAGAGAAATATAAATGGAGCCGTCAGTCACTCTGTAATGTTTTTAGTCTTAAACTTACACCCGTCACCCCACCGTAAGAGAAGGGAGACTGAGTCAAGAAAATGTGCTCGGGTGAGGGAGGGAATGAAATAACCAAAGTATTAGGGAAAAGAAACAAAGAAGGAAGCTAAGGATTCCCGTAGGCTTCAGTGGTCGAGTATTGAAGTAAACCAAAAGAGAGGGGAAGGAGTTGCTTCACTAAGTACATGCAGCCGTTTACGGGATGTTTTAACTAAGATTCCACACTTGGTGTCAAGGGTTGAACCAAAATATCAAACCCGGTATCTCTATTTCCTACTTCTACCCACTTCCCCTTTCACACACCTCCTGACTTCCCTTACAAGTACCCGGTGCCCGTTCCACTCACCGGCTCCGCCGCAACTCTCTCCTTGAGTTGCGGCCGCTCTCCAGCCTCCTCCGGCGGATACCACCACTCCTCGGTCCACCGGTCTCCCGCCTCGTCGTCTTCCTGGTGTTCGTCAGGTCCCGTCTCCGTATGGAACTCCACGGTGTCCTCTCCAGGGTCACATCGATATTCGGCGTCTCCTCTCCCTCCTTGTACGTCCTCGCTCTCGCTGGTCCAAGACCCCGCCTCCAGGATTCCTTCTCTTTTTACTGGTTCCTCGCGACTACTTCCCGGGTCCTCTATATTGACTTCCGGGTTCAATACGGGGTTCCTCTGTGAAAAAATGTTACACAGGGATGACAATCGGCCTGAACTCAGTTCCTTCAAGTCCCAAGATGCATTGGGTGGTTGCGACATTTCTGCAGGTTCGTTCCCGTTATGAGCCCCCGAGGTAAGGCAGCTGTCTTCTTCCTCACATCCCCTTTCCCTTGCTGTCTTTCTACTGGGGTTCTGGTTATGAGGGAATCTCGATAAGTAGTCCACATTACCCTGCTCGCTACCTTTCCTATGCTTGGTTTGGAACCTATAGGGTTGAAGCGATAAAACCACCTGAGTACTCTTTCGTTGTTTCCTTTATTCCGAGCTAACCATTCTAATGGGGCATGATCAGTGTATATGGTAAATTCCCATCCTTCAAGATAGTATCTTAATGTGTCTATAGCCCATGTAATGGCTAAGGCCTCTTTTTCTATGGGATTCAGAAAAGGGGGTGGTGATGAACAGAGTGTCTGAATTAAGCAGACCACTCTTACCCAGTCCAAAGATCAGGGCTTGATCCATCACCGTTATTTATCTCACTCCACCATCCCAGCTCAGAACCTGGCTGTATGCAAATCAGTCTGTCCCTGGCCCAGTGCATCATGGGAACAGGGCAGACTAAACTACCAAGCCAATTCTTCACCAGAAAGGAGACAAGCTACCGGGGACCGGTTTCTGGCATTTCAGCCGTCTTCGGCCCGGCTTGCTTGAATCCTGATGGTGCAGTGAGAAAGGGACTCATGTCTGAGTATACCCTGCCACACCTATAGTGGCCAAAAACGATTCAGAAAAGGGGGTGGTGATGAACAGAGTGTCTGAATTAAGCAGACCACTCTTACCCAGTCCAAAGATCAGGGCTTGATCCATCACCGTTATTTATCTCACTGCACCATCCCAGCTCAGAACCTGGCTATATGCAAATCAGTCTGTCCCTGGCCCAGTGCATCATGGGAACAGGGCAGACTAAACTACCCAGCCAATTCTTCACCAGAAAGGAGACAAGCTACCGGGGACCGGTTTCTGGCATTTCAGCCGTCTTCGGCCCGGCTTGCTTGAATCCTGATGATGCAGTGAGAAAGGGACTCATGTCTGAGTATACCCTGCCACACCTATAGTGGCCAAAAACGATTCAGAAAAGGGGGTGGTGATGAACAGAGTGTCTGAATTATGCAGACCACTCTTACCCAGTCCAAAGATCAGGGCTTGATCCATCACCGTTATGTATCTCACTGCACCATCCCAGCTCAGAACCGGGCTATATGCAAATCAGTCTGTCCCTGGCCCAGTGCATCATGGGAACAGGGCAGACTAAACTACCAAGCCAATTCTTCACCAGAAAGGAGACAAGCTACCGGGGACCGGTTCCTGGCATTTCAGCCGTCTTCAGCCAGGCTTGCTTAATTCAGACACTCTGTTCATCACCACCCCCTTCTCTGAATCATTTTGTCCACCATAAGCGTGGAAGGGTATACTCAGATGTGAGTCCCTTGCTCATTGCACCATCAGGATTCAAGCAAGCCGGGCCGACGACGGCTGAAATGCCAGAAACCGGTCCCCGGTAGCTTGTTTCCTTCCCAGTATAAGAATTGGCTTGGTAGTTTGGTTTGCCCTGTTCCCATCATGCACTGGGACAGGAACAGACTAATTTGCATGTAGCCAGGTTCTAAGCTGGGATGGTGCAGTGAGCTAAAAAACGGTGATGGATCAAGCCCTGATCTTTGGACTGGGTAAGAGTGGTCTGCTTAATTCAGACACTCTGTTCATCACCACCCCCTTCTCTGAATCTTTTTCTATGGGAGCGTAGTTTCGTTCCCTAGGAAATAACTTCCGGCTTATGTATAGAATAGGTCTTTCTCCCTGTGGCGTTTCTTGTGACAGGACCGCTCCTATCCCTTGATCCGATGCATCCGTTTGCAGGATAAAGGGGAGACTGTAATCTGGACTTATAAGGACAGTGTCATTAGTGAGGAAGGTCTTTAACACCTTGGCTGCTTTGAGTTTTCCCCTCCTATGCTGAGCTTTGATGTTTCTCCATTGTTCATGACGAGCTCAGCTCGTCATAAGCACAGCTCAAACGTGCCTCATGACGAGCTGAGCTCGTCATGAGCAGCGAAGGGGTTAAGGACTCAAACGCCTGCACTATATCCGGTGTCGGACATTTCAGCCTTTCGTCTGTTTTGACCGACTTTTGAAGAAGATCAGTCAAAGGAGCTGCAATTTGGGAAAACCGGGGAATGAACCTTCGGTAATACCCGAGTAGTCCCAAAAAGGCTCGGAGATCTTTTTTTGGTTTGAGGCAAGGGTATTCCAGAAATGGCATTCAGTTTTGATGTTTGTGGTCTTATTACCCCTTCGCCTAACAAATAGCCTAAATATTTTACCGTGGGCGCTGCAAGATGACTCTTGGCAGGATTGATTTTTAAGCCATATTGTCCCAAGGTTTGTATGACCCTGTATAGATGTACCATATGTTCTTTCCAAGAATCACTATATATTATGATATCATCAATGTATGCACCGGCATATTCTTCATGAGGCTGGAGTATTACATTCATGGCTCTTTGGAAGGAAGCCGGGGCTCTATGCAACCCAAAGGGTAACACTTTAAACTGGTACAACCCGTCCGGGTGGAGAAGGCTGTTTTCTTCCTATCTTGTTTTCTTAAGGGTATCTGCCAGTACCCTTTGCACAAATCCAGAGTACTGATGTACTTAGCCTTTCCTATTCTCTCAATCATCTCATCTACCCTGGGAAGGGAATAAGTATCAAATTCAGATATTTTATTGACTTCTCTAAAGTCGATGCAGAAACGTACCGAGCCATCCGGTTTTGGTACGAGGACAATAGGAGAGTTCCACTCACTTACTGAGGGTTCAATAATGTCCATCTGTATCATCTTTTGTACCTCTTCTATAATCACCTGACGTCGAGTTTCTGGGATGTGATAAGGTCTAAGCCTTACTCGCTTTCCCGGGGGTGTATTTATAGCATGTTCAAAGAAACCTGTTCAACCGGGAAAGGTCGAGAAAGTATCTTGGACTGGCTCTAGAGTTTTTACTAGGTTAGTCTGTCGCTCAGGAGGCAGGCTTTTATCTATGCATTGACAGAACAGAGGTGACTCTACTTCTGTTGTGTTAACAGGAACTGGTACTGGTCCTTCCCATTTTTTTAACAAATTCACATGGTACACTTGGGAAACATGTCTTACAGGATCTATTTCAATTCTGTAAGTCACTGGTGTTACCTTGTTCAGAAAAGTATAGGGCCCCTGCCATTGGCCCAATAATTTCTCATCAGAGGAGGCCATCATCAATATTAAGGGATCCCCTATGTTAAAGGTTCTCAGTTTTGCTTTTTTGTCATATTGCTCCTTCTGTGCCGCCTGCGCTTCTTCCAAGTTGTTCTTTACTATCGTTCTGATTTGACTTAAGTGAGTGCGCAGATTAGAAACATAATCAGGTAATGGTTTAGTACCATTTGGTTAAGTTTCCTATTTTTCTTGTGCCATTTCTAGAAAGGTTCGTGGCTGATGCCCTGTACCGACCGGATTTTCGGACCAGATGGAATCAGCTCCTAGGAGCCCCTCTAACCCAGCCGGAACGTAATCACCTCCCTCCTTAGAACGTATTTACAATGGGTATGGATATATGTATGTACATCTCGTACCTAAGGATGGGGAAAATCGCAATAAACATGCATAGGTTTTCTACAATATCCTATTCACACCAACTAGTCTCGCGGCCACTTAGGCCCAGACTAATCTGCCCTGGGGCAGGTCTGATTATATTCTCTCACACACTGATCTCCCTCAGTGCTCACTCGACACGCAATCCGGCGTGTCTACACACATGGGCCTGCAGTCCCAGTGCTCTCATACACACACACGGTCCGCAATCCGGCAGACCTCCAAACCGTATCCTTCCGGTGCTCCCATTCACACACGGTCCGCAATCCGGCAGACCTCCACACCGTCTCCTTCCGGTGCTCTCATTCATACACGATCCGCAATCCGGCGGACCTACACACCGTCTATCTTAGGTGCTCTCATTAACGCTGTGTACCAACGACGATCACTTTCCTATGAACACTTAGGGAAGAAGTCTCTCATTGTCTACTCAGGATAAAACTACGATAATAGAAATTAGTATGGCTTTCCAAATTGCAATATGTACCTTCTGCTCCTGACATCAAATGTTCCCTTTCTTCCTCATTGCTCAATCATCTCTTACCTGATCGGGATTCGCATCCGTTCATGCAAACAATGTTTGACTAGAAGACAAGGTTACCCCGATTGAACAAGAATACAAAGCACATGTCGGTTCACTAAGAACTGGGGTGTTTTATTACAATAAAAATGAACACAATACTACACGATATATATATATATATATTCTGCAAAGAAAAGTAAAGGTTAGAAGGCGCGCTTTGCAAGGGAAAGGGCAGAGGTCACCTGGTTAATATGAAGTCGGGGTTCGGCAGTCATCTAGGTTCCCTTCTCGTCTGTGTCTCGGCTCGTCTCGGAATCACACCTTAGCAGTCACGGGTACACGTCTGCACCGCTATGCTCGATCTCCTCTGCTTCCCTCCAAGTCACTGGAACCTTGCTCGCTATTAACTACCGTCTCTCTCTCTCTCTGTCTCTGTGCGCTCCGCACTACTTCTCCTTCAGTCTTTCTCAGAGAGTCTCGGTTTCAAAATCTTTCTCGGACTTCAAAATGGCGACTGTCTGCCTGGAAAATAATTAATGGCATAGATGCTAACGGCTAGCTGCCGCCTACAGACTGACTGACTCACAGCCTAACACTTTCGCTAATATGGAAGCTTGTCCTTTCATGGAAAGTTACGGCCAGTAACCTGCCGCCCACCAAATTCTTGTACCTCCCCGTACCAAGGACACGTTCCCAGCCGGCCGGCCTGAAGTTGTGTCTTCGGAGTGGAGAAAAATACAGTCTTTCGATAAGGGCCAGCCTGAACCGGTTCTCTCCAAGCGAACAACACCTCGAAACTAAAACATTACACTTGACCTAGAAAGCCTCTCAAGCTACCAGGCAGAAGGCAAGATGGAGTCTGTCCCGTTTAAGGCCTACAAGGCCCAAAATAAGCATAACTCCATGGAAGATATACTAACACTCTTGCAAAATAATGGATCATCAATAATACTTATATATCTATCCCCTAGCTTAAGTTTATAAGCCCTGATCTAAAGAAAAGGGTACGAAAATGCACTACTGTGCCTCATGGATAGGTCCTACCTATAGTCCTAATCCCTATACTATAAGGGTAATAGGCTGGAGTCATCTTCCATCATTCTCCCTCTAAAGAGGGCCGAAAAAGTCGGTCATTACACTTCACCCTTGACTCCAGTCTATTAACCATGTTCTATATGGAACTAACATCAGTGGAAGAATAATAAGAAACAAAACTAACTGATCTATTCCTCTTGCCAAATCTACAATATTGGAATAGAGAAGGAATGCACTGAATAAAGCAGCAAATGGCAACTAAAATACAAATAGAAATAATAACACCCCCTATAATCTGTCGTAAAGAATGTAAGTCAGGTAACCAATTAAAGAGCCAGACAAACCAGCCCTGATCAATATGCTTTCTAACTTCTGCAGTCAAGTCGTGAAGTTTGTGAATATGGGCTTGAATCGATTTAGAGTGGTCAGACAGATTAAAGCAGCAAAGGCCTTCAAAGTCAGAACAGTCATGTCCATGTTTCAACAGGAGATAATCAATTGCTGCACGATTTTGCAAAATTGCCCTGCGTTCACCCTGGGCATCTAATAACAGGTCAGATAACACGGTAGAAGTCTGATTAATGGATTTAACCATCCAGCAAGCCATCTTGCCAATTGTTTTAGCATTGTAAACGGCCAAAGCCGGAACACCAATAATAGAAAAAGCTAAACTAAGATACTCAGACTTAGAATAAAGATGAATGGAAGAGTCACAGTCCTCATGTAACGTCATAGAGTTGCGGACCACACGGGAATGGGAACCAGGGTGCGAAGAAAACATCAATAAGCTTAATCTAGTGATAGCACATGGACCTCCAGAAATATTTGCGGGAATATAGGGCCAGGAGGAATTCCCACATGAGAATAACCAGCCAGAGGGCAGCAACATTGCACGGTAATAACTAGGAGCAACTAATATACGTTTACATGTCATATTATTTTTAACGGAAACACATGAATTTGGAAGTCTTTGTAAGCACAGCAATCGATGATGAGCTGAAAAAGAAGTGGCAGCCCGTAACTTTAGTTTAATACATTCAGTAATAGCCTTAGGATCACATGTTAAAATGAAGCATAAGTCACCCTGCGAAATGTTGTAGGTGGTAATTCGGGAATGAATCGGGGGAATGGAGTCCGAAAGGATGGAACACAAAGGGCAAAATTCATGGGCCGCAAAATCGCCCAGAATAATATTGGGCCGGGCACTCGAAATATTGAAAATATGCCGCAACGTTTCAGTGGAAGCAGGGACAGCAACCAAGCAGGTCGCCAGAATATCAGTCACAGACCTCATGGGAGTGAGGCAGAAATGTGGAGAGTTAGTCACTCGTTTTGCCAAGGAAATCCAAAAATTTGCTGAAGAATCCCACGCAGCGAAGGAACGAGGAACTCGGGTTCTCCAATCAACCGAAGTCGGTGGGTTCTCTCCTCTCCCGGCATAGCAGACCAAAAGGAGTCCAACGCCGGCACATCCTGCAGCAGCAGTTCAGAGAATGATCTGAAAGAAAACAAATACAGGCCTTACTCATTCTCGTAAATAACATTTGTCAGCCGGGACAGCTTCCCAGCTATCTTTCCCTGGTCTCATCACCAAAATGGTATTATCATGACCGGTCGCAATGACTTCAGCTTGTTCAGGGGGATGTTTAGGCGATTGCACCCATATTTTCGCACCAGGGTTGTCCGAGGACCCGAAGCCTTTTTGGCCTCGTATTGTTAGCAAAGTCGGGGCAGTGCCTTTCTTAATCTCACCACTGAAAACAGGCATAATTAGCAACTGAGCAACACGGTCAGATTTTTGAATTGACAAATCAATCTCACTGCTATTAAGCAGGAGAACCTTAATCTCTCCCTGATAATCGCTGTCAATCACTCCTCCGAGAACTTGAATACCTTTCAAGGCAAGGCCCGATCTAGGGGCAATCAGTCCAAAGCTACCGGCTGGTATACAGACACCAACGCCAGTTTCAACAATGATTCGGTCTCTACCTTTCAGGACAGTGTCATTCATAGCATGTAGATCCAAGCCTGCGGAACCTGGGGTTGCTCTGCATGGAGCCAAAGCTCCGGGGGTAATTTCCCAGTACATAACAGTATTAGCCATGGTGTTGTGCTTTGCATCAACAGTTGGAGGAAACAAACGCATTAAAGGAGATTCAGAATGCAACGAGGGACGATTATTTAAGACATACTGACAATTTTTGCTCATAGGGAGCGGGCCAATATAATCAATTTGCCAAATTTGAGCGGGCATTTTTCCTCGAAATAAATGGCCTTTAACAATATGAGGCACTGTTCTCTTTCGAGCATGCTGACAGATAGGACAATGCAGAATGACATCTTTAATCAAATTTAAAGGAATATGAATTCCTCGATCGGCAGCCCACCTGCTAGTGGCTCTTTCTCCAAAATGTCCCGCTTTTTGGTGGGCCCATTTCGCCAATCCCGCCAAATCAGAATCCTGCATGTCCACCACTGCCTCAGAAATTTTAGATTTTTCATCTGCAATGTTATGAAAGAATTTGTCAAGGGAGTCTATCGGGGTGTGAGCATCCACATGAAAGATTGTCACAGTACTCTATGGGAGCAATTCCCAAATTTCTTGCCATAATTCTTTTCCCCACAGTTCTTTTGAATGCAATTCCCAATTATGAGAATGCCAAGTCGGTAACCACACCGCCAGTCCATTAGCAGTGGACCAGGAATCGGTGAAAATGTGACATGTGCCAGGTAGTTCTTGTTTCAAAACTTGGTAAACCGCATATAATTCAGCATATTGACTACTCTTCCCATCACCAGTTGTACTCAATAACTTTTTAGTGATCGGGTTATAGGACACTGCTTTCCAATGCCGTTTCTCACCAATGAACCTCGCTGAACCATCCGTAAACCACACATGTTGTCTGTCCTCCGCGGACAAATCATCAAAAGGCTTACCCCACTTGACAGGAGATTCCTGCACAACAGGTACAGAACAATCATTTCCAGTCTCATTCGATGGCGCCTGCGCCACTCGCTCATGCAACACTGCAACACCTTTCGGACCCACACTTGCTCTGTCCTGAATGTACCATTTCCATTTAATCACACTCGCCTCTTGAGCATGTCCAATACGATGGGATTTCGGCGAACTCAAAACCCACTGCATGATAGGAATTTCAGGTCTCAAAATCACAGCATGACCTAGAGTCAATTGTTCGGTATCCACCAGAGCCCAGTAACATGCAAGCAATTGTTTTTCAAAGGGTGTATAACGTTCACCAGCTTCAGGTAACTTTTTAGTCCAAAAACCTAATGGCACTTTTTGTCTGCCCTGCTTTTGCCATAGACTCCAATTGGCATACAGACCATCCACAGACACATTCAAATCCACATCACCCTCGCCCACAGGCCACAAATCCAAGGCGTACTGAATCGCTTCTTTCGCCAAATTAAATGCTTTTTGTTGCGGTTCACTCCATTCAAACGCATTCTTTTTACGAGTCACTCGATACAAAGGAGCCAAAATCTGACTCAAATTGGGAATATGCTGACGCCAAAAACCAAACAAGCCAATGAAACTCTGAGCCTCTTTTCTATTCCTTGGAACCGCAAAATCCAACATTTTTCGCCTCACCTGCGGGATCACTTCTCTGTGACCTTCATGCCAATTAATGCCTAAAAATTTAACATTCTGGGATGGGCCTTGTAATTTATCAGGATTAATTTCCCAACCTTTTGCACGTAAACAGTCAAGGATCTGATCTAAATGGGACTGGACCTGATCCTGCGTTTCACCTTGAATCAAAATGTCATCAATATAATGAGACACCTGAATTTGTGGATGTACGGGTACCTCAGACAAATGTTCCGCCACCAGCCGGTGACAGATCGTAGGACTATGTACATAACCTTGAGGAAGACTCCTGAACGTCATTTGATGGCCATTCCAGGTAAAACTGAATTGTTCCTGACACTCGGGGGCAATTGGAATTGAAAAGAAAGCATTAGCAATATCAATGGACGCATGCCATGTACCTGGATGCTTCTGAATCCTCTGAATCAAAGTAACCATGTCTGGCACTGCAACAGCTAAACGAGGTGTGTGTTTGTTCAATTCTCGATAATCAACAGTCATGCGCCAAGAATTATCACTCTTGCGCACAGGCCATACGGGATTATTCCAAGCAGAAGTGACCGGAGTTACAACCCCTGCGTCAACCAAATCCTGAATTGTGGCACTAATTTCTTCATGACCACCTGGAATACGGTATTGTTTCTGAAAAACCACTTTCGTAGCTTGGGGAATTTTAATGGGGGGCATCCGCAAACGGCCAACCCGAACGGGTCTGGACGAAATGTAATGCTTGGTTCCAAATTGATAACAACCATCATCCAAAATCTAAAGTCATCCCTTTTAAAATATCAATTCCAATAATATACTCCAGAAGCGGTACAACCAACACAGAATATTCTTTACGGGGAATTCTGCCAATTTTCATCTCAAGTGTAGTTTGCACTGCGGGGGTCTCTTTACCACCTAAACCAGTAATCGTAAAAAACTGTCCTTTAAATTTCTTTGATTTACCATGAATTAAAGTGGCCTCCGCTCCAGTATCTACTAATGCTCGGGCCCTTTGGATATTACGATGTTTCCAAAAAATTTCAATATCTACATAGGGTCTATTGTCTTTGTGAGCCCACCTGCGTACCGGAGCTTGACCTATTTCCTAGTCATTTTTACTGTGGTCAGTCAACCAGGACAAATCAGGATAAATGTTTTCAACTTTCTTAGGGATCAGAATGTCCTGCTCATATCCATCCCTATTACGAAATGGATTATTGTCATTTTCAAAGAATTGAGAATTGCGGTCAGAAAGCTTGTGACGATCCTCCCTTCTCCTCAAGTCAGGGGAATAACCTCTTTCATCTCTGTGTCTATTAGAGACACGATCATCTCTCCCCCTGTCTCTCTCTCCCTCTCTCACCCTTATGCTTTCACGGCTGGGGGAAACATCACGTTCATAGCGCCGGTCATCACGGCGATCAGCATCCACACGACGCCTCTCATCACCACTGCCATCGGAACCACGATCACAATCATTCTTTCGTACACGACGGGCACCCTCCTTCCGATCCAAACCACGCTTACGAAACATGTCCCATAAGCGATTATTAGGTTCACCGTCAATGTCCTCCCTTTTCACACCATCAGCCAAAAGTGCAAGAAACATATCACGTCTAGAGAATTTATAATCCCCAGCGGTACGACCTTCAGGTCGAGATTGTCTCTCAGGTTTAAACCATTCACCCAACTCACCAAGCTGACGAACAGATTCAAGCACCATAGACAAAGGATTGCCAGTTTGATTGATCAACAAAGTCATCATAACCTGCTTATAAGCAACAGGCGAAGAACGGATAATGCGATTACGCACAGAAGATGTTAAAAGACCATCCAACAATCTGTCAGAAGTACTGAGAAAAATCGCAGTTTTCATCACTTCCTCCTTCAAACGTTGCGACGCATCACGCAAAGTGTACCATGGCTTGTCATTGGCAGGCCAATCAGATTCAGTAGGGTATTTATGGTTACAGCCATCATTCGCAAGTTGGAGCAAACTAATTTGGCCAGCACCATTATAATTCCGAAAATGATCTTGTACAGTAGAATCGGAACTCAAAGAGCAAAATCGTAAACAATCACCAGCATCAAGCATGATACCAGCAGCACCCAGTTCATAAAGGCACACCATCCATGTAAGCAAAGTTTCACCGGGCCGTTGTCGAAAGCGTTGTAAAATGTCACTAACCTCCTGTTGAGTAAAATCTTCAATACTATCCAAATGAATACCATTCGGCACACCAGGAGCCTGTTGTAATTTACGTCGAAACACAGGGTGAGCAGAAACCTCCGGTAGAGCCTCCGAGGAAGCCCGATCCTTAGATTTAGAGGAACAATCAGGGCGTGATACGTCATCAGAATGGGTAGAGCGACCACGGTCGCCAGAAATGTCGTCTTTAACACAAGAAGCCGATTTACAATCACGTCCGGAGCGAGAAGACTCGCGCTTGTCACTCTCCTCAGCCGAGGAGCCAGAATCATTCGAATCCCAGATATTACCATCCCACTCGTCGGGGTTCCAATCCAGTCCGGCTTTCGCCACGACCAGACGCACTTTCCGCGTAGACACACGACCATGACGGTGTCTGTATTTATATTTCGCAATGCGAACTGCAGCCCTTTCGGCTATAGTTTGATAAGTCTCAAGTTTGTCGGCAAGCAATTTATTTTGACACCGCAAAAGAGTATGCGCATTTTGCACTTCAACAAACTTTTCTTCCATATCCACAAACCGTTTTTGCAACTTAACAAACCTTTCATGAAGAATTCTGTATGCAGTTAGCACAATCCAACCTCTGCGTCCTAAAATAGGAAGCTCATCACCCTTCACTACTGGTGCTTTTTGCAAGCAAGAAACCACATCAGCAGGCTCCGCCTGCTCCAAACAAGAAGTCCAATTCTCACTCAAACCAGTAGAATCGGCCCACTCACGGGCCAAGGCCTCGTAAGGCGTTGATTCCCAGCCGGGAATATCAACAGGCAATTTGAAAGTAGATTTCAACTTACGCGAAAACATTTTGACACACAAAAAATATATACACAATTATCAACAAAGAAAACACGTATGAGCCGAACGCAAACCAACAAGATCAAAACAATACAGTGCACACAGGCTTCGTAAACAGTTCGTGACGCCAGATGTACCGACCGGATTTTCGGACCAGATGGAATCAGCTCCTAGGAGCCCCTCTAACCCAGCCGGAACGTAATCACCTCCCTCCTTAGAACGTATTTACAATGGGTATGGATATATGTATGTACATCTCGTACCTAAGGATGGGGAAAATCGCAATAAACATGCATAGGTTTTCTACAATATCCTATTCACACCAACTAGTCTCGCGGCCACTTAGGCCCAGACTAATCTGCCCTGGGGCAGGTCTGATTATATACTCTCACACACTGATCTCCCTCAGTGCTCACTCGACACGCAATCCGGCGTGCCTACACACATGGGCCTGCAGTCCCAGTGCTCTCATACACACACACGGTCCGCAATCCGGCAGACCTCCACACCGTATCCTTCCGGTGCTCTCATTCACACACGCTCCGCAATCCGGCAGACCTCCACACCGTATCCCTCCGGTGCTCTCATTCATACACGATCCGCAATCCGGCGGACCTACACACCGTCTATCTTAGGTGCTCTCATTAACGCCGTGTACCAACGACGATCACTTTCCTATGAACACTTAGGGAAGAAGTCTCTCATTGTCTACTCAGGATAAAACTACGATAATAGAAATTAGTATGGCTTTCCAAATTGCAATATGTACCGTCTGCTCCTGACATCAAATGTTCCCTTTCTTCCTCATTGCTCAATCATCTCTTACCTGATCGGGATTCGCATCCGTTCATGCAAACAATGTTTGACTAGAAGACAAGGTTACCCCGATTGAACAAGAATACAAGGCACATGTCGGTTCACTAAGAACTGGGGTGTTTTATTACAATAAAAATGAACACAATACTACACGATATATATATATATATATATTCTGCAAAGAAAAGTAAAGGTTAGAAGGCGCGCTTTGCAAGGGAAAGGGCAGAGGTCACCTGGTTAATATGAAGTCGGGGTTCGCCAGTCATCTAGGTTCCCTTCTCGTCTGTGTCTCGGCTCGTCTTGGAATCACACCTTAGCAGTCACGGGTACACGTCTGCACCGCTATGCTCAATCTCCTCTGCTTCCCTCCAAGTCACTGGAACCTTGCTCGCTATTAACTACCGTCTCTCTCTCTCTCTGTCTCTGTGCGCTCCGCGCTACTTCTCCTTCAGTCTTTCTCAGAGAGTCTCGGTTTCAAAATCTTTCTCGGACTTCAAAATGGCGACTGTCTGCCTGGAAAATAATTAATGGCATAGATGCTAACGGCTAGCTGCCGCCTACAGACTGACTGACTCACAGCCTAACACTTTCGCTAATATGGAAGCTTGTCCTTTCATGGAAAGTTACGGCCAGTAACCTGCCTCCCACCAAATTCTTGTACCTCCCCGTACCAAGGACACATTCCCAGCCGGCCGGCCTGAAGTTGTGTCTTCGGAGTGGAGAAAAATACAGTCTTTCGATAAGGGCCAGCCTGAACTGGTTCTCTCCAAGCGAACAACACCTCGAAACTAAAACATTACACTTGACCTAGAAAGCCTCCCAAGCTACCAGGCAGAAGGCAAGATGGAGTCTGTCCCGTTTAAGGCCTACAAGGCCCAAAATAAGCATAACTCCATGGAAGATATACTAACACTCTTGCAAAATGATGGATCATCAATAATACTTATATATCTATCCCCTAGCTTAAGTTTATAAGCCCTGATCTAAAGAAAAGGGTACGAAAATGCACTACTGTGCCTCATGGATAGGTCCTACCTATAGTCCTAATCCCTATACTATAAGGGTAATAGGCTGGAGTCATCTTCCATCATTCTCCCTCTAAAGAGGGCCGAAAAAGTCGGTCATTACATGCCCATACAATAACTCAAAGGGAGAGTATCCCGTACTCTTTTGTTCCTTACATCTAATGGCAAATAAGGCAAGAGGTAACATGTCTTCCCACTTCCTGGATTCTAGGGCTAGAAGTTTCTTGAGGGTGTCTTTAATAGTCGCATTGTATCTTTCGACTAATCCATCCGGTGGGGATGATAGCCGCCGTCCGGATCTGTTTTACCCCCAACAGGTCACAAACCTGTTTCATCAGGCGGGACATAAAAGGTGTCCCTTGGTCCGTCAGAATCTCTTGCGGGAATCCCACTCTAGAAAAGACTGATATCATAGCTTTAGCGATATTAGATGCATCGGGCCTTCTTAGTGGCAAAGCTTCAGGAAATCTGGTGGCATAATCTACCATGACCAATACATAGCGACACCCACTACGAGATGGCACTAAAAGTCCTATTATATCTATTCCAACCCTACTAAAAGGCTCACTTATGATAGGAAGGGGCTGAAGGGGAGCGCTGGGAGGATGGTACCTACTATTTCATTGGCATATTGGACATTCTTTGCAATATCTTTTTACGTGTTGATAAATGCCAGTCCAATAAAATCGCTCCATAATCTGTTTTTCGGGTTTATCTACTCCAAAATGTCCCCCTAATAGGTGGCTATTAGCTAAGTAGAGAACTTTCTCCCTAAAAGGAACAGGGATGAGTAACTGTGGATTCTGTGTGTGAGTCCCTTTCCTGTAAAATAAACCATTCCGTTTGAAAAAGTAAGGACCTACATGGTGTGGGTCTTCATCTTCGAGTGCCTTGTTCCATGCTTCCTGTAACACCGGGTCTTCGCGTTGCGCTGCATGAAAACTTCTATCTGTTTCCCATGGGTTTTCGTCTACTATCACCGGCATAACTGCCCGTCCTCTGCCTTTCTCTGCTCTTCTCTGTTTCTTATTTTTCCTGTCCTTTGATGGTGGCCATTCTTTATGTATATCTTTTGAAAAAGGAGCCGTGTTCCACCACTCTTCTGTATCTTCGGGTTTTGCTTGTAATAACTGTGACAATTTTGGATAGTCGTTCCCTAGAATGGCTTGTTCAGGCAAGCGAGGGATAAGTCCCACAGTCAAGGTGGTCCCTGGATCATTAGCATGTTGTATCTGAACCTGCGTTGTGGGATAGGGTTTAACATCCCCATGAACACATTTTATGGCTTCTGTCCCTTCTATTGGTCCCAATCGGGTCCCTAGATCTTGAGGTCTAATTACACTTTGAAGACAGCCCATGTCTGCCAAAGTTGTCAAGGGTCGCCCATTCACAGCTACTGTACATTGATAAGGTGGCGGTTTCTTCCCTTGTTGTGAACAGAAGTAGTTACGAGTTGCCCCAATTTCCATGGGTTCCTCCCTTTATGGACAAAACCATGCAATATGCCCCATTCCCCCACACTGAAAACATTGAGGCCCAATAGGAGGAGGGGTCGGATCATTGGTGGTCCGGGAATAACTGTGACTGGTTCGGGCTTCTTTACGACAGGTGGTGGACGAACATGTCGATGTGCTCCTGTCCCACCTGGTTTCCCTACCGGTTCATCCCGTCCTTTCTGAACCTCCTGGGCTCTATTGTACGCACTTGCTATTTCGACTGCAGTTTCTAAAGTCAAATTGGCCTGTTGTCTCACCCACCTCTGGATGGGTGGATGTAAGGATGTCAAGTACTGTTCCAAGTAGATTTTTGCCATGATTCCATCTTTATCGGTGGTGGCTGGTTTTAGCCATCGATCAGCCATATCCTTAACCCTGAAGTATAATGCTCTGGGGGTTTCCTGGGGGCCCTCTTTCATTTGCCGTAATTTCAGTCTGTATGTTTCGTCGTCTACCCCTAGTCTCTCCATTATGCATTTTTTATATCAACATAGGGCACCACTCCCTGTAACGTTGTGGCCTGGTATGCTGCCTGTAAGTCTCCTGAAAGGAGGGGTCCTAAATACTATCCGCATTTGTCAGGTGGCCAGGATGCTGCTGTCGCAATTCTCTCAAAGTTATTGAAAAAATTATCTGGATCTTCTCCACTGACGTATCCTTGCAATACTACAGAGGGAAGTGAGGTAGGTCCTCTCTGTTGACCCAGGGCTTCCGATATTTTATCCATGGCAGCTCCATGTGTTTGGCTTTGACCGGTAAGAACTTGTTGTAACTTGGTTCTGTCCTCTTCAACGACCGTCAAAAAAACGTTCCATGACTTTTCCCAAATGCTCTTGATTCTCCGCCATTTTAGCCATTGCAGCCTCCATCTTGCCTTTGTATCCCACTTCTGACACCACTTGTGGGAGCGCAGGCTTAACAAACAGGCGAGGAGGCTGTATGTATGATCCAAAAGAATGTGGTTTATTCTCAATAAGTGGAATATTCTGTGATACAGAGTGTCCCTCCTCCTGGTCTTCTTCTGAACTACTGGTTGATGAGTGGACAATGTTTGATGCTCCCGGCTCCTCGTCTTCGGATTGGATGGTGTTTCCCCAGAGGCTCATAGAAGAGAAATATAAATGTAGCCATCAGTCACTCTGTAATGTTTTTAGTCTTAAACTTACACCCGTCACCGCAACGTAAGTGAAGGGAGACTGAGTCAAGAAAATGTGCTCGGTGAGGGAAGGAAATAACCAAAGTATTAGGGAAAAGAAACAAAGAAGGAAGCTAAGGATTCCCGTAGGCTTCAGTGGTCGAGTATTGAAGTAAACCAAAAGAGAGGGGAAAGGAGTTGCTTGACTAAGTACATGCAGCCGTTTACGGGATGTTTTAACTAAGATTCCACACGTTGTGTCAAGGGTTGAACCAAATATCAAACCCAGTATCTTTATTTCCTACTTCTACCCACTTCCCCTTTCACACACCTCCCGACTTCCCTTACAAGTCCCCGGTGCCCGTGCCACTCACCGGCTCCGCCACAACTCTCTCCTTGAGTTGCGGCCGCTCTCCAGCCTCCTCTGGCGGATACCACCACTTCTCGGTCCACCGGTCTCCTGGTGTTCGTCAGGTTCCGTCTCTGTATGGAACTCCACAGTGTCCTCTCCAGGGTCACGTCGATATTCGGCGTCTCCTCTTCCTCCTTGTACGTCCTCGCGCTCGCTGGTCCAAGACCCCGCCTCCAGGGTTCCTTCTCTTTTTACTGGTTCCTCATGACTACTTCCCGGGTCCTCTGTATTGACTTCCGGGTTCAATACGGGGTTCCTCTGTGAAGAAATGTTACACGGGGGTGCCAATCGGCCTGAACTCAGTTCCTTCAAGTCCCAAGATGCATTGGGTGGTTGCGACATTTCAGCAGGTTCGTTCCCGTTACGAGTCCCAGAGGTAAGGCAGCCGTCTTCTTCCTCACATCCCTATACAAGGGCATGAATCGGGAAAAATGCATAAGGAATCTAAATTGATACACAACATTACCAGACACTTGGAAACATGCCACCATACAACCCCTCCTCAATAACCCTCAGCCGACACGATGGCAAGCTAAAAGCCCATCTCACTGAGTCCATACCCTGGAAAAGCCCTGGAAAAACTGATCAACTAACTCGCCTGCTAACTCAAGACCAATCTCCTTGTCGACCCTTCACAATCAGGTGTCAGCAGTGGTGGCCGCTGCCTACCTAACGTGGTAGGGCGCCCACAGGTGGAAAGGGCGGCGGGTTGGGGAGGGTGGGAAATAAAATGTAAGTAAAAAAATAAAGACATACCTGCTGCTCTGCTCCACTGACACCTGCCTCGTGGCTCCTCTCATTGCCCGGCCGGAAGGGGATTGGCCCTCAGGGCACAGGCTCCACACCCAATCCAGACGCTACTCCCACATGAGAGCAGTGCCAGGATTGGCCTGAGCAGCCTCGTTTGCCGCTCAGGTGTTGAATTGGAGTCTGCAGATTTTCTCCAACTTGACTGTGTAACACAGTCGGTTGGAGAAACATAAGCGAGCATATGTGTTTGGCCTGTCTAGGAGCACACATGGGCACTTATGAGTGCACACTACTCCTCCTCACTGTCATGCTCGGCCCTGCCTTATGCCTATTATATTGCAGGATTCAGACAGCATAAATAAAATAAAAGTAACATTTTGTTAATATAATTTTATTTATCTTCTGCTGGCACAGGCTAGGAGCCGCCCCTCTGTGTCAGAACTAATCACAGCACTGAGACGGCACTCATGGCTGCCATGGACGACATACATCTCATCATCGACAAGGGATGCAAAACAGCCCTCATCTAACTGGACCTCTCTTCACCACTGTTGCCCACCGCAACTATATCCTGAGACTCCACAAAGCCAGAATCTAGGGACCCCGTCCTATTAATCAATCAGGGATTCTATAAGCGCGCTACTCACCTGTGAGGGTCTCAAGGTGCAGGGGGGTGAGCAGCTCCGGTCAGTCAAAAAAACAGGTCTTGAGGGTCTTCCTGAAGATGTGTAGGGTGGGAACACATCTGATGTCGATCGGGAGCTCATTCCAGGTCTTGGCTGTGATGTAGGAAAAGTTCTGCCACCTGTTCTCACTCTGCAGATGAGCGGGGGTTCAGCGAGGGAGAGGTCGGCCGGTCTGAGGTTCCTCATCAGTATGTGGAAGGAGCTTCTATCATTGAGATATTGGGGCCGGTGTAGTGGAGGCACTTGTTGGTAAGGGTGAGTATCTTGAAAGTTACTCTCTTCTCAAAGGGGAGCCAGTGGAGGTTACGCAGGTGTTGGGTGATGTGTTTGTGTCGAGGGATGCCGAGGACGAGTCTGGCTGCAGTGTTCTGGATTGGCTGGAGTTTGCGAAGCAGAAACTTGTTGATCCCGGTGTTTCCGTAGTTCAGTCTTCTGGTTATGAGTGCATGGGTGATGGTCTTCCTTGATTCGGCTGGGATCTATTTGAAGGTCTTTCGGAGAATGCGGAGGGTGTTGAAGCAGGTGGAGGCAACGGCGTTAATCTGTCGGGTCATGGAGAGGGAGGAGTCGAGTTCCATGCCAAGGTTTTGGGTGTGGTCCATGGGGGTGGGGGGGTTGCCAAGGGCGGTAGGCAACCAAGTGTTGTCCCATGCAGAGGGGGAGGGTCCTAGGACGAGGACCTCTGTCTTCTCCGAGTTGAGCTTCAGGCAGCTGCTGCTTATCCAGGATGTGATGTCCATCATTCCTTCTTTGAAGTTGAGTCTGGTCGTGCTGGGGTCCTTGGTGAGAGAGAGGATGATTTGGGTGTCGTCGGCGTAGGATACTATGCTGAGTCCATGGTGCCTGACGATGCCAGCGAGGGGGGCCATGTTGATGTTGAAGAGCGTGGGGCTGAGCGACAATCCTTGGGGTACTCCGCAGTTGATTTCTGTGGGTTCGGAGAGAAAGGGTGGCAGCCTGATTCTTTGGGTTCTATTGGCGAGGAAGTAGCGGACCCAGTCGAGGACAGTTCTCTGTATGCCGGCTCGTGGAGTCTGGTGGTGAGTGTGCGATGGGAGACGGTGTCGAAGGCTGCAGAGAGGCTGAGTAGAATCGGGCTGCGATGTGTCCTTGGTATAGGAGGGTGCGGATGTCGTCTGTGGCGGCAAGTAGAGCGGTCTCGGTGCTGTTGTTGCTGCGTAACCCGGATTGAGAAGGGTTGAGGATGGAGTTTTCTTTGCTGAATTTTGTTAGTTGGATGTTGACGGCTTTTCGGTGACTTTGGCTGTGAAGGGGAGGAGGGAGATGGTTCAGTAGTTATTGAGGTCCGTGGGATCTGCTGAGGGCTTCTTTAGTAGGGGTCTGACTTCTGCAATGTTCCAGCCATCAGGAAAGATGCCGGTTTCAAAGGTGGCATTGATGGTGCATCATAGTTCTGGAGCGATGGCGGCGGCGGCTCTGTGGAAGATGTGCGGGGGTAGGGGTCCATGGGGGCTCCTGAGTGGATGCCTTTCATGGTCAATGCTGTGTCTTCAGTGGTGACTGGGGTCCAGGAGGCGATGGTGGGCTGGCTGGTGCTACTGGAGGCGGGAGTGGTTTTGGAGTCAGGTGTCTGGTCGTTGAGGTTGTCATAGAGGTCCTTGATTTTCAGATGGAACTAGGATCCGAGCTTGTTGCAGAGGTCCTGGGAGGGGGTGATGTCCGTTGTTTCGCTGTGGGGTTTGGTGAATTCCTAGACAATGCTGAAGAGTTCCTTGGAATTGGCGAGGATCTGCACCTTATTCACCCAATGTTCTCAAATAGTCAGCCACACTCCCTTCCAATCCGAAGCCACCAAGATGATCTGAGGAGTGCCACAAAGCCCCTCCCATAGTTCCATCCAATTCAACATCTACATGGGAACACTCTTCAGCATTGTCTAATTCCATGCCAATCACACAATCCAACTTCATCACATGTATGTCTGACATAGCCGACGAGATGAAAAAGAGCTGCACCAAGCTCAGAAGAGACAAAACCGAAGTGGTCATGTTTGCCAATTACAGATTGGTGGTCCGACACCCTAGATCCAGCTCCCAACCCCACCAACCCTGCCAGGAACCTGGGGAGCATAATCAACAGCCAAATCTCTATGGCCAACCAAGTCAAAAGGGTAACAGCTATGTGTTTCCACACCCTCATGATGAGCAGAAAAACATTTAAGTTGCTCCCACTAGACACCCACAGGACGGTCACCCAAGTTCTCCTGCGGACTTGACTACGGCAATGCCCTCTAAGTAGGCATCTTCTCCAAGCTCTATGCAAACAAATGATGGACGGAATGCTGAATAAATCATACATTCACCCCCAGTCAAGAGATCTGGGTTAAATCCATTGTTCTTTTGCTCACCATGCCACCACAGTTTAGACCTAGCCACATGCAAATCAGTCTTGACCCTGTGCCTCATGGGAACAGTCCAGACAGAAATGCCAAGCCAGGTCCTCCCTGGACCGGATTTAAACAATTGGAGCCTCACCTACATGTGTACACATCCATATGCAAAACCATGCGGAATGGGGACCCCTTCTTATTAGTGTCCCCAGGGATTTGTTAATAACATAAATCCTATGGTTGGGATGTGTGTAGGTACTAAAATCACACAGGACCACAATTACCTCATCCACCAGAAAAGTGTGAAAGATAGAGAGAGTACCTCACGGTAGCACCACCCGAGGGGGTTCCCGGTTAGTAATTGCCGGTATACCCACTTCTCATCATTGGCCACTCTCTCTATGTGAAAAGACAAAAGTGCACTAAAAGAAGATAATAGTGCAGACGTGAGAATAGTGATGTGAAAAACATAGATAGTGACAAACGTTACACCACTAACACACTGTATAGTGTATCGAAAACCGATATAAAGACCCCTAACCAAACACACAAATAATATGTAAAAGTGTGGTAGGGTTGTGCTTGCTTTACCGTTTTATTCTGATGCAGCAGAACCCTACTTCTTAAAAATGGTAAACGTGTACCATAACACTCTTTATACTCAAGCCGACATGTTTCATCGCTGAGATTTTAGCGATTTCATCAGGGCAATGAGGGGTAGGAAATTCACAGTCTTTTCATGTAGTTGTGGACCTTGAGGGTGCTACGTTAGCGCATACCAGCACCACTCATAGGGGCACCGTGTTAAGCATACACGTGTACCTGCATATGGCCGGTGAAAATCACAGCCACTGTCGCCGAGTCCCTCCGGCGCTTCCGACGATCCACCAATAAGGAATAAAAGGAAATATATCACCTGTTTGTCAGGTGTTGATTCTCCACCACAATCCAATTTCTGTGGGGATGGCGCCTCACCTCACCTGGCTGCAGCTCAGGTAAATAAGGAGCACCGCTCTCTCCGTCGGTGTCTCCCAACGTCCCTCTGGGCTATACTGGGGATTGTGGTGGAGAATCAACACCTGACAAACAGGTGATATATTTCCTTTTATTCCTTATTTCTCACATTTACGTACAGCAGTAGCAACAACTAGGTCCTGATGAATGCATAGGATCAATTCCATTTATATGCAGAAACATGTCGACCACTTGCTGAGTAGATATTATGTCAAATCTACTTTTTTTCACTTTCCACTTGTTTTTAAGCTTAGGGGTCTGAGAGAAAACATTAAAAATACCTATTCTACTCAGTTCCACCTAATTTTACTCACTTCACTTACTTTCACTTGCACTGCTTTTTTTCAGTTGTAAATATCACACCAACACCATACTGACACCACTCAGTAAAAAACTAACGTCAGTCTCCTTACTCACACAGTCTCTACCTTCCAACTAGTGTGACTGTCTGTACACTAACCCCTGGGTAAGGAGAACCCAAATGATGTAACAGTGGTGGTACAGAGAGACAACTGATGGGAAAAATTGCTACCCTAATTGCATGTTGCATGTATGAGTGTTTAAATGGTGTTTATATACAACTGTTTTCAACTCACAATTTAATCTTTTGTCGTGTGGCGGTCAGTCTAAGAGCGAAACATGGTTGTGACTCCTGGATACCTTTTGTTGTAATTAGTTCTGTATTTAGGGGCATGTATCCAGTACAGAGTCATTAAATTAGCCCTTAGACGCTCATTTAAATAGTGTATGTTTCGTAAATCATACATTCACCCCCAGTCAAGAGATCTGGGTAAATCCCTCGTTCTTTTGCTCACCATGCCACTCCAGTTTAGACCCAGCCATATGCAAATCAGTCTTGACCCTGTGCCTCAAAGGAACAGTCCAGACTGAACTGCCAAGCCAGATCCTCCCTGGACTGGAAACAAGCTCACCAACAACCTCCAAAAAGTTCAAAATGTGGCCACCCCACTCACACTCAACTTCTCACCTCGAGTCCACATCTGCGAACTCCTTAGAGACCTACACTGGCTCCTCATCCAGAAAAGTGTGACCTTCAAACTTATCATCCTTACCTATAAGGCAATACACAACACTAGGCCCTTCCTACCTCATTGACTGCATCCGCTTCCACACCCCGCCTAGACACCTTAGATCGGCTGGACTTTGCCTTACGCACATCTCCCACATTCAGCGCACCACAATGCGTGGACTTGCCTTCTTCCACATGATCCCCAAGACCTGGAATGACCTGCCCCATCAGAGCAGCCAGCTTTCTCCTAGAATTTAGATGAAAGCTGAAAACTTAGCTGTCAACTAAGTTTCACTTAGGCAACTCAGATAACTCCTTTTAGGGTGTCTAGAGACGCTCGTGGGTGTTGAGCATGTCTTACAAATCCAAAACACATTTTATACTATAACTTAACATAACATAACATAACATTTTATTATAAGTTGTATGCAGATTTTGTGACACTTTTGAGAAGGAAAAGTCAAATATATTATTTACAGGTGTAATCAATTCTTCTATGATTCCTCAATGATGGATCTACAACATTTGTAGCAAAACTGTTATTTACCCAGAATATGTTTGTTCTCCCTACTGTACTACTTCAAAAATTAACCCCAACGTCTATTAAAAAAAATGATCTCTTTCTTATCCCTAATGAATCTCGTATATTGCCTTTTTGTATTTTAAATATTCTAACTTACTGTCCCTAGAAACTCTTCCATATGAAAACCACAGTCTGCGAATAATCCTTTTTTGTTGTCTACATTTGTGATCAAACCACCCCTGGGATATATCACACCAATAATACTTAGCCACATGACTACTAATATTTGTTTTGATTTGCAGGCTTGCAAGTACATTATCAGTTAGAAGCAAAACATACTAGTTTGTCACAATATGGAGAAAAAACTGTTTAAATCGGCGAATGCTTGAAATTCGTCGAATAACTGTAATTGCCCAGGGTCTAGTTTAGTTTTTACTCTTAGTTCCGAAAATTCCCTCTTCAAAAAAGCTTGCAAAGTGTCCCGGCTTTCCTTCCCCTTTGGAAAGTTGTCATTTCTCTCAGCAAAACACGATCCTTTTACTGCTAACAGACTAAAGCCAAACACGACCCACAGTGTGAGATTTAAACGACTTGCATATTAGCCTCCATAATTCCATGCTGGAAAATATATGCAGAGTTTCTCGTTTGCAAATTTCCATTTTCAAATCTCGTACAATGGCATTGCAGAGAAGGAAAAAATTAAAGAACCACTGAAAAGCATATATTCCACAGAGCCATTTTTTAGCTTCACACAATCATGCCTTCTTGCACATTTTGTGATTTTCATGCTGATGTTTTAAAAGCAACCTTCAAAAACTATGTCAAGTTGAGAACAGACATTCAGGAAGGTTGCAAAAACACAAACCTATGCACAGCCCTGTTTAATCCCATGGGTCATAGGACATCCAAGGCCTGGCAAAAGATCCCTCCCTGTTCACACAGGAAACTCTGAGCTAGAGTCAAGCTAGCACTTGAGGAATCTTTATGCCCTGGACCTAGAAACATAAGTATCTCCAGAGAGTCGTCTCAAATATGGTTCTGGTGTTTCTAGCCAGTGCCCTGGCCACCTGTGCCCCTTCGAGATATGGAATTGACCAGTAGCATAGCCGGTGTGTCGCTTTAGTGCAAGGAAGAGAACGGCCATTTGCTGCTGACTGAATTACAAAATACAGCAATAATCAGGTTTCAGTTGGCCCTGTGTTCTCTGGACCCCGGTGTAACTGTACCTGCTGCTCCAATGGAAGTAGTGCCCCTAGGATTTGTCATATGATCTACCTGGACAAACTATGCCAACTTTCAGTTGCATGCCTCATCCCTAGTTTGGTATTTAGAGTCTTTGACTTTGCAACAACCTTCTCGTGGGCTGATGTTTTGTAAATAAATCTCTACCATTAACTCGCTACATTTCGGAGACAGACTGGGGATTCAGGTTCGAACTCGAGGCTGGAATTATGTCCCAGCTTCGAGCCCGACGAGGGAAGCCATGTTCCCTCGAGGGTCTTATTTGGCACATAAAGTCGTGGGTGATCTCTGGAGGAGTCCACTGAAGGAGCATGGGGGTAACTCCAATAAATATTATCTCCACATTCTACATATTGTGGAGGGTTTGTGTTTTCTATGTTTCAGCATCCCGTGTTTTCATTGCACGTGTGATCTCGTGCATGTAGTCCCAGTTCATGCCTTTGATTTCCATCCCCATGTGTTAGGATCTGTGATTGAGGGCGTTGCTAGGCAACTGCAGCATCGCTTGGGGCAGTTTTGACACCCACAGTGGTACAATCGATGCAGACAGTATTCTATTTTGCTTACATGAAAGTTTCAGGGTAGTTTTCGTATGTTATAAAAATCAATTTAACCTGATGTTTTCATTCCCTTTTTAGGGGCCCATTATCGCATTCTGCAGGGTGAACCCATCATCTCGAGATACCCACTGATAGAGGGTGAAATTCTATAAACATAATATGTGAACAAAACAGAAGTGACAACATGGATTTGGAAATTACACGTTGCACACTCTAGATAGAAGTTTCTGAAAAAGAAATGGGAGTAGTAGAAGCACCATAAAAGTGTGCTTTGAAGAGTAAATATAAGAGCACATGCACATTTACACAATTACATTTAAAAGAGGTAAAAACTGTGAAAGATGAAACATGGCCTAGTGTCATTGAAGAGCATTATAGAGAAATGTCATTTCATAGAATTCTAGGCGGTATTGAAATTGAACAATGAGTTATAAGCTTCAAATTTTACAGACTAATATTTGGAGTGATACAGATTATGAAAATGTTAAAACGATTTAGGTAACATGTAAGTAGAACAACGTGCATTATGTAGAATTAATGCATTTGGCAGTAATTATTCATCCCTAGGGATAGTTAGCATGTTGTGTCGATTAACAATGAATTTAGGACATGTCTGGTGTTGACTTTTACTCTACAAATTAACAAAGGAATTAGGCATAGATGCATCAAGGTAAAATCAGCTCGCGAAGGGGCAGATTCTCAGAATCTGCCCCTTTGCGACCGGTATTTTTGCATTTGGGATGCATCATCCCAAATGCAAAAATCGCAAATTAAGGAATCGCAAAATTGCGGTTACTTGCATTTAAGGAATCTCAAATTGAGATTCCTTAAATGCAATGCATTAAAGTTTAAAAAATAGCGATTTCCCTAATAGGGATCGCAAATGACCATGAAGTAGAACTTCATGGTAACTTGCAAAAACTTTGAAAAATGCACTTTAGTGCATTTTTCAAAGTTTCATGTTGCGCAAACACATGGCCTAAGGGCATGTGTGTGCGCAACATATGTGCACAGATCAATTTCAGGGGTGCAACAGGGTGTCCTTTGGACACCCCTGCACCCTTGAAATCGCTTTCTCAATTTGCAATTCGCTAATTGCGATTCGCAAATTGAGAATGTCTTCCCATTCATTCCTACGGGCCTCTAGGCCCATAGGAATGAATGGGGAGGTATTCCTTAATTGCGAGTCGTAATTTGCGATTCGCAATTAAGGAATTTTAAGAAATCGCTATTTTTTTAGTGATTTCTTCATGCATTGCATTTTGCTATTCCTTAATAGCGAATCGTTATTTTTCGCTATTAAGGAATAGCAAAATGGGTTCTTGATGCATCTGGGGGTTAGTGATCTAGAATAATGTTGCATTTTCACAGTGAAAATTGTGCGTTCTTTACTTTCTATATAACCCATTCCCATGGGAATGGCATGACCATGAAATGAGACATCTACTATTCTGTGCGTTGCTACCATGTTTCTTTTTGATAGCCGGTGTGGATTCATGGATTTATCCGTTCTCATGGTACGCATGGGAAATTATGCTGATGTTGCTATTCTTTCGATTACTTAATGCATATCTGTGATGATGGTCTTTCAATGGTGGAATGACACCACATGACTCAGACATTTCACGATGAACTTATAAAAGAAGAAACCCCCGAAAGAGGGGCATTGCACTCAATTTATCTTTCTTCTGAGTTGCATAGCACTCGATTTATTTTGCAAAGCTCTTAACTCTTTTCTTATGGGGTGCATAGCACACTCTTTTATTTTTTAATTTTTTATGCTGACTGACTTTTTAGGATGCAGATTAATTTGTATCTTGGATTATTTGTCGATGCTGATGTCGGTAGCAGATGGAATGAGAACTTTTTAGCTGAACTCAAACTAGAACTCTTTCCTTTACTTAAGCTTTATGCTAAATGGGCATGCCCTCAGAAACTTTAAATCCTCTTTTCCCTGGATCAGTGAAGGTCAGTGGCGGCTCCTCCATGGAGGGCAAAAGGGTGGCGACCCCCTAAATATCATTGCCTCACGCTGCAGCTTTTACATGAACACAAATTATCTCACAGATCATTTTTTTCATAGAAATCCTGCAATAAACCTTACATCAGAGGAGGGCTTCCCTGGCCGGGATTGTCTATGTGTCAGGTGTGGGCTGTTACAGCCCATCTTCACACAGACGCAATACATATCTGACATGCTGCACTAGTGTCAGATAATGGTGATATGGGGCCTGTTTGTCATGTGCCCTTATGTCCCATCAGAAGCCTTGATAAAGGAAAAAGGACAGCCTCCTTTCCTAGCTGTCCTTCTGATTGGGCATAAGGTTGTGAACCTCGCTCTGGCGCCATATGGACTGAGGTCATTGGCAGTGAAGTGAGCGAGGAGAGTGCATCTATAACAAGTGCGAGTTTGGAGCTATAAGTAAGTCTTCTCATTTCTGCACCTTTCACTGGCTCGGAATTAATACCCTATTCCAAAAGAAATGTATGACGTTACAACGCATACATTCACAACGCATACCATCACAACGCAACTTTTACAACGCAAAATCCATTACAACAAATGTTTTTACAATGCATGCCATTACATCCCAGATGCTATTACAACGCATACCATTACAATGTAAGTATAAGTAAGTATTTAATTTTATTAATATTAATTTATTTTTAATATAATTTAAAATTTATTTTTAATTAATTTAAATTAATTATTAATTTTATTTAATATAATTAAATTTTCTATTCTAACGCCTGGGGGGTGTAATATTAGAGTTAGTGTTGGATAGTGTAGGGGTTTAAATTACTATTCTAACTCCAGGGGGGTGTAATAGTAGGGTAAGTGTTGGATAGTGTAGGGGTTTAAATTACTATTCTAACTCCAGGGGGGTGTAATAGTAGGGTAAGTGTTGGATAGTGTAGGGGTTAAAATGACTATTCTAACTCCAGGGGGTGTAATAGTAGGGTAAGTGTTGGATAGTGTAGGGGTTAAAATTACTGAATTAAAATAATTTATATTAATTTTTTTTAAAGTATAAATAATTAAAATAATTAATTTAATTATTTAAAATTAAATTAATATTAATTAATTAAAATACTTACCCATACTTACGTTGTAATGGCATGCATTGTAATAGTATCTGGGATGTAATGGCATGCGTTGTAATAGCATGCGTTGTAATGGATGTTGCGTTGTAAAAGTTTCGTTGTAATGGTAGTGCGTTGTTAAAGTTGTGTTGTGTTGGCTGTTTCCCTTCCAAAAGCAAAGCTGCGTGTCATGTACAAACATGAGTGATTAAAGTTAAAAAGGATATGAGAGGGGTCCAATGAGATATCAGATGTATTATATTTTCGAAAGGATCATAAATTAACAAAGAATGTGATTTTGAGTTTGGAATATGTTTTTGTATCTTACATTCAGTACTGTGCAATATCAGAGTTTATTAATTGTTTTTGCTTATATATTTGCTGAGGCAGCTTGCGTGTTCTAGATTTTGATCTGAATTTTTTATTTTTACTGAATCTGGTCTTGCTCAATCAAAATCAAAAACATTATTTGTGCCCCACTTTTTTTAAATTAATCAGCCGCCACTGGAGTAGGTCACTTCTGTTAGTTGAAGAATCATCCTACTATTTCATGGGCAGCTGGACTTTGTAACTCTGTAAGTGGACTTAGTACTAATCTTGCACAAATGCTGAGGGCTTTTATTAAAACTGTTATATTACTAATTGAAATGTTGAAAAGATTGCTTATCTTAATGAATTTTGAATCTCTAATACAATCATTTATAAAATCTAAATAGATTGAGACTCTCTTTTTGTCAAATGTTACTTCATTGTACTGTGCATTGGGTGGGATTTGGTTCTGGTTGAGTAGTTGATGCGGCTCTACCGACTGTAAAACAACAGGTGTTGTTTACCCAATTTAAGGTTACCTAGGGGCATGTTTATTAAAGAGTTATGTTGCCCTTGCTCCATGCAAAGGGGTGCGAGTATGACACAAATGTGAAGTTTGATTTAACAAGCCAGCTTGATAAAGCTATTGAAACACAACGCAGCACAAATCACATGCTTCAAGTTACTCTGCCCCAGGGAGGCGTTCCATGGGTGGAGTGTGGCTGTCCCCACGCTTCCACCCATAGAGTTTTGGTGCATTCTCAGATTTACCATTAGTGGTAGACCTGGGAATGCCTCAAAATACTACTCCTACCCAGGTGAGGCTTAACGTGGAGAAATATCTTTATTTCTCCTCATTACGTTCTTTTTTTATGGTTGCTGCGAAGGAAAATGCCTCAGGGGATTGTTTTTGTGCAGAAAGGTATCCCTTCCTGCTCACAAAATAGTCCTGCTCGCAATGGAAGTTCATGCGTTGGCGCTAAGCAGGCCGTTGTGCGCCAGCGCTGGGAAATGACAGGAATATGTTGTATATTGTAAAGTACGGAACATTCCAGCCCTTTCCATCCCGCAGCGAGGTGACTTTCTGTGTTGCGCTGCTTGATTATTTGTTAAATATGCCCCCTAGTTTATGAACCTTTTAACCCCTTAAGTGCTGCCGTCGGCCAACAGTCGTCGCGAGCACTACCTTGCCAGTGCTGCGCACGACCGTTGGCCAACAGGCCAGCATTCGTTCTTCGAACGTTCAGCACTGGGCGCTGAACGTTCGACGCTCTTATGAGGTTAAGGATGGTGCCAGTTAAGAAGGCTCTGGTGAGATTCAAACGTACAGTCTGTAGATCACATGGATAGCAGCAGCGGGCCCTCCATTTGATGAGCCATCACACCATGCTGCTAAGTAACCCGACAAACTGAAGAGATCCTGAGATGTTCTGGAAAGACTGTACCTAAACTACATCAAACAGGAGTGCAGACCGCAGACCCTGCCCGAACAATAACATGCCTATTCTCATATTCCACAGTCACTAATGTAAATGTAAATTGATACTTGTATAGCACACTACTCACCCGCAAGGGTCTCAAGGCGCTTGTACGAATACCGCAGTGGAACCCATCCTGGCTTTCCCTGTGAGGCGTCCACTCCTTGGCACCCCCAAGGTGGAGGCCAGGCATCCTTAGCATTGTGGGGGGCCATTGTGGAGATTAAACAAGCTATTGCCCAGAGTTGCAGAGTGGGACTCCCTGATTGGAATAGGCACCGAGGCGAGAATTATCAGGTCTGTGGAATTTTTGAGCCCAAGACCCGCCGAGGCAGGGAATTGAACCCTGGTCCCGGGCTAGACATCTGCATCAGGGTCTGCCGCTCTAACCATTGAGCCACACTTCTCCACTGGCATAATTACAGAGCACTGAAGCTAACAAACACAAAGCACTGAAGTCTTACAATCTCGCTGAACAGTTTATGGCCTTAAATAACAAAATATTATACAGCATTATAAAATGATTTAAATACAATTTAATTGATACACTTCAAAGTCTTCACATCAAGCGACCAAGATGATCTGAATGTATGTAAATTAGACAATAACAATCCTACTCTCCCTCGAAAAGTCTAAAAATCCCTGAGATGACCCAAAAATCCGAACCGATCCTAATGGCCTGTTTTCTTTTCCTATTGACTTGCAGTGTCATCCTTTGTTTCATTCTCTATACTTTAGCCGTCTAAAGCTACCATAAAATCAAAATCAGCACTTTATATTTATTTATTTATTCATGTACGGGTTTTGTAAAGGGCTATTTGTAGCCTTTCAGTCATTTCCGAGCACAGAGAATGGGACGGAAGGCAGTGAAATAATAGGTTTAAGGTTGGGTGGGAGCTATTGTCCATCGGATGGGTGAGTAAACGTGCCCAATGTTCTTCAGTCTACCCCGCTCAGTGCAGGGTTCAGTTGAAAGCCAGTCTAAATATTTCAGTTCGAGGAGTTTTTCAAACTGTTTGGTTTGGATTCAGATCTCCGGTTAGTTTTGAGGGAGTTTTAGAGTGTTGGGCCTTTGAAGTCCCAGGGATATGCCTAGTGTTTCTTCTTCTTCGAGGATCATTGGTTGATAAGGTGACCGGACCCTGAGCAGAAGTTTCTGCTTGGTGTGTAGTGTGGGCCCAGTTTCTGTAGGTATTTTGGGTCTTTGTCCCATTTTGCTTAAAAAATGGCACAGATGACATTGAATTTGATTCTAGCATTCACTGGAATCCAGTGAAATGCTTTCAAGTTATGTTTCATGTAGCCACCCTCTAAGATGTTTAGGCATGTATTTGCTGCCTGGTTTTGTTGACTTGGTAACCTGGAACAAAAATGTGGGTAGGTCTGTGTAAATTATATTACACTAATTCAAGTGGATCAAGTGCAGGGGTCTTGTAAGCTCCAGCCTGTGGTCGCTTTGGAGAAGTGGTAGCATTTCTTTTAAAGATAGAAGAGATGGAGAATGAGACTATTAATTGCTCTGTTGACGTGAAGCAAATGCAATTTCAGAGTCAAGGTGTATCCCCACTTTCTTTATTTTCAGAGAGGTTGGTTTGGGCGGTGGGAGGTGCTTTAGAAGTCTTTGAACTCCTATTAAAGGCAGGCCATTGTCAGATTTTAGGATGGCTGGTTCAAAGATGCCATCCGGTCTCGCGATGACTCGTTCTTGAGTAGTGATTGAGAAATTCTCAATTAATGGAAATCACAAGTATTCATCCACAATCACAATTAGGTGATGTCCGTTGTTGAGTGGACGAAAAAAGTCAATGGATGTCTTCTCCCAGGCATGCTTTGGGAGTTCTGACATGTTTAGTGTGTGTTGAGTAATTTTTGTAACTAGGCAGTTGCATATATGACAAGCCTTTAATTTCTTTTCAACTCGCTCGTCGAGATATGGAAACCAGTCTTAGCCTTTTGTTTTGAAACAGACCAATGTGTAAAAAACCTGTAATGTACCTAGAGTTGTCTTTGAGTTCCAACTGAGGATAACCTTTATTCAAATCAAGGTGAGAGAAAACCTTTGCACCATTTATTTGTGTTATCATATCAGCAATGTATGGACCTGGATATAATTTTCATTCAGTTGCCTTGTTTACCTGACATATGCAAATGCATATGCATACCACCCCTTCACTGTCTTTTTTGGGCACTACAGTGATTGAAGAAACTCATGGCGTTGGACCAATGGAGCGCTCAATTATATCATGCTTAAGTAACAATTCAACTTCTTTTTTAACAGAATCTTGTAAATAAAAAGCAATTTGCCTATGTCTTTGAGCAACAGGACAGAAGTCCTCATTAATATGAAACTTTACTTTCATAGTCTAAAGCTTTCCCAAAGTATGAGACAATGAAGGGAACTGACTTATTATTTCATGGTGAGCATTCATGTTGTAGTTCACGGAAATCAGTCCCATATCAGTAGCGGTGCTGAAGAGGAGTAGACAGGCACTTGACGCTGTACCTTGAAACACATGGATGGGTGCTTGCACCTTCTTTTTCTTGTGTTTGATCATTGCCACAAATGAACCTTGACTTTTTAAGGGTGTTGATGCAGCTCATGCAATACTTTGGTTTTCAATGGCTTAAGTTGTGGTAAAGGATGCAATTCATTATATTTCTCCTCAGGCATAATGTTCATCAACGCGCCACTGTCAATTATGAAAGGTGTTGAACACCCATTTACTTTCAGTGCAATTGTCAGACAATGTTTGAATGTCTTTGGTGCTTTGACATGTCAACTTTTCATTTACTAACATTTATCTTCACATGCAGACAGGCTAACATATGCATGCTTTTCTGAAGTAAACATCAACATGGCACAACCATCTTTTTCACTTTTACTTATTACTCATACAGATCAACTGTTTGACAATGATTTAGATAACAATCAACTGTTTACAGCATCAATTTGTCATAGCTGACATCTCTACTGGGCCTTGTGGGTGTGCATTGAACGTTTCTTCGGGAACGTTCCGGTGGCCATTTGGACTTCTCGCTATTCCCTTTGCTTTGCAAACGTCACAAAATGGTTCTCCTTCTAACAACAGCCCTTATATACCTTTCCATTTGTCGTTGCGTGAAAAAAAATCCACATCTTAAACATAACTTATTTTTAAGTGTAGACATCATCGTGTGTCCTTTACTGTTTTGCTTTGCCTTGCTTATCACACTCAAGACTGACACATTCTGGGCATCTTCAGCTTCTGTGTCAGCAGTTTGTCGATCAGCACACTCTTCAGCTCTAGCAGCCATTAACGCTCATTCCAGACTAAGAGTTTCACTCGGCATTCGCTATCTGAGCCCAGAGACCTATGGCCTCTTCATCATTAAATTAATTGAAACTTGCAGTGTTTGATGCGTGTGTCAAGTCGCTCTACAAATTAATCAATAATTTCACCAACTTTCTGTTGTTCTTGACTGAAAATAGATCTTTCATAGAGTTAGACCCAGAGGTTTATGGTTGGCTGGGACGCACATATAAGCCAAGCAAAACCAACGTCTCTAGATAGCCTGTGCTCACTCTCTGGTAGCTTGGTGCAGAACAGTCAGGCTTATCTTAGGAGTTTATGAATAAAGTATGGGCACAAAACATCCCCAGTACCAAAAATGAATAAACCACAAAAGAAGACTCCACACCGTATGTATAAAAACACTGGTCTTTGTATTACACACACATTAGAATCAAAACGACATACACTTCTTATGTATCCTTTGCAGAAGTATGTAATTGTGAAATTCAACCATTAGCATCACAATGACATGAACATATATGTACTAGTCAGAGGTATTCTCTTGTCAATTACCCCCTCAGCACCAAAAAATACATCAACCTATGTGCATACTTTTCAGAGGTATACACTGGTCAAGTTATGTCATCAACATAAAAAAACATAAACATATATGCTTGTTGTTCAGAGGTATCCCACTGTCATGCTTTCCCTTTGGCATCAGAAACGACATACACAGATATCGTATTCCTCATACATTATGCAATAGTCAAGAAATCACATCTCTACTTATGACTCATAACCCAGTCCAGCTTTCAAACAAATTACACCAGAAAATGATATATTTTGCACACACTTGAACCACTCTGGTTTAATTGTCACGGTCACCAAAAAGGAAAAGATTGGTTACGTGATTCCATAAATCCAGTTTAGGCGGTCAAGGTACCAAGCGGCACAGTCACGAGTGCAGGATCACTTTCCCCCTGTTAACAAAGACTTTGGTGCCAGAAGCTGGTTCATTTCTATTCAGAGAAATTAATTCCCCGGGCAGAGGTGCAAGCTGAGGTTGCTCCAGGCAACCAGACGAGGGTGCACACAAGGCATGACGGGACCACTCGGGTCAGTTCATGGTAGTTCAAAAAGTACCATGTGGAGTTGGTCCATGGAAGGGGGGTCAGTGACCTCAGACATGAGGGCGCAATGTTAGCCTCTGTCTCCCTTCCGACTGGAGGCCAGAGACAGCACAGCTTTCACGTTCAGGTCCCTTAGACTCGGGCAAACTTCTCCCAGCACTCCTCAGTCTTCACACGTTATGGCAACCAAGGTATGCTGCACTTCTTTTTGCAGCGAGATTCATCCACTTTCAGTCCCTCCTGCCCCCAATGGTTCCTTTCGTCAGTGTCTCAGCAAGAACCAGCGTGGAATCATTCCAGTTCCAAAGCGAATCCACTCTCCTGGAGACAGGGCATGTACTTATACCCAAAAACACCTTTGAAGAGGCGGTCAGTTCAACAGGGCACCTTTGAACTATCCAGGCTCCTCTAAATTCAGTTAAGCTCTTTAGTGGGAGCTGGAGCCTGCCTCTTAAAGTGCAGATGTTAACTCCACCCCTACCTATCCTATCCAAGAAGGTCCTTCAGAGACAGAGATCTGCAGATACGGCTGAGTGCCCACGGTTTATGGCAGTCTCCAGGAAATGCAGAGATGTGGCTGTCCCCCCAGCACCCAGGTATATATTAGAGACAGGCTGACAGGACCCCAGAGAGCTAGGAGCATGGAAAGGCCCACTTAATAAAAGCATATAGACGGGGTTCTGATGTGAACTTAACAATTGCTTTTATACTTTTCTTAGTACCACCATAACTTAGGACTAGCAGTCAATGTTACATCGAAATATATTGAAATAAAATGATGACGACACTCAGGACTGCAAAAGTGTGACTAAAAAAGTGGGAGCAATATATTAGAAAATCATATATCGTAAATGATGACATTATATCATAATACATATGATGACATTAAATCAGAATTCAAAAGACAGGACTGATGCATAAATAAGAAAAGTTACAAACAAATGTCCCTAATACATTACATAATATTAAACATGATGGAACATGTAGACACGTTACAACAATCACATAAAAACATGGGTAGTTTGAGCATCCAAAAACTCACTGTTGCTCCCTAGATAGACATATATTTTGCTGTCTGACATGGATATTGTTATATCTGGGGGTCTCTAGTTGGCAATGGTATTCACCTTTGTCCAAATAGGGACCCTTACTTCTAAGTCAGGATAAGGGGATTACACTCCTTAATAACCCCTGATCACCCCCTTGGTAGCTTGGCACGAGCAGACAGGCTTATCTCAGAGGCAGTGTGTTAAGCATTTGGGTATATACACAGTAATACAGTGAAAACACTACAGATGGAAACAACTCAGGTTTTATAAAAATAAGTATTCTCTATATAGACTTAACACAAGACCACAAACGTCAAAAATTCACAATACTACACTTAAGATTGCTTAAAGATGATTAAATGTTGCTTAGTTCAAGTTGATAATAATTGCGACAAAGTTCTCAGCAAAGTACCTGGATGCGTAATGCAAAGTGAACAAAAGGCTTGCAAAAGGGGAGATGCGTCGGTTCCGTGATCTGGGGTGAGGTTGCGTCCTGCCTCAATGCTTGCGCAGAGTAGGGGATGCGTCATGATCCTTACCAGTGCGGAGGTCATACATAGATTCTTGGCCTGCGGGCCCGTTGCGGTGCGCAAGATGGCGCCTTGATGCGATGCGATGATCCGGTTGCGATGCGAGAAGATGGCACCCTTGATGCGGTGATGCGATGACGATGCGTAGATGCCCTGGCAGCCTTGCAACGACTTTGCACTTTGGAGCCACGACAGGCCCTGCAACATGCTTCTCCGGTGATGCGATGGCGACTTTTACGATGGCACACGCTTCTCCGGTGATGCGATAGCAGGCAGCTTCGATGAACACACGCTTCGAGGGAGATGCAGCGAAGGCTCGCTTCTCCGTCGATGTGACGATTCCAGCTGCGGCACAGACACGCTTCTTCTCGATGTGTCACGCTTCCAGCTCCCAGCAGCACGCAAATGTCTGGAGTTGAGAATTCCCAGCAAGGAAATTCAGAGGGAAGCTGGAAAAGAAGTCTTTTGTCCCTGAGACTTCAGCAGGAGGCAAGCCCTTGGAGAATATTCTGTAGATGATGAAAGTCCTTAAAAAGTTCCTTCTCCTTTCCCTTGGCAATGGAGCAACCACTGTAGGCCAACCCAGCAAACAGCACACTGGCAGAGGGGCAGTCCAAACTCCTGCAGCTTCCTTGGTTCTTCTCCTTGGCAGAAAGGTTTTTTGTTCTAGAAGTGATCTAATTTCTTGGGATCGGGGTCCCAATATTTATACCCCAAAATCCTTTGTTCTCTGTAGGCACAGAGGCCTCTGCCTAGTCCAAACCAGTTCCTGAGTACTTTGTTTACATGACTCTCTTCTTCCTTTCACTGTGCAGGGTAGAGACATCAGCCGCCCCGCAGTAGGTGGAGCCAGCACAGGAGAGGGAAGATACAGCTCTGGAGCACTTTGTTGACAAGATTCCTTCTCTCCTTTCACAGTGCAGGGCAGAGACATCAGACAAGCCACAGGAGGTGGAGCCAGCATTTTAGAGGGAAGGCCCATCCCTATTCAGGTCCCAGGTGCAACTCCTACCTCACATCTAGATGCAGATCTCTCTATTCACCACCGGGCTGCCCCAGGGTGTCTCCTGGAATCCCCTAGCCCTGTCACTCCCAAACCCAGACAAGGAATACAAAACCTAGCAGGGGCAGGCCTAGACAGTTAGGCAAGAAAATACCTACTTTCTAAAAGTGGTATTTTCAAACACAGAATATTAAAAGCAACTTTACTAAAAGATGTATTTTATTATTCTGAGTTCAGGCATACTAAATTCGAATTTCTACCATGTTCCCTGAGTCAGTTAGGATTATAAGAATGTAATAATCTAACTGCCCACTCTAACCTATGGAGAACATGTAGCCTTCAATAGTGAAAACGAAAAATGGCTGTAATTCACTATTAGGACATGCTACACACACTAGAGTATGTCGTACTTTATACTTACAATGCACCCTGCCCTTAGGCCTACCGTAGGGGTGTCTAATATGAAGCAAAGGGAAGGTTTAAGGACTGACAAGTGGGTGCACTTGGCCAAGTCGACATGGCAGAGCTAGACTGCACACAGGCCTTGCAAGGGCAGGCCTGAGACGCACTTTACAAGCTGCTTCTGTGGGTGCCACAACCAGTGCTGCAAGCCCACCAGCAGCATTTGATTTACAAGCCCTGGGCACACATGGTGCACTGTACTAGGGGATGACAGTTAAATCAAATAACACAATCATGGAATCACCAATTAGTACATTAATTTAACATAGGGAGCACTTGCACTGTGGCACTGATTAGCAGTGGCACAGTGCCCAAAGCATAAAACCAGCAAAAACATATCAAAACAGAGGAGGCAATCCGTCAAAATGGAAGGGAGACTCACACCAATGATGCCAGGTCTAACAGATATGTCTACTTGGGCATGGAACACTTGTTCGGATTACGTCTACATTTCGACCCCCCAAAGAAATTAGTGTGATTGAGTGACGTCACAATGGGGTCTTCCTCAGGACTATATATTTAATAATGAACAGCCTGTGTAGTAAATAAATAAACTGAGTGTCAGTGTGTTGTAGATTCTGAAATCTTATTGACAGGTGGAACTCTCACATTATTCTCACCTGTAATAGATAGTTTTCTCTGTTTGAGTTAGAGTACCAGGGATCGTGCACTCTCTCGTCTTAGATAAATGGATACCTGCATCAAAAGAAATAGCATGCGTATTTTAGGAAACAAAATCTACAAAAGAAATGTGGACATGTTCTGCTAGGCCCCTACAAGGGGCAATACATTTAAGAGGACTGTGGCAATGACCACATCCTACCTTTGTATAAGGATGAACTTATTCCATTCACGTTGCATTAAAAAAGGAGCCATGTACGTGCTTTATTTGTGCCAAAATCGCATCATAGCGCAGTAACAAGGGTGGCCTCCACACACCAGGTGCAGTAATTATTCCCTGTGCTTTAGTGTGACCATAAAAACAAAAACACAAGAAATGCAGTGATTACTTAGTAGTCTGCAAAAGAGGCCAGCAACACTTTAAGGGTCTCTTAGAGCAACAAAAGAGATGCCCAAAACAGAGTCTGTGCCTAAACAAAGTCATAAATTTCTGTCTCCGCTTACCTATGGCATGCTGAATAAATCAGTCCAGTCCAGTCAACCATACCGAAAGAAGCGCCCAACGCAGGAAAAATATAAACTGACGGCCGCCATGTCAGCGTGCACATCTAGTCCATGGCCAGCCGATCACAGCGATGCATGAGAGAACGCACACCCTCCAGGGCCGGCCCTAGGCATGTGCAAACTGTGCACCTGCACAGGGCCGCCAAACCCCAGGGGCCGCCACGTCTCCAGTCGATGAAGAGGGCCCCTCAACTGAGCTCTCCGGTAGAGAGCTGTGTCTCTCTCTCTAAAGCAGCTGCTGCTGCCTGCAGCCTGCTCCTCTCCTCGCGCTGCTGACCTTTGACTGAAGAGAAACAAAGTATCAACTTCCAATGTTTCTCTTCAGTCAAAGCCACGAGCCAGGCCCGGAAAGAGGAGGGGGTGGGGGCCCTGAGATAGTGCATTCTCCTCAGGGCACTACTCCTTTGAGAAGGGAGGAGGCCAGGGCTGTGAGGGGTGAGGGGTGAGGGGGGGGGGGTGGTTCAGGGTTTGGGGGCCTGCATGGGCTGGGGACCTCTTAATGTGATTGTGGCACCCTTAAAAAACTGCTTCCCTGCCACCCCCTACAAGTTATCTAAAGACACAATTACAATGTTGATGCTGCCTCTGTGTTTCCACATCAGCATTTTAAAAGCATGCTCACCTTTTCTGGGTATTTTCAGCCAGCTCGACTACGCATGTCTAACATTGCGAAAGTGAAAGCGATTTGCACACCCCTCTTGAGTGGGCCTCGGTAAATGTGGAGAGCTGGCATGCTGGCATGTGGCGACTACGCAGTGTTCTGCTGTGTGCCTTGTGCACAGGTTGGCCCATGGTGAATTATAATTATTAGAAAGAACGCTCCAGATGCAGAAGCACTTCCTCAGCCACCAAGTTTGGGACAAGGAACGAGACAGTGAGTAAGTTTATTTTTATTGTTGAAAGGTGAAACAGAGGTCTCGGTGGAATGGGATAACGGGCCTGCAAGGAAAGGAAGATTATCTGATCTCTGTTCAGACAGCCTGTAGGTCCTTTCACCAACATACGTGCCTGTGTAATATAGTTTGTAATCACTCTGACATTTTTAGGAACTTTTATACATAATAGAAACTGTGTTTTCCGACAAGTCATGGTTCTTTTAAACAAAATACAATTTTAATTGCTTGCTTTATCGTAGTCCGTTTCACGCTCACCCTGACATCTGTTTAAGTCCTCCGAGTCATTTGTTATTCTCTCGGTGTACCAAGTCAACCTTCCCTCTGAGTTCGGTAAGCTGAGTTACAGTGACAATCGTTATGTACAGCACATAGAGGTGTCAAAATGGCATTTGTACAAACATTACTTTTATTGTGAGAGAAAAGCAGCCTCATTAAAACATGAATGCATGTGAGGCTGATGTGCTCTCTGCCCACCCTTGTTTGGCCGATATATTGTTGGTAGTTCTTAGTATTTAGTGTGTATCCTTGGCTTGGGATGGTGGCACTTTCCTAGTATGGCCAGAGTACATATGGATACTGGATGGAAACTGCAAACTGATAGTAGAGCACCTGCCATGCATTTACTAAAAATAAAAAGCTTGTCTATTAGGTCAAAATTATTTTGTTTGAAGAAAGTGATCAGCTTACGTTTTGGAGTCCAGGCGCAGGGGGAGAAGGGTGCAAGGCAGAGGGGAGAAGGGTGCAAGGCAGAGGGGAGAAGGGCGGAAGGCAGAGAGGAGAAGGGCGCAAGACAGAGAGGAGAAGGGCGCAAGGCAGAGAGGAGAAGGGTGCACGGCAGAGAGGAGAAGGGTGCAAGGCAGAGGGGAGAAAGGTGGGAGGCAGAGAGGAGAAGGGTGCAAGGTAGAGAAGGGTGCAAAGTAGAGAAGGGAGCAAGGCGGAGGGGAGAAGGGTGCAAGGCAGAGGGGAGAAGGGTGCAAGGCAGAGAGTAGAAAGGGTGCACGGTAGAGAAGGGTGCAAGGCAGAGGGGAGAAGGTTGCAAGGCAGAGGGTAGAAGGTTGCAAGGCAGAGAGGAGAAGGGTGCAAGGCAGAGAAGAGAAGGGTGCAAGGCAGAGGGGAGTAGGATGCAAGGCAGAGAGGAGAAGGGTTCAAGGCAGAGAGTAGAAAGGGTGCACGGTAGAGAAGGGTGCAAGGCAGAGGGGAGAAGGTTGCAAGGCAGAGGGTAGAAGGTTGCAAGGCAGAGAGGAGAAGGGTGCAAGGCAGAGAAGAGAAGGGTGCAAGGCAGAGGGGAGTAGGATGCAAGGCAGAGAGGAGAAGGGTGCAAGGCGGAGGGGAGAAGGGTGCAAGGCAGAGGGGAGAAGGGTGCAAGGCAGAGAGGAGAAGGGTGCAAGGCAGAGGGGAGAAGGTGCAAGGCAGAGGGGAGAAGGGTGCAAGGCAGAGAGGAGAAGGGTGCAAGGCAGAGGGGAGACGGGTGCAAGGAAGAGGGGAGAATGGTGCAACGGGGAGGGGGAGAAGGGTGCAAGGCGGAGGGGAGTAGGGTGCAAGGTGGAGGGGAGAAGGGTGCAAGGCAGAGGGGAGAAGGGTGCAAGGCAGAGAGGAGAAGGGTGCAAGGCAGAGGGGAGAAGGGTTCAAGGCAGAGAGGAGAAGGGTGCAAGGCAGAGGGGAGAAGGGCGCAAGGCAGAGAGGAGAAGGGCGCAAGGCAGAGAGGAGAAGGGTGCAAGGCGGAGGGGAGAAGGGTGCAAGGCAGAGGGGAGAAGGGTGCAAGGCAGAGAGGAGAAGGGTGCAAGGTGGAGAGGAGAAGGGTGCAAGGAAGAGGGGAGGATGGTGCAACGGGGAGGGGGAGAAGGGTGCAAGGCGGAGGGGAGAAGGGTGCAAGGTGGAGAGGAGAAGGGTGCCACGGGGAGGGGAGAAGGGTGCAAGGCAGAAAGGAGAAGGGTGCAAGGCAGAGAGGAGAAGGGTGCACGGTAGAGAAGGCTGCAAGGCAGAGAGGAGAAGGGTGCAAGGCAGAGGGGAGAAGGGTGCAAGGCAGAGGGGAGAAGTGTGCAAGGCAGAGAGGAGAAGGGTGCAAGGCAGAGGGGAGAAGGGTGCAAGGCAGAGGGGAGAAGGGTGCAAGGCAGAGGGGAGAAGGGTGCAAGGCAGAGGGGAGAAGGGTGCAAGGCAGAGAGGAGAAGGGTGCAAGGCAGAGGGAAGAAGGGTGCAAGGCAGAGGGGAGAATGGTGCAAGGTAGAAAAGGGTGCAAGGCGGAGGTGGAGAAGGGTGCAAGGGGGAGGGGGAGAAGGGTGCAAGGGGGAGGGGGAGAAGGGTGCAAGGGGGAGGGCGAGAAGGGTGCTGCAAGGCAGAGGGGAGAAGGGTGCTAGGCAGAGGGGAGAAGGGTGCAAGGCAGAGAGGAGAAGGGTACAAGGCAGAGGGGAGAAGGGTGCAAGGCAGAGGGGAGAATGGTGCAAGGTAGAAAAGGGTGCAGGGCGGAGGTGGAGAAGGGTGCTGCAAGGCAGAGGGGAGAAGGGTGCAAGGGGGATGGAGATGAAGTTAAAAATGTGCCCCCCCGGAAACATTTCTGCGGATGCCCATGGAACGCACACTACTTTGTGAGAGTGGAGTGGGAGAGAGTGGAGAGAGAGAGAGTGGAGAGAGAGTGTTGAGAGAGAGAGTAGAGAGCGAGAGTAGAGAGCGAGAGTAGAGAGAGAGAGTGGAGAGAGAGTGAGGGTGGAGAGAGAGGGTGGAGAGAGAGAGTGGAGAGAGAGTGGAGAAAGAGTGGAGTGAGGCAGTGGAGAGAGAGTATAGAGAGAGTGGAGAGAGAGAGAGTAGCGAGAGAGTAAAGAGAGAGAGTCAGTGGAGAGAGAGTGGAGAGAGAGTAGAGAGAGTGGAGAGAAAGACAGTGGAGAGAGAGTAGAGAGAGAGTGGAGAGAGAGAGTGGAGAGAGAGAGTGGAGAGAGAGTAGAGAGAGAGAGTGGAGGGAGAGAGGATGGAGAGAGAGAGTGGAGAGAGAGCGTGGAGAGAGAGTAGAGAGAGAGAGTGGAGAGAGAGAGAGTGGAGAGAGAGTGGAGCTAGACAGTGGAGAGAGAGAGATTGGAGAGAGCATGGAGACAGTGGAGAGAGTGAGCAAGAGAGTGGAGAGAGAGAGAGTGGAGGGAGACAGTGGAGAGAGAGTGGAGAGAGAGTGGAGAGAAAGACAGTGGAGAGAGAGTAGAGAGAGAGTGGAGAGAGAGTAGAGAGAGAGAGAGTGGAGGGAGAGAGAGTGGAGGGAGAGAGAGTGGAGGGAGAGAGAGTGGAGAGAGAGAGTGGAGAGAGAGTAGAGAGAGAGAGTGGAGAAAGAGTAGAGAGAGAGTCGAGAGAAAGTGGAGCTAGACAGTGGATAGAGAGTGGAGAGAGAGAGAGAAAGTGGTGAGAGAGACAGTGAAGAGAGAGAGAGTGGAGAGAGAGAGAGAGAGAGAGAGAGTGGAGGGAGTGGAGCTAGACAGTGGAGAGAGAGAGAGAAAGTGGAGAGAGAGACAGTGGAGAGAGAGAGTGGAGAGTGGAGAGAGAGAGTGGAGAGAGAGAGTGGAGAAAGAGAGTGGAGAGAGAGAGAGAGAGAGTGGAGAGAGAGAGAGGAGAGAGAGAGAGTGGAGAGAGAGAGAGGAGAGAGAGAGAGGAAATAGAGAGTGGAGAGAGAGTGGAGAGACAGTGGAGAGAGAGTGGAGAGAGAGTGGAGGGAGACAGTGGAGGAGACAGTGGAGAGACAGATAGAAGAGAGAGAGAGTGGAGAGAGAGAGTGGAGAGTGGAGAGAGAGAGAAGAGAGAGAGGAGAGAGAGTGCATAGAGAGTGGAGAGAGAGTGGAGGGAGAGTGGAGGGAGAGAGTGGAGGGAGACAGTGGAGGAGACAGTGCAGAGAGAGAGTGTGGAGAGAGTGGAGAGAGAGTGGAGAGGGAGTGGAGAGAGAGTAGAAAGAGGGTGGAGAGAGTAGATAGAGGGTGGAAAGAGAGTGAGACAGAGAGTGAGAGAGAGAGTGAGAGAGTGGAGTGAGAGAGTGGAGAGAGAGAGGGAGAGAGAGGGCAGAGAGAAAGAGAGAGTGGAGAGAAAGTAGAGAGAGAGTGTGAAGGGAGAGAGGGTGGAGAGAGTGGAGAGAGAGAGTGGGGAGAGAGTGGGGGGAGAGTGGAGAGAGAGTAGAGAGAGTGGAGGGAGACAGTGGAGGGAGATAGTGGAGAGAGAGTGGAGAGAGAGTAGAGAGAGAGAAAGTGGAGAGAGAGAGACAGTGGAGAGAGAGTGGAGAGACAGTGGAGATGGAGTGGACAGAGTTGAGAGAGAGAATGGAGAGAGAGAGTTGAGAGAGAGAGACTGACTGACTGACTGACTCAGAGACTGAATACTGACTGACTGAGAGACTGACTGGCTAGGAAACTGACAGAGAGGGAGAGCAAGATTGGCTGACTAAGAGAGTTACTGACTGACTAACAGAGAGAGAGAGACTGATTGAGAGTGAGACTGACTGGCAGAGAGAGAGACTGACTGAGGTAGAGAGATACTGACTGACTGAGGTAGAGAGATACTGACTGACAGAGAGAGAGACAGAGAGAGAGGCAGAGACTGACTGACTGAGAGAAATAGACTGATTGACTGCGAGAGAGACTGACTGACTGAGAGAGACTGACTGACTGAGAGAGACTGACAGAGAGAGAGAGAGACTGATTGAGAGGGGGACTGACAGGGAGAGAGAGAGAGAGACTGACTGAGGTAGAGAGAGAATGACTGACTGAGAGAGACTGACTGACTGGGAGAGAGAGAGACTGACTGGGAGAGAGCGAGACTGGCTGACAGAGAGAGAGACTAAGAGAGAGAGAGAGAGACTGGGAGACTTACTGGCTGAGAGAGAGACTGTCAGAGAGAGATAGACTGACAGAGAGAGAGACTGACAGAGAGAGAGACTGACTGAGAGAGAGATTGACTGACAGAGACTGACAGAGAGAGAGACTGACTGACAGAGAGAACAGAAACTAAAGAGGGCCCATGGAGCTTTGTTTACTTTTCTGTTGTCTCCATTTCTTGCTCTTTCCATAACACCTCAAGCAGTAAATAAGAGGCCGTCGAAAGTCCAAGGTTAGACACGCCTGTGATGTCACTGGGTGTGAAAGGGAGTGACATGTCGCTTTTGTCACCCATAACATTTTGGCGAATCGATGTCCGTGAGGGTCCGGACCCCCTCTTCCGGGGCCCCCACCTACGCTCCCTGCACAGGGCCACCATGAGCCTAGAGCCGGCCCTGCACCCTCCAACATCAGTGAATTACCTGATGTTCAATCTGTTGGCTATTAGGGCAAAGTGCAGAAGCACGAATCGAGGATGAAGAATAGAAAAAGATAATTATGTATGTGCCAACCATTTCAGGTCTAAATTGAGTTTCGTTGAAAATATGGTGTCTGGTGGGCTTTTGATTTTCCCATGTGGCAGTGTAGGGCCAGTTACCACAGGAAACCTTAACCACCATCACCATTACGTTATCAGCGACCCGGTAGAGGTTAGACTCAAGCAAACTGTATTGAGATGACAGAAAAATGCTTAACATAAACATAAAGTAAATATTCCCTCAATGTATATATGCGTGAATGACCTTAAGGCAATGAATGTATCTATGTCAATGCATCAACAAAAGCATGTCTGTAATATACATCATGGATTTGTGTTGTTTGCTTGCTGCGTTTACAGTACACGTTTTGCCCATAATGATTTGTTAAAACTGAATCACACATTACATTTATAACAAGGATACATCAAATTGTTCAGAAGTCTGAACCCAGACCTGTTCTCGTATTGCATACATGTAACAAGAACACTGACATTGTCTAACTCAGTACTTTTAACTGGCCACAGCATACAGATCTCACATTGTTTTGATTCCATGCTTAACAAGGAGACTTGTCTTGAAATCTCCTCCAGTTCATCCAACCCATTATTGACTGAGTTCAGAGCGTATATCCATTTACACTCACAGAGATTTAATATAGATGTCATATCTCCTTCCCTTGGGTTCTGTATGATTTTTTTCGAGCACCCACCACCTTAAGCTCTCTATTGGATGTTGCATGTGGCCGAAGGTGTTAGACTAGGGGTGCTCCCTGGACCTTGCTTCGTATCCTTGATCAATGTTGTAAAATCCGAGTCTTGATTTTCTGCCCCGTCTTCCCTATATATACCTTGCTATTTGGGCACGTGATGATATATACAACATCTTTCATGTTACCATTCATTTGATGCTTCAAGGTAAAACGTTGCCCAGAGGGGCAAAACTCCTTTTGCTCAACTGTCAGGTCACATGCCCTACAGTAGCCACATTTGAAATGATCTATTAAGGGTGGAAGTAGTAGTTGTGCTCTCAGGTCCCCACCAGGACTGGTCCTTAGGTATGAGCTAACCACAAAGTCCCGGCAACTACGTCCCCTCTTAAAGGCAAAAAGAGGTGGTTCAGTGGTGCCTATCTCATCCGAGACTAGACCAATGTTGATTGATAGTCTTTTTGTTCTTGTTGCTTCTATTTCCAAAAGAGGATACACATACAATCCCGTCATTCATCTTATTGTGGTCATTTTAGACCTCCAATAATGTCTCCCTATGATCCATTTATCAAGACGAGATATGCGCGATCTCTGGTACTCTAACTCAGACAGAGAAAACTATCTATTACTGGTGAGAATAATGTGAGAGTTCCACCTGTCAATAAGATTTCAGACTCCACAACACACTGACACTCAGTTTATCTCTTTACTACACAGGCTGTTCATGATCAAATATATAGTCCAGAGGAAGACCCCATGGACATGTTACTCAATCATACTAATTTCTTTGGGGGGTAAAAACATCGACGTAATCTGAACAAGTGTTCCATGCCCAAGTAGACATATCCATGTGAGAAAGCAAAATATATGTCTGTCTGTCTACAGTGATTTTTTGGATACTCAAACTACCCGTGTTTTTATGTTATTCTTGTTAAATGTCTACATGTTACATCATGTCTATTTTTATCTAATGTATTAGGCACATTTGTTTGTAACTTTTATTATTTATGCATCAGTCCTGTCATTTGAATTGTGATACGTATGTCATCATATACAATATATGATTTTCTAATATATCGCTCACACTTTTGCAGTCCTGAGTGTCGTTGTCATTTTATTTCAATGTATTTCGAATTAACATTGACTGCTAGTCCTAAGTAACGGAGGACTTACCAAAAAAAGTATAAATGCAATTATATATTTCATCGCAGAATCCCAGTCTATATACTGTTGAAATTCCCCATGTTCTACATGCTACTGGGATACCCCATTGCTGTTAATGGCACTTCCAAAAAATGGCACTTCCCCATAGTAATGTTAAATTCATGCACACTACCAGAGGGGATTTGTCATTACTAATCCAAAGATATTAAACATCTTATGCCTACTCCTCTGCAATCAGGAATTACCACTTAACAGTGTCTTCAGGAATCCCCCATATTAACCAACGAGAGGAGCTGGCCTCCCAATAATGACAAAAGAATTGGATGTTAGTTACTACCAGGGCATGTAGCACACATCTGTACATGCACTACTTTTTGCTCACACAGCCCCCTGCTCCTAGGGGTGTCTCAGCTGTAGTAAAAGAGACTTGAAGAACTTGGCTAGTAGTTTTAAATACCAAGCTGAGTGACCGTATGTGGTGCACACAGGTCCTGCAATGGCAGATCTGACCCAGCTTTGAAAAGCTACTTCTGTGGGTGGCACAACCAGGTGTCATGCCCACTAGTAGCATTTGACTTACATGCCCTGGGCATATGTCTTACCACTGGACAAGGAACTTACAGGTGAATCAAATATGCCAACTAAGTATACACCAATTATTAGCATGCGTATAAAGAGCAGACGTGCTTTAGCACTGAATGACAGTGGTAAAGCGCCCAGAGTCCTAAGGTCAGCACACAAAGCAGAAGAAAACCAGGAGGTAAAAAAGCAATAGATCTAGGCAAACACCCCCAGCAGCATCATTTCCCACACATAGTCAACATTTGGTATTGGATTGAATTTAAGATTCAAGGTTTCTTTATTCTGAAGATATGTGATTTCTTCGTCAGTTTGTGGCATTTTCTCTATGATTTACTTTACACCATCCACAGCAAGATTTTTGAGGTATTTGATAATCTTTTTGTTATCAGCCTCTTAAGTGCATCTCTTCAGTTAGTCCTTGTATTTTATATTTCAGGAATCAGGAAATGTCAAAATGCAATAGCAGCATGCTTAAGTGAAACACAAGGTCAGCTAACTGCAAGATTACTGATATAAAGTTATGTCCATGAAAACCTTGTTAGCCTCCAACCCCAAAGTATTTAGAGTTCTCAGTTTGGACACTCTGCAACAATTTAGTCCCTTACATTGTAATAGCATTTAATCTGTAGTTGGATGGTCGGCCAATGTAACACAGATGGGAAGGACTAATGTGATAGCTCCAACCTGCATAATGCATTTTACACCCGCAAAAAACAATGAGTTACCATCTGTTTCTTAATATACTGAATCAATTTTTTATAGGCAGTATTTATTATGTCTCAATATAAAAATGAAGTGTGGGGGTATTTAATTGTGAAATCTTCAAATGTCTCTATCCACAAAGTCCATCGGCTGCTGATATTGAGCTTTTTCACAGTATCAAATGATGATGGTGGTTTCAAGAAAGTGGTAGCGTTGGAGACCGCTGTTGAACTTAAAACGGCAGGTTGTCGCTGTATTTCGAGCATTGTAGCTCATTCTCTCTGAGATCTTGTGACGCACTGGCCTCTGGATCATCCTTGATGATAACTGGAAATGGGATTTTCTTCTTAATCTCCATCGGAACAATAACTATCCACTATTCCGACACCTCTCTGACTTTCACTCTTCAAAGAACTGTGGAGTTGTTCTAAGCACCACTCACTGGCTTTGGTGGCTGGCCTCTTCAGTTACGGATGGCTATATAAGTACAACCCCGGGCACTTCTCATTGGGTGGCTTTACCCGGTGCTGCAGTGTGAAGACTCTCTTTAATTACATCTGGTAAGCAGACAACCTTTTCTTGCATCTAAGTTATTTTGCTTCTGGCATCTCTGGGAACTTGCTTACACCTGGTTGATCTCTGACTCGCAGCACTTATAATTGCAACACTACTATCACTCCGTACTAGGTATGTCTCAATGTTGCGTTGTAGCGTGGTACATTTATGTATTGTTTGACCAACAATGTGTAGATTCTATGTAAATGCTTTAGCTTTCAACTGCTAGACAGCGGCTGGAACTGTGCTTTGACTCCACATGCATTAAACATTGATTTGGTACTTTGACAACAGCATATGTGGCACGCACAAGCAGTTTGCCTAGACCACAGCAAACTCTCTGAGAAAGCACTGTCAATCTTTGGGTTACTTATCCCCTATCTCATCGTCATTTGTAGTGTCTTCCCAGCTGGGGTACCCATAAATGACTAAGGCACATACAGAGCTTGGAATCACATGTCTGTATTCATCCACATATAACTACAAACTCCTGATGAACTCTATGGAGTTCATCAGGAGCCAAAAGCGTACCGTCATTGTTAACTCGCAATACACTACAATGCCTATGTAAGCCTTATATCCCACAAGGAAGGGTGCATAATATTAAAAAGTAGGACATGGAGACTTTGAATGTTAACATTTCCTTACAGTGACCTACACCCAAAACCTACGTTCACTGTGTCAGGCCTAGCTGTCCTATGTAAAAGGCCAGAGTGCTCATACTCATACTGCTAAAAAAATAATTAAACAGCTATTGTTTAATAGTTGTTAAAATAAAATTCAATAGTGAAGTTGGGTTTTAATAAATATTTTAAAAAAGTAACTTTGAGAAAGTTACATTTTCTCTGCCTAACGTTCCTAAAGGATATTTTGAATTAATTATCCAGCTTCTCCTAGCCTGTACTTAGCCTGGATAAGGTGTGATTGAGGTGTGAAATTCCTCCCAGGAGCTACACAACATGTCACTGTGATTGACAGGTCGACCTGAATAGTCAGGGCGGACTCCTTTAAGCTGAGCTGAAGGGTGGGGTCTGTGCCTATCTTATTCACACCACCACTGTGCAATCCTCCTTGACAGATCTGTTGAGCCACATATAACACTTGGGGCACAGAAAGCCAAGACAATTGTTGTGGATCCACTGTCTGGTTGCTGAAGGACATTGCTTCTCCAGATACATCTGTGTCTGGGTTTATATATAACCCTTGGGGAACACTTGAAAGGGGAGAGAACAGGATACCAAGGCAATTCCTATGAATATGCTGTCTGGTTGCTAAAGGACACTGCTTTTGTTCTACCAGACGTCTGTCTCTGGGTTTGTAGTAGGCACAGTGCCTGCTCCAAAAAGGAATTTGTTGGTGGATGTGAGAGGACACTAGGACTACCACAATACACTCCTAAAACACGCACCCAGCCCTCAGGTCCCAAATGTAGTCTGGCCAAAGAGGTTTGCCATCTTGAAAATGCCCAAAGTGGGTATGGTTAGCCCCGGGAACATTTACCCCATTAATTAGGGCATACCCATGAGTCTGATTGATTGATTGATAGGCTTTATTTCGATATTAAAATATCATAAAAGCTTGTTCAACAATTATAAAACACAACATTTACAACAATCATTTCTTAATTACACAGAAAGGGAGAAAAGGGAGTAAAGTGTTAAAACAGTTAAAACAAGAATTAAATTATCAAGGACAGCCTTCTTGCACGGATCAACCATGACCACTTTAAAAATTTTGAAACAACGCAAACAACCAAAGCTGATGTGTCAGACATTAAAATGCGTAGCGCCACTGTGTGCCCGCGGGTGCCTAAAAGTCTACATAAGGGTTTGAGCCAGCGCCTCCACAGTAATCCGGACATTCAAAAAGAATGTGGGCTACCGACTCTTCTCTAGTGGGACAACGCGCACAAAAGGGGGAGGACTGATGAGAGGATTTCCATCGGGCAGTCAGTTCACCTACAGGTAGGGTCCCCACTCTGAACTTAAAATACAGGGCCCGGTCAAAAGGGATGGAGATCATATCTAGATATGGTTCATAAGCCACCACATATTTAATCCTCACAAAGGCAACAGTGGAATTACAATGACGTGGATCTATAGATAGTTTGGAAGAGACCCAATTCCAATACAATTTCTTTATCATGGCTTTGGGTGGGGCAGTTCTCGATGCCCACGCATCACCAAGCCCGAACTCCACTAATAGCCGTTTTACATCCCTCAACCATTTAATCCTGGACTAGCCTTCCATGGCCATGACCTCTGATAGCGCCTTTGCATAGGAAGCTAATTCGGGCACCCGCCACAACCGATCCCAAAGAAGCAAGGGGCGGAGTTGGGCTTGGTCCTTAATCGACCTGCAACCTAGGTCCAATAGCACGGGTACTGTAGGTGTGCTCAGCGGGAGAGCCATCTGATCTTTCAGAAATTTGCTCTCCGATTTTGCTAATGCGTCCAGGTTGCAAGTGCAGTGCCCCATGAGTCATTCCTACCACCAGCTTGTGCCAGGTATAAATGTGGCCCTCCAGGCACCCACTTCAGAACACTCCTGGACATGTGGAAGGTCAGAAGATGACTGGACCTGCTGCCTGTGACCTGACAGGAGCCCTGAAGAACAGGACAGGACATGCTTTCTCTTGTATCTAGGACAAAAAAGTGGACTTCTAGATCATAAGGCTGACCTTCTGTTCAAGCTACATTGATACAATGAGCTAAAAGAGATCTTTTCCTGGAAGTAACCAGCTGACCAGTGGCAACTGGACCTGGACTGGACCCTGCTGTGTGCCTCTGGCTGAAACCCTGTGATATTTAAGTGTCTTCCATAAGGTCCTGGGAAGGCTTTAGAAGTGCACTGCTGTGATGGCCTTACAGGACTAATGGCATGATTTAGAGTTCAGCAGACAGGTTCCTCCATCATAAACGTGACGGAAATCGCACCTGCCGTATTACAAGTGCCATTGGATATAATGTGCTTGATATATGGCGGACGGAATATCTGTCAAGTTTGGATAGAGTAACCCGTCCGCCAAACTATAAGGCACTTGGTCAGAAGGTAAAATCTTTGGCCAGGGTGAACCTGTTTAGTGTATCCGACCCGTGCTCTACGTAGTCAGCCTCAAATACCTCCTCGGTCCTGGTCTACCAAGACAATTGACCATGATTGAGCTCTGTGCTTTTGCAGCTATTTCTACTTTAAAAAGTTTACATTTATATCTCTGGTTCCCATTATAAGAATGCTGTGTTTTGGTGTTGTTTTGTTTATTACATTTTACTCTGCTTTTCTAATGCGGTTTGAGATTTTTATTGTTCCACATGTTGACTTTATTACTGTTTGGATACTGCCTACATACCTTAACTATTGCCGTAGATTAAGCCTGTTTGCTCTGTGCCATAGCTGCCTCATAGCGTGAGGTAAGTAGTCACCCAATCCAAATATTGATCCATTTTCTTACATCCCCACAAACATAAGGTTCTGTTTTCAGTCCCACAAATATCTGCTCCCCAGCTTCTTAAAATACATATCAATTGTCCTTAAATACCAATTTTATTTTTGCAAATACATGTTGTCCACAAATACTGTAGCAATTATTAATGTTTACTACAAATAGATGCCAATTATTGCCCTCATACACTAGGAAGCCCTATAATCCCACTATATGCTCAATGAAAGTCCCCATGTCAATCAGTGCTACCATGTGCCAAGGAAGCCCATTACAGCATGCCCAAATACAAGTAATAAATTATGGTCCTATACTTATACACTAGACACACATGCTTAAACACACGCATACATATGCATTCACCATCACATGCTCATATCTCCCCACTTTCATCTTTCCCAGTGTCTGCTGTTTTCCACTGCCTTGATAGCAGTGCAGCTCCTTCACTCACAATCCCAACAGGATTGGAAGTGTTAAAAGACAAGACCTAATGATACTAGTGCTATATCTCCATTGGGGCTCAGAAGACAAGCAATTCGTACACTATGCATTTTAAACTGGAAAACAGGTGGGTTGCCTAATTTGTCAGAGAGGTGGAATATCCTGGAGACAGAGGGGGGATAGGTGAGGGTGGGCATCAGGGGCAGGCTGCGGATAAATGACAGGTTCCATTCTATGTTGCCAGGTTCCCATCATTGGAAAGCCTGGCAAGATGTGTCTGAAGCTCAGAGAATGATGGCAGGAGGCACAGGGATGGCTTTGCCAGTTATGTTGATCTAAACTAATTTCATTGTTTGTTACCACACATCTTGAAGATTTCATTGAAAGCAGCCAGTTCCTAGGTTCATTTCAGGCGGATTGTTGATAAGGGTTTGGAACAGACCTGATTCTTGTAGCTTTAAACAATGAGCTCAAGATGTTGGATAATGGAGATGTTATTGAAGATCATTTTGTTCGATCTAGCCATGGCATTTGACACTGTGGACCGCCCCATACTGCTGTATCTCTTTAGGTAAAAGACACACAGTTGATGGACGGAATGCGGAACAAATCAAAACATTCACCCCCAGTCAAGAGATCTGGGTTACATCCATCATTCTTTTGCTCCCCATGCCACCCCAGTTTAGACCTGGCCATGTGTAAATCAGTCTTGATCGTCTGCCTCATGGGAACAGTCTAGCCCAAACTGCCAAGCCAGGTCCTCCCTGGACCGGAAACAAGCATCCTAGGACTGGTTTCGGGGTTTCACCCCTCATCAGCCAGAATAGCTTGAATCCAGTGGCACAGGGAGCCATGGACCCACGTCTGGGTAAACCCAGTGCACTTAGGGCATGAAAGCAAAAGACACACAATTAATGGACAGAATGCAAAACAAATCAAAACATTCACCCCCAGTCAAGAGAGCTGGGTTAAATCCATCATTCTTTTGCTCACCATCTCTCTTGAGGTAGGCAGGATTCTGTGGCATGGTTCAGGAATTGATTGCCTTCATTTTGCAACAGGAAGTTGGCCATTACCATTTCAAGTCTGAGCCACACAAACTAATATTGGGAGTCCCACAAGTATGTATTTTTGTCCCTCTTCTATTCAACATCAATGGTAGTTCTGTGGCTGCACTCATTTCTAAAAATGAGTGAGCTTTTTTGCATATACGAATGATACTCAGAGAACTTATCCCTTTGTGTAATTCGACCTTGAAGTATCCAGGCCCATCGTTTAGGTTTTTCTACAGACCCAGTCATAGAAGCTTGTCATCACAGTTGGGTACCTCAAATAGATCTTCCATGAATAGAAATAATCTCATAAATTATAATATTGTCACATCGAACCACTTTACTCCTCTTAGTGGAGAAGTGTGGCTCAATGGTTAGAGCAGCAGACCCTGATGCAGAGGTTTGGCCTGGGACCAGGGTTCAATTCCCGCCTCAGCGGGTCTTGGCGGGGTCTTGAGCTCTAAATTCCTCAGACCTGATTTCTCGCCTCGGTGCCTATTCTAATCATGGGTCCCACGCTGCAACTCTGGGCAATAGCTTTCTTAATCTCCACAACAGCCCCAACAGCGCTGGAATGCCTGGCTTCGCCTTGGGGATGCCCAGGAGTGGACATTTCACAGGAAAAAGCCAGGAAGGGTTCCTTAGCGGTATGAGTACAAGCGCCGGGAGACCCAGTACGGGTAGCTGTGCGCTATACAAGTACAAAAACATTTACATTTACATTTAGCTCTTTGAAGGAGAACAATTAACTTTGCTCAGAGGGGGAACAGGCTCTCCTTAACCTCATGAACAAGGGTCAACATAATATTAAGAGAGCCCTGAGACTGGAAAATGTGAATTTATTGAGTACTACAGACATCGAAGTAGGCCCATCTCAGCAGAAACCTAAGGGTTACTGTGTGGGGGCTTAAACCTGCTTTCATTGAATATTTCAGGTGCTCGTTCAATACTGGAAATTGTGGATTGGATATCTTTTGTGTTGCGAAAACATGGCTGTATCCTCTTTAAGGGGCATTTTTCTGCAGAGCGTCCTTGTTTGGTTGAAGCGCTGGGATGTCCTCCCGGGGATGATGTGTGCGCTTTATAAATAAAATAAATCAATTTTTTTTGATGTATTATGTTTTTTAGAAATCATAGATGACCTTTACTATTGATGTGTATGCCTCCATTTGCAATCCAGATAGTACGTCCACCTTGGGTAGGGCCAAAGGGGGCCTAACTGTTTTTGTGTCATTGTTACTCTCTACAGTCAAGGTGAGTCCCTTTGATAGCTTCCCATCGTTCCAACTATTGCTATAAAATACCAACCGAGGAGCAGGGAAGATGTTAGGACTGAGGATAGCTAGAGATCATTATAAGGTACAGAAAAAACAATGGGCTAAGATGGTTCAGAAAAAAACTATGGTCCATTAAAAAATTGCCCTAAAGGAGGCAAAGAAAGACATGCAGTTAAAAGCGTAGTAAGACTCACAGGCAGCTAGTATGGCCAAATATAGTAAATAGTTCTGGGACGTGGTAAACCTCCTTTATTCTCTCCTGTACCCTCTGGCTTCCACCCGTGCTGTTTCATCTCAGGGGATGTATGGGTGCAACCTTTTGCAAGTATCTTCAATTATGGAAATGCTCCCAATTGCCTTAAAGACCTTTTCCCAAATAGAGACGGATATTTTTTTCAACACAATCCGAACAATATAATTGAAGTCATAAAGGCCCATATTAATACACCCGCAGGGAAATCCCTAGATCATGATGGTGTGCCCATATGCATTTTTATGTCAATGTAGATCCCTAGGCTCCCATTATCACAAATATATAGCAGGCTGCCGTTTCCCGCCACCTGCTAGAGACGTGTACAAATTTATTTTAAAAAGTAGATAAAATTAATCCTAAATGTTATTGATCAATTTCCCTTTTGGATTCAATCGCCAAAGTTATGGGCAGAGTGATTTTAGATGGATTTGAGAATTGAGTGCAGGAAAATGGCATTTCGTCTGAAATCCAATATGGCTTTTGCCATGATATCGACACAGTTGGGCAGGGATTAAATTCCATCCTCATCCCGGGGAAATACGCCGCGACCAGGTGAGGTGGTATCCAAATGTCTTTTATGGGCCTAAACTGTGCCTGTCACACTGTGAACCGGTCTAAACTTTGATCAATTCTGGCAACTATGAGGGAAGAGCCTGATTTAAATTTAATTCTACTTCTCCTGTGTCTTCATGCTGGCACAGTTGCAAAACTGCAGTATGGACAAAATGGAGCGTGTTCTATACAAGGATGCCTTTTAGCGCCAAGATCTGCAAACACACAACTTCTTCTTGATCTTTTTACTTTTTTTATGATTAAGTTGGACCTTAAAGCTAATTTAACCAAATATTTTGTTATCATCAGTGAACCAAAGAAAATAAAAAAACATGCAGCATTGAACTGGAAATCAGTCTTTGATCAAAGCTATCCTGGAATCACATCTCCGGCATGATCCCATAAAAAAAAAGATTAGTATTTACCGTAGTAAGTGCATGCTAGTGGGGATGTATGGTTCCAGGGTGTGGAGATACACTAATTCTGTCGCTCTTCAGAGGCTTGAAAACAACTTCTTGCAGAGGTTACTTTCAGTCCCGCAAAGTACTACTTTCAGCTTATTTCACTTAGAAACTAGATTGGGTTGTATTGAGGACATTGCGGAATTGGCCCCATTATTTTTATGGTTTAAGATATGGTGAACCCCCGAAGCAGATTTCTCAAGTTTGATGATAAAAGATTGCCTGGCCCATAATAAGAGTGAGAACATTCAATGGTTTCATTATGTGGAAGAAATGTTTACTAAGATCTAGCTTCCTCAAAATAAAAAAAAAAACAGATAGGTTTGAGGGAGTATCCAAGCAACATCTCAAAATGGCGCACCTGAATTATTGTGGCAGGCAGCGAAAGTCAAAAGACCTTCGTGGCAATCTGTATGTAGTGGGTGGTGATGGACGGAGCATCTGAACCAATCAAACACTCACACCCAGTCAACAGATCTGGGTTTAATCCATCATCGTTCTTTAGCCCACTCTGCCACCCTAGTTCAGACATGGCCATATGCAAATCAGTCTGACTCTGTGCCTCATGGGAACAGTCCAGCCCGAACCACCAAACCATGCCTTCCCTGGACCGGAAACAAGCTTCCTAAGAACGGTTTCTGGCATTACAGCCGTCTTCAGCCAGGCTTGCTGGAATCCAGTGGCAAAGTGAGCAAGGGACTCACGTCTGAGCATACCCTGCCAACTTATAGCGAACAAAGCCATGGATTAAACCCAGATCTGTTGACTGGGTGTGAGTGTTTGATTGGTTCACATGCTCCGTCCATCACCACCCCCTTTTGTACCGGTTTGTTCGCCATAGGTTGTCAGGGTATGCTCAGATGTGAGTCCCTTGCTCACTTTGCCACTGGATTCAAGCAAGCCTGGCTGAAGACAGCTGTAATGCCAGAAACCGGTCCTAGGAAGCTTGTTTCCGGTCCAGGGAAAGCATGGCTTGGCGGTTCGGGCTGGACTGTTCCCATGAGACTGTCATGCACACACCTGTTGTCTCGGGAGTGTCCTGGAATCTCGATGCTAAGCTCTCTGCCTCGCCCCTATCACCCCCGGGAGTCAGGATATAACACTAACCCCCAAGAAGAGACAAGGGGGAAACAGGGTAACAAAACAAGGATAGAGGGGGATAAAAACAGCTCTCCTCGATCTTCACCAAAGACAGAGTCTCTTCAGTCTTCTCTAGTCTGGTGCTGCAGCAAAATAAACAAAGATTAATGAAAACAATCCCTCCCCACACTATTCCCAAATGACTGATTTGTGATAGCTTATATACCTTCAGAATGCTGAGGAGATGCTAGAAATAAGTGTCAGGAAATGACAGGAAATAATGGTGCGAGAGAGCGGAGTAGATAACCAGGTTGCCTATTCTCTGTAGACAGAAACACACCGTAAATACTAACAAGACTTCAAGGGATATGAATTACAGCTTCTTCTGAGAACTCACCTAGGATGTCCTGTAACCCGCTTTATATCAATCAGAAGCAATACCAAAGGGGAGTAGGAGATCAAGCCTTGTTCTAATCACAAGGTATCTATCACAAGTGTGGAAAACTACACAACGATAAGGAAATAATATGACGATTAGCCTACCAAGCAAGCAAGGGAAGGCTCGCTAAATATGTAGGAGAAAGATAAAGAAACACAAAACGGAAACAAAGGATAGCCTAAGTGAAGCTAAACCGCTTCTTGGACTCACACAACAAACAAGCAAGAAGACGCAGGATACTAGGAAACACGAGATACAACACTAACTCCTCGGACGCCCGTCACCGTGACCCGGAACGACATCCAACAAGCTGGCTAAACAGGAAGCATTTCCTGTGCGTCTTTGGCGGGGTTAAATAACTCAAGTAGGCTATTGCGCATGCGCTACTCTTCGCACATGCGTTCACCGCCTATCAACCTCCTTTTGCCAACCATTGCCAACCCCGAGTTGAAAAGTGACGGCCGAGGTCGGGAACAACTATTTGCAGCCCATGTAAACATGTATGATTAGATGAGATAAGCAGGCGTGTCTGTCAACTGGGCATCGGATCGCCGATGAGCGCAGGCACAGGCATGACAGAGGCACAGAGTCAGACTGATTTGCATATGGCCATGTCTGAACTGGGGTGGCAGAGTGGGCTAAAGAACGGTGATGGATTAAACCCAGATCTGTTGACTGGGTGTGAGTGTTTGATTGGTTCAGATGCGTCGTCCATCACCACCCCCTTTTGTACCGCATTGTTCGCCATAAGTTGGCAGGGTATACTCAGATGAGAGTCCCTTGCTCCCTTTGCCACTGGATTCAAGCAAGCCTGGCTGAAGACGGCTGTAATGCCAGAAACCGGTCCTAGGAAGCTTGTTTCCGGTCCAGGGAAGGCATGGCTTGGCGGTTCGGGCTGGACTGTTCCCATGAGGCACAAAGTCAGACTGATTTGCATATGGCCATGTCTGAACTGGGGTGGCAGAGTGGGCTAAAGAACGGTGATGGATTAAACCCAGATCTGTTGACTGGGTGTGAGTGTTTGATTGGTTCAGATGCTCCGTCCTTCACCACGCTCTTTTGTACAGTTTTGTTCGCCATAAGTTGGCAGGGTATGCTCAGACGTGAGTCCCTTGCTCACTTTGCCACTGGATTCAAGCAAGCCTGGCTGAAGACGGCTGTGATTCCAGAAACCGGTCCTAGGAAGCTTGTTTCCGGTCCAGGCAAGGCATGGCTTGGCGGTTCGGGCTGGACTGTTCCCATGAGGCACAGAGTCAGATTGATTTGCATATGGCCATGTCTGAACTGGGGTGGCAGAGTGGGCTAAAGAACAGTGATGGATTAAACCCAGATCTGTTGACTGGGTGTGAGTGTTTGATTGGTTCAGATGCTCCGTCCATCACCACCCCCTTTTGTACCGCTTTGTTCGCCATAAGTTGGCAGGGTATGCTCAGACGTGAGTCCCTTGCTCACTTTGCCACTGGATTCAAGCAAGCCTGGCTGAAGACGGCTGTAATGCCAGAAACCGGTCCAAGGAAGTTATTTCCGGTCCAGGGAAGGCATGGCTCGGCGGTTCGGGCTGGACTGTTCCCATGATTCAGAAAAGGGGGTGGTGATGAACAGAGTGTCTGAATTAAGCAGACCACTCTTACCCAGTCCAAAGATCAGGGCTTGATCCATCACCGTTTTTTAGCTCACTGCACCATCCCAGCTCAGAACCTGGCTGCATGCAAATTAGTCTGTTCCTGTCCCAGTGCATGATCGGAACAGGGCAAACCAAACTACCAAGCCAATTCTTATACTGGGAAGGAAACAAGCTTCCGGGGACCGGTTTCTGGCATTTCAGCCGTCTTCGGCCCGGCTTGCTTGAATCCTGATGGTGCAATGAGCAAGGGACTCACATCTGAGTATACCTTTCCACGCTTATGGTGGACAAAATGATTCAGAAAAGGGGGTGGTGATGAACAGAGTGTCTGAATTAAGCAGACCACTCTTACCCAGTCCAAAGATCAGGGCTTGATCCATCACCGTTTTTTAGCTCACTGCACCATCCCAGCTCAGAACCTGGCTACATGCAAATTAGTCTGTTCCTGTCCCAGTGCATGATGGGAACAGGGCAAAACAAACTACCAAGCCAATTCTTATACTGGGAAGGAAACAAGCTTCCGGGGACCGGTTTCTGGCATTTCAGCCGTCTTCGGCCCGGCTTGCTTGAATCCTGATGGTGCAATGAGCAAGGGACTCACATCTGAGTATACCCTTCCACGCTTATGGTGGACAAAATGATTCAGAAAAGGGGGTGGTTATGAACAGAGTGTCTGAATTAAGCAGACCACTCTTACCCAGTCCAAAGATCAGGGCTTGATCCATCACCGTTTTTTAGCTCACTGCACCATCCCAGCTCAGAACCTGGCTACATGCAAATTAGTCTGTTCCTGTCCCAGTGCATGATGGGAACAGGGCAAACCAAACTACCAAGCCAATTCTTATACTGGGAAAGAAACAAGCTTCCGGGGACCGGTTTCTGGCATTTCAGCCGTCTTCGGCCCGGCTTGCTTGAATCCTGATGGTGCAATGAGCAAGGGACTCACATCTGAGTATACCCTTCCACGCTTATGGTGGACAAAATGATTCAGAAAAGGGGGTGGTGATGAACAGAGTGTCTGAATTAAGCAGACCACTCTTACCCAGTCCAAAGATCAGGGCTTGATCCATCACCGTTTTTTAGCTCACTGCACCATCCCAGCTCAGAACCTGGCTACATGCAATTTAGTCTGTTCCTGTCCCAGTGCATGATGGGAACAGGGCAAACCAAACTACCAAGCCAATTCTTATACTGGGAAGGAAACAAGCTTCCGGGGACCGGTTTCTGGCATTTCAGCCGTCTTCGGCCCGGCTTGCTTGAATCCTGATGGTGTAATGAGCAAGGGACTCACATCTGAGTATACCCTGGTGCAGTGAGATAAATAACGGTGATGGATCAAGCCCTGATCTTTGGACTGGGTAAGAGTGGTCTGCTTAATTCAGACACGCTGTTCATCACCACCCCCTTTTTTGAATCGTTTTTGGCCACTATAGGTGTGGCAGGGTATACTCAGATATGAGTCCCTTTCTCACTGCACCATCAGGATTCAAGCAAGCTGGGCCGAAGACGGCTGAAATGCCAGAAACCGGTCCCCGGTAGCTTGTCTCCTTTCTGTTGAAGAATTGGCTTGGTAGTTTCGTCTGCCCTGTTCCCATGATGCACAGGGACAGACTGATTTGCATATAGCCAGGTTCTGAGCTGGGATGGTGCAGTGAGATAAATACGGTGATGGATCAAGCCCTGATCTTTGGACTGGGTAAGAGTGGTCTGCTTAATTCAGACACTCTGTTCATCACCACCCCCTTTTCTGAATCGTTTTTGGCCACTATAGGTGTGGCAGGGTATACTCAGACATGAGTCCCTTTCTCACTGCACCATCAGGATTCAAGCAAGCCGGGCCGAAGACGGCTGAAATGCCAGAAACCGGTCCCCGGTAGCTTGTCTCCTTTCTGGTGAAGAATTGGCTTGGTAGTTTAGTCTGCCCTGTTCCCATGATGCACTGGGCCAGGGACAGACTGATTTGCATATAGCCAGGTTTTGAGCTGGGATGGTGCAGTGAGATAAATAACGGTGATGGATCAAGCCCTGATCTTTGGACTGGGTAAGAGTGGTCTGCTTAATTCAGACACTCTGTTCATCACCACCCCTTTTCTGAATCGGACTGTTCCCATGAGGCACAGAGTCAGACTGATTTGCATATGGCCATGTCTGAACTGGGGTGGCAAGGTGGGCTAAAGAACAGTGATGGATTAAACCCAGATCTGTTGACTGGGTGTGAGTGTTTGATTGGTTCAGATGCTCCGTCCATCACCACCCCCTTTTGTACCGCTTTGTTCGCCATAAGTTGGCAGGGTATGGTCAGATGTGAGTCCTTGCTCACTTTGCCACTGGATTCAAGCAAGCCTGGCTGAAGACGGCTGTGATTCCAGAAACCGGTCCTAGGAAGCTTGTTTCCGGTCCAGGCAAGGCATGGCTTGGCGGTTCGGGCTGGACTGTTCCCATGAGGCACAGAGTCAGATTGATTTGCATATGGCCATGTCTGAACTGGGGTGGCAGAGTGGGCTAAAGAACAGTGATGGATTAAACCCAGATCTGTTGACTGGGTGTGAGTGTTTGATTGGTTCAGATGCTCCGTCCATCACCACCCCCTTTTGTACCGCTTTGTTTGCCATAAGTTGGCAGGGTATGCTCAGACGTGAGTCCCTTGCTCACTTTGCCACTGGATTCAAGCAAGCCTGGCTGAAGACGGTTGTAATGCCAGAAACCGGTCCAAGGAAGTTGTTTCCGGTCCAGGGAAGGCATGGCTTGGCAGTTCGGGCTGGACTGTTCCCATGAGGCACAGAGTCAGACTGATTTGCATATGGCCATGTCTGAACTGAGGTGGCAGAGTGGGCTAAAGAAGAGTGATGGATTAAACCCAGATCTGTTGACTGGGTGTGAGTGTTTGATTGGTTCAGATGCTCCATCCATCACCACCCCCTTTTGTACCGCTTTGTTTGCCATAAGTTGGCAGGGTATGCTCAGATGTGAGTCCTTGCTCACTTTGCCACTGGATTCAAGCAAGCCTGGCTGAAGACGGCTGTAATGCCAGAAACCGGTCCTAGGAAGCTTGTGTCTGGTCCAGGGAAGGCATGGCTTGGCGGTTCGGGCTGGACTGTTCCCATGAGGCACAGAGTCAGACTGATTTGCATATGGCCATGTCTGAACTGGGGTGGCAGAGTGGGCTAAAGAACGGTGATGGATTAAACCCAGATCTGTTGACTGGGTGTGAGTATTTGATTGGTTCAGATGCTCCGTCCATCACAACCCCCTTTTGTACCGCTTTGTTCGCCATAAGTTGGCAGGGTATGCTCAGATGTGAGTCCTTACTCACATTGCCACTGGATTCAAGCAAGCCTGGCTGAAGACGGCTGTAATGCCAGAAACCGGTCCTAGGAAGCTTGTTTCCGGTCCAGGTAAGGCATGGCTTGGCGGTTCGGGCTGGACTGTTCCCATGAGGCACAGAGTCAGACTGATTTGCATATGGCCATGTCTAAACTGGGGTGGCAGAGTGGGCTAAAGAACGGTGATGGATTAAACCCAGATATGTGGACTGGGTGTGAGTGTTTGATTGGTTCAGATGCTCCGTCCATCACCACCCCGTTTTGTACCGCTTTGTTCGCCATAAGTTGGTAGTGTATGCTCAGACGTGAGTCCCTCGCTCACTTTGCCACTGGATTCAAGCAAGCCTGGCTGAAGATGGCTGTAATGCCAGAAACCGGTCCTAGGAAGCTTGTTTCCGGTCCAGGGAAGGCAATGCTTGGCGGTTCGGGCTGGACTGTTCCCATGAGGCACAGAGTCAGACTGATTTGGATATGGCCATGTCTGAACTGGGGTGGCAGAGTGGGCTAAAGAACGGTGATGGATTAAACCCAGATCTGTTGACTGGGTGTGAGTGTTTGATTGGTTCAGATGCTCCGTCCATCACCACCCCTTTTGTACCGCTTTGTTTGCCATAAGTTGGCAGGGTATGCTCAGACGTGAGTCCCTTGCTCACTTTGCCACTGGATTCAAGCAAGCCTGGCTGAAGACGGCTGTAATGCCAGAAACCAGTCCTAGGAAGCTTGTTTCCGGTCCAGGGAAGGCATGGCTTGGCGGTTCGGGCTGGACTGTCCCCATGAGACATAGAGTCAGACGGATTTGAATATGGCCATGTCTAAGCTGGGGTGGCAGAGTGGGCTAAAGAACAGTGATGGATTAAACCCAGATCTGTTGACTGCGTGTGAGTGTTTGATTGGTTCAGATGCTCCGTCCATCACCACCCCCTTTTGTACCGCTTTGTTCACCATAAGTTGGCAGGGTATGCTCAGACGTGAGTCCCTTGCTCACTTTGCCACTGGATTCAAGCAAGCCTGGCTGAAGACGGCTGTAATGCCAGAAACCGGTCCTAGGAAGTTGTTTCCGGTCCAGGGAAGGCATGGCTTGGCGGTTCGGGCTGGACTGTTCCCATGAGGCAGAGAGTAAGACTGATTTGCATATGGCCATGTCTGAACTGGCGTGGCAGAGTGGGCTAAAGAATGGTGATGGATTAAACCCAGATATGTGGACTGGGTGTGAGTGTTTGATTGGTTCAGATGCTCCTTTCATCACCACCCCCTTTAGTACCGCTTTGTTCGCCATAAGTTGGCAGGGTATGCTCAGACGTGAGTCCCTTGCTCACTTTGCCACTGGATTCAAGCAAGCCTGGCTGAAGACGGCTGTAATGCCAGAAACCGGTCCTAGGAAGCTTGTTTCCGGTCCAGGGAAGGCATGGCTTGGCGGTTCGGGCTGGACTGTTCCCATGAGGCACAGAGTCAGACTGATTTGGATATGGCCATGTCTGAACTGGGGTGGCAGAGTGGGCTAAAAAACGGTGATGGATTAAACCCAGATCTGTTGACTGGGTGTGAGTGTTTGATTGGTTCAGATGCTCCGTCCATCACCACCCCTTTTGTACCGCTTTGTTTGCCATAAGTTGGCAGGGTATGCTCAGACGTGAGTCCCTTGCTCACTTTGCCACTGGATTCAAGCAAGCCTGGCTGAATACGGCTGTAATGCCAGAAACCGGTCCTAGGAAGCTTGTTTACGGTCCAGGGAAGGCATGGCTTGGCGGTTCAGGCTGGACTGTCCCCATGAGGCACAGAGTCAGACTGATTTGCATATGGCCATGTCTGAGCTGGGGTGGCAGAGTGGGCAAAAGAACGGTGATGGATTAAACCCAGATCTGTTGACTGGGTGTGAGTGTTTGATTGGTTTAGATGCTCCATCCATCACCGCCCCCTTTTGTACCGCTTTGTTTGCCATAAGTTGGCAGGGTATGCTCAGACGTGAGTCCCTTGGTCACTTTGCCACTGGATTCAAGCAAGCCTGGCTGAAGACGGCTGTAATGCCAGAAACAGGTCCTAGGAACCTTGTTTCCGGTCCAGGGAAGGCATGGCTTGGCGGTTCGGGCTGGACTGTTCCCATGAGGCACAGAGTCAGACTGATTTGCATATGGCCATGTCTGAACTGGGGTGGCAGAGTGGGCTAAAGAACGGTGATGGATTAAACCCAGATCTGTTGACTGGGTGTGAGTGTTTGATTGGTTCAGATGCTCCGTCCATCACCACCCCCTTTTGTACCGCTTTATGCTGAATAAAGTTAAGATGAACTGATTGATACACAGAGTGGTGTCTACTTCAACTCTTTTAATGCTATATCTGCTATTTCTTTAAATTCAGGAGAGGTATTGAGATTCTGCCATGCCCATATGAAAATACCTCCCACTACCTGTGTCTCATAATTGCCTGGCTGTGAGATCACTGCCAACTGCAGTGGACTCGCTCTGCTGCTCCCTAAACATTTTCAAGAGGCAGTTGAAACCTCCTCAAAATGTCTGACATGCCTAGTCATAATAGCTCAATGGAACAAATATATGTCGTCCATCCTGGCCCAACTCCATTGGTACCCAATGAGGAGTAAGTCATATTCAAAGCATTTTTCAGTTTGTCAATAAGGTGTTTAACGACCTGCGGCCAGAATTTCTTGGGTGCCAATTTCAACTGAACAACCCAATGCACAGCGGGCAATATTAAACCCCAAATACATCTGAAAACCCTGCCGGTCAGGGGGGTCAGTACTGAAGACAATCTTTGATATCTACCGCACTTAACTCAGAACTTCCCTGCCCTGTAACCTCAGGCCGCGGACCATTTTGATGTCTGTGGAATGACCTACCCCTATTTCTTAGACTGGCTCAGGACCTGCTGTCTTTTAGGAAACAGCTTAAAACGTGGCTGTTCCAACAATAACTCCTGGTTGTGGGGCGGGACACTTGTTTTCCGCTTAGGTTTTTTTAGATTTATCCGGAACACTCCTTGTGAGTATCTGTGCACTTTATAAATACCTCATTTCATTTCATTTTCATTTCATATATAGATGAAGACTTAAATGTTGTGAAATATGAGATCTGTCCGGTTAACTCTCCATTCGTTTATTGGTTTAACTCATTTAGCACCAAGAAACCTTCACTTACTCATGGGCTCTAGAAATAAAATACTGAAGCACATTCAGTACTGGCACATCTGGGGCTCCTGTCCCTTCCCCCAATCTTACATGCACACTACGCACACTACGCATGTGGGTGGAGGCCAACAGCTCATTACATGCACAGGGCGCAAGTAAGCACCAGTAACTGCGTTTCTATCTGGAACTAAGTTTAGGTCACCAGCTTACATATTGGCAATGGGTTCATCTGCCACACTGCATACTAGGACACGTACCATTGACATCCATACCTCAACTATTCCCCTCTTGACAAAGGACGGGACCCCACCTGAGCAAGCCAGTGGGACCACCTCTATCCCCCATATCTAAAAGACAGGGTCCTCCAGGTGCCCCATCCTGTGAAATCTTCCCACCCGTAGAGATTCGACTCATCCACCAAGTTGGATTGTCAACTCCAAGAGGAAAAGAAGCCGTCAGCTGCTGATGAACAACAACTATCAATCCCATCGCTGCCAATTGGGCAGAAAGAAACATGCCAGCCTAATACAAAACACATAAATAAATCAGTGCAGCAATCTAGAAGAGCAGAGACGCGGGTTTCAGTGTTCATGAGACACCTATTGTCATAGAATGGGGTATGTTTGTTAAATTAATCCTTTCTCCAACCACCGCGAGAATCATGTTGCATTCTTCAGGACTTCACTATTGCAAGGTGATGATGAAGCCATCAAGCACAAAATATCATTCAACAAAGAGTAGCGTGACTTTACTAATTGGATGGGTAGTCATATTTAAATGGACCATTTAATCAAAATATTCATTTTAGTTAATCTATAATTTAAAATTTATATTTTAACAGTTCATTTATCTTAATTACGTCATGCTAATACGTTTGCTAGCAATTTCAATAATCATACATCATGATCACTTTGCCACACAATTGGTCTATTTACTTTTTTTAGAACATGGCTTTGCCGCATAGGTCATTTGACGTAATGAGGATTACTGTGATCTAAGAAGGAGGCATTTTACTATTACATGTTGTTGAGCCATCAGTGGGGACACTTGGACCTTTAAGAAGATGGAATATTCTCTGGACGTCACTTCCTGCGACCAGCCATGAACAGGAAGTGGAGGACAGGAAGGGTCTCTTCTCACTAGAAGGTGATAGGGGCAGCGTGATGGAAGACGAAGAACAAACGCACAGTAGATAGTCACACATGTATCAGTTGCCATACTATTCTTGCCAATATCAGGGTCAGACAGATAATGCTGGCTCCTATTGGAGAGGAGGACTATCTTTTAGAAGAGGTTAGCTAAGCAACCTTGACACAAAACAAATATTAATGTAGGTGCGTACCAAGAAGCAAGGTAAGATACCTAGCAGTAAGGTGACATCACCAATGACTCACTGAGAGGAATGCCACCGTCTCAACACCAGAGACTGTACACACGATCTGGATAGCACAGTGCTGTGCTCAGTAGAGGGGCCTGGTGTTTTCAAACACAACATAATCCAAGCAGCATCCTTCGGGTGGGAACTGGATGTTGGCTTCATCAACACATAACAGTGTGTGTACCTGTTTCCGGGAATCACAAGGGTTTCTCCGTGCCCCCAGGAAGATGGCAAGCACGTGCGTTGTTTTCTTGCCGCATGGTAGTCACAGCAACCACGAGTCTAATTCATCAGAGCTTGGAAATATTTAATAACATGAAGAATTACATTTAATTTCATCATCAAGACAATTTGCAAGCACTGAAACTGCATGTGTTTACACAACAATTTTTTTGTAACTATTTTTTTCAAAAATCAGGTGCCATAGAGTGAAAGTGCCTTTACATACTTGTGGGTTGCTGGGCTTATCAATGCACATTATAGTACAATCCAGTTGTAATTTGAGATCAAGCAACAACTATGCAATAATTCGTATGAAATTGATAACTGTAAATGAGCCTTATGATTATTTAATTTGTATATCCCAACAAATCTGACTGAATGTTCCCATTCAACGTGCCGACTAGCCCAGCCATACTTGCAGATCCTTAAATCTAAAAGAGGCTTCCCCAACCCAGAGGCGTTTGAAGGCATGGGCAAAGTGGGCTCTGGCCCAGGCCCCCCCCCCTTTCAGGGGACCCCCTAATAGAACCAGCTCGATTCTGCAGAGTCTTGCCTTAAATGCCACTTTCCTTTGCTTTATTTTCAAAGTGGGTGATATGGGTGTCTATTACAGACATTTTGTAGAGAATCGTTGTGTTTATGTTTCATGCAACATCCATAACATAGTTTCCTTTAGATCAGATCAGGACCTCACATATGAGAAATGGGAGAGTGTCACAGAGATTATTTGCAATAATATTAGCGAGCCACTGCTGTGCTACAATATTGAAAAACACTCATCACTATCCCTGAATATTGCATGTAAACGCATTTAGAATTTGGACGGGTGTGTCTGTGCACGGCCAGTGACTCCTTCAAAGAGGGCATGAAAGAGCTGAAATAGGATCATAAATTCAAAACTGTTCCTCACAGGGGCCCCAAAATATGTTATATGTTATATTGGTATTTATAGCGCGCACAACTACTCTTGAGTATCCTGGCGCGAAGCAAAAATACACATATGGCGAGAGAAAATGAATTAATAGGCCTGACTGAAAAGGTGAGTTTTGAGGAGTTTTTTAAAGCATCTTATGTCCTGAGTGTGACGCAGCACTATAGGTAAGGCCAATATGCTTGGCCCAGGGCCCCTAAAATCTTTGAGATGTCCCTGCCCCCACCTATCAGTCGGTCCCCTTTTGCTTTGCTTTGCATCTTGTTAGAAGCAAGGGACAATTTGCTATATTCTATAGACCATTCTGTGTACATTTGTTTGCAGCAGTGGGAGACACTTGTAGGGTTTATGATGCAGCCCTGCACTTTAGAGAATTCTCTGTCTCGTACAAAGATGTGTTGTGGTCCCAAACCTTGCGTTACACAAGGGTTTGTGACAGAAAAACCCCTTTGTGCAATTTATAAAATCCAATTTACCAGTCAGATAATTCTTTCCAACTTGTGGAAGGGATTTTGTGATCCATTACTTAATGGAAATATGAGGGTTCGTGAACGGGGCACTCCACTCCTACTCAGAAGGGGCAATTGAATGTATCAGTGGTTTGTTACTACAGCTTCAGTTGCAAAACATTGATCAGTTAATGTCTCCAAAGTTGAGGTGTGAACTGATTTGCCAATGGGAAGCTGCCCCGGGAAATAGTTTCACCTTTAGGAATGTATCAGAGGCCAGGGGGGAGAGCATGCGCTGGTCCATAGGACATCTGTCTGCTCCATTGATGTTTTCCCAAGCGCGATACCCTTTTTTAGGTTTCGCTGGGGGGCGGAGCCGTTAGGCTCCTCCTCCAGAGAAATCTAATGAGTACAGTAAGGCACTATGGAACACGCCCCCCGTCCCATTGGCTAGCTCCATAAATGGAGCCTAGCCATTGGACGAGGGGCCTGTCCATCAATGCCGGACCAGACACGGGGGCGTTCCCGAGATTCTTTGGCTTTTGCCGACGTCACGCGACGCCGGGAACGCCCCCGAGTCTGGTCCGGCCCGGCCGTGATTGCTGCTGTCCTGGGCATGTTTTTCCCCGGCACGTTTCCCGCCTCCCTCCCGCCGTTCGTGTTCTCTCCCGCCCCCCCTCCCCCCTCACGCCCCCTGTGTCCTCTCCCGCCCCCTCCCGCCGTCCGTTCCTCTCCCGCCCCCCCCCCTGTCCTTGTAGGCCTCCCTCCCGCCGTTCGTGTTAGAAAGGGTGCAATGCTTTTAGTGAAAGAGTACGGGTACTTCTCAGGTGCTATGAGATGTCGAGTATCCCTGCACTTTTGTATTACTTTTAAAGCACTGGCTCACGTCCCTTCCCACTATCTACCTTGTTTTTATTATTTCATTGCATGGCCCGACCACACGGCCAATGCTTTTCCTGTCTCGTCCTCTCATCCCTCTCGCTAATCAGGTTTCTTTTCCTCTTGTCTCACGAGCCATATGAAAGTTCCACAGAACACTCCAGACATTTCCGCAGTCCGTGGTCTCTCCCGCCCCCCCTCCCCCCTCACGCCCCCTGTGTCCTCTCCCGCCCCCTCCCGCCGTCCGTTCCTCTCCCGCCCCCCCCCCTGTCCTCGTAGGCCTCCCTCCCGCCGTTCGTGTTAGAAAGGGTGCAATGCTTTTAGTGAAAGAGTACGGGTACTTCTCAGGTGCTATGAGATGTCGAGTATCCCTGCACTTTTGTATTACTTTTAAAGCACTGGCTCACGTCCCTTCCCACTATCTACCTTGTTTTTATTATTTCATTGCACGGCCCGACCACACGGCCAATGCTTTTCCTGTCTCGTCCTCTCATCCCTCTCGCTAATCAGGTTTCTTTTCCTCTTGTCTCACGAGCCATATGAAAGTTCCACAGAACACTCCAGACATTTCCGCAGTCCTAGCCTTGTACTCTACAGATGTTATCATCAGGTTCTATATTTTTATCCACTGATTAAACAGCTGTTTTCATAACACAAAGTGGTTCCGTTCTGCCCGCTACTAGCGAAACGCAGTGTGCCGTACCCACACACCAACGAGGCACGCTCTTACAAATCCCTCATTTATCTCTAAGACTTACGTTAGGAATACGAACAACTAGACCGAAAGCCCTGGGTGAGTCAACGCTCGGAATAGGACCGACTATGTTTAGTCATGCTGCAGAATCTCGGAAACATTACATAATTACCAACATTATGTCAAAAATTACAATTACTGCTATGTCGTAATTGAGCCCACTCAGTACCGCAGTAGCTGACATGAAAATCACACTCCCGAATACAACCACCCGGGGCGGGGTCAGTCAAGCTGCCTTGCAATAGGGGCATCAACCTCGGCACACGCTCACTCTCGCCCTCTGCGAGCCTGACTACACAGTTTACAATGAACATGGAGGAAGACGGGGAGATAAACGTTTTGTGCCACAAATGGCCCCATACCATGTGGGTGAATTAAGCCATTACTGGCCTCTCAGATTGTAAATGAAACCAGAACCTATAGCCCCCCTTGGCCTCAGAGTGTCTGTCCCTTAACCCCACCAGGCACACCCAGTGGACCGCACCGTTTGCTACCTCTTGTATTTTGTTTGCCCACAATTGTCATTTTTGCCTCATGTAACTTAACGTTTGCTTTTGTAATTTGTTCACTTGTAGTGTTCTTCTCATGCATCAGTTCTGTTCCTATTGTGAAGCGCTCTGACACCTTTGGGTAAAGTCTGCGCTATATAAAAACGCATACAATAAAATAAATAAAAATCCAAGAGGTTTACTCCACACAGTCTATATGAAAAACGGTAGTTTGTTTTAGTTTTAGTATGGCAACCATTCGTATGTCTAAAATGTGACAGTCACTCATTTTCTTTTATGGATTAATTTCGGATAGGAGAGAGCTTTAAAAATATCTTGGCGTTCAGTGATGCATTTTAAAGAACACCGAATGTCAGTCATAACCGCAAAACATAGTGCTTTAAGCTGATATATTTGTGTATGAAGTCAATCAATGGTATGCTACTGCCCACAAGGATACCCATTTCAAAAGTTTATATAGCTCGAGGGTAACTGTCACCAAGAACATTTCCCACGCCTCAACAAGACTGATGTGCAACATGACCTGTAGATAATCAGTTTGAATGCCGATAGCTCATTGTTTAATCCCACTGAGGCCGATAGTGACCTCGCCAAATTTTTTAAAGTAAATAGTTATGCCTCGGTTTAGAAACAATGCATCTACAATACTTACTTGTTTAATCTTTTGTTCACAAATATTGTCCTTGCGGTGCCTAGTTTATTCTGCTGGTCTGTGGTGAGTGTTCCCTGCACTCTGCCCGTTCCATGAAACCTCGCTGCGTCATGTTACCCCCGAGCTTCTCGCCTCTCGCCCCTCCCCCACACTACCATCACGCAGCCTAGCAGTGTGCCATGCAGGTAGAGTTGCTAGTTTCTCCTTCTGTCAGCACAGAAAAAAATGTATATCTGAAAAGATGGTGGGCGTACCTCTATGACCCACTGATAGTAACAACGATTGAAATGAAACTGAAATGCGCAGCTCACAATGGGGCACGGGGGCAGCTCGCTGGGCGCTGCAGCGGGTCCCCGCGGAGCTATGTGGGTGGCTTGAAGTGCTCTTTTGGAATTACAGGTGACCCGGCCCCGCCTCCAACTTGTGAGGGTACATTTAGCTATACACCTACCGCCACCCTGTCGGGCTTCGATATTGCAGTTTCCCGGGCATACACAGAGCTCCAAGGTCGGCGCATTAACCCACCCTACAATTTTACTAGAATTGGAACCTTTAAACCAACCGGCTCGCACAGAGCTCTGCAGTCGGCGAATTAACCTACCGAGATTGGAACAGGCGATCCGCTGAGTACACGTAGAACTCCATTGCCTCACCGCGCTCTCTTAGGGGGACCTAGAACTAACCCACACACGCGTTCCTGCAGATCGTGAAGTAACTGTTAAGAGGAGGGGCAGGCTCCCCAAACGTAGCCTCCAGGAATCAAAGTCTTTTGCACCCGAGCTCCACGGTTGAACCGCTGCAGCCTCTTTTGGGTGGCCGTAGTCACCTTCTCTACCCTCCTCCTGGGGCACTATTACACCGCAGAGGACCGCCGACCTCAAAGTTGGGGAACCAGGTTCAAGTCTCGGTGGGGACGCTAAACATCCTGTAATTGTATAAAAAACTGCAAAAAGCACAAATTTCAAATGTTATCGACCTTTGGAGGATGAACATCTATTCGACCATACCACCTAATTCCCCTTCACCCACCCAGCTCTAGAGTCAATGAAAATCGGTTCCTACTCCTTAAAATTTATTACAGCAGGATAGCTTTTTCATCGGGAGGGGAGGCAAAATGATGTAACCAATACAATGGGCTCACAGTGCATTATGTAATACAGTTGTTACAATAAGCGCTACCTCGCGGGCATCTTCTGACTCGGGTTTAGTGAGAACTTTCGGTGACAAAGGGCCCTTGACGCCGCCTCTCTGTGGGCAAAAAGGAGGTTTTCTATCAGTGTACCACAGTTCCGGTAAACTTCTGCAGACAGGCCTATATGTATTTAATACTAAAACATACACAACCAAGCTATGGACAACGGGGGTCACACACTGGAATGCGGTCATATGGCCAAGATCACACAACCTGTCAACTGTAGGCAGACCATGATGGGTGAATGCAAATGTGGTGCGGGGGCCTTTATCTGTACACCTTGTCTGGGTCTGGGTATGTGTGTTTATCGGCATGCGCGCCTGTGTGAGCATTAGTGTGCTTACCCCTGTGTGCCTTTTGTGTAGATTCATGTGTGTATGTCTTTTGTAGTTTGGTGTCTATACATATGTGCGTGGTTTGGAGTTTATGGACGCTGTGAGTTTGTCTTGATGCATGTGGTTCGGCGTGTGTGGCTGGTGTATGAGTTTTAGCGGTCCAGTGTGTGTGGGTGTATGTAAGGACTAGTGTATAGTTGTTGTGCTTTGGAGAGTTTGATGTGTGTTGTGGTTCAGCGTGACTAGGGAGTGCTAGGGAGTGCAGAGTGACTGCAGAGTGCTAGGGAGTGCTAGGGAGTGTAGAGTGACTGTGGAGTGCAGAGTGACTAGGGAGTGCTAGGGAGTTCAGAGTGCTAGGGAGTGCAGAGTGACTGGGGAGTGCTAGGGAGTGCAGAGTGACTAGGGAGTGCTAGGGACTGCAGAGTGACTGCAGAGTGACTGCAAAGTGCTAGGGTGTGCTAGGGAGTGCAGAGTGACTGCAGAGTGCTAGGGAGTGCAGAGTGACTGCAGAGTGCTAGGGAGTGCAGAGTGACTGCAGAGTGCTAGGGAGTGCTAGGGAGTGCAGAGTGACTAGGGAGTGCTAGAGAGTGCAGAGTGACTGCAGAGTGCTAGGGAGTGCAGAGTGACTAGGGAGTGCTAGGGAGTGCAGAGTGGCTAGGGAGTGCTATTGAGTGCAGAGTGACTAGGGAGTGCAGAGTGACTAGGGAGTGCTAGGGAGTGCAGAGTGAGTAGGGAGTGCTAGTGAGTGCAGAGTGACTAGTGAGTGCTAGGGAGTGGAGAGTGACTAGGGAGTGCTAGGGAGTGGAGAGTGACTGCAGAGTGCTAGGGAGTGCAGAGTGACTGCAGAGTGCTAAGTCGTGCTAGGGACTGCAGAGTGACTGCTAGGGAGTGCTAGGGAGTGCTAGGGAGTGCAGAGTGACTGCAGAATGCTAGGGAGTGCTAGGGAGTTCAGAGTGACTGCAGAATGCTAGGGAGTGCTAGGGAGTGCAGAGTGACTAGGGAGTGCAGAGTGACTAGGGAGTGCTAGGGAGTGCAGAGTGCAAGGGAGTGCAGAGTGCAAGGGAGTGCAGAGTGCTAGGGAGTGCGAGTGAGTGCGAGGGAGTGCAGAGTGACTAGGGAGTGCAGAGTGACTAGGGAGTGCTAGGGAGTGCAGAGTGACTAGGGAGTGCTAGGGAGTGCAGAGTGCTAGGGAGTGCAGAGTGACTAGGGAGGGCTAGGGAGTGCTAGGGAGTGCAGAGTGACTAGGGAGTGCTAGGGAGTGCTACGGAGTGCAGAGTGACTAGGGAGTGCTAGGGACTGTTGAGTGACTGCAGAGATTAAGCTAATGGCAATGTAAATGACAATGCCATTTATTTATCTGTTTTCAAAACCAACACATAAATACAAATTTTGTCATTTACAATGCCAAAAGCTCTAACTTTTCCAAAGGCGAAACCATTGCATTGTAAATGCTTGTTTAAATCAGCATCTGCCCCTTAATTGCATTTAAAAAAGGTTTGGTAATGCAAATGCAGACATGCAGGCCTGCTCTCCCATTCAGGCTTGCGCCCCAGCACTCACAGCCAATCACAGAGGATCGCAGATTTCAACCTGCCTAATTATTATTCAGTAGGCAGGTGATTTTGCAACCCCCTGTGAATCTGCAATTTTGGGTAGTACATAGGTCGCATCGCAAATTGCATTCTCATTTGCAAAGCAGTCACTGTGTAAATTGCATATCCTTGGTTTGCAAGTGGGAATGATAAACAGACCCTCTGTGACTTGCTCATGTCAGAATTTATGCTGAAGCTATTAAAATGTTGAATGCAAATTTGTAAACAATATGTATCAGATTACGAAACTACCTTTCTAAACTTAGAAATGTACTCATGTGTGATCCTACCTATATTTTGAGTACATTTCTGACTTTTTTAGAATTTACCACAAATCCCGAGAGTACTTCTGAGAATATATAAACTGCTGAAATGTTCCAGGAGCACGCACACAGGCATATCATGTATACATGGAAATGTGCAGGTAAGCATATCAGCGTGTGGAAATCGCAAGCACACATCTGCACTTTGCACTGGGAAAACATAGGCACAGCTCGCATGGTCAGATCCAAAATGTTCATTAAATATGACATATTGCTTGGTTTTAATCCATAAACTTGTGATTGTGGACAAATGATATCGTTGAATGTGTTATGTTTTGTGATTAGCTAAGTGTGGCATTGTAAGCAAGTCCTTGCAAAAACACAAAACTGGCTCTTCCTGGATCTCCTGTGGAGTGCTATTGTTCAGGGTTGTTGTGTCAGGTTAGCACTGGTTTTAGAGATCCTTAATGAGAAAATTCATGAAAGGTTCTACAGATCGTCAAAACATTTACTAGTAATTTGCTTGTTCAGTTGTTTCTGGTACACAAGACTACTATATTCCTTTGTTGGAGTATTGCTGGTTTTATGTTGGGAGAGATTTGTATGATGCTGTGTTGTCTTTGGTTTGGCCTTGCAGCACTGTCAGGTTCGGTTGCCTTCATGTCCTGGGAGCAGAGATTCCGCCACAGACCGGAGTTTGTTTTCAGTTTGCATCATATTATAAATTTTGTGGGTGAGGTTATTATTTTGTGTTTAGGTTGGTTTGTGAGTGTCCTATAATTCTTAGTGTTGTTTAGTGTGCGTATCCAAAAGAATGTGCCTTTACCAATTTCGTTTCGTCATGAGATTGCGACAGCAGACTACGGCCACGCTTACCGGGGACTTGACCCCCAGATACTTGTGGTACTGTCCCAAAGTCTCCCTGAGGCATTCTCTGTGCTCCGGCGTTTCTCACTCACTGTGCCTTACACCAGGGTTATCACATTGTGTAAAGAATGGTGCACAGTGAGGTGGTTTACTGTGGTGTGGTGTGGTGTGGGGTGGTGTAGTGCAGTGCGCTGTGTTTTGTGCTTCACTATGGACTATAGCATGAATGAGTGGTGGACGGACTATGTAAACCTTTGACTATGGGCAAGTAATTTGTTCATGTTAATAAAGCGGTTTTATATTGAACAGAGAGACAATCGTTGATGACAGCTGCGGAAGTGACGTAAATCAATTTTTATTGCTACAACAGAGAGTACCTATATCACAAAGTTGTTTTTCAACAGATGTATCAGTTCCCAATAAAAGAGTGCTGGAAATCTGAAGACGTTTTGACATTGGTCCCAGATGTGCCTGTAGCAAAAGGATCCAAGTGCCTCATTGATATCCCACCTTAAGTATTTCTTCCAACAGCAGTTGAGAATTGTGAGCCTCTAACACTGTTTTGCAACAGTTCATGTATTACCATTTTAGCTGATTGCATAGTAGAGAAACTGAACGCACTGTTTTATCCCCTATTGCGTTTATTTCTGAACGAATGCCTAAAATGCAAAGACATATTTTGCACAACTCGAATTCTATTTTCCTGAAATGGAATGAAGCAAAAATAATTTGTGTCCACTAACTAAATGTAAAAGCCAGGCCCAAGTGTGAGGAATAATCACTTTGCTACATACATTGCTCTGTAAGTAGCAAAAACACAGAAGGGGCATTTTTCCTTAATTTTTTAAACAAATGTTTTCGTTGGTAAGAGGTCTATTGCATAGGCTAAATGGTTTAAAGGCACACACTTTACGTATTCTTGCAATACTTCATTATTCCTTTGCTCCAATTTTGTTGGGGTGCAAACCTCCTTATATTATACTGAGAACAGTAAAATAATGGAATTGGAAATATACTACCACATGGTTTTACTGCTCTTTATTGTCCAGGCTCCCAAGATCTGACAAAGGTCTTCCGGTTGGACCTCATGCCCTCAGCACATTTTACACAATGTATCTTTTCTTTGTTGCTAGTACACACTCCGTGTGTGTCAGAGCACGGCATGCCCTGTATTTGCTGACTACACCAAAGTGTACATGTCAACAAAGGTAGATTTCAGACTGGCCGACCCTTGCTGCACGCGAAACAGCTGCGGACTCTATGCAAGGGAGCGGTACAAAAGGGGGTGGTGATGCAAGGGAGGCCAGGACAATGCTTCATTTAGCGTTCACTGGACTAATCACCACATCAGCATTATTTTATATTGTATTCTGAGATTCTTGGAGTGGGCTTACTTGGAAATCCAAGGGTTCCTCTGGATTTCTTACAATTAGAGCTCTTGTTGGTGTGTCAGATGCTGTTGATGCTCAATACCCATATGAATGTTCTTGGAAGAGCCCTGTCCTATTCCATTTTCCTAACCTTTGCAGTAAACAATACATAAATCACAAATATTAATAATATCTGTGGGTCTGAGCACTTGAAAGGTGCTAACAACTCTTCAAGGAGGTCTTATCTGAGAAAGAACAAGCAGGACTGTGACTTCAGGAGGGCTTTCCTAGAACTTAAAACCTGGGTATTGTATCGTTGGCAAATGTGAAAAATAAGACTGAAAAATGTGTTCAAAAAACGAAACATCAGAGTAAAGTTAAAAGGTTGTAAGCCAGATTTGCAAATCTATTTCGTAGCCACATACTCTCAAATTTTTTAAAATCGAGATGTTTGTGATTGTAAAAGAAGCTTTTCCAATGTACAAATCCCATTTTAGGAGTTGGTAAACTTTTACCAATTCCTAACATGGGGTTCCAGATGTTTACAGAATTGCAATTTAGAAAAAGTGTGTTATGGATACCCCTTCCCAACTGCAAATCGGTAATGTATATATCATGCTATCAAACAATTGAAAAGTTACCGACTTGGGGTAGTAACCTTTTCACAAAAGGACCACTTCCCCTTCGTGAAATGGGGTAAACTTTAGGGAGGAGGGGAGGAGGTTAGGGAGTGAACAGGCGATTGCTGCCTATTCTCTCTGAAATGTTCACCTTTGCAGGCCACTATCCCAGTGATTGTGGGCAATTGAATTGAGAATTAGGTAGAATTATGACCCGCTCAATTTCCTTATTTTATTAACTGTCTTATTAGTATATGGGATGGGTTCGCAAAATAAGTTACTAATTGCAAACATTTGGTGTGCGACTTGAGACCTCTTTTTGCAACCCAGTTTTTAGTACATCTGTCCGTAATTTCCTTCAGGAAATATGAGCAAATTGAGCAAGCTCCAGGCATCGAAACCAGTTCAATCCAAAATTGAATCTCTCCACCTTATTGACTTCCACGGCATGTATCTTTACCAAAACCATTTTAAATCTTTTCATCAATTACTCTAACTAAATGTTAACACCAGGGCAGCGGGAAACATTAAAATCATATGCTTTACATTCCATATGGTGGGTAAACATTGCTCAGGAAGAGGTAATTCTCTCTCAAAGGGCTCAGTCCAGTCAGGGACATCCAATATCCACATTTACACAGATCCTGAAAGAAAAGGACATAGCAAGGGTCTAGTACTATCAAAAGCATGCTCATAGGCAAGATCAAACCATTCTCAGCCATGATCGCTCATGTATCAACCATGTATAACCATCATATGTCGATTAAGGACCTATTGAGATACATTTGTAGCTCTTTATTACATAAGGTAAAATGGGCACAGCAGTTGTAGTGATTGTGCACCAGATTTTCAGAACTCTTTCTATGCAATTACACAGACATAAATGAAAAAAATGTGGAACACAACACACACAAATTCTAACCACCAGTTCACAAAGACAGCATCAATGTGTCTTTGCAAGCAGGTAAGTCACTTACAAGTGCACACTATTGGAATATTTCTAGAGTCCTACAACCCAACTCGAGGATGTTGCCCAAGGAGTGTTACGGAAGTGATCCTTGTAAGTGAGTTGAGCACCCGCAAAAGGGTTGCAACCTTGCAGCTACTCACAAATTACTTTTCCACTTATCTGCGTTTCCACTTATCTGAGCTTCCACTTATCTGCGCTTCCCACTTTTCTTGTAAATTAATCAACTTTAAAACAGTTTTTGTAAAGTAATACTATAATCTAGTGGAAGTTCGTAAATTCAATAACCTAAGCATACCTATTTTTTACTTTGGGCATATTCCACACACATATAGCATTAGGGACAACATGCATATATCAGAAAAGTTGTAAAATCGTTCCACTTGTATCCTAGGTCAAAAGAAATTGGCCGATGTGTGCCTTTCACAAACCATTGATTGGTGAAAGGGCTCAAATGCAGCAGCAGCATGGGGTACATCCCAGTATCGACTGAAGAAAAGCTCATTTACCAACCTCTGACCCTCAAGATATACTCCCATGTTGTTGACCCAACAAAAGTTCCTGAAAAGAAAACTTCAGTGCCAGAGATAGAGACACATCTTTCTTGCCCTTGCAAAACAAGGGCAAACACACTGGTCGCAACCCTCAGATGCTAACCAGAAGAACTCTCTTAGCTAAACCTTTTCATGACTCCTTTTTCTGTATATTTATGACCACCAAGTGACGTAGAAGGATCCCCATCATCCACCACACTCATGTAACATCAAGTGCCCTGATCCTCTCTTTGACTTTGACATTTCCCCTAGGCTAGAACCTCTCATATCGCCTGTCTCTCTCTCTCTCTCTCTCTCTGTCTATCAGGCCCGGACTGGCCATAGCGGGCACCGGGAAATCCCCCGGTGCGCCGCAAGGGTGGGAGCCGGTTTTGAGCCCCTGCAACAAAATCGGCCGAAAACCGGCCCTAGCAAAGCGCTTGGCGGCACCTCCAACACCCCCGAGTGGGGAGGGGGGCCGGCCGAGCACTTTGCCAGGGCCGGTTTTGGTTCCCAGTCCCTCCCTGCTGTCTATGGATGACTTGTTGCACACTTCGCCCTATGTGGAAGCAGATAAATAACAAATGCTAATCAGACTCTGCCAGGGCTGCTACACATCCTTGAATACTATATACTCTGATTTTGCCGGAAACACTAACATATGCTGATTGCATAGGCTAACTTTGTCCCTCCCATGGTCTGGCATTGCATAGATACTATTTCTAAACTGACTGCAGTTATGGTCTCATGGTCTTGCTGCACCCCACCATCTAATTCTGGAGGCTACTAACCTCAAACAACCCTTAGAGAATAAAGATTTTATCACGCAATGCCTTTACCCCTCAGCTTCAACCACACAAGCATTTGTACCTTTACCATGCATGCCATTACCACGCTGATAATTATTGCATTTAAATAACATAATTATTATGTTATTTAAAAAGGGTTTGGGTGTAAGTAGATGTAATGGGAGGTAAGGTTTATTTGAGGGTTTAGTGGTGGGTGGTGGTAAAGGGAAGTGACGGTAATTTTAGGAATTAAGGGTGGGTAGTGGTAAAAGAATGTAAGAGTCATTTTAGGGTTTGGGCGAGTAAAGGGTGGTTAGGAGTAAATTAAAAACATGGGGGAGTTTGGGGTGGTTCTCCCCCAAAAATAAAACATAAATTATATAATGGATTTGGGAGGTTCCCACCCAAAACATATCAATTAAATTATTTATAAAAGTGATATATAATTACCTTATGTATACTTATCATGCATAGTAAGGGTATGTGTGCTAAAGGTATGCATGGAAGAGGTATCTGCTCGGTAAACTATGCATGGAAAAGGTATGTGTGGTAATTCTATGCATTCTAAAAACAAATACTCGAAACCCCAATCACTGACTACTTTCTCCTTACATATCATTGTTAATTTACTACAAAAACAGAAATAACATCCACCCACTTAAAGTATTTCTGGTTCCTTAAAGCACACTTATGAAGCTTCTTCTGTAGGATGTTTATATTACTGCAGGATCCAAAACCCTATGACTACCTCACAGCCGCCTTCTCTGCCCTATCGTTTCTCTTGCTCAGACAATAAGCGCCCTTTCTGCAGTTTATCCGGATCCTTAGATGAACACGCCATCACGGCCTGACTGTCATATCACACATGAAAACTCTCTCCAAGCTACTAAGTGGACTCCAGAGAACTGATCACTCACTGATTAGCGGCTTCTCCTCACCGTACTAGA